>NC_082357.1:3561203-4240370 GCF_027477595.1 Haemorhous mexicanus
GAAAGCAAACCTAGGGTGTGCAGGTTGGTTCTGTGTGTTAGGGTGCAAAGCCACAGCTAATTAGCCATTCCCTTTACTCTCACAGAGACAGCATTTGGATCATTTGCTCTGATCCTTTCCTTCATGCTTAATAAATTCTTCAGTGTTACACTTTAATTCATTAACTTCACTTTTGAAAGGATCGACTCAGCTTTTCCAGGCCTGTGTGTGAACATGAAAGAATGGAGCCAAGAAGTTTGATTCTTTCAAGTGACAGTCCCTGCTGCCTCCACACTGCTCTGAGGATCATTATCCTGCTGTGGTTATTGAGGCACTTTATTGCCAGGATTCTTCCTAAGTGTGCAATTGGAAGCTCGAAGCTGTTGGTCTGAGCTGTGCTGGGCTCCTGGGTTATTCTTGGTTAGGAGAATTTCACATCCTCTCACTTTGGAGAATATCTTTGATTGGGCTAATGATGTTCAAATTCAGTGCTTTTTAAGCACTGAAATTGTAACCTTGTGCCTTTATTGCTTTTTTTTTTTTTTCCTTTTATTTTTTGAGTACATTGTTTTAAGAAATCCTCAATTTCTGGGGCTAAGAGAAGATTTGAGAATAAACATCCAGAGAGGAAACTGGGTCTTGGAAGTGCTGGGGAGTGCCAGGCAAATCCTTGGTGGTGGGTTCTGCCTCCAACAGCAACTGTGTAGGAATACCTTGGGTTTTCCACAGGAGGAAAATGCTACAGTGCTCCCTAGGAATAGCTCTCAAAACTATTTGGGTTTAGCAGCTTCTCACTCCTCTAGGTTTGTAATTTTGAAATGTTTATTTGCCTTAGTAAAATGTGCAGAACAGCTGATTCCAGGAGATAACTCTTCCTTGGGAAGCAGCAGGAAAAGAGTATTGGAACAGGCCAGGGGCTCCTGGAGTAATGAACTCCACAGAGCCAGGCAAGGACATCCTTGGTGTGGTCTCTGATCCTCTGAACCAATCTACAGATCTGAAAAACGCATGTTAAACACTCAGGAATTACTGGCAGTATTGTGTGAGGAAATAATCTTTAATCTTGCATGATGGAACCTGTGGTGCTCTGTCATTATGATAAAATCCTGCAGGAGGGTAAAACACCATGAGCTGCCTTAGTGCCTGCATGTATGGCATCGACACTTCAGCAGCATGCATACATACATATATATATATATTTATTTCTATATATGTTTTATTGACCTGTTCTTCCAGCTCACTAAACACAGCTGTCACTTACTATCAGGAGCAAATGCAATGAAAGTCGTTTGGAGGGGGAGAGGATTGGCTGTGTTAAATTCACCATGTGTTGTTTGCTTTGCTCTGTAAAGAGGAGCTGTTTTATTGCAGACATTTGCCCAAACCCAGCCATCACTAAGGGAAGACAGAAAGTGATGGAGGGGTGTAATATGATAGAACCAGTGGAAGAAAAACCTTTTTCCAATGTTGCTGGATAATAATGGATATCTTCCTACCAAAAAAAGAAAGATCACCTGAGCTATCTTTATTTTCATAAGCATTTTAGTTTCCAGGCTACAATGACAGTGAATGGCTGTTAATGTTGTTTTTTTTTTTTTTTTTTGTCCTTTAATTGTTCAGTTGCTTGTAGGAGAAATCCAGATCAGGGTATGTATTAGTCATCCAACCCTCCTGCACTTCAAAAGCATGTTGAGGTTCCTTACTCCATGAAAATTTTCAATCACATTCCTTAAATTACCTTGTCATGTGTCCTTGTGAACCATTGTAGGTGATGATACAAAATGAAATGTGTATCTGACATATTAAGGGTCTAAAGGGAGTGACCTGACTCTTGTCTTTCTTGGGTGAAGCCATTTAATCTCACTGCATCTGTTACTTCCAGAAGAACCAGATAAGGGTTTTGTTTGAAATGGGAATTTTCATTTCCAAGTCAGCGTTCAGGAAATTTTCTGAGGTCATGGACACATTTTATGCCAACATAAAGCAACTTTCAAAGAGAACCACCCAAGAAAGCTGCAGCAATCACTGTGCTTTCATTTCTTGTTGGATCTGGGTGTTTCATGAAGGCAGGTTTAATGTCCAGGTGCAGGTGTGTATTTAAGGACAATCTGCAGCTGTAACAAATGGGTTTAATGCTGCAAAGGAGAGGCAAGGGAAGGCTGTCCCTCTTTCTGGACATGAGTGTGTCCTCTGTGACACGAGGTGCCCAGCACCTCATCCCCTCTGCCCCCTTCACAGAGCTCTCTCTGCAGAGCTGGGCCAAAATGGGCATTTTCCTACACTGATAACTTCTAGATTTGGAGTGCTGTCACTGACTGGTGTAATGACCTCTAGAGACACTGTTGTGTTCAGTGTCAATAAATGTTACTTTAATCCCAACTTCTTTATATGTAGGAACATGAAAATAATTTTCCATCCTACTTATTTGGAGTAGCCTGCAGGTGCCTGTTTCTGGTAGAGCAATAATCTCTGTAATATTTCTTATTCCTCAAGATACAGAAATAATAGTTGCTAGATAAGGAAAAGTGGATATTTGGTTTCATTTCTTTTACATCTTTAAAAAAAAAAATCAGCAAACCCCAAGTTGTTAGATAGCTTAATTTCTACGAAGGACACTTCTCTATGCTCCTAATTCCTGTAAAAGCAGAGAAAGAAAAATGCCAGTGCACCTCATTCACACAGGAGACATTCTGTCCCTGGGAAGGCACAAAGGAGCAGCTGATTGAAGCATTAACGTGTCCCCAGCCCTTTTCTGTGACAGACAAGGTCACTGCAATGGCTCTGGTCACTGGGAAGCTGATACCTGATTCCTCCCCATCCTTGCTCTGTGTGCCTCAACCCACTGACTACAGCACTCAGCCTTTTTTTTCGAGGGGAAAGGAGGTGAAAACAGCCTGAAGAGATGAATATTTATGTACATATTTCTGTAATTTCAATTCACTCGTTGAATCCAGCTAGAACGTACAGCTTCCACCAGTGGGAGGATCCAAATCTGTACAAGTGCAAATACTGCTGGGGAGAAAGCTTTCTTCACCAAAATAAAAAGGAAAGGAAGAAAACCTTGTGCCTAATGATGATGAATATCACCAAAATGAGTGTATTCAGGAGAAACAAATACTCTTAAATGCTCTGTATATATTAGCCTCATCTTTTTCTTTCATGGTAGAAATGATGGGTGAAGGAAGAAGCTGATTGATGGTGCCTAATGCACAGCTACACATGTATCTCTATATATAGCCCAGAAACACTGGTAATGCTCTTTCAAAATGATCTTTACTTAGCTGGAAGAAATAGGTGGCAAACCCAGCTTGCTTCCATGGCAGAGAGTGCAGACAGCACAAAAGAGAGAAGGTTTTTTATCCCAGCTTTCCTGTCAGTAGTCATCAATTAATTGCACTTAAACCAACAATCCGAGAGAGAACAGTAATAAATTATTAACAATGAAGTGGTTTTCATTAAAGCCACAAATCAAAGCTGGGCTTGGTGGGGAAGACCCTGACCCCAGAGGCAGGGAGGACACGAGGCAGGACCTGGGGACTGCTTGGACAGCTCCAGCTGCTGGGCCTGGCCTGGCACAGCTGGCAAAGGGCAGCAGTGGTCTTCTTGTAGGAATGCAGGAGGGCTGCAAAGTCTGGTTATCAGGGAAAAACTAGAAGCTCTGCTGAGTTTATCCTGATGCCCTGAACATTTCTCTCTTTCA
Source organism: Haemorhous mexicanus (assembly GCF_027477595.1). NCBI lineage: Eukaryota > Metazoa > Chordata > Aves > Passeriformes > Fringillidae > Haemorhous > Haemorhous mexicanus. The sequence goes on from NC_082357.1 coordinate 3,564,883, forward strand.
ATTTTTATTTATTGTCTACTTATTTAGTCTGTCTAATGAACAGCCTCATATGTAACCTCATAATGAAAACATTACAGAGTATTTCATGCTTAGCTGGAGCTGAATTTGTCTCTTTGTTTGACCAAGACACACATTTGTAGGGTTATTAGAAAATAATCCATCCAGTGTATATTTTAAAATAATTGCCTGACATTGATTTTGAAATGATGACATTTATCAAAGAATAACACTAATGATATTATTGATAATGCCTGCTCATTAATACAGTTGTTTTTATCACTAGTGACAATTCCTAGGAGCCACAGTTTTGAATTAAGCCTGTGCACCAGCCACTGTATAAAATCAGCCCAAAAGCACAGACGTTGCCTCATAAAGCTTATGATCTAAATCCAAGATAAGAGATGACAATAAGATGATGTGGCTGGAATCATAACACATCTCCAGTCTCAGTTTTATTAACTGGGAAGGGCATTGCAGCCAAGGTGAATTATAGGGGGAAAACGAGTGAAGGTGAATTATAGGGGGAAAATGAGTGAAGGTGATGGGCTTGGTTCTTGTTGCAAGTGGGAAAGAAGTTGTAAAAGGGTCTCTTGTAGGATCAGGGCCTGGGGTGGTGGGTGTGGGTACATGCTCTGATGTGGGGATCCTGGCATTGGCTGGATGTCGCGGCAGCTCTTGAACCCTTGCATCTCCAGGACCCTTCTGGTGGCAGGAACAGCTCATTAAAATGCAGTTATTGGCAGCCCCAGCAGGGGTTCTGTGTGGTGACACACCTGGGCAGAGGGACTGGAGAATCACATCCCATAATAACCAAATGCCTTTGGTGCTGCTGTCACCTTTAGTGGAACAGAGAATGTCCCAGAATGTCCCAAAATCCAGGTGGGAGCAGTCCTGACTGGGAGTCCTGCTCAGGAGAGGCAGGGCTCATTAACATAGCAATTTACATAATGGGTTGCTCCCAGCCTTCTGCTGCTGGGATGATCATAAAGGAGGGTGATAAACCATTCCATTGCCAGCCCCTGACAGCTCCAGTGCCAGGACGGATCCAGATGTGGTACTGACACTCTCTGAACAGAGAGAGACATAATTCTCTCTCCCAGGATTTTTCCTGGGGAAGGCAGTGAGAAACTCAGAGAAGAAGAGAAAACAATTCTTATCTCTATTCACTGCTCCTGTCGTTTGGCACATGTGGAATGTGTTATGGAGATTGTTAACCCAAAGTGAGGGTTGTTTGGATTGACTGAACAATTGGGTCAAAGCTGTGTCGTGATGGTTGGAGACAGTCATGTGTTTTTCTTCAGTATCTCTTTAGTACAGTCTCAGAATCTCTGCTGGTCAGAGTGACCCCGAGATGCCTTAGAAAGTCTCTTTTCCCAGCCCTGCAGTTGAAGAAGGAGTCAGAATTCTTCTGTGCTGGTTTTCAAGGTTGTTTATTTTCTGTTATCTATAACATTCTTTCCCTGGCCTGCTGAGGTCTGTCCAGCAGGTCAGACAGAGGCACGCTGACACCCTCAGGGCTGGGTTATCTTTTATACTAAAAACTGTGTATACTTTATTTACAATAACTTCCCAATACCTATCACCTATGTTAGACAGTCTGTCTCTACTCTAAACCAATCCAAAAGTGCCACCATCACCCAGGAGATGGAGGCTGGGAAGAAGGAGAAAGAAGGACAGAACACGCCCATATCCCTCCAGCTTGGGACCCTGAACCTCCATTCTAAAAACCCCAAAAATCTACTTTTCATCCTGTGACTAAATAACTATTTTTCTACTTAACTCTCTTGACTTGTAATTCTTCATATAAAGGTGGTAATTGGCTCCATGGGTCAAAATCAAAGGCACAGGTGTCTTGGGCTCTGTGCCAAGGCCTCTGAGCCCCCTGGCAGGGGCTGGAGCCATCCAGGACAGCCAGAGGGATGTCCTGAATTCTGACAGTATAGTACAGTTTTAGTATGGTATATAGTGCAATATAACCTTAATAAAGCATCTGTCCAGCCCTCTGAATCGTGCAGGCAGAGCACACAATTCCCTGCCTTGGGGCTGCCCTGAATGGATCTCCAGGCACTCGCTGCCCTCGGGGGCTGCATTTCCCAGGTGCACTCACTGTCTCACCAGGGCTTGTGCTGCTGGGATCCTCTGGCCATGCTCTCACTGATGGCAGTATCTGGCATTGCAGATATCCCACATTCTGGATTTTTCCCTATCCCTGGCCCTGCAGATAGCAAGCATTCTCAGGGTAGTGGCCGCTGCCTTGATCAAACCTGTTAGAAGGGCTGGTGCTGGGAGACAAACATTTAATTGATTTACAGCACAGCAGCAGTGGGAGGAGAGGGGGGAAACACAGCATATTGGAATTTGAAATACATAAAAACCCCGTTGTGCCAGGATGTTTTGAAATTCCAAGCAGTGAGTTTGTTCTTAGGTTAAAATGGATTTTCTAAAACCAAGGTGAGTCATTCTGGTAATGGTCCTCCTGAAAGAACTGCTCCTGAATGTGAATGGGGAGAGCTGCTGCTCATGAGGTATTCCAGTGCTTAAATGGTTTCCCAAAGCACCACAGTTTTCAAACATTGCTGAAGGAAATAAAATACTGAAAATGTGCAAATGCTAGGCATAGTTTTCCAATTAATTTAATATAATCATGCTTTGCATTACAGAAGTAGAATAATAATTTCACAAAAATAATTTGTCAGAAAAATAACGGATACAGTGAACATTCTTGTATTTAGAAGAGTTTATTTAGAACATTCCTAATGCTTTATTGCATTTGCATTGCAAAGTAAGAAAGGTAATATCCTATCAGACATTGAGGCTCAATAGATGTACGTTCATCAGTCAGTAAGAAATTAAAGACAGACCTCAGAGTAGAACAAATGATGGAAAAAACAAAAAAAAGAATTTATGTTCATTCCAAATCTGTCTAAACTGATGCATTGTCACAGGCTTTTAATGGGTCCAAAATCCCTGGAGGCTTCCAGACTTCAAGAAACTGAAATGAATCTGATAGAGGGGTTTTCAAATGGATTTGTAAAGGCTTCAGGAGTTTCCTGGTTTTCTTGCATGTTAAGATCCTTGCCAGCTGTTGTAAAGAACTGTTTGTTTTCTGCTTTAGTTTACCCAGTCTGAGACAACATGAATTCAGTACATCAGAAGTTTCTCATTAAATGTATTTTGGTTTTGTTGTATCTCCCATTTTTGCTAAGTGGGAAGGTATGAACTTTTCATCATGAAAAATCAACATGACCTTTTGCAAAAATGAGGTGCAAGCATTTCAGCATTTCGATGTTCTGGCATTTCAGTAAAAGACCAAATGAATTTTAACACATAATATATCTTAAAATATGAATAGTAACATGAATCTCTTTCCTTTGCCTGGCTTGAGATTTATTAATATATTTTGAAGTGATCATGAGATTTCACCTTAGTAATACCAAAAAAAAAATTGAGCTGGAAAAAAATTTTGACATTTTAGGTAAATTAATTTCTTGTTAATTCCTTGAAGACTCCTTTGTGGTATATAATACATGACTACTGAAAACAATTTTTAATTTGCTGTTTGCAAGGTATGAAGTAATGGTTCTCCTAACAGAATTTAAAAGATGTCACTGTCTAAAACCTGGAAGGTTTGGAGCCAGTGTGATGGGCAGGGTCATTCTAGATCCTGCCTGACGTGTGGTGCTTCCATCTTTCAGCAGGGAAGGGCCATGGCAGGCAGCTTTTATCCAGGACTGAATAAATCTCTAATCAGCTTTATCACAACAGCAGCAGGAATTGTCAGTTCCCAAAGGACTGTGGCCTAATGGGAGAGACTCTTCCACACAGATTTGGCTTCAACAACAGCTCCTGACTCCCTGGGGCTGCTGGCGTGGGGAAAGGTGAGGCCACACCTGGCTGGGCTGGCGCTGAAGGGGGATAACTTCTGGCCAAATGGGGTTGGAGGGCAAAGAAGCTCACCTACACCATGCCAACACTTCTGTTCCTGGGTAGAACACCTTGTCTGATAGTTATTGGAATAAACATTGAATACCCAAAATAATAGGAAGATTTCTTTATAAAAACTTCCTGATTTTCACCTGGGCATGATTCAGATTTCCTGTTCTCAGCTGAACTCAATTTAAGTGCCCTAAGATGGTTGAGGCATTCAGGATTCTGTTTCTGCCCCACTGAACTCAGCTGCAGTTGAAGCTCGGATTAATAAATTAAACAGATTCCTCTTTGTTCCTGTGCTGCTGTTGGGACTCTCTTTGGGAGAGAGGTCACTTACACCCCCTGTTCAAAGAACGTGCACTTTGAATTGTAGAGAACCAAGAATAAATTAGCAGGAAAACACAGATTCCTTTTCCCCCCAAGCTCTCAGAGCTGTGTGGCATACATCACAGAGAGGTGTATGGCTACATCACACAACAATAAGTACAGGTAGGGGGAAGTCAATATATAAAGAATAACCTTTGATAATGCATTTGGGTTGGTAGCAATGTCCTAAACTCTAGTGGAGAATTGATAGATCTCAGCATTCCCTGTTCTCTCTATGCTGTAGGGATTATATATCTTTTAAAATAGAATTTCCACCATTTTAGTCTAGTGGAGTTGTGGAGGACTGAAAATAGCATTTCAGCCAGCCCTGCTTGGCTGCTATTCTTCCCAGATGGCTCGGAGCACTTTCCTTCAAAGAAATTCCTGTCACAGAGGTTCCACACACGGCTTAGGCACCAACAATGCAGTTCTGTGTCAGCAAAACAGTTCTGACAACTGCAGGCACTGCTTGTGTTTGAGGGCATTCTGAGGAAACAACCTCTGCAGGTAAATGCTTGTAAATTTTCCATTGTGTTGCTCAATCCTGCTGCTTTCACTACAAGAACACCTGGCTGGGTTCTTAGAGCTGTGCTGTGACGTGCTGGGTTTGGGTTCCCCATTCCTGGTGGGATGCACTCGTGTCCCCTTGCCTTTTGTGTCCCCCAAAGCCTGCCTGGGCTCCTGCAGCAGAGCCAGCAGCCCTGCCTGCTCCATCTGTGGCAATTCCACCCAGAGGAGATGTTGCAAAACAGTGAGTCCCCAGTGGGATGTAATAGAATGGAAGCAGATGGTGAGCTGAGGAGGATTTCAGGGGAGGATTACATTTTCCAGTTACTGTCTTTTTGATTTCACTGTTATTGTCTGATGAATTGTGTCAGATTTGATCCTTCAGATTGAAAAGCTGCTCCTCAATGTGCTCCCAAATGTACAGATAAAGCAAATGGCTGCTGCCAATGTACTGTCTTAGAAACTTAATTTTTTAATGCCTATTAGAAGGGCCTCTCATTCTGTCACATGTACAGTGATTTCTGCCTCCAGCTAAGGATTTTTGTTCTGTCATAGACTGGGGTGTCAGTAGCCTGCTGGGGTTTGGTGCAGAGCATACCTGAGTACTCATCATTTACTCCTGCTGGGGCTTGGTACAGAGCACACCTGAGTACTCATCATTTACTCCTGCTGGGGCTTAGTACAGAGCACACCTGAGTACTCATCATTTACTCCTGCTGGGGCTTAGTACAGAGCACAACTGAGTACTCATCATTTACTCCTGCTGGGGCTTGGTACAGAGCACACCTGAGTACTCATCATTTACTCCTGGCCAAGGCAAGCAGGAAGGCTTTCTCTTGCCCTGTGGCCGCTTTGCAGTCCCTGATCAGCACAGGGGTCTGCACACCCTGCTGGGAATGCCCCACTCAGAGAGAAGGAAGGCACAGAGAGCTCAGACCCTTCATTTGCAGACCCAACTGTGAGCCCATCCCTGGTGGGAGGGCAGGGCCAGCTCCTGAAGAGCTGATTCCATGCAACTGCAGCAAGATGCCCTTTCTGCAATACCAATTTAACACTTTGATGTGCAACTTAAACAGTTGGGCTTTAAAATGTGTATGAGAAAAAAAAAAATCAAAACCTATTTTGAGCACAAGGATATTCTCTGGATAGACTCTAGCTGTTCATTAAAGCAAGATTGATACTTTAAACACCCCAACAGTAGAAAGTCTTTAATTTGAATTATGTGGAATCAGGCCTTAAATCTTGGATATAATTAAGCCCTTCTCTAGCTATGGCCAAACATTGCTGGGCCTGCCCCTGTAGCAGATGCTGCTAGAGTTAATAGTATTTTTTTGTTTTGTATTGCAAAATGGCCATTATTCTCTGGTGACTATACATATAAAAGTATCACCAGAAACAGATATTTCTGTATCATTCCTTCCTATAACCTTACAGCATGTTCAGTCTTACTCCCTTTTCCCCTCAGTTAAATCCTGTATGTTGATTTATTCCATTATGGACGACGAGGTTATAGAGAGATTTTGACTCTTTTGAATTGAATTAAGGTAGGAGGTGTGGGTAAATATAAATGAGCTTGAAATCTGTGCTATATCACAATGACAGCTTTCTGACTGCTCCCTTTTATTTAGTGTTGGCTCATTTACTCAGGCCAAGAGACTCATAAACATTGCAAGTGCATGTGTAAGTGCAATGAACTTCTCTTCTAGACTGTTCTGGCTCAGCCTCCTTCAGTGTCTTTTGAAAACTGGAATTTTATATATTGCTTTGATCTCCCTGCTGCACAGATGTTGCAGACAACCAGGACATTGGAGCTTCCTGCTGCTGCTGTTTGAGCCCTACATTCTCTGCTGGAACATGCTTGGGAAGGGTTCTTGTTTAATCTTTTTCATGCAAGAATGGTTTAGAAGGATTGGAACTTTCCAGTAATTCTGAATTTTGGACTTGACTGGCATCTGTTACTTTCTGGAGCCTAAAAAGGCAAGAGGTTCACCCCAATAATCTGAGGAATTCTTACGAATATTTGTGAGAGCCTGCCCAAACAGCCCCAGCTGTATCACCTCCAGAGAGGCTGCTGCAGAGGCAGCTCACTGCTGACTTCACCCCCAAAATGAGGCAAAGACAGCAGTTCTGTGTAAACAGGAGGGCACAGTGCCAGTGTTGGTCATGCAGCCTGCCTGGGAAGAGATAGTGTGGATTGATAGGAAGGATTCAGGCCATCAGCTCATTGTCGTTGGCTTTGCAAATCAGGTTCACTTCCCTAAAATGTTATTTGTAATAATTCACTTGTGGGGAATTTTGGGAGGAATTTGAGATGGGATTTCTGAATTGCTTTTGATTATGTGGTTTATTTTCTTATCTTCTACATAGGTAGGAAGGGTGAATTTGGCTCACATCTTTACAGTATGGTTCAGAAGGTCACAAGACCCTTAGTTACGAGAGCTTTTAAAGAGTTATTGACCAATAAAACACTGCCAACAAGGATATTTACATTTTTGACCCAATCCTGAAGTATTTATGGACTCATGCTAAGTTTTCTCACCCAATCATGTTGTGACACACAAATTCTAAACTCCTTGTTTACCTCTGTAAGTACTTTTATTTTTTTCTATATCTTAAACTCTAAAACTCTAAGCTTTCCTCCACTTAGCTTAACATAAATCTTTATGTTGAGCTTTAAACTATACTATTAAAAATTATGTTATGTAAAACTTTAAACTATAAACCCCCATTCTCCCTTCTGTCACCTCAGTTTGGAAGCCTTTCCCAAGGTCCCAGATCAAATCCTGTGTTTAATTCCAGGCTTTGGCTTACAGGCCCCAAGCATTTTGGATTTCATTCAGTTCAGGAATAGTGCACTGTTTATTGGCAGCAATGTTTGGAAGGACAGGTGTAAAGACATCATTATATCCTCGTAGAAGGGCAGATATTTTGCAATTCTCATCATCTTTAGGCACACGTGGAAATCACACCAGGAATGTGCACATCATTGCTGAGTGCCCCCCAGGAGAAATGCACCTGCACACAGGGGAATGCTGTCTCACCTGGCTGAGCTCAGGTGCACCAAGCTGCACAAACACCATTCTGCACTTCCATGCAGGGCTCTCACTGGAAACATGGAGGTTCCATGGGCTAAAAAAAGCACAAATGAGAAGAATTACACTTCAACAAGCACTGGAATTTAACAGCATTTAGATGGGAATGGGTATTTAGTTGAAACTTTGATTTATGACTTTATTAATCCAAGTCAGAACTCTTGCTTCAGCTGCACCTGGTTTGCATTATTCCTATAGGATGGGAATAATGGAAAAAGTACCCTGAGTTTATTCTCCATAAAGGGAATTTGGGGCTGCATCTGGCCATTTCAGGAGTACTTTCAAGCATTTCTATCCCAGCAATCTCCATGCCATGAAAGCCCCACAGGCTGTTAGACAGTTCCATGTCTTTTTGTTCCTCTCTAATGAAGCCATAATAAGGCACCAAATCTCTTGGAAATCATTTCTCAAAAATGAAATAGCAAAGCAGTGCTGAGCTGGGCTATTGCAGCCCTGTCAGCACTGTGTGATAAAGTAGCAGAAATACAAATTACAGCAGCAGCAAGGGTTTTTGGTGCACAAAAATAGGAAATGTTACTTTTCTGTGCATGTTTTTGGTTTAGCATGACTGCTGAGAGCTCTGGGGATTATCCTACATGAATTTCAGGAATGGTGTAGAGCCCACTGAGCTCCTATCTGCTAGGTCCTGTGAAATTAATGGCAGTAGGGAAAGCAGGAGTTTCATCACTTTTGGAAAATACTGGAAAGTGAAATTAAATTGCTAGTTTTGAAAGAGCCCAGAGGAGTACGAGGATGCCATGATGACTCCTGGTGACCCCCTGGGCTGTTAAGACATAAATAATTCTCAAAATAGGGATCAAAGTTGTGTTTATGAGGGTTTTTTCCCCAATAAACAATGTGAAAGTTCCACAGCAGGATTGCCCCAGTGTAATTGAGTGTTTCTGTCACACCTGGGTGTGCTCCTTCCCCTCTCCCACACTGAACAAGCCCAGAGGAGCTGGGCCTGGCTCCTCTAAGCTGCCTTGTGCAGTCCCAGGGAATGCACCTCACCTCCCCTCTCCCCTTGAAAAATAAGGTTCTTTCAAAATCATCAGGAAATGGTATTGCTCTAAAAGCACCAAATCATATTTTATCAGCAGGACTCCTCTGAGCAGAGGGTTAATGAGTGTGGAAATACAGGATTTAAAGTGACTGCCTTGTAATATTGCACAGAAATGCTACTTCCACTTGCCCCATGAATGTTATTTCTCATAGAAACTCCTAAATTAAGTAGTGCAGACTGGTAGAAATATTTTTTTGTGTTTGCATCTTTGTTTTTCAACCTTCTGCCTGAACAAATTTGTAAATGATGTACATTTGTTTTTCCTATCCCACTGTACATAAATTGTGTAGATAAAATCAATACATTTTATTGTGCTACAATTGGCTATACAATATAAACCTGAAGACCAAGACAAACCAGGCATAAATACATACTTTACTTTTCAGGAAGCTATAAAAGATGTATGGGATTGATTTCTTTAGCACAGAGAAGAATCTGTAACCTAAGTTTGTTGAGACAAAATTTCTCTGAGTTGCAGTTGTGAGAGATGGACATAACACTGATCACATAGAGGATGGATGAATTTGTGGAGCTATTTAAATTTGGGGAGTAATGTTTTGGTTGGTATTTTTTCTGTCCTTTCTGTGCCTGTTTAGAAGTTTCCATTTCTAACTTCACAACTGTTTACCTTTATTAACTTTAATTATAAAGCTTTTATGCCCCCATAAAGGGCCATAGTGGAAAATCAAACCAGATACTGTAGGAATCAGATTGTTGAAATAAATGAAAAACACTTGACAGGACTATCTTAAGCCACATTGTTGAAAGAAGTGAAAATAGGAAAAAACCATTATCTCAACCCTCAGGAAACCATGGGCACAAATAGAATTCAGCTGTAGTATTTTATTGTGGGGAAATACTTGAAATTTATGCACTTTATGAATGCACTGAAAAACTCAAGAGGGTGGTGAAAATCTGTAGCTTGGTGATGAAGTTAAAATCAAACAGCTGATGCTGTTCCTCTGCAGGACAGAAACCCTCCCCAGGTGTGGAAAATGCTCATGTTCCTGGAGGAAAACAGATCCATGCCTGTGAATGAGCAGGGAGGCAGTGGAGGTGCTGGGTGGCTGATAAAGGACAGAGCAGGCAGAGGTGGAGCAGGGAGAGCCCAGAGCTCCTGTCAGGGTGGATCTGAGCCTGGCAATGGCTCTGCTGAGCAGCCAGAGCAGGAATGGGGGGTTTGTCGTGGAGAGGAGTTCCTCAGCTGGCACTGGGAGGGAGGGAGGGGGAAGCACCACTGGTGGGAATTCTGTTGGTGGAAGAGAGCAGGGGTTGAATGTGTGGGAGTGTGCTGTGAAGAAGATGAATGGCTCCACAGATTTACTGCTCAGTGCTAAAATCTCAGGCCTGGCTTATGCTAGGACTCTGGGGAAATGTTAATTGATATGTGACACATCTGCACAAGCATCACTGCTCAGTGTCACTCACAGCAGGGCTGCTCAGATTCTGCCCTCAGCCTGCAGTGCCACAAATGAGGGAAAATTGAGATGGGTTTGAGCCTCCAGTGGTGCACAAACCTGAGGGACAGGTAACGAGGTGGGAGTGACTGAAGGGTTAAGGACAACTGAGACTGGGCTGCAAGAGAAAGTAGTGTAATTGTGAAGTATGACGTGTTTAAAGAGGCCCCCACACATAGGGAGAGGGAAGGGAAGGAAGAAGGAAAGGAAGAAGGAAAGGAAAAAGGAAAGGAAAAAGGAAAGGAAAGTAAGAAGCAAAGGAAAAGAAGGAAAGGGAAGTGGCAGAAGTGGCGGAAGGAAGTGGCGGAAGGAAGGAAGGAAGGAAGGAAGGAAGGAAGGAAGGAAGGAAAGCATGCATTGCTGTGATTTAGGTGTTGGATCCAAGCAGATGTGTTCTGTGTCATACTGAAAGGATAAAGGTCTTTTGTGGAGTCCTGAGGAGACATTTATATTTAAAGAATCTCTTGACAGACCGCCCTGATCTCAGTAATTCATAGACACATTAATAATAATAATGTGACAAAATGGTGCTTTTTTGTAAAGCTAAATGCATTTCTGTTGTTAACATCTTATTTTTCTTAGAGACAAAAATAGATCCTGCTGCACCTTTCTGACCATGACATGGTGTGTTTTGCCCAATCCTTTAGTATTTCTGAGAACTGTGGAAGTCAGCTTGCTCCTTTCAGCTTGTTCTTAATGTTAGTTTTCCATTTGCTGAGATTTTACTGGAAAGAGGCAAAAACCCTGAGAAAAGCCTTCAGAATATGGAACTTTAATTATCAGTATGCAATCCAGATTTAGAGGGCTTCTTTCAGTATGTATTTTTTTTTACCAAGCTGTGAACCTTGGTTAATTTTAGAAAGTCTGATGAACTAAAATAGATGTCCTTTGCTTGAAAGTCAGATGATTCAGTTGAACCACAGACCCTTGAGCTCTTCAGGGCTGCATGGCTGTGGAGGCTCTCATTTTTAAAATATGTGTTATTGTGGAAATGGAAATCAGATATGGTTTGGGGTCATTTTTCCCCCTCTTGAAATATTTTTCTGCAGTATGCTTGGAGCTTTTATTGAAAATCTATGTAGGTATTACCTTCATGTAAATAGTTAGTGATTTTGGACCACAGATTCAGGAATTTCTGGGGATTTCTTGCCCCCTTTGGCCCATGGTAAGATATGGGCAGGGCTCTGGGTTGCTCTCACTGACCAAGGAGGTTTTGTCACAAGGAAAAAACAAAAGGAGAACCAGGATTCAGAAGAAAAGAATCCATCTAGTTTGAAACCCCCCCCCAAGCCATTGCTGCCATGTTTGGGGCCTCCATCCCTCCAAGGGGTCAGAAATTGGCCTTTCAGGGTTGGTGCCCTGATTTCCAAAGCTCCTGCTGCCTGCTTGTCCTGCAGACCAGCACAGGAATTGAGTGTTCAGCACATCCTGAAGCCATCCTGGGATTTGGTACTTGTTTATTTGGGCTTGTGCCTGGAGAATGTCAGCCTCCAATTTGTAATCCAAGCCTACAGGAACCTGGGATGAAAGTTCTCCCTTTTTTCTCTTCTGTCATTATTCTCATTAGGCAGCCTGTGAAACTTGGAACAATGACTTCATGAGCTGCCACCAGATTTTGGGGGGGGACAGGGGGAACCACTGAAATTTGGAAGGAAAAAGAAAGGGAAAGTTTTCATTTAAAAAAAATCTGGCTCTCTAAAAGAGAAAGCACACATGCAAGGCTGAATGGATGCACATTCCACCATGCACACAGAGTCTTTTCCAAGCCTTTGTTCAAATTTTAATCTGGCTCCAGTTCTCTCAGCAGATTTTTCATTTGGACCCTGCATTTGTAGCATATTTGCAGTCTCAGGCCCTCAGCAAAAGAGCACTTTGGAATCAGATATCTGAAAAGCATCATGATGGGAAAAGATTATTTACAAACACAACTTTAAAATATAGAATGGGATGTTTTATATAGAAAATAAAGTGTCACCACACTGGAGATATTTCAAGAAGCCTCATCTTATCTGTTTTGTTTTTGTAGAAATGAATCAGTGTTTGTGGTAACATCACAAGTACAATGTGGCTTCCACTGAATTTGTATTTTGAGACACTGACTGCAATCCACTGTGCATGGGTAAAGTCAGTCTATCCAGATCAAAACTAGAGGATGCTTCAGATTCCTTTAGTGGGAGGTTTTAAGGCACAAGGTTCTGTTAAATAGCAAAGCTTCAGAGCACAGAGTTTGGGTGCATCCCTGTAGGAGTGTGGGGAAAGCAGAGCAGAGCAGCATTCACGTGTGAGCTGGGTTCACTGGCAGTCCCACGAGCTGCTCCTGTATTCCCAATACAGCTGGAAACCTGTGGAGTCTGGATGTCACACATGCTCCTAAAGGCTGCATAAAAATGAGGGGGGCAGATGGAATGTAGAGGTTCCTGGGCGTTTCAGGATTATATGTTGTGCTTTGAGCACGCAGTACAGAACAAGCAAAATATTACCCCTTAAACTGCCACAAATTCAAGATAAATATTTCTGTCAATAAGAAGTTTTCCAAGACAGTTTTCACAACATGTAATCATGCTTTTTGCCTGCAGACTGCTACTTTTTGAAGCACAGGTAGCTAAATCTAAAGTGTGCGCTCTTTAATTTGCTTTTTTTTTCTTTTTGCATTAAAGATTTTCCCACAATAAACTACTACAGCTGAGTCCTATTTCTGCCTATGGTTTTCTGAGGGTTGAGATATTGCTTTTTTCCTATTTTCACTTCTTTCAACAATGTGGCTTAATATGGAAGGTAAAACTTTGGTTCCTAAAGCATTGTTCACACATGCAGATAAAGACATCACTGGAATTGCCCTCTGAAGCACCTGGTGAGACACTGGAAAGCAAAGGCTAAACTTTAGAGACAACTTTAACTCCAATTTCCTGTTGCTGATCAGAGCACACACAATTCTCCTGTTATAAATTGGTTTTGTGCCATAAATTGTTTCCTGAATTCTGCCCGGTGTTCACTCATTAAGAACATTTTAGCCCATAAAAGCTGCAAAAGCACAGAACCAGCAAGGTTCTGGTTGCCTGAGAGGCAGGAAGGCCGGGGGAGTGAGGGGATTTCACTGGACTGACACTCAGGCACCTGTGGCTCCTCCTGCCCCTGTGTCTGGGTGCACCTGCCTGGGCTGTGCTCCTGGCACTGCCTTGCACCCAGAGCCTGTTTGGAACCTGCTAGCAGCACTCTTTGTAATTACTGTGTATCACTTAATTGGGATTCGTGTAATTATTATTTTAAACTGCTTTACATGTCCTGATTTGAATTTTTAATTTAGAAAACAGATATTCAGACCTTCGATCTGATTCCCTTTGGATGGCTGTGCATGGAGCATACATTTTAATGTTTCAGGTTATTTGTATGCAACAGGGTTTTCCCACTCCACACTCCTGAATCAGTGCTAGTATTTATCTGTGCAAAGTTACAGCCAGTCCAGGATAATATATTTTAATTCATAAAATCCATGTTTAGTCACACAATAAAACTATTTAGATTTGAAATCCTTTAACAAAATATGTACAAAACACTTTTTCTTACAAAGTACAAGTGCAAGACAGATTCCTATGGATTTTTACCTTCTGTGCATTTTTACATGCATTCTGTGAATAAAAACATCTAGCTGTACCTGCATACAAATTTAATTGCTTGTTCTTTATTTTGGGGTTGCCTGGAAATCCTGTAATGGGGAGCACAGGCCGTGAATCCAGCAAGGGGCTGAAGCCCTGGGAGCTCTGGAGGGTTTCTGGGATGCAGGAACAGCTGGAGCTCCTGGACTGTTGAGTTAGGGATGCAAAGAAAGACTCCAGTCTTTCTCCAATCAGATATGTACAAAATACTTTTTCTTACAAAGTACAAGACAGATTCCTATAGATTTTTACCTTCTGTGCATTTTTACATGCATTCTGTGAATACAAACATCTAGCTGTACATGCATAGAAATTTTATTACTTGTTCTTCATTTCAGAAAAATAATTATATCAATTTTAGAAGTCCCCTTGTTGAGATTCTAAGAAAGGTGCAAGGATAGGGTGGTAGGAAGTGATGAACCAGGTGTGATTTACAGAGGATGGATAAACTTTCTGCTTGGCTGCAGCCTCTATGAGCTCATGACAGCTGATACTGCAATATTAATTTTCTTTAAAGGTTTGGGGGTGTCACTGGCCTGGAGAGGGGTTTCCCTCAGGGATGGTTTCAGTCCTGGTGTTCTGGCACATTGGCTCTGCTGAGAGTACAGTAATAATTAAGTATTGTTCTAAAGTAGGCCCTGGAACATCACCAGGATCTTATCCAGAGGAACCAAGCCTGCCCAATGTATAAAATAATAAGGCAGACACTATTTTAACACAATAATTTGGGCAGCCTTACTTTCTTCAGTGTATCTCCAAATGCTTGGCATGGTATAATTATCTATATTCTGTTACTGAAAGGCTTCATGTGTCTCATGAAGAGAATCTCAAAAAGATTTTAATTAAGTTAAACTCAAATAAGAACTGAAGTATAGAAAGTGCTTTAAATAATCTTTAATATCAAGATAAGCTCATAGCATTTTCCTAAATAGAAGTTCATACAGGCAGGTTAATATTCCTTCAGTGAAGAAAATGAAAACAGAATTGTACATTTGGTTTTAGAGGTCTTGAGTGTCTGGCTCCTTTCAAATCCTGTTTTCTTCCTGTTTTCCTCTCAAGCAGACAGGGAATGAGCCAAGCCTCTGTGCAGCTCTGGCTCTACTGTCTCCCAGCAGACAGAGTTCCCTTATGAACCTCTGGTTCCCTGCCCTTGATGCAGAGAAAATGAGAATATTCCTGGTGGAATGTGAGGATTGCCCCTGCTCAGTCTGGTGCCACGGGAGCAGCTTGCTCGCAGCAGTGTGTGAGTGCAGTCTGTCCAACTCAGCTCAGGGCACCGTGCACTCACTGTGCCCTGGTGGCATCTCAGAGCAGGGGGCACTTGGTGCCACCACCCCTGTGCCACAGGTGCCCCATCAGCAATCCTGGAATGCCCTGCAAAGGAGCCACACTGGGAGAAATCATTCAGATGCCTTTTAAACAGCAAAACAACATGAGTTTGCACTCTGGAAAACGTGGAGAGTGCCTGCAGCCTGTCAGAGGCCAAGTGCTCCAGCTCCTTGGCCTTTTGCTTCCCCTTCTCGTGCTGCTGCTCTTGCTGCCTGGACATCTGCTCCTCAAACCCGAGTTTTTCTCTTCCTTTTCCCCTGCCCTTGATGAATGGCCCATATCTCAGTGCCAAAGCTCACCTTTTCCTGAGCAGAGGATGATTGATGGGGCAGGAGCAGCAGTGGAGCAGGCTCTGTGTCCTGGCAGCCTTGGCTGTCCCCCCAGGGACTGGCAGCAGCCTCAATTCCCTGCAGGAACCCAGATCCCTACCAAGCTGCTGAGAAACCAAGTGGGATTTTGAGATTCCTACTGCACAGGCTGACTATCTCTTAAAAATAGCAAGCCCGGAGTTCTCTGTTGATTTTCTGTCATGGAATGGTTTGAAGGGCAAATACTCCTTTTTGTTTTGCACAGATGGCATAATTGTGGTGGATGAACTCAGCATTATCAAACACGAGTTCATATGATTTTCTTTGTTTTAAATGTTAAGAAATAAGATGTAAATATTCTTTGTTCAAAACCATTAATTATTCCTACACTGCTCTACTAACATTTAAAAATGCTATTTTCCTTTAACATGTCTCCTATACATTTTTACTAGTAAAATGAATGCAACACTAACCTTTTTGAAAGACTATCTGGTCAAATTAGTGGCACTTTTAGATATAATGGGTCCTTAAGGCCAGGTTTTCAAGCCCTGTGTCAAGGTGGCTCACTTAGATCAGGGGACTCGTGCCAGATAACAACTACAGAAGATCTGAATGGAAAGGTGAAGGCAGTTGTTTATGAAAATTTGTAGTCTAAATTTAGGCAGACAAGGAGAAAAAATCAAGGGTGACTGAAAGAGAATAGATATCTAAGTGATATTGACTTTAACAGGTTCCTAATCATGAAGACATACGACAGATAGAAATGTGCTGGCAGAAGTTAATGGCTTTGAAAAGAAAAGACCAAATGTACAGTAATACCCTTGAAAGTGCTGACTTCATGAGTCAACATTTAAATGGGAGCCTGTCTTCCTGCTAAATAGCTTTTCAACTTCTTTCTTATCATAGGAGTCCTTAATTAAAATAGTTCAAAGGAGCTGGGTCATAAAACTGCATTGGGGTTTTTTTGGACTGAAAAGAATTTCTGCACTCAGCAAGACTTCATCAGTTCTCAAAACTTAGCAGTTGAGTCAATAGCCTGCTTTTCACTCTGGTGAACTGCACGTCGAGAATGCCATAAGCAATTTTTTAATCTCTGGAACTGGGGGTTAGTTCAGGACCACAGTGGCTAATTAAAAAGTGCTTCAGTGTGTCATTGATTTCTTGGTGTGACCACAAAGTCCTGCTTTCCCCTGCCTTGCTTTGAAGGAAGCGATGCTGCCAGCCAAGCTGGCTGCACAAACTCTGAAGGGTGCAGGGGAGCCAAACGTTTCTGTCGTGCAGTTTGTCAGGGCACAGAGGGAAGGGAAGACTCAGGAGAGAGCAGAAAGCAGAGAGATTTAACACACAGGGGAGAACAAGGTCTGTGGTATTGGTTTAAAACACCTGTGATATCTGTGATACTGGTTTAAAATGCCTGCTCCATCAGTCAGGCTCTCAGCATTCTGCAGGAAGGTTTGTTGCTCTCTCAGCACAAAGCCTTGCAGGAGGGGCTGCACTGCCAGCACCAAGCCCTGGCTTTCTGTGATCTATTTGCTTGTCAAAACATCAGCATCACCAATTCATTGCAGTGCCTCACCAATGACCTCCTCTTAGCCCTGCTCTCTGCAGTTTGCAGTTTCATTCATTTGTCATGTTGCAATCCTGTTTCTGGTTTAAATTTCCACTTCTGTTGAAGACATAAGTCCAAGTAGTAGAGTGAAAAATCCCATAACCTCATTCATAACTGTCATGACCTTTAATTCAGAAGTCATGGCTCTGGAATAGCTGTGGTTAATAGTCTTTTTAAGAGGTCCAGTCAGGCTTTGTCTGAAAATTCATATAGTAATGTTGATTGGAAAATTGATAAGACTCATGGGGAAAGTGAATGGAAAATAGAAAGCTCAACATTTCAGTCTTTTTTTATGATTATTTCGATTCAGCTGCCCTGTTAGCATGCTGCTTGTTCTGATTCTGCTCTCTAGATTTGTGCTTTACTGTAGGCCATGCAGGCAGTTAGGTGAGTCTGCCTTCGTGGGAGGATATTATCAACTCCCAGGCAAGTGCAGCACGCATGAAAACTGAATGATAGCAACAATGGTGTAAAGATAATCAGGCGAAATATTTTGCCTTTTAAACATTTATATTTCTGTAAAATCTGTTCTCTGCATGAAGCTGCTGCCCACCTGAATACTCTTACTCATTTACTATTAAAAGAGTTTCCCTCGGAAAATACCCCAATTGACAGTTTTTACCCTGCTACCACTTCTGAGAAATAAGATGTGCTAGCCTACAGTAATTTATACTGAACTGCTGTGAGCAATTGCTGGGGGGGAGGGCTGTAAAAATCCCCCTCTGATTGTCTCTGCATTTCTGGACTCTTTGCAATCAGGGGAGCAGCTCATGCAGAACACAACCTTCCTTCTGCTTTGGAGTCAGATCTGTGCCTGACTGATTACAAACCCAATTAGCTATCTTCTGGAGGCTAGGATAAACTCCAGATATTCCATCCTGGAGGATTTCAGAAAGTTGAGTACACGAATGACTGGAAAAGTATAAAACTAAATTAAGAGCTCAAGTCCCCTTGTCTCCTCAAAATTCCTGCCTTGGTATTTAGAATTCTATTTACACCCAAACCAGCTCCACTGCTGAAGGAATGGCATCTGTCAAAGTCAATGTGATGTGCCAGTATACCCCTTATATGTTTGCCTCTTTTCCCACATAGCAGGAATTGCTTTGACATTTGTTGAAACAAATGCCACCAAATCCACTTTCACAAATTTTGGTTGTACTTGGATTCTCAGTATCCTCCTGCTTCTTGCCTTTTCCAAAATAATATATTAACTTCATTGTCACATCCACTGTGTTGGAAGATTATCCAGCTCCCATAAACTAATTTAAATGAAGCATCTTGTTCATAGTGAATTGAGGATCTCTCACTTGTGTGGATATTCACTCCCTCCCCAATTACTTTAAACTCTTGCATAGCTGGGCTCCTCTCAGAGACTCAAAACTAAAGTTAAAGGCTTCAGACTGCTCTGCTTTGGAGGAAAGCTGTTCTCTCAGAGTCTCACTGGATGCTGGGACTTGCTTCTTACAGCACAATCGTTTGCCTGGTGTAGCTCACGTATTTCCCAGATTGCCAGGAAATTGATTTGAGGATTTTGAGAGCTCCTTTCTTGCTCCTGGCTCACCTTGTCAAGCTGCTTAACTCCACAGGAATATGGAGCCCCTTGGCCCCCAGGAAGGCAGACAAAGCCCTGCCTGCAGCTTCCCACCATGCTGGGTAGCATAGCAACCCCTCCAGCTGGCTCCTGCAGAGCTGCCCAAAGTCACAGCTACCCACAGATTCAGCCCTTTCATGGCTCCTTACAGGGCTCTCAAAGGAAAAAAAAAATCTCATTATTTTGTTGCTCAATCCATAGTGTTCCAAACTGTACTGACTCTTTGGTCAGAGTTCAGTGCAGCAAACTGTGCAGGGAATATTTTTTGACTCAGATAAATAAAGTTTTGGGAAATCTATTACACATTGCTTGTGGTTTTGAAACGTGGTGAGTGCTCTGGGAAGCAGAGCAGGAAGAATAGAGCAGACAGCCTGTTGCATGTAACAACACCTCCCCTATTCTTGATGAAACAGAAAATACATTTAGAGAGGTTGTTTGGTTGCTATTTTCCCTATGTTTTGTTCCTTTCCAGCTTCCTGTTGGAGCCCCCTGGCTGGTGGGGCATCCAGAGAGACAGAAAAGGCCTTGAAGGTGTGTAAGCACTGCTCAGCACTTGGAAATAAAACATCCCTGTGTTAATACCACAAATCCAAACCACAGCACCACGGGGCTGCTGAGGACAGAACTAACTCAGCCTAGGCAGCAGAGCAGGTTTCCCTGCATTTCCAAGAACTTCCCCCAAACTGTTGAAAATGTATGATTCATTTTCACTGCCCATCTCATAACTGAGAATACCTGGACCAAGATTAATGTATTTCTGACTTCCTACTGTGACCCTGGGCTGAGGTAGGAAGATCATATATCTGTTCAAATGAGTATTCTTCCTTAAAAAACCCAAATATTTTACTAAGCAATGCATTTTCATACTGCTGTTATTTCCTACACCTTCTCTTTCCATATGATTTTCCAGAGTCCTAAGCAAAGCTATCTTCTCTCAGATAAGTCTCCTTAAATCTAAAAATCCTCCAAGCTGTGCCATCATCATCATCATCATCATCATCATCATCATCATCATCATCATCATCATCATCATCATCATCATCCTCATCATCATCATCATGATGCAGCTTCCCCTATCAATATATTTAAATGTCTGGTGTTGGCTGCTTTGCTCTTCAGACACCAGTGCTGGGTGTCTCGTTAGTGCTGATTAATCACTGTGCAGTTTCAATCATTTTGTGAGGTTGAACCCCAAAATATTCTCCTAAATACAAACGCTGTTTGCAAAGTTGTAGCTCAGAAATTGTTCACAAATTGCATTGTTCAGATTATGCATTTTACCAACCATGGAAATTTTTGGAATTTATTGTGTGAACAAGTCATGGGGACATTGTTTTCTAGTGACTTCAAGTGCTGTAGGTTTTTAATTCTTTACTTGGTGCATTTGAGATGGATTTTTTTAGTGAATGCCCAGCTCTGTGGTCAGGTGAAGTGTCCTGGCAGTGAAAGGCAAAGCTGTGGCAGTAGCCAGTATCCAAAGCCCTGGATTCTGCCAGATCAGCCAAGAAAATGAGGCAATTTCTGGTTCTCTCTAGGAAATCATAAACACCATCCTTAGCTGTTGATGTCAGGCTGCTTCAGCAGTGCTGGCTGTGAAGTCAGCAAAGTGATTAATGACTCATTAAAAATTAATACATTTCCCCAAAGAATTTGCAGGGATTCTACTGTGAAATTCTTGCTGTACTCTGTGGGAGCTACATGACTTAATCCCCACGACCTGCACTTTGTGAGTAACCTTTTGGGAAATAAGCAACTGATGCAGCTGGAGACATGCAGTGTTACATGGCACTGAGGGGCATTGCAGCACTCCAGAGAGAGATCAGAAGCCAAAATGTCATGGAGAGACACAGACTGGGCTCACCAGGAGCTGTGCTGGCAGTGCCTGGCTGCAGGGGGGTGTGTTCCAAGCCCTGGAAACCTTTTGGGTGTCTCCGTGGTGAGCTGAGAGGGGATGTGTGAGCAGGGCTTCACCACGGAGTTCACACGTGTACAGGCAGGCTGTGGAGAGAGATGAGTTTGTTTGGGAACTATGTCATGTTTCTAGCAGAGGTAAAACTAAAATCCTGTTGTTGTTGAGGAGAAATACAGCACTGAAGGGTGAGGTGTCTTTGACTTCTACACAATCCCCCAGCAGTTCATGGCAAACGTGGGACACAGGCTGTGTGCTGAGCAGAGAAATCCTTCCTGCAGAAACGGGGCACAAGGCAGCTGTCTCTAAGGTGCACTGTCAAATGGGCTCTGCATCCGTCTCAGAAAACAGAGAATCTTCATTTATTCATTCATTTTTTCATGTAGAAATTTATCATTTCAGTAGATTCTCCCCCCTGCCCCTTCTATTCCACAGAAATAATTTTTGATGCGCAGGATGACACGCAGAACATTATTCTGTGTCTTTAAATGCCAATTCCTGACTTTGAACTCAAAGAAACATATATTTATTTACAGGCTCACCCTGATAGATGTCCTGGAGTTAATTATGTGATATCTGTCTGAACTTCTCCCCTAGTTTTCTACAGAAGTACATTTCTTGCTTTGAACCATGCCTGATATTTACTCAGGCAGCAATTCCATTGCTGTTAAGTGAGGGCCCAGGCTCTCAGGAAGTAAAGAACTGTGTGATGCTGGAATTATTTATTCCATCTAAATAACCAAAGCAAGATCATTAACCTCATTGCAGCACTGTGACCATGCCCTCTTCTCCACACTCTGCTCTTTTAATCACACCATCGATCATTCATCATCTCTCATACCATATTCAAAAACTTTGTCCTTGCCACAGCCTCTGAATCCTGCGCTTTAAACATGGGCAGTTGGAAGGAAAAAGGGGGAACGAGTAGAATGAGCAATTGGCAGGCTTTAATCTTTATTTGATGCAACAGTTTATGATTTAATTCTTCACATGCTTACCCAGGCCATGACTCCTCAGGATCTGTATTTTTTCCTGTCCATCACTTATCACACAGCATTTGGCAGACAGGGTTGGGGTGTTCAGGAGCTGTGCAGCAGTGAGCTGCAGGCACACTGCCCCAGTTGCTCCTCCAAGTCTGCTTGGTGTCTCAGGGGAGGGAAAGTCCTGTGTCACACAAAGCCCAGCAGCTCCAGCAGAGAGTGACTGTGCTGGGCAGGAATCAGGCCCCATGCCAGGGGGTGTTTATGTGCAGTTTTATTTCAGCAGTAAACACTGGAGGCACTCATTAAGCCCAGCATTAAGAGTGGGTGACCTCTCACTCTCCAAAACAGTCACATGCAAATAGTAAATTGGATCAAGCATTAATCAAAACTGTAAAATAGCCTGCTTAAACCCTTCAGGAACAACACACCCACTACCTTCTTCCAAACCCTTGTCAAACAAATGGTTTTTGTGGCGTATCTGGAAGGTCATCAAGTCCTGGGCTATTTCAGGAGCAGGTTCCAGATGGTCTCCTGCACGCTGAATAATGTATGTGTGTGTGGGAGTGGGGAGAGGGGCTCCAAGGATCCATTCCACTGACAGGAGGAAACCCAGCCCGTGCAGTTTGTATTCATCCGTGCCCTGCTAGGTGTTTAAAAACCTCTCGTGTCCTTTGCTTCCAGGGGCGAAAATGACTTGTTTGGAGGATCTTTAGTGACAATATCAATTTCATATTTCACTCAGCAGCACTCTAGAAAACCTTTAGATCCTGTTTGGTCTACAGTTGTCTGGATTACAAGAGCACTGGTGTTTCAATGGGGTCTGTTATTTGTAGTGTGACATTCCATAGGCAGGGATCTTTTATCCTGTAATTCCTGCCTGGCTATACAGGGAGAATCTCCACATCTCCATAGGCATGGTTATACATAAGATAATGACATGGCATAATGCAAATTCTTAAAGCTGCTTTGCATGAGTGTCATGGGGCTGTCTGTATGAGTTTGCAGGGGGAGTTGCTTGATGATGATCTCCACATGCCCCTGCAGCCCAGAACCCCCCAGTGGGCTGGGCTTATCCCCACAGGGCAAGGGAGGGATTCTGCCCCTCTTACCTGCTCAGGTGAGACCCCACCTGCAGCCCTGGGGTGCCCAGGAGCAGCAGCAGGACCTGGAGCTGCTGGAGACAGTCCAGAGGAGCCCACGGAGATGCCCCAAGGGTTGGAGCCCCTCTGGAGCTGGGGGTGCTCACATGGAGAGGAGAAGGCTGCAGGGAGAGCTCAGAGCCCCTGCCAGGGCCTAAAGGGGCTCCAGGAGAGCTGGAGAGGGACTGGGGACAAGGCATGGAGGGACAGGACACAGGGAATGGCTTCCACTACCAGAGGGCAGGGCTGGATGGGATACTGGGAATTAGGAATTGTTCCCTGGCAGGGTGGGCAGGCCCTGGCACAGGGTGTCTAGAGCAGCTGTGGCTGCCCCTAGATCCCTGGCAGTGCCCAAGGCCAGGCTGGACAGGAATCTGGGACAGTGGATGGTGTCCCTGCCTGTGGCAGGGCTGGAACAAGATGAGCTTTGAAGTCCCTCCCAACTCAACCCATTCCATGGATTTTTCCAAATGCACGGAATAGAAAGACAGCAAATGCTTTCTGAGCACAGGGTGTCCAACTCCAGCAATCCTTGTGCCTCCAGCTCGAAGGGGTTTGCTCTGAGGTGCCTGTCTGCCCACACTGTGTGCAACAGGGAGAACACTGACCTGATACTACACCAAGCACAAAATCAGACCACCTGGATCGATTGAGGACTTGGGTCAGAGGTGAAAATGGGATTTTTTTAACCTGTGGTCCTCTTCAGCATTACAGGTTTTAGCTCTGATATTGCATTCTGGCCATGCTATAATGAAAATTGAAGGATCTTCAGTAAATAGACCTTTGGTGCCTTCACTTGTGCATGCAGGAAGAGATAGATGGCCCTGTATTGCTATCAATCATGGAATAAAAAATCCCAAACAGCACTAAATACTCTACAACAATGCTAAATGTTAATAATGATGCTAATTTTGTCACCAATTTTTTTTGCTCCTTTTTCCCATTGCCATCTATCAAGTTCCCTCCCAGCCACAGCTCAAAATTCATGCTCTTGGTGAAATTCTGCTCATGTGTAGAGAGACCAAGGATATGGAGGAAATTGCACACAGATAAATCAGAGCATCGTTTTTGTCCTAAGGTAATAATATTTCAAAGTACTTTCATTCTGATGGTTTTCAGAATAACTATTTGAAGTGAATTGTTGGCCTTGGACAAATTCCTGGAGGAGATAATGACGTACATGTCACAAAAGAAATCATTGTTATAGGCACAGCTGGTGACAGTGCTCTGTGTCGACAAACAAGTAAGTTGACATAAAGCCTACCATTCAATTACTGGCATAAAGAAATCTCCTCTAAAACAAGATTGAAGACATGGCCTATGGCACCTCAAGTTTGAATAATACAGCAATGGTAAAAAATAGACAATATCAGCAATGAAGGAAGAGAAAAACTTAATTTCTAATCCTCACAGAGTGTGGTTCAGAGGATTAACACAAAATTTGGATTTCCTATACTGTCAGTAGTCAAAAATTAAACTTTTATATTTTTTACATGTCTAAAAAATATGTTCCCAGTTTCACACCATGGCTATTAGCTCAAGGTTCTTAAGATTTCCAGACTCTCCATTTGAGTTCTCTTCTGCAGGTCTGTCACTGTTCAAGAGCTCCAAAGTGCATTAATATTGTTCTTCAGCCTCTGCAGGGGAATACACAAACCCACTCACAGCAGCAAATTGCTCCCTGGAAAGATTGGATCACTAAAGTGGATTGGCTATTGTCAAAATGTCACTCAGAAGACAATAGGAAACCAAAATAAAAGTGGTTCTCAAGCAGCTGCTGTCACTGCAGCCCATGGGGAAGCTCGGGGTTGCCTTGGGCTGGGCACTGTTCTGAGATACACCTTGGGCTGTGCCACTGTCCACTGTATTTTCTGAAAAATCCCTTTGCCAGGATTTCTTCTCCTGGGAAGCTGGGAAGCTTCAGCTTCTCCCCGTTTTGCTGCTTTGAAATGTGGTCTGGAGATTGTTTATCAAACATGTGAATTGTTTTAATTTAATGACCAATCGTGGTCCAGCTGTGACAAGGCTCTGGGGAGTCACGAGCTTTTATTACTCATTCTTGTTAGGCCTTCTGATGTATCCTTTCTCTGTAGTTTATATAGTTTTGTGTAGCATTAATATAATATAATATAATATAATATAATATAATATAATATAATATAATATAATATAATATAATATAATATAATATAATATAATTAATATATAATCAGCCTTCCAAGAACATGGAGTCAGATTCATCAGGGGTGGCTAAGGAAAACTGGGTGTGAGAACTCTGCAAGTCCATGGCCTTCAAAAAAAAATTTAATAAAGAATGAGGAAATGATGAGTTCCCAGCTGATGACTTGGTAGAGGTCATCATATACTGGGGGAATTTATAGGGGTGAATGAGAACTACAGGTATTAATTACATTGCTACATTAATTAATTACATTGTGGGCACAATTAGGGAGCATGTGTATTTAGAAGGAGACAGTATCACAGGATCTTTAATGCTCACACACATCCTGAGGTTTCCCAAGAAGCAGAACAAGGAGCTCCAAGGGCTTGGAGGAGTGGCAAATGATGTCATTAGGCTCATCCTTGGTGATTTCCACAGGGTTTTGCCCTTTCCCCTGGGGAGTATTTCAGCTGGCAGATCTCCATTTCTGTTTATACATGGCTCATCTGTTCCAACACTCAGTTCTGAGCACACAAGGAGCTCTGCTGTCAATAAATGAGCAGTACCAACACCCAGTCCATCGCAGCAGGAGGGGCAGGTTCCCTCCTGGCTCTGCAGGGTTGTGGTGACTGGGGGTGAGCCAAGGCTCCCCCAGCCCTTCCCACAGCTGAGCTCAGGGCTGGCCCTGCTCTTCCCCAGGAGGAAAAGCCTGGGTGCTTGAAATTACAGCAGCACATAAGGGAATTCTTTAGAAATGGCATGTTCAAAACAACAATATTGCTACTGGTGGTAATCCACGATGGCTGGATGCACCAGGGTCAGCTTTTATAGACTAATTACCTTTTTCATTGCCAGTTTATTCTCTAAATATTCATGTCAAAGGAGCTGTAAATCTGCATTTCCTAGAATATAAAGTTGTTTTCTGCCTCTGCTTAGGCTGGTGTTGCTGCAGGGGTCTGGGACTAGAAAGTTTTGCAAATTTTTAAGGGCTCCCTTTTCACAGAAAAGAGAAACTCATGGCACCATTAGAATGAAAATTTTAATTTAAAAGACAGATAGTTTGTAACAAAAAACCACAGAGGTCGTTATTTATAGTCAGGTGTTGGTTTCTGTCCAAATCCAAATTGCAAAGTCTGATGTCAGGTAACCAAAAGCAGCTCTGAGGAATTTTAGAGAAGAACAGGCGGGCCTTGTCCTGTAGCTGTGCTTGCACAGAATGCTTCTCCCTCAGGGTTTCCAGTTTCTGCTGATTTTTTTAAGTTTAAATGCCTATATATGAGGAATGAGATAATAAATTTAGGAAAAGAATCTCCATTTGATATTTTTGCACTTTTTCCTAATGAGAAATTTCATAATTATTTCCAGTCTTAAAGCATAATTTCCAAGCACCAGAAATTTTATACTTCTGAGTCAGGTGTGTGGGCTCAGATATGTCCAAATGGTTTCTATTTTTCTGCTTGTTTTGGAAAATTTATGTACTTTCCTGTAGGTGTGAGCTGATCTGTGACCTATAAGGAATGAAAAGAAATAAGACTATTTCACATGTAAAACATATTTAAATTTAACAGTCATTAAAAAAAACAAAAATACAAGTTATTAAGAAAAGCACTGAGGTGAATGATGGGAATTAAAATCCACCCAAGAGACAACGTGGCCTTGTTTGAATTCTGCTGTTAAATTTTGCAACATTGAACTTCATAGATTTTAATACATGTTTTTGGTTTGGAAATTTTTAAAAGTTGACTACATTTGATTTGTTTCAAATTCCTAACATAGCTCAGCTAGGGGTGGAGAACGTGGTTCCTGCACACTGAAAATTGAACAAGAAATCTCTTTTAGAATGGAAACAAGCTCCAAGATCCTTCCTGAGCCAAGAGCCCCTGACAGGGCTGCTCCTGACACTGCTCGGGAGGATTGTGATGGATGAACTGAGTGCATAACAGATATTGTTTTAGTGCATTAGCCCTGATTTCCTGTTCCAGGTGATTGATTGAGCCCCAGTCAAGGCAGTGTCCACAGCAAATATTAAGCAAACTTACCCAGACACAATCAATCACTCCTATCAAAAAATCACCACATTTGGAGCAAAAAAAAAAATGCTAAAGCCTTACCTGCTTTGCTCTGCCTTTATGGAGGTTTAATTATATTTCTTAAAGGTGCAGGAGAACAGATTGTGTTTGTTGTTTGCTCAGTGTATTCCTCCAGGCTGGGCAGCTGCAAAGAACACAGGTGTCATTTGCCTATATTGCAACATGTTTGCTAGTTCAGAGAAATGTGTGCTTCTAAAAAGGATATTTAGAGAATAAACTGACAATGAAAAAGGTAATTAGTCTATAAAAGCTGACCCTGGTGCATCCAGCCATCGTGAATTACCAGCAGTAACAACATTGTTGTTTTGAACATGGCATTTCTGAAGAATTCTCTTATGTGCTGCTGTAATTTTGCTTAATTTATTTAACAATTATTTAAGCACTTATAAATCTCATTTAAGCATCGTTAAAAGGTTTTCTTATGTAGCACACAGGTCTGATTTTCTTATTTCAAAGGTGCAGAAGATTCTGTTTCTCAAGGGCTGTTGCAGCAGGCTGGCAATAACCTGGACACTGTCAGGGTTCTAATGGGTCTGGGTGCAAACCCAACACCAACAGGCAGCTGGCTCTTGGATGGTGGAGTTTGCACTCTCAACACACTTGGTGGGATCCTGTTTAATACCAGGAAAAAAACCACCAAAATTTAGATCGGAATGACAGGACCAACCAAACTAAAATGGAGAAGAAAGCAACCTTAGGAACAGGGGGAAAAAAGTGAAGTAGAAAAATGTAATTACTAAAGGTTATTTTTCTCCTAAAAGCTAAGAATTACTTATTGAAGGGAAAAAAAAAAAAGGAAAATAGAAAATCAGGATTTAGGAAGTTGGTAGTCAGCTGTAGGGAAACTCTGGGTGTAGACTTGATCTCTAGCCCAAGACATACCCACTGTGCAATTTAAATTTATGGACTTTCCCCACTGGCTTGCAAGCTACAAAATAGCATCAGGCATGTTTCCCTGAAGGAATTCTCCCCATGAATCACCCCATCATCTTTATGGCCACTACGAACACCAGCCTCCAAGAGAGCATCTGGGTCAGGTCCTGTCAGTTCAGCCCCAGCACCAGCTCAGGTTCTGATCCCCCTAGGTAGCCCAAGACTCCACCACCAACTGGCTTTCAGCTTCCACCTTTTTCTTCTAGGCTTAGCTATAAAATCACCTCTTGAAACCAGCCTCTGCTTTCCTGGCCCAGGGATTTTCCCAGTCCCATCCATGCTGCAGCTGGAAATCAGATTTCCCCCCTGCTATGACTCAGTGCTGAATCCATTGGTGCAGTTTGCTGTCACTAGAGTGACTTTCCAGAGTGTGACATTCCACCAGCCTCTAATAGTCCTGCCTGGATGGATGTTAACAGCATAAATAGAGTAAAACAACTTCTTATGGCTCAGACAAGAACACAAATGCCTGTCCTGTTTCTAAGAGAGCATCTGCAGCAGACTGTAATTCCTTCAGAGCATGCAGTGGCAATGGCTTTGAATCAATTTAAATTGCAAGCTTGGTCAACTTAAATGCTTTTAATTGTTCATTGGCAGCCATTCAACCTCTGCTTCTGGTGAGCAACTGCTTTGGTGTGTGTTAACAATACAGAGATAAATAAATACAGAACACGACACGGATTTATCACCCCAAACCCCATTTCCTGTACAGGTGACACCATGGATCAGAGTTTACAGCACAGTCACAGGAAGATATTTGTGTTATACATTGTAAGAGCTGTCTAGAAAGCAAAGAATTTCCCTTTTCTCTGTTTTTGTTTTCTTCCTTCACCTATAAAGTGGCAGAAGAATGAAGTTTGTTTTTTAAGTGGATTATTTTTTGCACCAGAGGAGTCTTGGACCAAACCATTCCCTAGCAAGTCACTGAAGTTGTACATGTTCCCTCAATATTTGTGGTGTGGTGTGGTGAGCTGATCCCAGCTGGCAGTGCTCCTAAAACACTAAAGAGTGTCTCTTAATTTCTTTGTAATGAAGATATTTTAAGGATACAAGGAAATATGCTCTTCTAATTTTCTTTCCTTAATAGACTCACCCCCAGTAAGCCATTGGAGACTGCAGAGTCTTTCATGGAAATGTCCTCATCAGCTGAAGATTAAATTAGGTCACCTTGATAACCTGGTTTGGTGAACTGAATGGGTTTGATGTCTGACAGCACCTCCCCTGGAGTTTGTGGGTTAAAAATAGGGAAAGAGTACAAGAAAATCTCCAGAAGGGATTTTGTGTTTTTTTGAAGGATGATTTTCCTTTGAACACAAGGATGTTTCATTTTATAATTGAAATACAATATGTCTTTGACCATTCAATAGCCAAGGCTATTAAGTAACAGTATTGCATTTCATTTGTTATATTACATTTTAAGTTCAGTCCATGCATTTTTAATTCTGTTTATGTCTTGAGAGCTTGCCTCTAGTGAAATAAAACCAATCAAGAATCTAGAACAGGAATTAAAATTTAGATCCTAATTCACCACTGCCCTGTGGTTCCTTTGTGTTTACTTGAATAAGTACCAGGGACTAATAAAATAAATGTAAGGACCCTCTGGAGAAAAGTGTTATTGTACAGGGTCAGGCAGTGCTCAAGCTCTGCCAGGCCAACCTGAACTCCCCAAATGTGAGAAAGCTGTGCTGCAACATGGCTGATGGCAGAAGGGAGAGAAAGAATTGCTACAAGAGAAGGTTGCACACAAAATCTGTGTCCATGGTACTGAGAAAAAAAGAATTGAGAGAATGGATAGTGAGGGTATTAAAAATACATGTATTTAAAATTTATTAAATTATTAAAATTAAATGTTGTAAGTGACAGGAGCGGGTGTTTGGGGCACTGGGGGAGGAATCTTGGGCAAGTGGCTCTTCAGGAGTCCTAGGAACAGAAATGTGGTGTGGTGGGTTGGGTTGGCCACCAGCCAAAGCCCCAGCTGGCCACTCAGCCACCCTGGGATGGGGCCAGAGCCTGGCTGGGCTGGCACAGGTGAGTACAACTGGTGAGCAGGGAGGGAACAGAGCCCTGCTGGGCTGGCACAGGTGTGCCCATGCTGGGCAGGGAGGGAACAGAGCCCTGCTGGGCTGGCACAGGTGTGCCCATGCTGGGCAGGGAGGGAACAGAGCCCTGCTGGGCTGGCACAGGTGTGCCCATGCTGGGCAGGGAGGGAACAGAGCCCTGCTGGGCTGGCACAGGTGTGCCCATGCTGGGCAGGGAGGGGACAGAGCCCTGCTGGGCTGGCACAGGTGTGCCCACACCGGGCAGGGAGGGGACAGAGCCCTGCTGGGCTGGCACAGGTGTGCCCACACCGGGCAGGGCACTCACTCCCCACTCGGCTCTGTCACTCCTGTGAGCGCAGGCAGGGCTGAGCATCGGCCACGCCAGAGGATGGAGCAGCAAAGGGCAGGAGCTGCCTGAGCAGGGGGAAAAGAGCTCTGGAGCCCCCAGGGAGAGCTAGCAGGAGGGGCAGGATGGGCTGCAGGCTCCGGGCAGTGCTCCCCTGGCAGCCCCTGGGGACGCTGAGTTGCAGCAGGGAGGAACAAGACTGAAGTGAGCATCAGTGCTCTGCCCATCTGTAGCCACAATTCTCTTCAGGGAGAAAAACAAGGCACAATTTCCCAAGAATTTCTTCTGGGAAAGGCAGCGAGAAAACCTCAGAGAAGAAGGGAAAACAATTCTTATCTCATTGTTTGTGCTCATGAGGAATGTGTTCTGGAGATTGTTTACCCAAGGTGATTGCTTGATTGGATTCTGCTGATGGTGTTTGGGATTCATTGACCAATTGGATCCACATGTGTGTGTGGGGACTCTTGGGCAGAGGATCACAGGTTTTCTAGTTAGTTACTGATAGTTCTTGTTAGTGTAATATAGTTATAGTATAATAAAGTATAATAAAGTAATTAATTAGCCATCTGGTATCATGGAGTCAGATGCCAATTATTCTTCCCACCCTTTGGGGATGATAACACCGATACCCAGCCCTGCAGCAGCTCCAGGGAACAGGAAGGAGAGGGGCCTGAAGTGGAACCTGGGGAAAAAAATTAAGGGTGGAAGGTGGTTTAGCCTTTGTCTTTAATCTTAATCAGAACCTGGGGGGGGGAAGGGGGTTTAACTTTTGTCTTTGTTTCCCACCATTCAAATTGGCAAGAAATGAAATTTATTTCCCCCAAGTCGAGTCTGTTGTGCCTGTGACAGTAACTGGAGTGTCTTAATCTTGATTTCTGAGCTTTTCCATCTTATTTTGTCCCCTGTCCTGATGGGGAGGGGGAGAAAGAGAGTGGCTGGGTGGGCCTCAGGCAGCCAGGCAAGGTCAGCCCATCACAGCTGGCAGCTGAAGATGTCTTCTCCTGTGCCTCAGCATGGATCCCGAGGCGTGGTTTCATTGCTCATTCACTGCTGACCTTGCAATGTAATTTTTATTTTTGCTTCTTTTAAATCAGACAAAAATAATGTGATCCAAAGGTACAATCAGAGCTCAGCTCTGTTTTGCTAGACAATTTTCAGCTAAAACTTTGCAGCCTTTTTTACATTGGGTTATTTTCTTTGCTAGTAATGGGCTCGGAATTCTGTCAAAATAAGGACTGAAAAAATGATGTCTGATTTAATATTCACCTTTTCAAAGCACAGAGCTTTTCTAAATACAGGAGAGTTCAGGGCTGAATGTTAAGGCTCAGAAATTTAGCAAGTCCTACTGTATTTTTCAACCCTGAGCACTGTTCTACATCCCTGGAATTAGAATAAGGCTGGATCTTTGAGATCCTGTGTCTCCCATTGATCACAGTTTGCCTGTAGGAAGGAGACATCTTTTCCATTATCAGACTGGTCTGGCCAAATGAAGGTTTTTCCTCTAGAAACATTTTTTTTTTCTTTTTCTGTCAGGTAGGCACAATTTAAAGTCAATTTTTGTCATTTAATGACAGGATGGTATGTGTGATTGCTGTGTGGAAGAGATGGCAAGTGTGATGGAGAAAAGCTGTGTCTCAGGAGCACTCTCTGAGGAGAGTCTAGACTATAATACCATCTACAGTCAGGCTCTGCACTGTATTAAGGTGAGTGTCTCTCTCAGAAACACAGGGAGAATCCTTTTCTCATGTATTTTTGCTTTCCCTTCTCTCTAAGTCTTTTTATCCTGGATTGTACAGGAAAGGATGAAAACTTTTTCCCTAAGACTTTGATGTGTAGTTTTTATTTCTTCCATCTTCCCTGGTGTCCTCCTGCACTCTGGAATCTTTGTTTGCCTCTGTGAGCAGAGGTGTGGGGACATTCCCGCAGCTGTTTGCATGCACATGTCCTGCACTTCTCAGGACTTTGTTATTCCAGTCGCTCCCTTCCCCGAGTTCTTGATGTTCTGACATCCAGATGAGTCACCAAATGCATTATTTTCTTAGGTTGTTAGACTGATATTATGTGTGAGATTCATTTCAGATGCCTGCTCTGAACAGACTTGTCTGCCTTCAATTTGCCCGAGCCATTGAGCAGAATTCGATTAGGTGTGTTTATGGAATGATTTATCCCCAGGCCTGCAGCTCAGCTGAGGGAGGGGGATTTGCACCTGAGCCATGCAGCTCAGGTGCAAATTTGTGTGCAAATGTGGGGGCTTGCTCTGGATCCTCTGGGGATCCAGAGAAAGCCCCCCTTGGGGTGGGCTCAGCTGGGCAGGGTGGGGGGCTGAGAAACCTTCTTTGATTGAACAGGGAGGAGGGTTCAAACCCTTGAGGCTTGAGAACTTTGGCACAAAAGGCAAAGTATTTGCCCCACCCTTTGTCACTGACATATTTGCTGAAAAATCCCTTTGCCCAGGATTTCTCTCCTGGGAAGCTGAGAAGCCTCAGAGAAAAATGAAAACAGTAATTATCTGATTTGCTTCACCTGTGGTTTGCTGCTCTGGAATGTGGTTGGAGATTGTTTATCCAACAGGTCATTGTTTGGTTGGTTTCATGGGAATTGTTTTAGACTTCATGACCAATCAGTGCCAAGCTGTGCCAGACTCTGAAGAGAGAGTCAGGAGTTTTCATTATTATCTTTTAGCCTTCTGTCTGTATCCTTTCTCCATTCTTTAGTACAGTTTAGTATAGCATTCTTTAATATAATATAGATCATAAAATAATAAATTAGCCTTCTAAGAGCATGGAGTCAGATTCACCATTTCCTCCCCACGATGGGGGACTCAGAAAATACCACAACCTTTCTCTTTCAAGTTTTTTTTCCTAAATTTGGTATTTTTCCTAGAACTAACATTCTTCAAACTGGTTGCAAAAATGTTATTTCTAGAAAAAGGACCACATTAGTATACAGCTATATAAACATAGGGCTGTATTAGTATATAAATATATTGGGGTATAATTAAAAGAGATCATTCTAACTGCTGTTTTAGGCTTCTTTTCAGAATTACTTTTAAAACTAGTTTTGATTTT
The DNA here is from genome assembly GCF_027477595.1 of Haemorhous mexicanus. Classification (NCBI taxonomy): domain Eukaryota; kingdom Metazoa; phylum Chordata; class Aves; order Passeriformes; family Fringillidae; genus Haemorhous; species Haemorhous mexicanus. Next base: position 3,598,456 of record NC_082357.1, read on the forward strand.
ATGCTGAGATATAGAAAAGGGAACATGTTTATAAGCATTTCTGGTATGTTTGTGTAACAGAAAGTAAATAAAAACAATGTACTATAGAAAGGCCTGCATTTGGCCAAATATGTGATAGGACCAGATGGATATTACAGTGCTTTTCTTTACTGTCACATTGGGAATGGAGTTCCATTGCACATTTACATTTCATCTGCCTCTCTATCAGCTAGCAATGATATACTGGTACTTCTGGATGAAAATAGTCAGCAAAACATTTGTTCCAGTGGTAATCAGTGGAGCTGGGCTCCACTTTAAAGCTACAACCACAGACCAGGAGAGCCCCAAAGGCAGCAGGAATCTCCAAGCTGTGTGTGCACGTGAGAAGAGGCTGTGGCTCATGGCTGTCAGGCACACTGGAGTAACACAGATGACATTTTTGTTATTAGAGTAACACAAATGCCATTTCTTCTATTTATTTATTCATTTACCATGCAGCATATTTATGCCTTTCAATCTCAAGTTGAGGCTCTCTGCTTTGCTGCTGCCATGTGAGTGTTATTTCTAGTCAGTACAAAGTGTGCAGGGCTGTTTTCTCTCTTGTGGGGTTGGTGCTGGTGCTGGCTTTGAGGAAAAGCCCCTTACCCTGAAAACCCCCAGGGCAAGCAGCACTGGCATGGTGCACTGCTGGGGTACAGCCTCAGCACCAGGCTCCTTGTGCTGCTCTCCCCAGAGCTTACTGGTGCCCAGGAAAAAGAGAAAAAAGGAAGAATACCACAGAAATGTGGTTTTTATTATCATGTTGGTGCCAAAGAAAACGAAGGAAAGATATTACAGAAATGTGGTTTTTGCTCTTACAAATGTTTTCTTTAGATGTGCCTGTGCTTCCAGCAAGAAAGCCTGTATGAAAACACAGTTCAAACCTGGCAAAGTTTAGGCTCTGGTTTTATAGCCAAGGCCTTTCTTTAATCAGTGCTTGAAACCCGTGAGAGGAAAGGAGCCATAAAATCAATTCTAAGTAATCTTGGAAATGAGATAATAGTCCATTAATCTCATCAATATAAGCATGAAATTTTCTGCTGCAGTTCATGCCTACACATTTGTAATAAATTTATCAGTGGGAACAGGACAGAAGCCATAGGATTACTGTAGGGGTTAGTGCCTCATGCTTCCCCTGCAGCCTTGCTTCCATTTGTTTTTTTCATATATTTTTTTCTCCCAATGAACATATTTAATTCCTTTGTGTAACAGTGCCGACCAAAACTTGTTACTGGTTCTGTATTAAATGGGAATTAGTGGTGAATTTCTGGTGTGTGACTCAGGAATCCGTGCTGAAGGGTGAGGTGGAGAGGACTGGAGAAAGAAGCTGTTTCTTAAAAAAAACACCACAACAACAACAGCAACAACAACAAAAACCACCAAAAACCAAAAAAACCCCAAAACCAGAACAAAAATGACAAAACCCCCAATACAAACAAACAAAACCCCACAAAAGCAAGTCTTTCTTTGAGCAGCTCCATTTGTTGGGATGAAGCTCAAGGGGATGGTTCTTCCATTCACCTCTTGCTCTCTGAACAGCCCAGTCTGCTGGGCTGGCTGCCTGCACAAACCCAAGCACCTACAGGGAACATGAATTTTGATATCTCCCATTTCTAGGAACTGTCAAAGGCAGTGCAGGCTTTCAGAGACAACATGATTTTATTTTTCTCCTTCCCCTAGAGGCTTCCCACCCCTTGGAGAATTTGTCCGTGTGTAACAAAGGGCAGTTGCCTCTACAGAAATGGAATTTGGGTGGCCTTGACCACTGGGCTTTCCCTTCCCTGGGAGGGTGGGCAGGCCCTGGCACAGGGTGCCCAGAGCAGCTGTGGATGCCTCATTCCTGGAAATGTCCAGGGCCCTGGCACAAGGTGCCCAGAGCAGCTGTGGCTGCCCCTGGATCCCTGGCAGTGCCAAGGCCAGGCTGGGCAGGGCTGGGAGCAGCCTGGGATGGTGGAAGGTGTCCCTGCCATGGCAGGGGGTGGAATGAGATGAGTTTTAAGGTCCTTTCCTACCCAAACCACTCCATGGTTCTCTCTTGGCTCATTTTCCTGTGAGTTTTCCTATCCTATTGTTCATTTGAGTTATATTTTAAAAACCTCCTCGTGGGATGGTGGCACAAAGGTGGAGCAATGTAAAGAGAGGCTGGAACCATGCTGCAAAGACTTTCTGCAGCACAATTTAGCACTCCTGAATCCCTGAAATAGAGGGTGACATTTCTGTGTCAGTGTTGCAGGACAGGTTTTGCTGATTTTCCTGGTGCAAGCCTGATTTTCCTGAGCTGAGCAGCAGCAGATGCCCAGAGCTGAGCACCAGAGGGGGATCTGCCCCTGGGGGCTGGGCTATTTTCAGGGTCCCCCGGACAAAGGGAGGAATTGATGAACCTGACTCCATGTTCTTAGAAGGCTCATTTATTATTTTATAATACTAAATTATATTAAAGGATGCTGTACTATACTAAAGAATACAGAAAGGATACTTAGAGAATGCTAAAAATGCTAAAAATGAAAACTCCTGACTCTCTCCTGAGTCCTGACACAGCTTGGCCCTGATTGGCCAAAGAGTGAAAACAGTATTGTATTATATTATATTATATTATATTATATTATATTATATTATATTATATTATATATTATATTATATTATATTGTTAATGTTATAGTATAGTAGATTATATTTATGCTATACTAATACTATACTAAAGAATAGAGAAAGGCTTAACAAGAATGATCATGAAAAGCTCGTTACTGACTCCTCAGAGTCTGACACAGCTGGCTGTGATTGGTCATTAAGTAAAAACAATTCACATGAAACCAATCAAACAATGACCTGTTGGAAAAACAATCTCCAGCCACATTCCAGAGCAGCCAAACACAGGAGAAGGAAATCACATTATTATTATTATTTCCATTTTTCTCTGAGGCTTCTCAACTTCGCAGGAGAAGAAATCCTGGCAAAGGGATTTTCCAGAAAATATGACAGTGGCACCGGGCTCTGCTTTCATTTTTGGTAAACAGCTCCTCAAACAGCTTCCCTCACCCATATCCATCACCTTTTGATCAGAAGCATTGCAGCACGGGCAAATCTCCCATGATGCTACATAATTTCAGGCTTAATTAGCTGCTGCAGCCTGTTCCTGGGCAGGGAGTGAGGGGGGCAGCAGCGAGGGCTGCTCCTGCCGCGGCTGGCAGGGCACACCCGGCCGAGGTGACTCTTTTGTCATTGATTCTTGGGGAGAATTGCTCCAGCTGGATGCCTTCTGCCTGGTCACCGTGCATTAGTTTTGTGTCACTGCCTCTAACAACCACAACACGCTGATAGTCTTTAAATGATGGTTTATATGACCTGGGACATGATCTAGCCTTATTTTTCTGCTCTATTACTTCCAAAGAATAGTCTTTCTGTTATTAACAGGCTGTGGTAAAATAATTGTAAATTCCTTTGGAATTTATAGCAGTTTTGCTCATGAATGCAAACATTAGCAGAATTGTAAACTATTAGTGAGCAGATGTATTTTAATAATGTGATAATGGGATCATTTTTTCATTATTTTAGGAAGTTTACAGCATGAAGGTTTTTCAGAACTGTTCTGGGCTGTTTTTTCTGCAGCTGTATAAATATGATAGGAATTCTCTGACAGTGTGAAGTTATAAACTGGCTGTGAGGGCACAGCCATGGCTGCAAGAAATAGGGTCTGCCCTGGCAGGTACAACAAGGCAGAATCTTCTCAGACTGGAATCAGATTTCATGAAGCAAAGATGATAGTGAATAAAAATGTATTAGGAATGAGTTTCAGTCATAATTGGGCATTGTTAATCTGATTTCTAGGTAATGATCAACATTTGAAACTGTTTAATAGTAGTTTTTAATACTTCAGTGATTGCTAAGTTTGCAGTTGCCAGTTTCCAAAGCAGTAGTCAATTGCTTTCTAAAAAAACTGCCAAAAAATAAATGCAGAAATTCACTTTTACATATAACTCCACTTTTGATTTAGGACAGCAAATTCCTCTTGTTCATTGCTGAATCTCTGAAGGGGTTTTATTGCTTGTTCCTTTGACCCACTGAAGGTGGTTTTCCACTGCTGCTGTCAAAGGCTCTGGAATAACCCCAGAAGTGGCTCCATTCAGCCCCAGCACAGCTCAGAGCTGAGCCTGCTGGCCAAACTGACAATTTAATTGGTGAAATTGTGTCATGGTCTGAGCCTGGCGAAATGCCAGTGCTTCCATGAGAAAACCTCTTTTCCTGGTATCTGCTGTGAGATGTGATCAGAGACAGAGCAGAGCAGGCTCTAACTTATGATTGAAAGGAAAAAACTTTATTAACATAAGACTACAGGGAAAAAACACACAGAACACAGGATGAAAACCTTCCAAATTTCCTCCTCCTCCCCCCACCAAATTTCCTAATTCCGTTACCACCCTTTGGATAATCAATTCTCAGTTCTTTGAGAAGAGAGGAGTCCCTCTTGCACCACAGACTTCACCCAGGAAACAGTCGAAACTTCTCGTGTTTCCGTGTCACGTGTGGCACCGCCCGGAGAACATTTTGCCATCGTGACCTCTTCCTTCCATGTCCAGTGCTCTCACCACTGCACATGGACCAGAGCTACTTCTAGGGTTTTTCCCTTTAAGGATGCTTTGTCCAGTTCCAAAAAAAGAGCACAGTCCCTCTCCTTTTGGGACACTTGTCCCCCCCATGTTTCACCCCCTGGGGCTGAGGGGTCTCTCGAACAGAGATCATCTTCCTCTTCTTCTTCATCGAAGACGGAGGGCACCACCACCACCCTCCTCACCCATCGTCTCTGTTCACACACCTTCACATTACCGCACTCTCCTGGCTCTGAGCCATTGCCTCCCCCTAGAATGCAGTCTCTGTGTCACAGGAACTCAAGGGTTCTGTCCATAGCTATCCAAGAAAAGTCCAGCCAAAAGCCACTCCATCATCTCCTCCCACCTAGAATTCTTCTCAACTTTTTCTCAATCTCACCAACTCCAGGAGGAATCAGCATTTGCAAGGTTTCCATCGTCCCAAGAAGGGTTAAAAGTCCCAGGCTCTGCCGGTTTGGTTCATGAACTCCCAGGGCTGGCTGCCCTGCTGGGCACCCCCCCCTTCTCCTTCACTCCAGCCGCGCTATCACAGGCACAGGCTGCTCTCCTCTCTCTCCCTCCGGGGGAGGAATGGGGGATGGCTGCCCGAAGCCCTCGCAGTGCAGAGCTCCTCCACCCTTCGGCCCAGGCCTGGCCTACCTCCCTCCGGCCGCATGGCTCCCCTCCCCCTGCCCAGCTCGGAGCTGGACAGGGGAGAGGTCTCCTTTGGTCCAGGGCCGGATCTCAAAAGGAACTTCCAGTGGGAGTTCACAGCTTTTAACCCCCTGTGTTCTTAGAGGCGTATCCATGCCCTCAGTGGACAAACCAGGTGCCAATATTAAAATCTGGACACCGATTGGCGTGACCACACCATCCCAAAAAAAACCATTTCCCCTCAAACCACGACAAATTGCCAAGATGGTCATTTCACCACCAGCTGGAACTTACCTGGGTGGGACCTTGGTGGGTATTATGTAAAAGTTCTGTGGGTTCCTTGAGCTCCTCTTCTTTCCCAAAGGTCTGTGAGGACCTTATTAGCCCAAATAATTCACTTGAGATTGTTCTTGTGAGCTTTGTTTGGGAAAGTTTATGAAAATGATATTATAGAAATTGTGAGGTTTGTGAGATTTCAGTATTTTCCATGGTAGAAATGAACAATATCCACTAAAGATAACAAAAACAATGTAAACACATTACTCACATCAAAGTTTCTCAGTTTTCTCCAGCCTTCTCTAGCTGTGATCATTTAGTTGAAAACCTTGGACTGGTTTGGAAAAAGGGAGCCCAAAGGGGACTTGTGGGTGGATTTCTGGAGTGTGATGTCTGACACATGGCCTTTGACATTCCCTTTCACAGACTTTTCATCACCTCATTATCCCCTGACACTTTGCAGGAGGTGAAGAGTGCTCCATGAAAATACATAAATCGTGAGGGCTCTTCAAAACTTCCTGAACTTGCAGGGGTGGAGCTTTCCCTCTTGGCACACAATTCACAAGAGGAGGCTTGGTGAAAAGAAAGATGTAAAATAGAGTAAAATACAAGGGAATAAAGCTGCTGCTATGAAATTGAGAAATGAGGAAAGGTATAGATAAAGAAAGAGGTTGAGTGCAGAATTTTATATTTAAGGCATTAAAAGTCAAGAAAAGGGTAAGGGGGAAGGGATTTTTTTCAGTGTTGTGGAAGAATTATGCCTCACTGGAGAATCTGCATAGATTCTTAAATCTAATGGGCAGAGGCTGATTGTTGTGGAATTCATTTTACTTTGTTGGTGTGCAGGCAAATGTCTCTTTGAAACACAGATTCACTATCCTGAGTAGAGAAGCAGGACACAATATTCTCCAAAACACTTTGGGAGCTATGGCCAGCTCAGAAAGAGGGCAAAGGGACAGGGTCAGTGGGACACAGATAAATGCAGGGAGTGCAAAGGGGGGCTGTTCATTCAGGGGGTGACAGCAAATGTGCAACTCTGCTGGTAAACCTGGGGGATGCTGCACATAATGCAATTTTCAATGAAGCAGGACTTCACCTGAGCTGGTTTGCACAATGGACATCAACAATGTAAATGTTATCATTTAATGTTATCAGCCCACAAACTTTTCCTAGCAGGATTCACTGCTGTGCTGGATTTGCTTTATGTGGTTCTGGGAGCTGGGGTGGCATCTCTCAGGAGAGGTCATTAGGAAAGATTTTTGGGTCTGTTTGCTCTTCCCCATTCACTTTACTCAGCCATTTATGCCAAATTAAGGCTTGGAAGCAGCTTATATAAACCAGGGATCCTCTGCCTTGTGTGCTCTGTGCAATCCCTTTGGAAAGAATTCCATCAGGCATGGAGCACTGGGAGATCAGGCCTTGGTCCTGACCTTCCCAGCTCTGCCATGAGAATTCCCTCATGAAAGTTTCTGCCATCATCTCCTGCATGCTGAGGAAGCAGTTCATAGGTACAGGAAAGCTTCCAGGTTTTTGTGTTAGCCTGGGAGTCTAAACATAGCTCCTCACATGGCAGTGTTAAAGAAAAATTCAGGGGGGAATCTCACCAAAAATTTGTATTTTCTACATCCCAAAGTCAATTTCCCAAATCTGTATTTTCCACACCCCAAATCAATCTCAATTTCTGTGTGTTTTTCATGGTTCCCTGCCTAATGAAATCGATGGTTCTGTTGCTGGGTTTAAAATGAAGCTGACACCAACTCCCCAAATGCTGCTGAAACCAATGGCCCTTACACAAGGTCTTTGTTCTGTTGGCACCAGGTCCAGAGTGTTACATCTGTTTTATTAACTGAGCTAAATATTTACATCACCCTGTCCCCGGATGGACCAAATCCTAGGAAATGCAGGTTTCCCATTAGCATTCCATTCAGTACTGAACAAAGAAGGGAGCAGAAATCATGTTACTGACACCTATTCCTCAGCAGCTACAAGGGAAATGTTCTCTACCCATCAAGTTTTGGTTTTATTTGAATGGTGCTGAAGGATTTTAAATGTGTTTGGTGTAAGAATACACAACAAACCCTGTTTTTTTATGCTTCTGGAGACTTTTACCTAGGAATCCCTACACAGCCACCCCTTTCCAGGCTTAGGAAACATAAAAGTTTTGAAATGCTCCTCTCTCAAGAAAATCTTTGTAAAGATAAGTTGTTGGTTTTTTTTGTTTTTGTTTTTTTTTTTTTTTTGCCAGACATACTCATCCAAACCATTATCTTACTCTGCAATTAGCCCCCCTGCAATCAAATAAAGGACATGGATTAATGGGAGAAACACTAGAAACATTTTAAAGGGATTAACGTTAATGGAGAAACAGATTATCTTTCTATCAAATGAGGTTAATAACCAAAATTATTAGTGGCCCCTCACAGTTACTCACAACCTTCCAGAGCCTGCTAGAGATTAATCAAGTGAGTTTTGGTATAAAGCCTGTAGAATTCTGAAGTGGTTTAGCGTCCTACCTCTCATTCTGAAAAGGATCAAGCCCTTTGGCTCTTGCTGCTATGCCAGCTTGAAAAACTCATTTCCTCAAGGAATGACTTGTAACCTGAGGAGTTTTCTGCAGCAGCAGGTGCCCAGTTGAACTCCCACTGAAATTCCTGTTATCACAGGCCCAGCCAGCCTGTACTTCTGCCTTGTTCACAGTGTAAAATTACCACAGCATCATTAACACTTTATCTCATAATTAAGTTCATGTAGTAGACTTGAAAAGAGAGTAATTTTTTTATTGACTCTATTCTATAAAACCCTGTAACTGCCTAATCCCTTACAGTATTTAAAACAATTAACATGTGGTCTTTATTTGCAGAAAGGCAACTGGCAAAGGTGGTTTGGAAAGTCATCTTAAGCATCAGCCTGATCTGTGTATTGATGTGATGTTTTCTGTAGCCATTGGCTGGCTGTAAATACGTGTTGGAAGCCCTTTTGCATGTCTCAAAGCACTGAGGGGGGTGATGTTCCTGCAGGATGACTGTTGTCACTTTTGGCTCATCATTTCAACACAGTTCTTCCCAAAAAAGCAGTGCCTTTAGTAAGGCAGCTACAGCTGGAACAGCCAGGGCTGTATAACTTTTCCTGCTATTGTGTGTTGGTGTGCTGCCTCTTTTTGTAGGCACAAGTGTCTTAAGGAGTGCTCTTGGTTGTTTGGTTGTTTTTTTTAATTAAAACCTTTGGCACAGGGATGATTCTCACATTACTTCCACACTTGGCTGCATCTGGACAGCCTGGGGGTTACCAGTGGCTACCTGGAGGCTGAATTTTCACAGCAGTAGAAGAGAAGGTTCAGTTGTAATTTATAATTTCTAAACCCATGAATTAGTGCAGTGAATAGGGATAAATGGAGGGCACAGGACATGGGTTTCTGTGCAGCTGCAAGCTGGTCCATGAGTACAAATCCTACCTCTGCTTGATAAAGGTCTCAGTGTGAGGGTAAGACAAGCAAATAATAAATGCTTCTTTCTGCCACTTCCTTAGAAAAGTTCTTCTAACAAATTACGCAAGGGCGAAATATTTAGATTTCCATTAAACCTTGTAAAAACCTGCTTTATTTAAACCTCTAGTTTTGTAGCTGTAGTTGCAGAAATAAACCCAGTGACTATCCATGTAGATTATTTTTTAGTACAGACTCCAGTGAAGCATTTGTGGCCTTCAGCCTCCCAGCCACCACTGCAGAGGAGCTGATGTTCACCACACCGCGGGCTGAAAGCCATCAGCCCCAAAGTGCTGCAGACCAAGGGGCTCTCCCATGTTTTTCCAGAGTTCCAATATTGGATTAGCTGAGAGTGTCCTGACAAAGGCAGGAATGATGAATCTGACTCCATGTTCTCAGAAGGCTAATTTATTACTTTATAATAATATATTGTATTAAAGAATACTAAACTGTACCAAAGAATACAGACAGGATCCTTACAGAATGCTAAAAAGATAATAATGCAAACTCCTGACTCTCCCCAGAGCCCTGATACAGCTTGGCCCTGGTTGGCCAAAGAGCGAAAACAACTCCCAGCAGAATGCAATGGAACAATCACCTCTGGGTAAACAATCCCCAAACACATTCCACATGAGCACAGCACAGGAGAAGCAAATGAGATCAGAATTGTTTTCCTTTTTTCTGAGGCTTCTCAGCTTCCCAGAAGAAAACTCCTGGGTGAAGGGATTTTTATAGAGAATGTGACTGCCACATTCCAAGGCCAGGTTGGATGGGGCTCTGAGCAACCTGGTCTATGGAAGGTGTCCCTGCCCATGGGATGTGGTGGTTTTAAGGTCCCTTCCAACCCAAACCACTCCACGATTCTGTTATTCCATGTTCTCCTGGGAGACATGGCCACAGTGCTGCCAAGGCAAAGGTGGGGATGGTCCTCATGTTTTCTGTCTCATGCAAATTAATAAATGTTTAAGGTTCCAAATGACGTTAGAAATCCCATTATAATCTAACCCACAGTGCAAAAAACCATGAAAACCCCAAAGTAAGTAGTGCCATGCCCCCCCTGCCCCCTCTGTGCTTTCTTTCAGGTAAGTCTGACTCTGACATATTCCCCCTGAACAACAGAACACCAAAGTTATTCAGTTAAGGAAAAGCTAATTTTTGTAACAGTTGTGCAGCCAAAGGTCCCTGTGAGAAGTTTTCTGCAATAAAGAACAGAAAAACCTCAAAAGTGGAATTTCTAGGGAATGTATGATTAGAAAGAATTGATATTTGAGGAGCTTTGGTTTATTAAAAATGTGCAAGAACTCCTCTGTGCCTAGTTCCATGCACAGCTTAGTGAAAGATTAGAAAATTAGCTCCTGTGTGCTGCTTTTACAGCTGGATGGATGGAGGGGACTTTACATTTCACAACTTCTTGTTTCTGACAAGTTCCGGTGAATTATTTATGTGGCCACTTATCCTGCAGAGATGGAGCTGAGGGAACAAACTGAGTTCACAAATGCTACCAGAAAGCCTTCAGGTGATAAGATGAAAATGGATCTTGGTCGCTACTGATCTCAAACCTGGACTCCAGTTTTTTTGGCCTGCAGATGAAGGGTTGTGAGGCTTAGATTTTTCATCTCTAACTCGTGAATTTGTGCAGTTTATGAACAATTCATGAAGTTCTATTTATCTTCAGCAATTGCCTTATGAATCAAGGGTTTAACTGGAATAAGATAATCCAGGAAATAGTAAATTTCAATTCATTTTTATGAATCTAATATATATTCCACATATGAGAGCAGAGATGTGAATACATTAGTGATAAAAATACTAGAAATAAATTACCTATTTCTGTAACTGTAGTTTAACTCCAAAAGTCAGAGATTTTGGCAGATCTGATTTTTGTATCTCTTGGATTTTCTGGGAGTTTCTACCCTTAAAAGTGAGTGAATGCACCTCTGGAGGTTTTTTTTCTCTCTCTTATTTCTAATGGGCCACTTGCCAGCTTGATTCTTTATCTACAGCAATATGGATTCACAAATAAAAGGTTTGGAAAATATTTCATCATTTTCAGTGAATTTATTTTTCTTTTTCTTGGCTAACCAGTGGCTTCCCTGATATTTGTTGTTGATGACACGGTTTTAAATCCTTCCTCTGCTGCAAACATAGAATCATGTGTGATGTTAGGCAAGTGGCTCTCCATTATGTTAGTCCACACTCCAGGATTTGGGATCCTCAGTTCTGGACTAATTCCAAATGCTGTTAGGCTGAGGGGCAGATGAAAATTCCAAAATCCAACAGCTAATGAACTACAAAGGCTTGCTAGAAACTTGGTCCAGGGGATTGAGAATCAAACAGTCTTCACTAAAAGTTTTTGCCAAATTCTGTCTTCCAGTATTTCAGTTAACATTGCAAAGAGGAATTTTAAATTTTCTAAAATGTAAATGCAGATGTCAGTCAAGGAGTTCCTCAAATTTAGGGTGAAAAGCCCAAGTCTGTGGTGCAAATGTTGGCACATTCTGAGGGTGTCACAGGTGCCAGTGTGATCAGACAGCTCTAGAAAGAGTAAGCTGCAAAGTCTGCAGGTATGGAAAAAGTACTTCCAAAGCTGTACAAATGATTCCCCATGAAATACTTTATTAATTGTGGCACGATCAAAATAATTGCACTTGGAGAAACCATAAAAATTGACAATTGTTCAGTTGCTCTGAATCCTGCTGTGGCAATGTAAGAGTTAAAGACATTTCTTAGCAAACAGACCCTGATGTCTGCTGGAATTGCTAAACTGGACTCTCCAGCTCCTGCGGGAACCATCACTGAGCAGATGACTCCTCCCTCTGCTCCCTCAAGGTTCCCATGTCTATGACAAGAGCTGCAAAGCCCCTTGTGCAGCACCTGCAATATTTATATCTATTAAAGAATATTTATTTCCTTTCAAAGACACAGCTGCTCCCAAGAGCTGCATGCTCCCTGCTGGCCACCATGGAATTCCTCGGGCTCTGAGCTCACAGCTGAGGGTCTGGTAGCTCTTTTTCAAGGAAACCCAGGACTGTTGTCCTGCACAGGGAAAGGAACTGGTGGAGAGCTGGAGAGAAAAGGGAAAGGGCTGATGGCATCCTCAGAGGCAGCTGGAGATGGCACTGGGTTAAAATCTTCCAGAGTCCTGCCCTGGTTATTTCAGCAGCCGCTGTCTCAACCATGAAGGGGAAAAGCCTGATGTCATTGCTTCCAACAATTCCAGAGCTCTGCCTAAATAGAAATGGAAGTGAAAACAGCAAGGCATTATTATCACTGCTGTTAAGGAAGGGATGGGACCAATTCTGGGCTAAGGAGGATTTATTGCTCACACAAACAGCAGTCTCAGAGGCTGTGAGGGCTGTGAGAGCACGCAGCCAGCCATAGCTCAAGGTAGTCACAGGTTCTTTGTCACAAGGCAATATAGAACTTTTTAACCCAATGGACAGTTGCCACAGAGTTTATTTTGCTTTTCTAACCTATCACCTTTGCTTCATTTTGTTGCACTATGGATAGTTTCATCCAACAGGCTTCTGTCTCACATGCACACAAATGCTTCTGTTATAACTTCTAACCCCTCAGGTTACTCTGTACAACCACACCCTACTCTACAAACCCCTCACCATCTTACCAATGCATTGTCTCACTTACTTAAGGCATATTCTTATTTACAGCTTTCTTATAGAAACGTAAAATCATGATTTTTCTGCTTAATGTCTGTGTATTGTATTTTTACACCACTCCAAGCTTCTCCCAAGGCTGCAGATCAAACCCTTCAGTGTCCGTGGGAGTTTCTGCTTTTCCAATTCCCACAGCAAGGGGAGCACAGAACCTGATCATGCTGAGTCTGTGGAGCAATCCTTCCACGTGGGACAGCAAAAAGGCAGCTCCCAGACCAGCAGCAAGGCTTTCCCAGCAGAAAGGTCACCTAGAGCAGCCTGACCTTTCCACCACAGAGAAAGCAATGAGCCATCAGCTCTATCTGAACGGCCTGCAGCCCCAAGGCACTCCCAAAATAACCTGGAGATAAAGTAGATGGATAGAAATCAGGAGGTGCCAGGGAGCAGGGCAGGCAGTTGCTTCTTCAAGATGTTTCTTTGAGAGAATTTGTACATATGCTACAAGTCAAAGTCAGGGGAGAGGAAAATTACAACTCCCTGGAGAAAGGAAGGAGATTAACATTTTATCACAGGCAAATAAGTGGGAAACTCTAGAATTTATAGATATGTAGATACAGGCACATGAAGATATTGCTATTAGGGCATTAAAAATAGAAGTATTATCTTTCTACTGAAAGATTCTACTAAATAGCTATGAATTTCTAATTAAGGAATGTTAAATCTCTGTGACAGTGTAGTTCATTTTATTATGTATGACTGAAATCTGAAACTTAAATGTTATAACAACTTAAAAGTATGGGCCAAATATCCCAAAATTATTCTCCTGAGTAGAACTATATAGAACAAAAAAGGTAGCAACTCTTTGTTCTGTCATGGAGACAAAAACATTAAACTATTCAGATGCCAGTATTTGATACACAAAGCCCAAGCAAATGGCAAATTCAGTCTAACCAGATTCATTAATCCAACCCCACATATACACACAATGTCTTCATCCACTCCATAAAAACTGTGCTCAAGACACTAGAAATTGCCAAGAATTAAAAAGAATTTAAGAAATCTGAAGTTAACTAAACCCCCACACCATCAGCACAGTGCATGTACAGACTGGTACGTATTTTTCCTTTTTTTTTTTTCATGTTCCTCGTGTGCTGAAGGTGATTTGTTCATTTCCTTATGTTTGTGTGTCCTTTTTGTCATGAATTTCAAGAATCCAGGGAGCATCTTTCTCCAGATCATTTAAGGCTGCACTTGCTGCCAGTGTCCAAAGGGTTGGCTCTCAAGGCAAGATTAATACCAAGCTTTGTAGCAATGCAGATTTTTTTCTGAAGACAATTCATGGGGTGTCTGTGGCACTGAAATTTGTGACACATCCACCACCACCACAAACACTTTCCCTGCAGCTCACAAATTTTACTGCCCATGCTTTCTGTGTTCCCTTCCCACTGGCAATGGCCTGAGCAGCCTCCCCCAGCAGGAATAAATCACAGTGGATGGGGATGTGCTGGAGATAGTCTTTGCTGCAAATACAATATGAATTTTCAAAGCATTAAATATATATGTACTATTTATAGCTTCCTTACAGAAGATATCTATTTATATCTTCCCACAGAAGCTTTATATTTGAAGACTTTAAATAAATTTTTTACCCCTTTTCTCTTCATTTTTTTTTTCTTTTGATACAGCATCTACAGCACTGGCTTAGTCTGCTGTTCAGAACAATTATTTTCGCCAGTAAAATCCTCTTTCACCTCCAATTCTTCTCCCACTTACTGCAGATCTGTGCTCTTGAGATCTCTTGGTTAGAACAACCTCACACCAGTTCCCAAATTTGGAAATAAATACCGAAAATATTTCACTACAAAGGAAAAAAAGCTTTCCAAATTTAAGAGAACATGAAATAGGCTTTTATTCAGAAGAGAAATTTGAAAAAATATTTTAAGAATTAATCCCTGACAGGGAATGCCCTCAAAACATTATGTTTCAATGGAGCCATTTGCTACTTGCCTTTATTTTTTTCTCTTGCCACGGATAATTTACATTAAATTGGAAAATGCCTCCTTCTGAAGCAACTTTTGAAGTGCACAACTTCACAATGATACTTAAGTTTGTGTATTTTCTTTGTATTTCCTACAGAAATGACTGAGAATTGTGGCTTCACACAATAATTACTTTGGGGTGGAATCCCCAAGATTATTTTTTATCAAATGCTTGAAATTCTCTGTTTATTCCAAAGGTGAATAAATAGCTAGAGACCTTTCTGCAGGTGGTTCCTGTGGGAGAGATGCAGGGGCACATTGGGATTCACAGTGCTTAGGAAAGGAAATATTGTAATGCTGGAGCTCTGGAACAGAAACCAGCAATATTTGGGAGCTGGTCCCTGCTCTGCCACGTGAGACTGATGCTGGCTTCTCTCTCTGCTCCTTTCTTCTCATCCACAGTTATTTCTTCCACCAGAACTTTAACCCCAGCTGGGAGCCTCTGTATCACACACAGAGCCAAGTTTGGAGAATGAAGGAGCTCTTTTAAGAAAGATCTGACTTGTAGTTCAGGGTTCTTTCATGTGAGGGGAACAAAGGGAAGACAGATGTGAAAAACAAGCCAAGGGAACCTTTTTGACAGGGTTGGTACAAAAGGGGAGTATGGAGGTGTTGAGACTCCAAAAGACAAGCTCTCATGCAGTCACTTAGCACACACCTGATTCTCTAATCAAGCACAGATCAAAGTAACCAACACCTGTACCTGATTCAGTTTTAATCCTGTGAGTAGTTCTCAACACTCCAGTGAGTATTCACTACTCAACAGGAATGCTCCAGAGCCTAAAGAAAACTTTTTATTATGTCTATTTCATGAGACTTTTGTTCTTTCTTGATGGATTTTGGTTTAGCTTATTTGTGTGAGCTCTGGCTGCTTATTATTTTAAACTATTTTAAGTTATTTCACATTAAAATAGTTTTAATAGTTTAAAATAATTTAAAATTATAATAAGTTTAAAATTATTTCAAATAATTTCAATAGTTTTAAATTCTTCATTGTGGAAACTGCCAGCTTTGTCTAGACAGGTGAGTGGATAAAGAAAGCCTATAGGTCAGGTTTGGAAAGAAATTAAGATCCCTAAAAATCTTTGCATTGGTACTGCCCTGAAAGTCACATATTTGGAGAAGAGAGAGGAATTCTGGGCTGCTTCACATGTGAAGGAACTGGATGACCTTTCCTTTCTTGCTGTGTTTCATAGCCCTGGGGCTGCATGGTCATTGAGTGTAGGGGCAGGAGAACCTGACTCCTCTGAGTCACTCAGTGGTCACCTCTGTGTGAGCCAGCACTTAGCCTAAATAACCTAAGGGCAACAATTTCACCAGGAAAAAAGTCAGCCTCATGCTACATCAGCATATAGCATCAAAGGGTGGACATTTTTTTCATGGGTATTTCTTTTTCAGGTTTTTTTTTATTAGTTCAGTCTTTAAAAACTGCTGACAAAGGAGGAAGTATTGGGCCATGTGGCAAACCTATTGATGCAGTCTGTCATATTTAATCAAAGTGTTGAAAAATATTTTATTAGAGGGCCTAAATATACAAAATAAGGAAGAGCTGATGAAATGTTGCCTCATTTCTACTCCCTAACCTTCTCACAGTACCACTTTCTCATAGAAGGATTAGTAAATATGGCTTTAAATATCTTGAACTACAAAGTAATCAGTTACCAGCTGTAAAATAATCTTTTAGTGATTTAGAGAAGTTCAGTGTAATGTTTTGACCTCCAATTTACATTTGTTGGACATAAGCCTCCCATTGCCTTCTCTGTGTTGAT
The DNA here is from genome assembly GCF_027477595.1 of Haemorhous mexicanus. Lineage (NCBI taxonomy): Eukaryota > Metazoa > Chordata > Aves > Passeriformes > Fringillidae > Haemorhous > Haemorhous mexicanus. The sequence continues at coordinate 3,614,890 of NC_082357.1, forward strand.
TTTGGAGTGAATTGGAAGGCTGAAAAGAAAAAATGAAGGAAACCCATGGGATGGATTTAAAATCCATCCAAGGGTCTTTATATGAACTTCATAGGGATCAGACTACAGAGTGGGACATAGATTTTGAGAGAATCTGTTGGGATAACTTGATAATTTGAGTTTTGATCCTGAAAATGAGTCTGAGTAACTTTGTATCTCTCAGTAATCTGACAGATTTTAACGAGGTGGAGTAAAATTTTCCAGCCGTTAAACTCTATTTCATGTTTGATGAGGAATGATAAATTCTGAAGTCACTGTCTGAAATGATCCAGCTTCATAAACTGGTGTGCCTTGGTAGAGGAACCTTCCCGAGCAGTTCTGCCCAGTTGTGTGTTTAGGGGATCCAGGATCACACCTTGGGCCTTAAAATAGCAGCAGAAATAGGCCAAGCCCCAGATCTGTCAGGAGAGGCAGAGGGATACAGAGATGTGCTTTTGAGGTACTTCTGTACATGATCCATGTGGGAACTGCAGTTCCATTTACGAAGAATTGGCTGTGTTTATTTTCTGCAGATGAAAAAGTTTACAGGGAGATTATTCATATCAAGTTTTTTTAAGGGACCACACGCCTAAGATTTAAAGCTTGCCTCCTCGTTATCACCTGATTGTTGACTGCTTTGCATTTCCATCTCGATGCTTGAAACAAGTCCCTACTCCTACCCCACAGGAGGCAGCACATCTGTCTGATCCTCGCACTCCCCGTCTGTAATTGATACCAGTTACATGTTGGACTAAGTCTCAGGGGCATTAATTTATTGTAGCTGAAGGTCGAGCAGCACAAAAACGTTTGAACACTACAGATTTAACACCGAAGGTATTGAGAAGGACAAGGCAGTGTTCTGACAGGTCTTGATGTTTATTTTTCTCCCCAAACTTTCTCGTCAATAGCTGCTGTCAGCCTCATTTAACAGTAACAGCCTTTAGGAACGATGCGGTGTTGTGTTCTTTAGGTGAGCATTAGAATTCTGGCAAAATTTGCCTTCCTTTGGGCACGAGGAAGGAAGCGAGGCAGGGATGGCTGGGGATCGCCAAGGGCATCGTTTTAATCAGCAATTTCCCCGGCGCCGCTTTGCTGTGTGTTCGCTGCCCGCTCGGGCTGGGGGAGAGCGCAGCTCTCCGGGACGAGCCCCGGGGATGCAAAGTTGCGACCGCGCCGCCGGTGCCCGGCAAGGTTCGGGGTCGGCGGAGCGCCCGGCCGTGGGCATCTCTGCCCGGAGCCGTGCCCGGTGCGGGCGGGCCCCGCTCGGCCCCGCGGGTTCCCGGGCGCCGCCGCGCGGCCGGCAGTGCCGGGCGGGGCCGCCTCCGGAGCCGGGAGCCCCGCTCCCCCTGGGCCCGCTCCCCCCGGCCGCGCCGCCGCCGTCCCGCCGCACCGCATCCCGCATTCCGCCCCCGCCGCCTCCCCCGGCGCTGGGGCTCCCCCGCCGCTCTCCCCTCCCCGCCCCAGCCCGCCCCGCCGGGCTTGAAGGTCACCTCCGCCCGCCGCCCAGCCACTTTCCGCGCCGGCTGGCGAGCGGCAGCGCCTCCGCCCCGGGAAGCTCCGTGTCCGGCCGGTGCGGGGCTCCCGCCGGCCGCGCCCGGGCGGAGCGGAGCCGCGTCTCGCCCCCTGCTCTCCCCCCACCGCCGCGGCGGGGCCGCCCCCGGGGTCTCGCCGCCGCCCGCCGAGGTCGCGGGCGGGCCGGGCGGGGGCCCCGCTGCCGGAGCGCGGCGAGCCCGGGGGGAGCCGGGCGGCGGCGGGGGGCGCGGCATGCGGCGGTGAGCGAGCGAGGGCGGCGGCGCTGCCCGCGGGAAGGGGCTGCGGCGGCGGCGGGAGCCGCGTCCCGCTGCCACCTGCCTGCCGGGGCCGCCCGCCCTGCGCGGGAGAAGCGCCGCGACCCTTCGCCTCCGCTCGCCTCTTTATGGTGAGTTTAGGCCGCGGGGCGCGGGGGGCAGCGGGGCAGCGGGGCGCGGAGCATCCCGGCAGGTGCGCGGAGCATCCCGGCAGGTGCGCGGAGCATCCCGGCAGGCGCGCTCTGGTCCGCGGCCGGAAAGTTGCCGGGGCAGCCCGGGCAGATGGAGGGGAGGGATGCGCACCCGCGGAGTGCCCGCGGCCGGAGGGGCTCTCGGGGAGCTCCGGCGCTGGAGCACACGGATGCCCGCGGGTCGGGGGCACCGCGCCGGCTCCGCTGTCGCCTGCGAAGCGCCGCGGGAGGTGGCTCCCGAAGGCAGGGAACGGCGAGGAACATGGACATTCGGGGCTCTGCCGAGTTGCTTGTTAAAAGAGTGCAGATATTTAAGTGCTGGAAACTACCTGCCTATAAGTCCTTGGTGTTTGCTGATTTTATCGGCGATTCATCAGACCGTTTTTCTCCTGCATGCCTCTGTCAGGAAAAAAAAAAGTATCCGTGTCACCTTAATAGCTGTTCGGTGCAGGTGCAGTGACACTGCGCCCGTGTAAATGTCCAGGCAGCTCCTTTGGGATGCCGCTCCTCAGCAGGGGCAGGGCTCTGCCCTGGGAGATGGGTTTGCGATCTGACAGTGGCACACGTCGTGCGCTTCCAAAATCTGTGATGTGGCTCTTGGACACGGAGCTGCCAACTTAACATGGTTCGCGCAGATGGTGAAACGAATGTGGTCTGAAGTTTGACTGGAGTGATTCACATCAGCGAAGTGTGAAAGATCTTGTCCAAATCCGCAGCTTTTGTTTATCTACTCTGTGAATTGCAAATGTGGGATAGTATGTTACATTCTGAAGTAAGTTTAGTGTTGACTTTTTTTTTTCACTTTAAATAAAATTCAGTTTATTTAAGACGAGATGGAGCATAAAACACAGCAGACGGTGCTGGTGGTGTCCCAAGAATGTCAAGTACCTCGTTTCACTTCTCTAGACTCGATGATACTTAAGAGAGGAAAGATATTGTGTGTTTAATTTGTCATTCGGAAGTGTGAAAACAGTTGTATGCATGGGCTGTAAAAGTAGAAGCAAGGTTTTGTCACTCTGTGGGTAGAGATTGATGATGGTGGGTGAATTGCAGTCTAAAGCAGAGCTAGCCCTCATGATCAAATAATTAAGTTTTAGAAATCAAATGGTCATAGCTGCTTCAGGAGGTATATGTGGGGAAGGAGTGGGGCTGTGTGAATTTTCAATATGTATCTCAATAGATCATTTAGTTTTCAGGAAAGTGGTTGATAGCACGTGCTGCAGTTATCAGGGTTGTAGTAGTGATTTAGAGCAGATCTTTGATTTTTATTTACTTTTACTGGAACGTTTTGCATTACTGGCTTTTGAAGAAGCTATTTTTATGTAGGAATTCTGATGATAGTCGAGATCTACTTGCTGTCTTATGCAGGCTTTGAGTGCTTGGCTTCCCAAGTCTCATTTACAGTTTATTCTTCTGGTAAATACATTAGACAAAGGATCCAGCATTTGCTGAAATGAAATCTGTATTTCTAATGTCAAGACTATATTTCTTTTTTCTATTAGTACTTAGCCGAGTGTCAGTAATAGAGCTGACAAATGCAATGAATAAAATTCACAGTATGTTGATGATTTTTATAGTTCTTGTAATTGAAGTACTTGGTGTCCTTGACGTGATGAGGGTGCTGCTCTGGCTTCCATGAAAGGCTGCCCTTTACTGACAGAAATACTGTCAGGAGTCAGGTGTGGAGGAAGAGAGCGGGGCTGTGAGTTCCTGTGCACAGTGTGCTCCATTTCCAGCCCAGGGTGCACATGTAGGACTGCCAGGTGCAATTCCCAGCCCTGAGAACCATTCCAGTGATGCCTGCACACTGCATGCATGATCCCTTCTGGCTGCTGCTGCTGCTGCAGCACAGCAGGGGAATGTTATGTCCTGAGGCCACGGCTGCCAGCCTGGTGGGTTTGAAGTGTCTCCTTGCTCCCTGCTCAAAGCCCCCTTGAAGTTAAACATGAGCAGCAAGGCCAGGAGGGACTCAGGCACTCCTGTCAGTCTCTGTGTTCCTGCCCAAGGCAGGATCAGCTCGTACCTGTGTCATCTCTGATGGCATCCTTCGTGTACTTTTTGTATTCTCATTCTCCTCTTACTTCCTGCTTTTGCTGTCTTTTCCATGAGTTTTTTTCTTCTTGGTAATGCTCCTACCTATTATTTCTTAAAGACTCTTATCTTGTTACCTGCAAACTCTTCCTCTGGTATGGCCAGTCAGCCTCTTTCAGTATTTTTTCCTCGTTGCTTTGTGGGAGACCTACTGCTTCTTTGCCAGCCCTATATAATATGCTGGATTTACCAGGTTTCTGCCTAGATTTTTGGAGGAATGTAATGGAAATAGCACCCTTGCTCTCTCTTTGTGCAGACAGGTAAGCTTTGTTCAGGACCAAAGAGCTGCTCAGTATCTGCTGGCACTGGGGGAGGTTGAGCTGCTTGGAAATAGAGGAGAGATCATTGGCTGGGTTAAAAAATCCACCATTGCTAGTTGTTCACCTTGTAGTTTGAAATGGCATGATCTGATTTTTAAATCTACCTAGAAGCATTATATACCATAAAGGGCAGAGCTCCTAAGTGCTGGCCACAAGAAGAAATATTATTTACAGCTATTGAAGGGATGGCTGCTTTAAGCATATTGTTGTCTGAAAGGTGTACTCATCTGAAAAAGATGAATCTGATGTAATTAAGAATAACACATCATACATAGTACAGCCTGGGAGAATATATAGTAGCTGAAAAATGTGTTTGTTTTATGCATGTCAGAACTCCCTCTACTTAATTCTTGGATCTTGACTCCTTCCCATTTCATGTGGGAGATGGGGATCCTCTTGTCTCACACAGCCCTGTAAAAGTAGAGTGTGAACAAAACTGAAGAGTTAGGAAGCAGGAAAACAGGGCTTAAAAGAGTGGCAAACAGGACATTGATTAGGGCTCCTGACTGTTTCTGGTCCTGACAGGGTGAAATCACAAATATCTGTAGCAGAACTTCTGATGACTCCATTGAGCAAAATTGGAGCTGTATTATTTCCTGAGAGCAGAAATCTCCTCTCTCTGAGGATCTTCTCCCAGGTCATTAATGAGGGGCCTTTTTTTACTTTTTCTTTGTTTTGAATTCTTTGCTTAGTTGCACTTTCTTATGAGTAGTTTTGTTCTTTTATTCAAATAATTGAATTTTCCAGTACCCATGATTATTTTGTAGTGCAAGTCCTCATTTTGGGGAGTATAAAGCCACCTCTGACATTTTATATTGTGCATTCTTGCAGAAGTTATCAGTGGATTGTGATTGTATCACCTATTCTGGATGTCTGCTTTAAAGACTAAAAGCTGCTTATGAAGCTCTCAGTATTTATTGCACTTTCCCTTCATAACTATTATTTTGCTGAAATTCACTGTGCCCAAAATGACAACTTATTGCTAATTAGATAATTTTATTTGTGTCCTTCAAGTTAAGGCAATAAAAATAGTATTCAAACTGAAAGGAGCTGGAAAATCCCTTCTGGGATGCTGGAGTTTGTGTATTTCTGTAGGAGCAGGGAGGGGTGGTCATGTTGGATTCACAGGATGGGTCACAGCTGGCCAGCAAGAAGCATCAAGGGCCAAAAATAGGCTGAAATATTATTTTATGCAAGGTAGGTGTAATTTAATGTTTCTATTCTTCTGCTCAAGATTTTGTGCTTTGCAGAGGTCCAGAAGGAAGAAGATTTAGGGAATATTCCGACATCCAGGGTATTTTGAGAGGTATTGGTTTGGCTGGGTTTAAGGGGAAAGAAGCTGTTGGGTATTTTGTAAGGATGTATCTTTCAGAAGTTGGTTCAGCGTCTCTAACATGAGACTGAAGCTCTGTGGCAGTTTTGTCCAAGCCAGCTAAAAACTTCTGAACATTTTGCTCCTGAACTTTGGATGCAGCTCTGAAATTCCTTATTCCCAACCAGCAAGGTGTTCCTGTGCTAAGAGCTGAAAGGAGCACAGGAAATATGAATTTACATGAAGGTGCCTCAGGACCTGCCTCTGCCACCCAGTGCCCTAAAATTCAGATAAGTCCCAGGAGTGGGAAGTGCTGTGCCACAAATTGGGAGTGTGTGGCTGCAGGCAGCCAGGGGGGCTATGCAGAAGCAACACAGCTCAGTTGGTGTGAGCAAACTGAAATGCATTAAATAATTGCCTGTGCTTCAGCTGGGAAGGTGTGAGGGAGCATGGGTGAGCTGAAAGCTTGGCTGTGTCAAAGGGCAAGCATGCAGAGCTAAATCACTTGAAGATAAACAGCACAGGGCTGGCTGCAGGGCCAGGTGCAGCTGCCTGGGACAAGCACTACAAATACTCAGATTCTCTGTTTGCAACACGCTTGGCTTCAGCCCTCTGGTGCATAACCCCTGGCCAGGAAAGTTTAGGATACAGCAAGGAGAGGTTACAGTGCTAAAATAGTGAATTTCAATGATAGAGCCTAGAATACATCCCAAGCCATTGCTGTCTTTAGGCTCCTCGGTGCTAAAGCAAAGGTAGTGAGAGCTGGAGTTGCACAGAATCACACCCACAGAATGTTCTGGGTTGGAAGGGACCCACAAGGATCAAGTCCAACTCTGAAGGGAGTTGGCCTAAGTGGGGAGTTAGTGCCTCTCAGCTTTCTGTGTGTTTTGCACTTCTTTGATTTTGATTTGAGTCTGTTGCAGTGATAGTTGGGATCCAGACTTTACCTTTGGGCATTTATTATCACTGTTCCACTGGATTTTCTTCTAGAACCAAACAAAATATGAATGTGTGCTGACCAATTTTCTTGATGAGGACACCCATAATGTCTTGCTCTCCTGGCTGCTGGTTCCATAAGTTCTGTAAAGATTTTATTGTCTCTGAGTTCAGTCTCTGTATTAGGTGTGAGCAAACATTATATGATCAGAGCAGGAAGAAGCTGGCCTGAAAATATTTTTTCTTTCTTTTTTCTCTTGAGAAATTCAGGGAAACTCAGACTTGATGTAGAAATTTCCAGCTCTAAAAGCAAATTGTTTTGAAGGTGTGAGTGTGTTAAAATGTGGGTGGGAAATTCAGGAGAAGGTTTAAACAAGGAAGTGGCACTATTTCATAGCAAAGTACTCCCAACAGCTGGAGCAGTTGTGGAGAAGGTGGAGGAAGCCCTGTGTACAGGTGGAGGGAAGGATGGTTGTGTTGGACAGCTGTACTTCTGTTGAATGAGAAAAGTTTTGCTGTGTTGAAATCAGCCCCATGTTCACCTGAGATCAAACACTAAATCCATGTGTGCTGCCCTGCTGGGAAAGCCCAGGGGAGGTGCAGTTGCTTTCCCTGGACTTAGCTCATCCTGTAGTCTGTCCTTTGGGTGTTTAAAGGCTTTTTTCTCTTCCTGCAGCTTACAGATGAGAGACACATGTAGAAAACAGTTACACACATAATGCTATTGTCTTACAAAACTGACAGTCTGCTGTGCACCTCCAACAGATCCAGAGCCCTGGGTTTCAAAGTAAAACATTGTGTAATTATCTTGTTGTCTTGAAAAAACATATCCTTTCTATGTCTGTTCAATGATTAATGGCAGCCATCTCTCACCAAAGTGGTTTGGCTGGTGAGTCAGCACTACTGCTCCTCGGGATGGCCAGTTCTTGAGTTTCTGCTTTTGCCTTGTAAATGTGTTTTGATAAATCGGCCCTTAGGTGTCTGAGTTCTTCCATGTGTTGTAGAGAATTGGTAATTTAGGGTTTGAGGAGAGAGAAATTAGACAAAGTTGAATGGCACTGATCCAGGAAAAAGGCTTGGTAGTTTCTGTCAGAGCCAATATTGCTATCTTTGTCTGCTCTGTTCATTCACTGGTTTTGTAGTTAGCATTCATTCCCAAATTAAGGATTATGCAATATTATGGAGATATTTTGTTGAGCAGATGATTTTGACTGTCAATAAAGAACGTGTAAACAGTGCCTGTATGAAATTGTAGAATGCAGTATTAAACCCTGCTTTCAGAATAATCTTTTTGTCTCCACATGGATGTAATTCTGTAACATTTCCCTTGATGCAGCACAGCCTGTGTGGTTTCTGACCACAGAGCAGAGCATACAGCCTTCCTCCTTCTGTGGGAAAAGACATTGAGGCATCAGTTTCAAGTCCTGCTACTGGATGGTTCTCTCTGATCAGCATCTCAGGAAATAATGTGAAATACTCTCTGCTGCTACAATGAATCTCTACAGTGAAGCTCCAGGATTAAGAAAAAAAAAAATAAAATAGTGTCACTCCTTGTCAGGCAGTGCACTGTGTCAGTAAGTAGTTACCTAAATGTCCTTCCTGCAGCATGGAAGATAAGCTGCCTAAAATGTCATCTACCACATGGTGATCCCCATTTTGAGCCTGCAACAATAAAAATGCTAAGGAAGTCCCAGAGTGCAGTTTGAATTGAGCCACACAGAGTGACCCAGCAGGAAGATGAATGGATCTAGATATCCTCCTGATCTTTCTGTGATATTAGACCCTTTTCCCACTCCTTAATTTAGGACACTCTCCAAATGGCTCCCTCCCTTCCTGGTGCCCTGCTCTTGTTGCCATCGTGATGCTGTGCTGGCCACGGGGCACCCAGCAGCTTTGCCCTGGCCATTACTAGTGCTGGGCTCTTGCCCAATCCCCAAATTGGCCATATTGCATGTTTCACACACTTGCTTCCCTGTGAACGTCCTCAGCTTCAAACCTGATTCATTCATTCTTACTGTTTTCCAGTCCCCAGTATTACCTGGGAGTTTTTGATTCGTGTTTTTGTCTCGTTATTTCTGTTTTACAGCGTTGCTTTCACTTTGTTTTGGTGCTGAATCTTTGGCTGTAGCTGGTTATTAAGGTTCCTATGGCACTCTGGGAATAATCAGCCCTAAAGCCCAGTTTTCAGGTGGGGCAGGGTGGGATTTACCTGTGCCCTGGTGCATGGAGCTCTCTGGGGTACAGGGCACAGCCAGATCCTCCTGCACAAGCCTTATTCTAAAATCACATCTTCTTTGATGCTGAAGCTGTCTTTTATTCCTCCCACTGTAAAAAGCCTCCAAATCAGTCAGTTTTGGTGCTGGTATGATCTTCCATCCTCACTCTGGGAGCTGCCATATCCAGTGAGCCACCTGATTAATCACTTCTTCTCTGGACACATTGCTCCAAACAGGCAGAAGGATGCCGTGAAGTAGTTTGGCCCCTTCAAGCACTGTGGGCAGTGTTTTGTTTCCAGCAGCTGCCATTTCTCTGCAGGAGGGTTTGTAATCAACTTGTGATGATAGCTCTCCTTACATGTTTGCCTTTTCATGTGGTTTAGCCAGGGGTTTTCCCCTTCCTGTTGTTTCAGTGCTCATGGTTGTGTTCCTGCTTTTGAATGGACTCAAGCTGCAGCTTCAGTGCAGCCTGAACTGCCTTCTTTAAAATGTGTGTGTGTGGCAGAACCTGAGTGGATTTTAAAAAGGACTCAAGCATCACTGGAAATCTCATATGTACAAACTTGGCTTAGGTGGGAACCTGTCGCCCTGATCTTTTAAGTTTTTCTGAGCCTTCTGATTACATTCTTGTAACAAACTTTCTCACACATTTCTGTAAATAGCTGATTGTTTTGCATTCTTTATGGAGGAGGAGAAATTTGATGGACTGTTGGTTTGCCCAGTGTCATTGGAGAGGTGGCACTGTCACCCTCCAATCCGCTGCCACTTTTGGGAATCTATCAATGTTGGAGTCAGAATTAAACTTCTCCTTTTTGCCTTGGAAAATCCAGTGTCCACATCTTTCTGTTTCATGTCCTAGAGTGACAGGAACCTAAATGCTTCATTGTGTTCTAAATATGAGGTGCTTTCCTGCTCTAATGAATCCAGAGTGTGCCACAGTGAAGTTCTGGTGCTGTGGTGTACCTGGGGGTCTGCAGGACTGTGGGGATGTAAAGGACAGTGAGGTCTCAATCCCATCTCAGCTAAAAACCCTGTCTGGAATGAAAAGAAGTAATCTGAAACCATTTTAAAACTCAAGCAATCAAAGTGGTCAAATGTAGGAAAACACAACAGCACAGTAAATACATACAGGTAAAAATCCAGTCTCTCCACAGGTAATGGTTCCCAGCAGCTCTGTTCCAATCAGCACCATTACCTGGGCTCCAGCTGCAAATTTGTTTTCAAGTGGTGACCATGGAGCTGTGATGGCCCTGTCAGGGTCTGTCACCAGCTCAGCTTGTGGCTGATTGACATGGGCTGGCAGCCTGGGGGCTGCTGTGGCACTGTTAACAACTGTGCTGCTTTGGGGGAGTTGTGTTGATGAATAAAACAGTAACTCTTAATATCAGTGTTCCTTTATCAACTTGCTTTAAAGCATGGCATTTTTAGTTGATATATCTGGTAGTTACTGTGATGCTTTGCTGTGTTACAGCTTTACAAGCAGGGAAAATTAAAGGAAAATTAGGAAGTTTCCCTTGATATGAAAAGTAACCTAGACTTTTCTTCTCTTTCCATATTTGCACTGTTACAAAGCAGTAGACTAAAATATGAACCCAGATTTCTAATGTATTTCTAGCAAATAGGAAATCTTAAAGCTGTAAAAATTGTTTCCCCAATGAAGCCACTAAATACTTTGTCACTGACTGCGCAAGAAGCAAAAAGATGGGACACTAATTTGTGTGTAAAAAAAAAGTTATTGGAGTTTTCTCAGGGTGAAGCTGTCTTAATCAAGAATTATTAAGGTACAAATTAGCTTGAATAAAGTTTTCTGTAGTCCTTGGAATAGTTCTAATATGAATTATTCCTGGTACATGACCATACTGTTCACAAGGAGGTAATAAATGCAAGTGAGGCAGTAATGGAGAGTAAGTGAGAAAGGTGATTAACTCTTCCTGCCTGCAGATTTCAGACTTCTGGTTGCCAAAATCAAACTGTAGTCATCATGTGTGCCCTGCTCTGAGAGAGTCACACTTTGCCAATGAAGTTGGCTCTATTGGTTGCATGAGTGGATGCATCTTTATTAGGAGGGAAATGTTAGGTGGTAAATTGGCTGCTTTGTTGCTGTCCCCGTGTTTGAGTCAAAGCTGTCCTTCAGCAGATCTCAGTATTGTTCTAAGAAGCTCATGCTCAGCCAGTGTTTCCTCGTGGGCAGAGCAGATGACTCCTGAGCTATGCTGTAGTAACACCTCATGCATTTGCTACTTAAAATGCCACATAGTTTGATCTGGTGGTTCTTCTTTGAAGGTCTCCAAAGTGAGCCCCCAAAGCTCAGCAGCCCTTCTGTCATGTAAACCAGCAGGAAATGATATTGATCATGACGGGGAGGAGGAACACTTTTGCTCTTCCTGCATCATGTACCATTTGTGCTTCTCCTCTTACCTCCCTCATCAGTTTTGCCTGTTCACATCAGGGCAGCCCACAGTGGATCCCGCACCTTTGAGGGTCATTTTGAGGCCTCTGAATTGATAAGAGGAAAGCTGATCTTTTTTTAATTGTTATTATAATTTTTTAATTCTGGTGTTTGTGCAGTGGCTCTGGCAGTAGCGTGTGCTGGGCTGAGTGGGGCAAACAGGGATCCTGTGCTCAAAACTGCCTTTGGGGATCTCCTAAAGATGCATTTTTCCTCTCACTCTGCTGGAAGGCTGGCTCTTGTCATCTGTGAATCTGAAGAATCTGGAATCACCTTTTAAAGAATAGGAGACTTCTAGGGTAATAATGTACTCCCCTTCCTTTTATTTTTTTTTGCCTCAGCATTTTCTCTGCTGATGTTTAATATATAAGAAGTTTAAATAATTTAATAAACTTTCTCAAACGAGGAAATTGAAAGGGAATTCCAGGTGAATGTTGTAGCACAGTGCTATTGCTGCTGGACACTGAGGTGTGGGTGGTCCTGCCTGGCACCACGCTGGAAGAGGAAGCAGTGGGAGGGTGATGCACTCAGCAGAACACACCAGTGCATACAGCAGGAATGTACTCAAATAATGCACTCAAAAGGTGAATTTGTGGTTTTCATTTACCTCTTCACAACTCTGAAATGAGTCCAACTAATGAGCTGATAAAAGGAATTGACCTTGCAGCTGATAGTTGGTGTGGAAATACAGAGATACTGAGGAAGGTGTTTATGATCTGCACTCAGCACAGCTTGGCGACTGTTATTATTTGATGATTTGCATCATTGTTTCCAATACCAAATTTATGCCTCAGTGACTAAATGCTGACACTGTGAATTATGATTCTGAATTCCTTCTATTTTGTGTTTAAACTGTCATCCATAACTTTGTGTTACAGCGCACACGAGGGAGGAAATGCTAAGCTAGGATTCCTGCAGAAAGCATTAAATGAATTTATCACACCCTTTTCAAATGATGAATTTAGAAGTGCATGAAGATTTACAGAATATTCCCTATTCACAAGCATGCCAGGTTAGAGCTGCTGTAGGAGCTGGGATGTCTGACTTCTGCAGGCTGTAGGTTTGGAAGATGCTCAGTGTTTGGGATCACGTTGTGGTTCTCAAAATGCCTGTGTTGATTGTGGTGAATGAGAAGAGATAATTGATCTTCTCTGCTGTGTTTGGCTATCACCCTGGATAGGTGTGCTAGGTGATTTGGGTGTTATCTACATCTCCTTTGGCCACAGTGCTGCTACAAATAAAATCTGGTCTTTTAATTGGCTGATCATTACTGGGAAACAATACTTGCCGTGATGAGCCTGGCCTGAGTGACAGCTCCAGTTAGAGTTTTGGATAGCAAATTGGAAATACTGGTCTTTTGTTGGAAAGAAATGAGGGAAATGATTATTTGAATGTAAATTTTGTGCCCTATCGCTGGGTGTTTTCATACAAATTAGGCAAAAGTAATTTCCTGTGATCCTCTAGAAGTCATAGATGGAAGAGAAGTCTTTTTGTGTGAATTGCTTAACCACAGAATGTCACACACACTTTAACATTTGCAAATACAGAATAACTGGTTTAATTTGTATATTCAGAGATAGACACTGTTAATTTGTTATGCAGCCCATTAGATAGGGGAAAACCTGCTGAGGACACAAAATCCTAATCTTGAGAGAAATGCATTTGGAGAAGCCAGCAGATGTCAGTATGTTCTTGTCATACAGCCCTTTTGTTTTACACAATAATTTCCCTGAAATGGAATATTATAGAAATGGTAAGTGATGTAACACCATGGCAATACAGGCCTGTTTAGTTTAAATACTTTGCTGAAAAGGGATTTATGTCTGGGCCAAGGCTGGCACGACCTCCATGTACACACCAGCTTTCCCCGTGTGTAACTCCTCCTCAGACTGTGTGCAGTAAAACACTTTGCCAAGTGAGGATGTCATTGACAGTATTGCACCTTAGCTTCTAATTGAGATTTTTGTTTCCCGTGTAGGTTTCCTTCCTGTATTGTGAGGCATTTTGAGAATGCTGGCACACTCCTCCTGTTTGCCTAGCCAGGGTGTGTGTTTGAACTCTGATGTGTCTAATCAAATCTGTCTCTCTCATTTGGAGATTATTTTGCCACTGTTTATACACAGTAATAAAAACCAGATGAGCTGTTCCTTGTCTCCGTTGCATTTCAAAAATCAATACCATGATGACATTGTGGAGAAGACTCTCCCTTCCCTGTGGGTGCAAATTACCAGCACAGAGTGTGAAGGATGCAGAATTCCTCGTCTGGGAGGAGTGGCTGACCATGCTGACCCCAGTGTTTGAAGCAGGGACTGTGGCAGGGTGCCAGGCTGCCCTGTGCAGGGCTGGGCAGATGGAGCTTTCCTCAGGTGTGCAGGAACAGATGGAGCTGTGGCCATGAGCAGGACGCACAGCCTGGTGCCAGGGAAGCCAGACCCGAGCCAGCTCCGTGGGCAGCACAGGGATGCCCCTGAACCTGGCTCCTGTGTCCCCAGGCTCTGTCAGCACTGGGTCCTCACCCAGGGATGGACATGCCACAGCTCCACAGGGACACCTGGGTCCCTGCTGCCACCAGCTCCAGCCCCTCTCTGGTCCCTGTGGCCAGGTCCCCCCAGTGCTGATCACCTGCAGCACTCACTGTGCTCACCAGGAATCCTGTCTGAAGAGAAAAGGCTCCTTCCTTCAGCTCTTCTTAAGGAGCTGATGTCATTTTGTTCTTCTGGAGTGTGTTGGGGTTTTTTCTCTGCATGAATGGAGCAGGACTGCTGGGAGATATTTCCTGAGCTTTATTTGAGGCATCAGCATCATTACATGATGTCTCAACAGGCAGGAAGATGGAAGATCCCAACTTTCTGAAAATCTTCTTACCTTTACTATTTCCCACACTCTGTTCTTCTTTTTTTTGTATATTCACAGTTATGAAATAGCCTAGCTTCACTTCAAGGTTTTTAATTACATTTCCAAGGAGAAATTTACTTTACATTTTCTCTTTCCTCAACTTTCTCTTCAAGATCTTGAAGCATTTGTTTACCCATTTTTTGTGACTTACTCCTTGCTTTTCCTCACCTCACACTGCTGGAGTGATTTTCAGATCATGCAAATGAGAATCAAGGCAGGCAAGGCAGCTAAAAAAGATATCTCTGGAGTACAAACCCCCAAAGTACAGCATTGCTGAGGTTGTAGGCTGGGAAGGAGCTATTTCATTTTCCAGGATTGGTTTTAGTGCATTTGCCCTTAATGCAGTTTTGGCAGCTGATGACAAACACCCCAAATCCTGTTGGCCCAGGTGGGGCCCTGGGCTCCCCCCCAAGCCCCTCCAGCCACCAAATCTCTGGGAGAGAGGCTGCTCCCAGCCTCTCGTCAGGAATTCCCAGAGATTTTTGGCAGGGATGTCGTTCCAGGTTGGGCAGTGGGAGCTGCTGCTGCCCCTGGAATGGGAAATTCCACTCTGGCTCTGAATCCTGCTCCATTGCTAACCCTCTAAAGGCAGCATTGTCCTGTCCAGTCACATTGCAACAGATGCTGAGAAGGTTTGATTTGGTTTTTAAATTAAGGATGGACTTTGGTTAAGGAAGCTGAACTAATAGGCAGCATAGTGCTGGAGAAAATTCTCCTTTTTTCTGTTTCTTTGGGGTTTTTTTGCCTGCTCTGTTAGGCTGAAGGATTTCTGCAGCATTCCCTGTGTTCCCTAGCAGAATAACTCCACTGGTTTTGGGGGAAGTAGGAAAATGTGTTTGCTGACTGCTGTGCTTCATCCTGGTCACAGATCTGAGGAGTATTCAGTGTAGCTGCACAGAAGTCGCTCTTTTAAATGTGAGATTTCAATAGTTAAACACCTGCAGGGATGTCTGTGAGCAGCTGCTGATTAAAAAAACAAAAAATGCAGCACATGACAGTTTTCTCCTACTTGAGGTATTGTAGTGGGAAATAAAGGATGATTTCTCACATAGCTATTTTCAAAGCCTGATTTTTTTCAGCATTTAGGCAGTGCCATTAAGTGTTTTAGCTTTGTGTGTTAGACATTTCACTGTTTCCAGTAAATTTCTCCCACTGGATTAATTTTTGAGGCTCAATCCTCATTTAGAAAAAAAGAAAAAAAAAAAGGTAGGAGGGGGAGTTCAATTTCCCAGAGGTGGAAAATGCTGCTTTAAGGCTAATGCACACAAGGAGCCAGTGCCCATGGAGGGCTTCCCTTGAAGAGAAAAACAGGTCCAAGCCTGGGCCTGAGGGACAGTGATGGTGCTCAAGGGCAGTGACCTCGTGGAGCAGTTGGAAACAAACCTGGTGGTCCTGGGGCTGCTGTTCATTCATGTCAGGAAAGCACACCCAGCCTGTTTCATCCCTCTCAGGTGTTCCTGGGGCAGCACCCAGGGGTACCCTGTGCAAAGGCCAGGCTGTCTCTGCTCCTACCCTCTGGAGTTCTGTGGGTGAAGGAGGGGCTTTTCCACCATGAAGAAAATGGATTGTGGGATTTATGGCCATCGTTTCAGAAATCATTAGGAGGGGCTGGAACAGCAGTGGGTTTCTGTTCAGCTCTGCTGGGATGGCTGGAAATGGGTTTTCTGCTAGGGCTCCTGCTCAACGGGGTCAGTTTAACCAGAAAGCAGAGAAATGTCTGTGGGTGTGTGGGCTCCAGCCCTGGCATGGGGGGACTGAGATCTGTTATTGTTAGGCTGGAGGTGACATACACACGTGATCAGCGTCTAAGAAGAAAATAATATTTTATTCTGTGTGTTTTCTAGCTTATAGACTCTTAACAAAGTGTGATTTAAAGTCATTAACCACATTATATTAATTGGTGCAGAGCAATTAACGTTAAAATAACTGGCAAAAGTTTTACAGAAATTTAAAAAGGCACATATGCACATCTACTTATGCACCTAGTCCAGCTTACAAAAATTCTCATGTGTCTTTTCTAATCTTCTAATCTGTTCCATGCTGACAGCCTTGGCTTCTTCCTTGCTATGGATGCACTCAAAAATCATCAATTGTTATTTCTTCTATTAACTCAGCCTTGCTTGCCTGCCAGCTGTCAAGGCCCTCCAGAGAAATCCATTCTGGAAAGCTCCTAGGAGCTGCCAGGCTGCTGTGGGATGTGGGAGCACTGTCTGTGGGGTCTAACCTGGCATGGGAGGGGTGTGAGGTCCATTCTGGAAAGCTCAAGGCTGGCTTCAGGCTGCTCTGGGAGGTGGGCACAGGGCTCTGCCAAGGCAGGGTGCTGCTCTGGGCATGGCCAGGGCATCCTGAGCAGCTCTGAGGCTCTGCCTGAGGCTCTGGGATGCTCACATCTGCATCCAGCAGCTGCACATGGCACTGTGGGCACCCTGTGAGCTGGGCTGGCTGTTCACAACTCATCTCTGGAAATCTGGCAAGGGCTTTGCTGGGTTCTTCTGGGGTAGGCAGGTGACCTGCCAGGAGTTGGTGAACTGTGGCCACATTTCTCTTCACAGAGCAAAGCAAGGCATGACTTCCTGTCCCAGACATATTTCATGAAAAATCCTTTTGCTAGGATCTTTTCTCCTGAGAAGCTGAGAGGCCTCAGAAGTGAAATTATAAAAAATAATTATCTGCTGCTGTGGAACGCAACAGGTGCATCTTTGATTGGTCTTACGTGGTTGTTTTTAATTAATGGCCAATCATAGTCTAGCTGTCTCAGACTCACTGGTCAGTCACAAGATTTTATTATCATTCCATTCCTTTCCTTGCTAGCCTTCTGATGAAATCCTTTCTTCTATTATTTTAGTATAGTTTTAACATACCATTTTCTTTTAATATAATATATATCATAAAATAATAAATCAGCCTTCTGAAACATGGAGTCAAGATTCTCATCTCTTCCCTCATCCTGGGACCCCTGTGAACACCACCACAGCTTCCCAAGGATATTTTCTGGGAATCACAGTGAGGAACCTCAGAAAAAGAAAAAACAGTTCTTATCTCATTTGCTGCTTCTGTGCTGTGCCAAAGCAGAATGCAATATGGAGATTGTTTACCCAGAGTAATGGGGTTTGGTTTCCTTGGCCTGTCAGGGCCAATGTGTGTCCAGACTGACAGCAGACAAAATTTGCAGTATTCAGAAAGTAGCTGATAATCCAAATTCACATCTCCTATGCAGAAGGAGGGAAATAGATACTCAAAAAATGCAAAAGGAAAAATTGAAAAAGCTGGAACACAAATTTTTAACACAGATTGGTGTTATTATCATCTGCAGGAAAAAATATATCACCCTACGAAACAATGAAGTTGAAACCAGCTTTCAAATGAAGGCACACACATCTTCTGTAGAGCTCCTAATTTTCTACAAAAAGAATAGTGTGGTTTCTTCCACCAGCCTTGTAGTTGATACTAATTCACAAGATGATACTAAATCACAAGATTTTGTTGAGTTGAGTTGGGTGCTTGTGCAGTTCAGTTTAGATGTAGTGTAATATAGTACAGAATAAAATAGTATAATAAAGTAATTAATTATCCTTCTGATATCAGTTGAGTCAGAGGGATCATTTCTCCCCAGACATTGGGCTTGTCTCTTTTCCTGCAGTGAACTCCTCCACTTCTGGCCTTGAGGGAATGAATCTCTTCTGTTCTTATTTGTCTTCCCTGAGGACAGGAACCAGACCAAGCTTTCTGAGACCATGGAATCGTTTGGGTGGGGAAGGATCACCAGATCCATCTGTGAACCCAGCAGTGCCAGCTCACCCCTGGGCCATGGCCCTTAGCACCACACCTACCTGTCTTTTAAACATCTCCAGGGATGGGGCCTCCAGCACCTCCCTGGGCATCCTCTTGCAGCGTTTGACAAATCTTTCCATGAAGAAATTGTTTGTGATAGCCACTGTAAACCCACCCTGGAGCAACTTGACACTCTTTCCCTCCTCACTAGAGCTCCTTTCAGGCAGCTGAGGAGAGTGAGAAGGTTTCTTCCCTTTTGGAGCAACCTGCAGGATCTGGAACAAGATTCCTTATGTTCTTTGTGGTAATGGACCAAAAAATAGCCATTAACTTTTTTTAGGAAACAGTTAAAAAATAATATTTCTTTTTATTTATTTACTTACTCATTTATTAATATATGCACTTTGTATGTTGAGAAGGAAATAATTTGACATTTTGTAATAAATTCTTTGGATTCTGGGTTTATGTGTGTAAATTATATTTCTATGAGCCTGAATTTGAATCATCAGTTTTCTTGCCTATGAAACTGATGCCCATTTAATGCTCCTTTCATGGTGACTTTCAGCTGAAGCTCTGAAGGGGTTACCAGCAATTTGTTTCCCCTGTCTGTAGCTGAAGTTTCCTTGTAAAGTTTCATTAACACACTATCATGGTTTAAAAATAGAAACTCAAGAATTCCTCCAACTCAAGTAATATAATGCATCAAGAAGCTTTTCTTGATAATAAATAATAATATTTAAAAATAAGATATCTTTTTATTTATTTACTTATTAATATATGCACTTTGTATGTTGAGGAGGAAATAATTTGATATTTTGTAATAAATTCTTTGGATTCTGGGTTTATGTTGTGTAAATTATATTTCTACAAGCTTAATACAAGCCTGAATTTGAATCATCAGTTTTCCTGCCTATGAAACTGATGCCCATTTAATGCTCCTTTCATGGTGACTTTCAGCTGAAGCTCTGAAGGGGTTACCAGCAATTTGTTTCCCCTGTCTGTAGCTGAAGTTTCCTTGAAAAGTTTCATTAACACACTATCATGGTTTAAAAATAGAAACTCAAGAGAATGACTCCAACTCAAGTAATATAATGCATCAAGAAGCTTTTCATTTTATATTATAATTATTCCAAAGCACTTCAACCTAGCCACTTTTCCATTATGAGAAGAATTCTACACCATTTGGTATCCAAAATTGCATTTCTCAGAAATTCTATGCCTGTGTGTAGATAACTTGCAGTGCTCCTATTGTCCTTGTTTCTTCTCTGCTGTGGAATTAAATCCCAATGTTTAGAAAACTCCTAAATGAGTTTTGTTGCTCTCTGTATGCACAGAAGAGCAGAATGCAGCAGCTGAGAAGCTGCAGTGCCCTGGGGATTGGAGAGCACAACGTGGGGCATTTCTTGCTCCAGTAGCTACTCATGGGGTGCTTTTCAAGCCCTCCTTCTGTCAGAATTCTACTCAGAGAAAGTTCATTTCTCCCTTTTTTCCTTCCCTCCAGCCTCCCAAAAAAAGAAACACATATTTATAGTATGCAGGCAGCTGGACAGTTCTTCAGTGTTTAGATACAAACTGTGTGTATAGTAACTTCACCTAAACAGCTATTGGTGTTTGAAATACTAAATAAACAAATAAATAGCCTTACTGCTGTGCTAATTCAGTGACACCTGCTGTCAGTTTCTCTGGAAACTGGATCCCAAGGAATTCTCAGTCAGCTGCTTAAACTGAATTGAAACTCAGCTTTGAAAATACAATTTGCCTGCTGGCTTGACACTTCCAAATGTCTACAATTTCTTTTGGGCAGCAAATTATTAATTTGCTTCTGGGCATGTCTTTTGCTTGTTTGGGGTTAGTTCTGGGAGGTTTTTTTTTTGTTGGTTGTTGGTTTGTTTTTTTAATGTGTGTGTTTACATACAGTATGGACTGAACAGGAGCAGAGACTGGCAGGGACAGAAAGGGACCTCTGGATGTGCTCTGGTCCCACCAGAGCTGGGCAGGGACACCCAGAGCTGGCTGCCCAGGTGGCTTTTGGATGTGTCCCAGGTGGAGCCACCCCAGCTGGAACATCCCCAGCTGGCTGCCAGGGCTCATCACCCTCCCAGAGGAGCAGCCCCAGGTGTTCTGGGAGAACCTCCTGGCTGCCAGCTGGTGCTCCCTGCTCTGCTCCTGTCACAGCACCACTGGGGACAGCCTGTCCTGCTTTTACCCCACTTTCAGATCTCTCTACACATTGATGAGGCTCCCCCTGGCCTTCTCCAGCAGCCCCAGCTCTCTCAGCCTTTCCTCACCTGAGGGGTGTTCCAGGACCTTCAGCAGCTCAGCAGCCCTTTGGTGGCTCTGTCCTTGTTTCCCCTGTCCTGGGGATGTCAGAACTGGGCACAGCACTCCAGGGGTGGCCTCACTGTGCTGGCTGGGAGGTGAGGAGGATGTTCTCAGCCTGCTGGCAGAGCTGTTCCTCTCCCAGATCTTGTTCCCCAGGATGCTCTGGCCCTTCTTTGCAGCATTTAGGGAATGCTGCTGGCTGTTCAGCCTGGCTGTAGCACCCCAGGACCTTTCCAACCCCCGGGATCCTGGCATTTATTGGTGCCTGGGGTTGTTCCTGCCAGCTGTGGGACTTTGCCAGCCCATCTCACCTTCCTGTGGGGGCTGGCAGCAGGAGCCCCTGGGGTATCAGCCTGTCCTGTGCCACAGCAGTGACACCGTGCCCCACCATGACATCAGTAGTGGAGATGTTTGACTGGACTGAGCCCAGGATTGACCCCTGTCACTGGGAGTTGAGGCACAGCCTCACCCAGAGCTCCCTGGGGCTCTGAAGCTCACAGCCACTCCAGAGGTTGGCGCCTTGCTTTTTCATCTCCTCTCCACACCCTGGCTGCAGGTTTGAAGGGAGCTCAGCAGCATTCCCTGATTTCCTTCTGCACCTTTGTGAAACACTCAGGTGGGCAGGTGCAGCAAACCCATCACTGCAAAACCACACGGATTTTTCCTGGAACAGCAGTCCTTCTTCATTAGCTCCCTGTCCAGATGGCTGAGTGCATGGTGGAGCAGAATTAATGGGTGCTGGGGAATGCACCTCCACATGGGACAGGTAGCAGGGCTGGCAGGCAGGCAGAGAGCCCTGAGAAAGGTTGTGGCTGAAGGACACCACTGTTGGGAGCACAGATGAAGATATATTCCTGAACTCCAGGAGGAAACACAGAGGGAGCATTACTGCATGGAATGATTAGATGACTGACTAATGAGCCTTGAGGGGCAAGGAAATTGGCTACAAAAGCAATTCAATAAGCACCTGACATTCCAGTGTACTCTGTATAAACACTGAACTTCTACCATGTTTGGTTGGCAAAGCAAAACGAGTGATGTTTAAGCATACAAGGCAAATTGCTGCAGCAAGAAAAAAATCTTTCAAAAATCTGTGTTAAACAGATTGTTCTTCTGGAAGTGTGTTAGTAAATGCTTTTCTCTGTCAGAAGGTGTGATAACACATTGCAATGCTAGCACTGTAAATCACTGTCCACAGTTTTCATTAGTTATTCTGAATATTCAAGCCAGTATTAAATTCCATGTTCTGCTTTAATCTGTCTATTGTTAGATACCATTAGGTAATAATAGCTTTTTTTTTTTCCACTTTAGGGACAAAACTTCTGCATAATAATCCAAATGTAAGTGACAGAAGGGTCATTTTGCATAAAATCTTGTGAGGGGATAGAATATAAGAAAATCAAGAGAGTGTAGAAAGTAATCTCACCCCTAAGGAGTTACAGCTGGGCCAATTAGCAAAGATTAGGAACAGGCCTGGCTGTAACAGGCACAGCTGTAAGCAATGAGAAGAAGAGTGCTACAGAAGAGTGGGGTGGTTGGTTGGGAAGGGAACTGGAGTCAGTTGGCTGCTGTGTGAAGGGGGAAAGAGTCAGTGCTCTGAGGAGCTGCCCGTGAGAAACACCAAGAAGGTGTGAAACCTTTGTGATAGGGAGATAGCAGTGTGGAACCCCTGTGATAGGATGACAACAAAATCTGAGGAACCAACATTGGATACCTGTTTGTGTGACATAAGAGGGGCATCTGTGAAGTGCACTGGGCGGGTGCTGGTCAGCTTGGAGTGCAGCCAGCCCAGGCATGGGCCTTTAAGAAAGGGATGTTGACAGCAAAGGCAGTCAAATGAATGTTTTTCATTTTGGCAGATGGAGGTTTTGAAGTGTTTTGACTGCCCTCAATTCCAAGTACCTGTTCAGTGTGAGATGGAAGGAAGGTTTTTCCTTCAGGCTCAGGTGGTTGCACTGCTCCATGGCAATTCTCATCACACAGAGCTGTGTTCACCTCGTGTGTAAGGGCAGGGAGCTTCACACCTTCTACAGGCAGAGGGGAATTCACCCGCAGGATGGAACAGATGTGAATATTGTGCTCAGGAGTCTCTTTCCAGTGAACTTTCAAATTACTTGGTCAAGTGTTTCACGTGTTGCCCCACCCAGTGGAAGTAACAACTTTGGGATTCTGTTGTCATGTAATTCAAGGTCAGGAGGAGATTTGAAAGACAGTCCCAGTGAACCAAAGATGAATTGTTCATAATATTTCGAGAGCAAACCAGATTTTCTGGGTGTGATCTTCAGCCAGGTGCTCAGTCAGTCTCTGGCAGCCCTTCCTGTGTGGAGTGCTGGAAGTGTCACTAATTTTGTTCTTCCTGGTAAATGTGTGCAGCTAAAGGAAGAAAGGGGTAATTTTCAAGCGTCAATTGGAGTTGTAACTATGTGTGACAAGGAGCTGTGCTGGGATATTGAAGCGAGTGGTTTCTCTCCTCTGTGACCAACTGGAAGCAAAGAAATCAGGTGGGATTTTTTTTGTGTAAGAGGAGTTACAATCGCTTCTTCAAAGTGTTGAATAATGTTATATTTGCTGCCAGAAAATCATGCTTGGTCTTTTAAGGCAGTCTAAAATTAATCATGTATTTGTTTCTTAATTGCCTCATTAAATTCAGGATCAAAAGTCCTCCTGTACTTGGAAGTCACAATATGCACTGCTGAACCCCCTAAATGTTGTGTATGCCCTGGTTTCTTCAGAGGATAAGAATTCTAGATTTCTGAGCTGAAAGAGCTTTATTATGAAGTGACATGTCTGGCTTTAGAGACAGAGGTGGAATTGGTACATCTGAAATTAATGAATAATATATAAGGACTGATACCAGCTTTGCTTCATGAGTTGGCCTTACTGTTTAGCCTCAAGCAGGAGCAAGAAATACACACACAAAAAAAGAAAGGTTGTTAAGGTAGAAAGTTAAATATTTAATGCCAGTGTCTGCTGTATATTTTCCTTTTGTGTATTCATGGAAATATATTTTGGAACTGGAGGCAAATGTTATTTAAAATACAGCAGTGGCAGAAGGGGCATATTTGATTGAGGCATCAAAGTGCTAGACTTTGTAAAAGGTATGAGAGAAAATTCCTGGGTCAGCCTTGAAATTTTCACTGCCACCTTCCCTTTTCTTTGGGGTATTCTGGGTCTCATATTGGCTTTCATTTGGGATTTGTATGTACCAACTCTTCCTTTCTTTCCTTTTTTAATGAGGTGGATGAGCAGGCAGCAGTAAGAGCTGGTTGTTTTCCCAGTAGCAGTTGTGTCTTTCAAGCCCTCCACAATGCATCCTGTCAGTGACAACACTCAAAATGAAACACACATCCTCATGTGCTGCCTTCTGTCATAAAAAAAAAAGGTTTTTTGAGCCTGCTGGGTCCAGAAATAGCCCTGGAATTTCTGTATCCTGGGCTAACCAGGAGCTGGATGTCCCACAAAGGAAGGTGCTGGGGAAAGAATGGATTTTTGGCTGAAAATATCAGAAATTGTTAGAAAAATGTAAACTTGGGTATTTTTTCTCTTGCCCTGCAAGGTGTAGTTGGGCCATTAGGGTATGCTGAGATTTTTATGATCTGATTTGTTGGCAATGAGCAAGGATAAACCCCTGCCTACCTGTCTGCAGCTGCACAAGTTGCAGTACATTTGTCCCAGACCCATCATTGTGTAGACAGGTAGAAGTTGTTTAAAGGCTTTTGGGATTCAGCTGAAAGAAAAATTCCATACAGATTCTGATGTTTTGCTCCTTAAAGAAGAAAAAAGTCACTGTAGAATGTGTTAATTTTCTCATTGGAAGACCTGATTTTAAATCAGTGTGGATATTTGTGTCTGTGCTTGCTCTCAAAGCTGCAGGAAGGGCTGAGTGAGCTTCCATGGGCTTGGCATTTCAGCCTGGGTCACAGGAGCCTGCTTTTCTGTCAGGTACAGGCAATGCTTTGTTTCTTCTACAGATCTAGAAGAAATTTTGTGTTAGGCTTTCCTTGTAAGACCTTTTAATATGGAAAAAGCTGTTCCCAGGGGCTGGAAGGAGGAGGAATGTCCTGATCACAGCTGTGTCTCCTTTTGGACTCAAGTCAGAAATCTACAGCCAAATCTGCAGGTGTTTTGCATGAGAGGCAGCTCAAACACACACATGTGTGTGATTGCATAGATGTGTCCACACTAACTTTATTTCACTGTTATTCAGAGCTTAAAAAACCCCCTGGAACCTTGAGTGCTGCCAAATGTAGTGGGATAATCACTTCTCCAAAAATCTGAGTGAGAAGAAAAATGTGGCCTCAGATTTTGGAAAGAGAACTTTTATGGGAAGTTAAAATGATGCAGGACTTGTTCCTGTAGGGGGATAGAATATAAGAAAATCAAGAGAGTGTAGAAAGTAATCTCACCCCTAAGGAGTTACAGCTGGGCCAATTATCAAAGATTAGGAACAGGCCTGGCTTTAACAGGCACAGCTGTAAGCAATGAGAAGAAGAGTGCTACAGAAGAGTGGGGTGGTTGGTTGGGAAGGGAACTGGAGTCAGTTGGCTGCTGTGTGAAGAGGGAAAGAGTCAGTGCTCTGAGGAGCTGCCCATGAGAAACAGCAAGAAGGTGTGAAACCTTGTGATAGGGAGACAGCAGTGTGGAACCCCTGTGATAGGATGACAACATGCTCCCTGGGGCTGAAAAGCCAGCTCCAATGCTCCTGGTTCTGCTGGGAGGCTGGGCAAGCACAGACCCTGTAAAGCTCACAAAATCCAGTGTTATTCCACTGAGCTTTCTGGAACACTGCCACCAGTAAGAAGAATTGGTTTAGGTTGTTGTTACTTGAGATAGATAGAGTTGGCAGGCAGGGTGGACAAGAGTGGTAAAAGAAAGAAATGTGCAGCTTGGGGAAGACAGTTTGTGAATTAATTTAACTATTTTTCTAATTGCTGGTTGGTTGAGGTTTTGAAGGAACACAATCCATTGACTGCTCAGAACAGAATGATAAATTAGTAGTGTTAAAAGAATCTTTTAGATCAGGAAGCTCTTACAATGTAATTTTGTCAGCTTTAAAAATATAAGATCTCCTTAGAAGTGTAAGAAATATGCTGCAACTTCAGTTATCCCTCTTGTTGACTTAACCTGTTGCATGTGAAGTACATTAAAAAGCATTAAAATGCAATTATTGCCAGCACTAACCTGGCACTGTTGCAGCTTTTGAGGCTGAGGAGGACAGGAGGTGAGGCAGCCAGCTCAGCTGTTCCTCAGGGAACCTTTCTTGCCCTGGTTGCAGTGTCCAGGTCCTGGCAGGGGACCAGGGCTGGCCCTGCTGCTGTGTGTGCACGCAGAGCAGGAGCAGGGCATTGTGCTGGCATGGCCTGAGCAGGGTCTGTGCCAGGGGCAGAGAGGGGCAGGGTGAGCACAGGGCTTCGCAGAGCTCTGTTTGCCCTGGAGGGTCTGGCCAGGGCAGGTGGGGCAGCCCCGCTCCTCTGGGGTAGGACTGGCTCCAGGTGTGCTCCGCAGGTGCAGGTGTGAGGAGCTGGGGCGGTGCTGGGCAGGCACAGAGGTGATTCTGGAGTGTCAGGGTCTCTAGTTTGTCTGAGTGACCCTGAGAAAAGTTTGAAAGTCTCTTTTTCCCAGCCCAGCGCTTGAGAAGGAGTCGGAGCTCTTCAGTTCTCGGTCTCAAGGTTGTTTATTGTCTCTTATCTATAAAATATTTTCTCCTGTCTTGCCGAGGTCTGCTCAGCAGGACAGTCAGAGGCACTCTGCCTGCCCTGGGGTGGTGCTATGTCTTTATACTAAAAACTACACATACAATGTTTACAATTACTTCCCAATACCTATCACCTATGTTAGACAGTGAGCTTCTACTCTCAACCAATCCAAAAGTGCCAACATCACAGCCAAGAAGGTGGAGGCCAAGAAGAAGAAGGAGAAAGGCTGGACATGCCCAGATTCCTCCATCTTGCCCCCTGAACCCTCATTCTAAAAAACCTAAAATCGATTTTTTCACCTCGTGATAACTTCACTATTATTCTACTTAATTTGTCTTGGCTTGCAGATCTTCATCTAAGGTTGGTAACTTGTTCCACGGGTCATAATCAAAACCACAGGCATTTCTGGGCTCTGTGCCAGGGGCCCTGAGCCCCCTGGCAGGGGTCTTGGCTTTTCAGGACAGCCAGAGGGATGTCCTGGGTTCTGAGACTGGAGCTGGATTTCCATGCCAGTGGTGCTGTGCAGGCACAGAGGTGATTCTGGAGCTGCTTTGCCATGCCAGTGCTGCTGTGCAGGCACAGAGGTGATTCTGGAGCTGCTGCTCTGGAGATGTGCAGTGGAGCAGCAGCAGGACAGGAGCTCGTGTTTACACGTGGAGCTTCTCCTTCCCCCAGTGCTGTGCCTGGGCAGTGCCAGCTTCTTTCTGCAGTGACTGCAGCTCTGAGAGGCTGCTCTGGGGCACAGTGTGGTGCTCAAGTGCCTCGCTGGGCTGGGAGTGCTCTGGATCCCCCAGGCCAAGGCAGGGAGCGTCAGCCCCAGTGTGGGTAGGGCAGGGACCCACCTGCATTTCCCATTTATCCATCCTGCTCTCAGAGCTCAGAAGGGCACTGGGAGCAGCCAGGCACAGGTACCTTGGCATTTTTTTGGGTGTTTGTTTTTGATTTCAAGCCTTCAGCCAGGAATCCTAGCAGATCGCAAGCGTGCTGCCACAGAGTTTACAAATCTTTGTGCAATATTTTCAAAACAAAACAAAATGTGCATTGAGGATCTTCTTGTAATTTGGAAACAGATTAAGTGCAGCTGAGCTATTTTATCAGGTTGTGCTTCATGTGTTTGTAGAGTTGATGTATAAATTGATATTGTAAGCTTTCCAGGGTTTTTGTGATTCCTGCAGGAAAAAAAAAATCTCCTCTCCCACCAGCCCAGTTACAGTGGAATGTGTTAGTATGTAAATGAGATTACCAAGTGTTGTGGGCTGTGTTCTGCTGTCTGTTTTTGTTTAAGTACATCACTTATCCACAAGTTGATTAGTGTAGATGAACATGGGATGAATTGCCTTGTACAGAATAGATTGTTTTAGATAATTATCTAACAAACAGTAGAGAAATCACAATTAAGTAAGGTGTGTGTTAATCCTTAAATACCAATAGGATATTTTGAAAGAAACCCTTGTAATTAGAAAATAGGGAAATGTGCACTTCAATCTTTTCTACCAAATTTTCCTGTTATAGTTGCTTTAAATACTCCTGTAGAGGAATCTATCTTAAAAACTATCAGGAGATAGATTTGAAGTTTTGTTTTTCCTTTTGAAATATATATTTACAGGAGAGAGGTCACATTAATAAAATTATAGACAATTTATCACTAAACCTGATCATTTCCTTTAAAATAAAATACCTGTGTCCTGCAACTACAAAAATGGAGAGCAAGTACCTTCAAATATTTGAAGGAAAAGCAGCCATGAGATGACATGAATGTGTAAGAGGAGGGCTGTGGGTGATTCCTAGTCTCAGAACCAGGTCTCCTAGTAGAGTACTTTTTTTCTTTTGTGGTGTTTTTTGCTCACATTTGCTTTGAAGTAGTTTCTGTAGTTAAAGGATATCAAAATTAAAATGTATCAGCACCATACGGCAGTTGGCTCCTTGCCTAAATAATGTATGTTCCATAAGTTCACTTAAGGACTGCTTTTCTCTGCTTGGAGGGCGTTTCCCTGTCATTTTCATATTGAAAAGAATGCCCTGAGATCAGAAGAATCTGATGGGTAGAATAAAAAAGACTTTGTTCTGCATTTGGTCTAAAATTATAATGATTTCCCCTTGTGTTTACTGATGAAGGGCAATTTAATTCTGGGGGGTGGCTGATTCTTTGAATTCCTGGTATAAAGAATTGTGTGTTATTCATATTCCCCACAGTATTTATTGCTTTAATAGGAAATGCTGCTGGGGCTCCACAAAGCACAGGTTTAGCTGGGAGATTCTCTCTGAACAATGGGTATTCAGAGGAGGCACATCTTATTTAAAGCATACAAAATAACTGGGGAAAGTAGAACTGTAAATCTAGAACTCAATTCTAGTTTTATTTTTTCCCTTCCAATCTCTGGTTGGATTTCTGCCAGCTGAGGATCCAGATCCCTTCTCTTTTGGAAGAAGTTTAGGGTTAATAATTCTGCTTCCTACAGTGAAATTCCTATAGTTCTGTTGCCTGTAGTGAAAACCGCACTGTAAAATACCTCTTTGTTTCCTTTTCCAGAAAATCTTGAATTTGTTTTAATTACAGAATTATCATAGTTTAATTTCTCCTCATTTTTTCCCTGCTGCTGCCTTAGTTAGACTGAGAGCTGAGTTATTCCAGTGATCCCAGTTTTTCATGCAGCTCTTGGAGAAACAACCATCAAAGGTTTAGGTCCCTGAACTGGGATATGGACTTTAGGTGTCATAGTCTCAGGCTCCCAGTTTTTACTTTGAAAAATAAGGACTATGTTAATGTTCTTTTGGTTCCTAAAATCATCTGTCTTTGCAGCCTGAGAAGTTGCCATGGTTTTGGTGTGTGTGTGAATTTGCATGTTTTACCTTGTAATAACAGAACAGGTTGGGTGGGAAGGGATTTTTCAAGGTCGTCTAGACCAACCCCAACCCTAATGATTTCATTTCTGTGCCCAGTTGAGAACCAAAATCTGTGTGTTTTTCTGAGTAAATCTCAAGGTGGAGTTGGGGTGATATTTTCTGTGCACACAACATACCTAAATTACTGGTTTTCTCAGAAACTTTGACCTCTAGGAATGTTCTAGAGGTTTAGGGTTTTTTCCCTGCATCTGGCTTGAACAAATGGATTTGATATTTGCCCTCCTTGTTCCTACTGTAGCCAAATGGTTTGAATATTGATTTGGTGGCAGATATGCATTCTGTGCCCACCTTCAGCTGGGTGAAAATCTCCAACTCACCTTGCAGCTCTCCACAGAGAGGTCCCAATCAGGGAGGTTCTGGTTGGAAAGGTGGGTCTGTCCCTTCCTCCTGGCACAGCTGTGACAGCTTAGCCTGGATTGCTGCTGTTTTCAGGGGGTGTTTCCTTTATGTTAGATGGAAAGCCAGTGAGTGCTGGAAAAGGAGTTCCCAGGGGTGTTTGGATCGTGCCTGGTAGGACAGGTGAGAGTTCTGGCTGCTGCTATTGATGCCTAATGATTTCTGCCTTTTTTCCTCCATCTCTGTATCCTTTACACAGATTTTTGGAGCTCTGTAGCCTATTACTGCATTCTTAGTTAGCTTTCCCAGTACCACGTGCCTTGCTGCTGTTCCCCAGGCTGGCAGCACTGAATGGGATCCTGAGGAGGAGCACAGGCTGCACCCAGCCCTCAGAAATTACTGCCATAGATGGGGAGGAGGGGGGAAGACACAGAAAAGCTGTGTACTCCTTAATATATTCATGGCTTGCAACATTTCATAATTCCTTTTTGGCTCAGTCATTTGTAGCAGTTGTATAAATTACTTGTAATGATGCAGTATTGCTGAGGAATTTTGGTTTTACTGTGCAGTGTGTCATTATTAGCTCTTAAGAAAAAAAACCAAACCCTGTGTTGTTTGGCCTGTGTAAAGGATATGTAAGAAAAGGAGAGTGAATTCAAATCAAAAGGGAAAAGGAAATTGAAACCTTTGCCACAGATGTTTTCTTTGGAAAGGAAATTCAAATAGTCGCTTTGCAAAGTGAACTAAATGGAACATCTGTGACTTCTTGTTTTCATTCCTCAGGACTTGAGTCTCCTGTTTCTACCAGTCTTAGAGATGCATATTCATCCTGATCCTGCTTCCATTGCCTGTTAACTTCAGTTGGACAAAGCCTTTTATGAGAAGAAAGCTAAAGAAATGAATTGAGAAAATCATCACTGTGTCAGCCTGCTTGAAAAAGCTGCTGGATGGTCCAGGCTGGGCAGAGGTTTCTGTGCAAACATTGCTGCAGGTCAAATGCCAGTGAGAGGGTGCAATGCACAGGCAACCTGCCTGTTGGGTTTCTATAAGCAGGAAAAGTAAGCAATTTCAAAGAAAAGCTGTTACATTTTAGTAGTTTTTTGGTATTATTACTGGCAGTGCACAGTAAATGAACCTTGATTAGCTCTGGTTATTCAGGTTTATATTGAAGATTCTCAGAGCTGCAGAGGAAAGAGCTTAATGTGATTTCATCTGGCCTTTATTTTGATTCCGAAACAATTTGAGCTTTCCAGGATAACTTGCTTAGCTCTTGAACAATTCCAGCAGCTCCATCAGGTTTCTTTGACGTGGAGCAGTGCAGAGCTGGGCTGGGCTCTCACCCCCTCTCCCCTGTTTTGTTTCTCCTCTCCACTTCAGTACTTGATTCTTGTTTTTAAAAGTTAGCTGGATTTATTTTTTCAGTGCTTATGTCGAGAAATCTAGATTTTAGATTTGAGGAATCAAGAAGAGCTGGATGGAAAATCTCAGGTGCAAGTGTTGTAGTGGCCTGGATGGAGAGTAGGATTGAACTGAAATTGTAGCCAGAATGTCTTACATCCAAAAATGCAAATAAATGGATTTTTAACTGGGTGTCCAGGTTGTAAAAATGACTGATTAATCTGTGAATGCCAACTGTAAAACAAAGGAGAAATAAAATCTGGGAAAATACTCAAATTCTGCAAAGGAAATATTGGATTGTTTTTTAATGAAGACAGGTGATTTTTTTTTTCCCTTTTTTCCCACTTTTGCCATTAAATTACAAAATTGGGCATTTATATTTTGAAACCCTCCTGTACAGATATTTTAGTGTTTTGGGTATTTTGATGGGAGAACAGCACTTTCTAAAGCCCTGCTGTACAGAAGTGTTTGTGCCAGAGTAAGGGGCTGTGAAATGGAAAGTGCCAGGACAGGCAGCAGAGCTCAGGCTCTTTTCCTCTTGTCTGATGAATTCTCTTTAATTGGGTAAGAAACTGAGTCCAGGTAGGTCCATTGCCACTTCTGACTCGATGCTGATAACAAACCCTGTCCATGTGGAGAGAAGGAGCAAAGGTGGCAGCTGAATGATGAGAAAATGAAACCTGGAGCATGGCAGGATGGGCAGGAGCGAGAGCTCTGCTCCCTCTCTGCTGTGCTGTGCCACTACTGAGAGAGGGAAAACTCCAGGAGTCCCTAAATTCTCACTTTAATAGTGACAAAGTGTGTCTGCCATGCTACTGAACCCAAGGGAATGTTCCCACCTCCCCTCCCTGGTGAGTGCAGGGAGTGAGGAGCTGCAGAGTTTTGGGAGCTCTGCCCCTGTGCAGCAGCAGCAGCAGGGGGGATGTGCTCCATCAGGGACACATTTGGCTGTGTTATTTCCAATTTCCACCCAGGGATCCTACCCAGGGCAGGAACTGGAGCTGCTGCCTGGTTCCATCAGCCACCTGCAGGATTTGTTTCCTGGTTCCATCTTGCTGCTTTTCCTCGCAGTGCATGAGGAATGCTGTCCCTTCCCTGTTTCTTGTCTTTGGGCACTTCAGGGCTGTGCAGTGACCATGAAGATGTTGAATTTAAACCTTGTTAATCTCAGTGTTTGTTGTCCATATGTTTTTGGTTTGTACAGTCAGTTTTATTTTGTTCAGTCTCAGTTCCCAGATTTTCCTGTTAGGTCTAATGTAGGAGAATTGTAACGTTGCATTTTAGAGCAAATCATGCAAACTTGGTCTGATATTTAGCTTTTGTTATTTCATCTGTTCTCCTTGACTTAGATTTGAAGGTCTTTTTGTTCATGTTATTTCTGTTAGAGAAAAAAGCATTTCTGACTTTTTACAAAAAGCTTGCAATATTCATTCAGAAAGCATTTTTATTTTAAAGCATTTTATTTATGCTGCACTTTTAATTATATATTTTATTTGAAGCACTTAAAAGTATTTTGAACATAAAAAGCCTTATCTATCTACAACTAAACCAGTAAAACAGTTTTACTTTATCTAAAATATTTCCTTTATTTTACTTTTCTGACCTGTGCTGACCAGACATCCCGTATGACAGGGGTGGATGTGTATGCCATATATCTGTATTTTTTTAAATGTAGTTAACTAATTTCTGGCTAACTTTTTTGTGTCATCTTAGTTTTACTGCAGGTATTGAGAGGAGGACTTCTTATCTTCTATAAAAGATAACTGTCAGGTGGCTGTGAAGTGGGGTGTGACAGTGATGCAAAGCCAGAATCTGGAACTGTTTTTTGAAGTTTTTTTTTTTTCTGATAAGGAGACTAAATTTTTTGTCTTTTTTTCATAAAATCGGTGTGGAACAGTCAGTCAAACGAGAGGCAGGTGCATCCCATGTTTATTTGGAGGCCATAATATTATGCAGCTATAAGTAGAATGAGTTTTTCCTTCTGGCACTTGGTCTTTTAAAACAGTTATCAGGCAGCAGAGAAATCCCAGAGACTGTTTTTACTTCTTGCTCAGGAGCACAGTACAGGCTGTTTCAGTCCCCTTCAGCACTAAATGTGGACCTGTAAATTGAGTATTCTCCTGCAATGTGTTCCACATGTGAAGAACATAAGGCCCTGGTTTGAGTTGTGGTAGGGCAATGATGCCTTAGGATTTCAGCTTTTCTATTTCTCATGTATTTGTAATCCTGCAGTTTTTAGTGTCTAACTCTGAACTCCACACACAGTGGGAGCTGCTGCTTCCCCATTTTGGGCAGACACAACAATTCCTCTCCAGGCCTGGGAGTCAAGGACACCTCACTGCCTCAGGCCTGAGAGATGGAAACAAAAGGGAGCTGGGGGGAGCAAACGTGGGGTAAATGACTTCATTACCTGAAGCTGTAATTGGAAGATTAACCCCCAATATGCAAATGGACCAAACTTATAAAAATATGAAAACCCATGGCCCAACATCCATTTTTTGGTGTAGTCCCTTGGGAGCTTTGCCTGCTCAAAATGTACCTGAAGGCTCTTCCATAAATAGAACTGCTTTTGATTCCCTAAATTCTGTCTGGCCTCTGGTTTTAGATAGCCCAGAAAGGCATCTGCAGGAAGGAGTTTCTGGCAGCTGGGTTAGAATTTGAGTGTGTTCCTGCTGGGAGTTGCTGTGGAAAGTGGATGTTGTTGAGCAGCCTCACTCTAATGCTTGTCCCCCTCCACTTCCAGGACAATGGGCATTGTCAGGGCACAGCAGGGCACTTTGCATCCCCACAGCAGCACCATGGATAAGCTGCCTTCATCTCCCCTTGCTATTGATCCATCAGTTTTCCTGCGAGCACTAAATTCATCCTTAAAAAATAATTAGCTCCAGTGTCTTGGCAGAATTCCAAGCAGACAATTACATTCTGCCTGCTTAAAAATGCCCCCTGTAGCTGCAATTGGCTGACTTACAGTGACAGATGACTGTGTGTGTTGTGATAGGGGTTTGGTGTGGCTTTTTATCAGTGGGAAATCTCCTGTAATGCTGCAAATCCTGCCCTGCAAGAGCCCACTGACCAGCATGGCTCATTAGCCTGACAAAGGAAAGGAGCCATGGAAAATGTTTCCCCCATGTTTTGAAAGCAGTAAAAGAGAAAGATTTGGATGTTTCTTGCATGTTTCAAAAAGTTGAAGGCATTTCCTGTCATGTGCCCTTAGGTCTCTGTGCCCTGCTACATGGAGTGAAAGCAAACCTGAGCCTTGCTGGTTTTGTAGAACTCAGTGTTAATTATGGACTCAGGACTGACATTTGAAGTGGTTGAGAGAACAGAGGGAATATTTTGTTTGTTAACTCGGGGACTTTGGGTTCAATTCATTTAATGGAAGAAAAAATAGATATGAGATAAAATATATATTATTTTGTGTTTCACTTTGCAAGGGTAGTAAATAATTGAAAACCTTTATTTGTTTGTTGATTTTTTTTTTCCTTGCTGTTTTGACAGAGGAAATTGAACTTGAAGTGTCTCAATAACTTGTGTCTGGTATTAAATGGTTTGAAAAGATCAGGAGAAAATGGTGGTGTTTAATATTTGGTGGAGCACTACATGATTACAATAATCCTAAAGGAAGGGGAGGTGAACCTCCCATCTCCTTCCACAGCTGAAGAGCAAAGCTACCTTTGATACAGAAAAATCATCTGAATGAACAGGTCTGATAGGTTTTTCTGATTATTTAAATTTTGTGATGTTTGTGTTGGTGAAAGGGGTAAAAGGGAATTTTTGCATTTCATGGGCTTTTTTCATTCCCACTTTTTTCATTGTTGGCATGCTCAAGAGGGCCCACATGCTCTAGGCACTGAGCCCTTGCAATTCCCTACTGTCAGTGGAGTACTTCAGGAGAAGAGCGTAGAAATAAAAGTGTTTGCAGCCAGTGCAAGGCCTTTTCTGCCCTTCTGTTTTGTCTCCTGGCAAAGGAAAACCAAACCTGTTTTTAGGAGTTCCCTTTACAGTGTGAAACCGTGACTTCTCTGCCAGGCTATGCAGAGGTAGCAAAGCTTGCAGATGGAAATCTGAAGAATTAATTCTGGTCTTTCCAGCTCAGGAGTTTGAGAATTAAAAGACAGTTCTTTCCTAATCATGAAATTGACTTAAAATTTATTAAATACTTTTTTTAAGAGGAGTTTATTCTTGTTTCTTCTGGATGCAGAGTTTTTGGGAGATGATAATAAAATTTTTAGGCAGGCATTGTTTCATATCTGTGTCCCTGCTGTCTGAAATACAAAGGATCAACATTGCAGTTGAATTACTGAGGCTTGGACAGTTTCACCCATTGTGAAGAGCATAAAATAAATAATCTTATCAATCTTGCTAATTATGACAGGAGTGTTCTGCTGAACAAGAGACAGAAATTTGCTCTTGAAGAGTTTCATTTAATCTTCTAGCATTCTAGATGTGGTCAAGGTTGATGGTTGTATAACCTCTTAGAAGAAAAAAATTGAGAATGATTTTAGGAATAACACAGTAGCTCAGATGGTTAGTGCATGTTTGGGGACTCATTTTATTGCCTTTTCTTTTGCAGTTCTGTTTAGTTCTGTCTGTGGCTTGTCAAAGCTGCCTGGAAATTTTGCAGGCATCTCTATGACCCAGCATCTATTTTTAAATGGACTTTTACTTGGGGCATGAGCAGAATAGCTGTTCTTCATTCCTGGTGTGGCTCTGCAGTGCACATTGCCCTGGACTTTGAAGAAGCAAACACTCAGGTGTTTCCTCACCCACTGCAAAGTTTCCTCTGCTGCAGGACTAATGTGTGTTAAACTAGATGTGTTTGTTCTGTTCTGCATCCTGGCTTCTCCGTGCTGCCCATTTTCACCCAGGGATTGCAGCATTCCGGAGGAGCCCTTGGGTTGCCCTCAAGGTGTTTTCCTTTGAATTATTAAGAGCTTTTGTATCCCTTTCTGGCTAAAGGTGTGGCTGCGCTGTGGGCCACTACTCAGGGTGGAGTTGGGTGGAGTTGGTGTTTCCTGTGGGTAAGGAAACTACAAAACCCTTGCAGGGATGGAACGTTGATGAAGCCATAGCTGATGCTGCAGTTACCTGCTGAAACTGTGACAGATGAGTAATGCTATGGTTGACTCTCACAATTAAATGCAAATATCATGTATGTTTGTTAAGAGAAATTTTATAGATTTATAGTTGTGTTTTGCCTCCTTGTGTTGTTATCAGGGGACAACCTTGGTTTGGAACATTTGGGAGGGTGGACTTGTCACTATGGCAACATCTGACCTCCAATCAAGATTTAAGGATGTAAACTCCTCCACTGGACAGTGAAGGAAGAGTCAATGGACAAACTTTGGAAGGAACTAAAGGGTTAAAAGGCAAAACCTCCATTGTGTGGGTGAGCACATGGTGGGAAAATCCTTTGCTCCCAACACCATAATGTTTTCTCTACTCAGTCTTCTGTTGTGATTTTTGATAAAGTTTTATTAAACCTTTTAAAATTTTTGAAAGTGAGTAGCATTTCCCACAAAATCAAACTCTAATGCACCCATCAGGCTTTTCATCAGTCTGTTTCCCAAAGCTGAGCTTGGGACATGAGAAGCCAAACAACTGCAGAACTCTGGGGATCTTCAAGCATCCCTTGCTTTCCCTCTTGTCTTTATGGCAGTGTTGGGTGCTTTGGGAAATCCAGATCTCTCACCTCACATCATTGCCCATGAGGCTGTGCCTCAGAGCATTTTGTTCAGCTGGCTGTCCACAGATAAATTATTTCTTCACCAAAAGATTCAGTTACAGTTTTCCAAGGCTGGGTTTGTGATCCAGGAAGGCACAGGGCCTGTGGGATCCATAGCTCTGCCTCTTGGAGTGGTTCCTGTCCCTTCTTCAGCTATGTTCCTGGACATGAGAGCTGCCTTGGAGGAGTCTGGAGAGGGGCACCAAAAGAAAAATTCAGATGGAAGGAGGCTGAAAACTTGAGTGTCAAGGATCCCAGTGCTTTCCGTGTGCTAGGGATAGATTCACCCCTGTCTCTCAGAGACAGAAGAGGAGGTTTTGGAGCCCACAGATGAGTCACTGTGGCTATGCTCTATCTGTGGTCTGTGCTATTTCATTGCTGCTTCTCCCTGCTGGGGTACCTCAGAAACATTGCCTTTGCAGTGATGGATGGCCGTGGGCTGTGGTTGTGTTGTCATTTATTCCTCCTCTGTGCAAAGCCTCAGAGCAGCTGAGCATTCCAAACACCCCTGGTGCCATTCTGATATTGCCAGACTGGTCACAGCTCCTCTGGAATCTGTTTGGGTTGTGCTGTTCTGGAGAACCACAGCTTTAATTGCTTAATCTTTGTCAAGGCTGGATTTGGATCAGTGAAATATTGACTGCCCACTGTTAGGAAACCTGTGCATTGGGAACTTGCTTTTAGAGATGGAAATGGCATTCCAGAGTCATGGCCTGTGCAGGAAACATTTGCTTCTGCAGAGCCTTCAATTAGAAAGTCACTTTAGTGTCACATTCACATTCTCTGTAAAAATCCCTTCTCCCAGGATTTTTCTCCTGGGAAGCTGAGAGGCCTCAGAGAAAAGGAAAACAATTCTGATCTCATTTGCTTCTCCTGTGCTGTGCTGATGTGGAATGTGTTTGGAGATTGTTCACCCACAGGTGATTGTTCCATTGCATTCTGCTGGGAGTTGTTTTCACTCTGTGGCCAACCAGGGCCAAGCTGTGTCAGGGCTCTGGAGAGAGTCAGGAGTTTGCATTATTATCTTTTTAACATTCAGTAATTATCCTTTCTGTATTCTTTAGTGTAGTTTAGTATAGCATTCTTTGATATAGTATTATAAAGTAATAAATGAGCCTTCTGAGGACATGGAGTCAGACTCATCATTCCTGCCTTCAGCAGGGGGAATGCAAATACAATACTTTAGGTCCTAAAGTAATACATTAATTGCACAAGTCCTGTTGAAGACTTGGAAAGCCATTGAGACGTGCAAATTGGAGATTGATTTTTAATTGGATGATGACACAGTAACTAACAGTGAATGCTAACTAAGAATTCAAACCTCTGAGAAGATGCTCACCCACAGAGATCACATTCATGCTGGGTTTTATGTTTTAAAACATAACTTAAGTCCTCCTCAGTCACATGTTTGATGTTCTTTTCACTCTGTAGATGCACAGTGAAACAAGCAAAGTTCCCACTGGAGCAGAACTGGAGAG
Source organism: Haemorhous mexicanus (assembly GCF_027477595.1). Lineage (NCBI taxonomy): Eukaryota > Metazoa > Chordata > Aves > Passeriformes > Fringillidae > Haemorhous > Haemorhous mexicanus. Next base: position 3,652,735 of record NC_082357.1, read on the forward strand.
AGTGAGGAACAGCTGGAGGCTGAGACTTTTTAGGTAAATCCTTCTGGAGAAATCACAGGAGTCTCTTACATAATGGAAACATCCTATAATTTTTCCCGTGCTTTTCTCCCTTGTTGCCACACATTTCTGTTGCCAGGGAAACGGATCATGAATTGTTCATAGTAAGTGACCTTGTCATTGCTTTCATACACGCCATGAGTTATTGTGCACAGGATATTTATAGATTAATAGAGGTGATTGTGACTGCCTGAAGACAAGCAGGTTTTGTTTCATTTAATTTATTTTTTTTTCCTATAGTGTAGGAGGCTAAAAACCCTAAGAGAGGGAAATGCTGGCATTTGTTTGCAGAGTCAATCTTTCCATTATTCAGATGGGGCAAACAGGGCCAGTAAGTCAGAAGGCAGCAGGATGAAGAGTGGTCAGCTCAGCCTCCTGCAAGCAGTGGTTTCATTTGATGTTCTTCTGGACTGGACTTGGATATATTCACATTTACTTTTGTGTTTGATATTATCAGAGGTGCCATAATTCTTTTAAGCTCTGCAAAAAACATGCTTTGTGCACAGGTTTTAAATAACAAACCAAATAAACAACAAATAAAAAAAAACACTTGTGTCAACCATTCTAAATGGTAAAAGCTGTTGCCTGTTCTCCTTGTGCTGACATTCTGTACAGAAGTTAATTAAAATAAAGCTCTATGAACAGTTTAAGTATTAATAATGAAGAGATAAATGAATCATGCTAGTTCAAATAGAAAAATAATGCAAAGCTTGTCTGAGATCCACAGAAGGCTTCCTAGTCTTTTTATGCATTCAAGAAGAAAAAAGGACTTTATTATGTAATCACCCTTACAATCCTCTTCAAGGCTGTGTTTTGTAATTATTATTTTAATCTTAGAAGAGGTGTGGTAAGGTCTGGATTTCATGCTGAAGTTGTGCTGAAAAGGCTGAAGCTGATGTTTGCCATATGGCTCTAATGGTGTGTTGGAGCTGTGCCTGTCTGCACCCACCCAACCATCACTCCCCGAGAGCCCAGGGCTGCTCCAGCTGGGGCACACAGAGGGGACAGGGCTGGCCTGGCACAGGCTGATGGAGCCACCCAGCCACCTTTAGGGCTGTGCTGCCTAGGACAGAGCTGCTCAGGTGAGGAATTTGGGCAGTCTGTGCCTACAGCTAGGGTGAGTGGCACCACCTGAGGCTGAAGATGTTTGTGTTCACTCCTCAGGCAGAGCAGGTGACATCTCAGAAAGCCCCATGTGTACTGCTTGCTGTAGGACTTACCCCACAGGACAGGGAGGTGTTGTGTTTGCAGGGATCCCCATGGCAGGGAGGAATAATGAACCTGACTCCATGTCCTCAGCAGGCTCATTTATTACTTCATAATACTATATGATAGTAAAGAATGCTATACTGTACTAAAGAATATAGAAAGGATACTTACAGAATGCTAAAAAGATAATAATGCAAACTCCTGACTCTCTCCAGAGCCCTGACACAGCTTGGCCCTGGTTGGCCACAGAGTGAAAACAACTCCCAGCAGAATGCAATGGAACAATCACCTGTGGGTGAACAATCTCCAAACACATTCCACATGAGCACAGCACAGGAGAAGCAAATGAGATCAGAATTGTTTTCCTTTTCTCTGAGGCCTCTCAGCTTCCCAGGAGAAAAGTCCTGGGAGAAGGGATTTTTCAGAGAATGTGAATGCTACAGGGAGGCTTTCAAAGAGCTGGCAGAAACTGTTCTGGCAGATGCAGGGATGGGCACCAAGGGGATTCATGCACTGGGAGATGCTTTATGCACAGTTTGACATGAAGTGGTAGCAGTGGGTTATGCAAGTGCTGGAATGCTCCTGCTGAACCATGGGCCAGCTGGGTGGCTGAGAGATCAGGAGAACAGGAACCTCAGCTGCTCCAGCTGCTGGCACCCTTGAGCTGGACACACAGATGCCCAGCTGAGCAGCACCTGACCATCCTGCTGCAGAGCCTGTTCACACTGTGCAAAAATTTCCAATATCTCAGCCATTAACAAAGCATTAGTTGTAACAGTGTGACTGTGAGGGGCTTGCAGCAAAAGAAACAGGATTATTTCCATTTAGCAGCCAGCTGGAATTTCATGGTCAGCTCACGTCTTGGAAACATCTGCCATGCCTCTGGACTTACCTGCTGTTTAAAAAGTTGAGTGTATTTTATGAAAAGCATCCAGAGGTAACTTGAGATGAGTGGGAATGCAGTGCTGAGTCCACCTGTGGAAAGGCTCTCACTCAGTGTTTTAAGGAGTGTAGGGAATCAATGAACATAAATAGAGAGGAGGATGTCCTGTGAGTGTTGTGTGCTAAACAGAAGTGCTCAGTTGGACTGAATGGAGAGCAGGACAGCCCAGAGCCATGGGAAGTGTCCCTTGGACAGGGCTGGGAAGGGCACTCTCATGGGAGGGAGAAGCAGTCTCTTGTGCTTCCCACATTACCCACCACAGTGGCCTTTCCCTATTGGAATGAATCACACAGACTCCATTTTCTTCATGGTGGAAAAGCCCCTTCTTTATTCACAGAACTCCGTTTTACAGACTTGTGTGTGACTCCAGTTGGTCGGGAGCTTTCTTGCCAATTACTTTGTTGGTCATTAACAAGTTGTTATTCTGTATTGATTGGTCACTCAAACCCTCAGTGTGTACATGCAGAAAAAGTTGTTTGTGAGAGATAGAAAAATGAAAACTATGTAACAGTGTACAAACAGTTTATAGAGATGCTGTTGGTTTTCTTTACCCAGGAGTAGATTGTTATGTTAATGAACTGCTCACACCAGGATTGCTTTCACATGGGAACCTGCAAAGGGCTGGCTTTGACACGGCCAGCCCCTGATTCTAAGAGAGCAGGCTCGATTTTATGAGGCCCTTCTTTCTAATTTTTCCACCTTACTGCAACATTTCTCCCATCACATGTGTGACTCCTGACATATATACCCTACTGGAGAAATCACAGGAGTCACATCCGTATCACTTACAGTGAGCCTGAGCCTGGCACTGGGTCAGTGTGCACAGGGAACCCTGAGTGAATAATTCCCCTTCACTTGCCATGCAGCATCCAGCTCTACTGCAATGCTTATGTTTAGTGTATCAAACCACTCGGGTTTGGGGTGTCCCCAGTCACTGCTGCCTGAGGACCTGGCCCATGATGCACATGCAGCTCAGCTGCCATCAGCTAAATAAGGATAACATCTTCTGGGCAGAATGATCTCAAAGCAGGTGCTTTAGAGAAGCTTTAGATGTCTTGCTTTACAAAAGTTAAGTAGTATCAGATCAGCAGGCTTGCTTTTCATCTTATCTTTATTTTGTCCCTATGCTAACCTGGAAGCACCACTTACTTGCTCCCCATTTTTCCTTATCTGAGGAATAAAGAAATTCTCCAGATATTTCCATTTTCTTTTTTGTTATCTAAAGGGTTGCAGCTAGCTCTTTGAATTAATTTTCTTTGTCTAGCATGCTTGCTTGTCCTGGATGAACTTTGGGAAAGAAGGAAGTAAACATTCTTTTGCCATCCAGTGGAGTAAGTCATCTTGTTGATATTTGAGTGTTTTAAGTGGGGTTTAAGTATATGGTATTGACACTCTTCTGTAAATGGTTTTGAGAAAACCATTTATTATCCATTTGCTTGAGGGATTTGCTTGAACTGCAGTGCTTGAGAGCAGGGTGTTAAATGAGATAATGTGCAGAACAGCTGTGCATTTATGGGCAGTGCAATGCAAGCACCCACAGGGCAGCAGTTCTGGGGAAAACAGTCCTTTTTGCCCATTAACATGTTTTCCTGGGTCCACGGGGTGTTTTTGCAGTCAGTGGGGAGGGGACAGTGAGCAGCCTGCACACTGGAGGAAGCCTGTCATGCATTTCTCAGTGCTTAGCCCAGAACTAAAATATAGATAAATACTTTCATACTCACCTTTTGATTCACCTGGAATGGCTGCAGGAAAGGTCCTTTGCAGGAAATCCAACATCTGAGCATCCAGCTCAGCAGTGGGGGCCTCAGGGAGGGGGAATGAAGCTAAAGAGCAGCTGCAGCTCCTCGTGGGAGCCAGGCAGTGACACAGAGGTGTCACGGTCCCTGTGTGAGTGACTGGGCAGCCCAGGACTAGGGAGTACATGGAATTTCCTTCCTCACTGCAGGAGTCAGCAAGGCTGCAGCTCAGGGAGGTGGGTCAGCTCTGCACATTGCTCTTGTTTATTGATGAGTTTGGCTCAGGGCCTTTTCTTTTCCCCCCTTCTCACTCTTCATGTGCTGTTCAGCAGCCATTCCCTGGATTCCCTGCCCAGCTGAGGGGCTCCAGAGCAGGGCTGTGCTCTGTATCTGCCCTCTGTGGGTGGGACTGGGATGCTGATGGAACTTCTTTTGCAAAGCCATATGGTTCTTTCAGGGAAATAAATGCTTATTTTTAATATTTGTGGAAAAGGGAGCAACAGGAGACCAGGGTGGGGGGGGGGGGAAATCAGAAGGGGATATTTGAAAATACTTTCTGTATTCTTTCCTGCCTCTTTTAGATGGACTAGGATTAGTTAGAGGGGTTGACAGATGTGAAGCTGTGTGTAGCACATGTGAGTGCATTTCAGGGATGGTCTGTGCAGCTCCAGGCTGCTGCCCACAGAAAGGTAGAAGTTTGTTCCTGTGCCCATCTGCAAATGCAGGGTTGAGATCTGAGATCCCAGTGCTTCTTCCTCAGGCTGTGCTTGGGAGTGACTGATGCCACTCAAAGAACCCAAACTCACTGGCACTGTCATATTTTCTGAAAAATCCCTTGGCCAGGATTTCTTCTCCTGGGAACCTGAGAAGCCTCAGAGAAAAATGTAAATAATAATTATCTGATTGCTTCTGCTGTGTTTGCTGCTTTGGAATGTGGCTGGAGATTGTTTATCCAACAGGTCATTGTTTGATTGGTTTCATGTGAATTGTTTTTACTTAGTGACCAATCACAGCCAGCTGTGTCAGACTCTGAGGAGTCGGTCACGAGTTTTTCATGTTCATTCTTGTTAAGCCTTCTGATGTATCCTTTCTCTATTCTTTAGTGTAGTTTTAGTATAGCATTCTTTAATATGATATAATGTAATATAATATAATATAATAATAAATTAGCCTCCTAAGAACATGGAGTCAGATTCCTCCATTCCTCCTCCCTCTGGGGACCCCAGCAAACACCACACTGACAGGCACAAACTCCTGTGCTTGATGCAGGAGCTCAGAACTCATCCAGAAGCAGAGAGTCCAAAGGGATTTTAAGATTTTTCTGTTGGATCTGGGCTTTGAGGACAGCATGCAACAGCTTCTTAAAGACACTTCAAATGTCTGTTCTAGTAAAGCCTCAAGAGTTGAGTTATTAACCCCACAGGATTTTAGAAATAATAAAAGGGCTGTTCAGCTGCAAATTGCATCCAGCTCTTTTAAAATACATAGTGGGGGTTTGGAAGTGCTCCACACACATCAGCTGCATGCAGAACCTTGAGCCACTCTTCACAGCCCAGGCTGCTTCACCCAGTGCATTTATTTTTGACAGGTTTGTTTGTTTGAAAGTGGACAGCAGTTAGAACAATTAGATCAACAAAAATTACTGCCTTTATGGGAAATACCTGTTTGGCATTTGGGAAGAAATAAAGGACTCCTGTTCTACATTAGGTTTGGACAGACATCTGTAAACTATGGAAAATGAGCCTTTTTCTGTGAAAAGGAGTTTTGTTAATTGGTTGAAGGTCTTTTAAATAAGCTATGTGAACTTAAAATTGATGAGTGAACTCCTACATTTGTATTCCGCACAAGAGGAGTGCAGAGTCTGTCAGGGAGTATACATTTACATGCTCAAATATATTGTATTAAAATAGAGGTATCATCTGTAATGTTAAAATTGTTGGTAGTCAAGCTATGACATGTTATCGCCACTCCACAACATAAGCCTGTATGGAATTTTCTCTGTGGATAAATTATTCCATATGCTCTGCCTCAATATATTTTATGTATAAGTAACATTTGTAAGAAAAACATTGAGGTGGCCTCCAATAGTAGCTCACAGTTGGGAATTTTATTCTCTGAGATATTCTGGGAGACATTTTGGAATATATGTTAATGTTGCTTTAGGAGATATTACTGTGTATTAATTCTTAGACTTTTTCTTCCATTTCAGTCTCTATTTGTCATTTTTATACACTTATCTTCAGGTCATGAATTGTTTGCAGCTCTTTACATCTTGTTTTATTCAGCAATTCCCAATCCCTTCTGTTCAGACTGTTAGGGCTGTGTCTGACGTTCAAATTCTCAAAGTGCAATTTGATTTTCTGATGCCCCACCTTTAACCCTTGTAGTTTTTAAGACACTGAAGTTTTTATTTAGGATGTAAAGATTCCAGAAGCCCTCTGGATTCCCTCTTTAACCATCTCTTCTTTAACTCTGGAGTTTTTTAAATCTAATTTCCATAAGTCTCCAGCATAACACAGTGAGCCTGGACTTGAAGATAGTCAACACATACAAATACAATATCCAAAATGTATATTTTTATCTGTGTTTGCTGAAGGTGAACTGAAATTTTTGTGTGATCAGAGAAAGGGTCATTTTTCAGGGAAATATATAAAAATAGTGAACACTGTGCATATGCACAGAGTTGGGTAGTAAATGTATCACTGCTTTCCTGCATGTTCAGTATTCTGCCGAGGAGGTGTTAAATACAGAGGGAGTGCTGAATGAAGAACAGCAACTGAGGATGGTGCTGTCTCTAATTTCCATTAGAGTGAAGGAGTTTGTGTGGCTGAGACAGAGATCCTCAGCAGCCAGCTCAAGCCAGGCCATCCCCTGTCCTGCTGCTCAGGAGGTGGAACCTTTGGTAGGGATGGAAGAGCCTGAGGCAGCTCTGAGATCCTGAGGTGCCTTGTTACTCACAGCTCTGTGTGTGTGTGAAAGCCTCACACTGATGCTCTAATGCCACGTGAATTCCCTGCGCACTCTGCACTGACAATTGCTCTGGGTGTGTCCCAAAGTCTCTGGATATCACCTTTTTTTACCTGGGCTTGTTCCCCTCTGCTGTCCTGTGGGCTGTGCTGGTGTGGCAGCAGCTCTCTGGCCACACAGAGCAAGGCACAGCTTTCCCAGGCATTGTCCTGGGGAAGGCTGTGAGAAGATCAGAGGAAAGAATGAGAAACAATTCCTGTCTTCACTTTGTGACAGATGAGAAATGTGATGATTGACTCTCACAATTAGCAGATATCATGTATATAAGTTAAGAAAGGTTTTATAGATTTATAGTTATGTTTTACCCTCTCACGTGCTTTTCAAGGGACAGCTGGGGTTGGGACAGCTGGGAGGGCTGGCTTGTCACCATGGAACACCTGAGCTCCAGTCAGGGTTTGAGGAGGAGATCTCCAGCACTGGGCAGCGAGGAAGGGGTTGATGGACAGAACTTTGGGAGGGTTTAAAGGGTTAAAAAGGGAAAACCTCCATTGTGTGGGGGAGAGAGCACATGGTGGGGAAAATCCTTTGCTCCTGGTGCCGTAACCTTTTTTCTCTATTCAGTCTTCTGTTGTGTTTTTGATAAGGTTTAATAAACCTTCCCAAACTATGGAAAGTTAGTAACCATTCCTCACAGCTTGCTGCACCTGTGGTTGTGAGCATGTGGAATGTGTTCTGGAGATTGGTTTCCCAAAGGGTGGTTTCTTAACTGGCCACTGGTGATGCTGTTTGGGTTCAAGGACCAGCTGGGTCCACCTGTAAGGGTGATGGGTTTCTTAATGAGTATAGTGCAATAAAGTGATTGATCAGCCTTCTGAGAAGCATGGAGTCAATGGTAATTATTACCTGGCTGGGGATGCTGTGCTACAACATGCAGGGGCTGCAGGAGCACCTCTGCAGGGTGTGTCTCCTCTGTGCAGAGCATGGCCTGGGCACCCTGGAGCCCTTCACCTGCCCTGCTTGCCTGCCCAGTCCCAGTGCTTGATTTGGAAACAGAAAGCACTGCTGTATCTGCAGCTGCCTCTGAAAAAGAAGTTTATTGTCTGACAAGCTGCCTGGGATGCTGCTCTATGTCAGCAATGCTTGACTCTCCTTTGGTTGCCTGTTTGCTGTGTGGCATTCTCTGGATGTTGGTGCATGCTAATACCCAAAATGTTTGTAGCTAATCAGGGCATTGCTAACTGCAATCAAACTCTCTTTTCTAAACCGGCTAAATCATTTTCTGACACTGTAGCTATTAAGAGAGCTATGACCTTTCTCACTCCAACACCAGAGTATCTCAATTCTCTTCCAGTCATTTGTTGCTATGATAAACTCTGAAGTGAGTGTTGGGAATCTTCTGTACAGGCAGACACTCTTGCTCATGTTCATTTAAATTCTAACTCCAGGCCTATAAATAAGAGATGAGGCTCAGGAGTCTCTCTGGAATATACAATATGTTTTAACCTGTCAGGCCGTTGGCTGACACTGCTGCTCCCCACTGATAAAGGCATAAGAGAGGTGTGTAAGAATGAAACTCCACTCTTAAAAACAATCATTTAACTGTAAGACCTTCAGCCAGTTAAAGTGTGGTGGTGAATGAGTGGCTGGCAGTGTGGAGGCTGGCACAGCTCTGTTGTGCTACGATAGCACACTTCCCATTGAGCAGAGCAAAGCACACACACTCCTCTCCTTGGCTTTGCTGTGCTGCATGCTACATCCCATCCTGCTTGGTTTCGAATTAAATGACTGATGGCAGAGCAGAAAGGAGTGGAATGGCTGATTTCTATAGGCTGGGTGACAAAGGGGTGCAGATGAGGGGTGCAGCTCGTGGGTACCGGCGCTGCTGTGCCAGGGCTCAGGGCTGGGTGTCCCCGTGGATGCTGGGCACTGCTGCTGAGCTCCTGCCTAGCTCTGGGGGCTGCTGAGTGCTTTTGGGATTTGCAGAGGGTTCTGTTTAAAGTTGACCAGGTTTTTTCAGCTGTGTGTCTGTTTGTTTAACCAAAGGTACTGCCTCGACCTAGGAGCTTCTTTTCACCCTAACTTCCATCAAAACAAGAAAACACAGGTGCCTTGCTATTCAGGCAGTATAATGAGGAATTGGCATTTAAAATCCGTGGTGGTTTTTGTTAGACAGTGTTACTTAGGACATTTAAGGTACAGTTAAATAAATAATAAAAACCTTAATTTACACTTTCAAAATGTTCTTGTTAACGTGTCCCAAAGAATCTTTATGATTACTTCATACCAAGGGAAGGAACTACTAATGCCCCTTTCTGCATATTGATCAGACAAGAGTTTTTCTGTGGCTTGGGATGGTTTTTTTTGTTTGTTTCTTTTGGTTGTTGTTGATTTAGTTTGGTTTGGGTTGTTTGGTTTTTTACTCCTTTGTCACAGCAAGACCCAATTTCAGTCCTCTTTTGATATTTTTTTGTTTCTGCAGGTTCAGGCACTTAGAGGAGATCCAAGAGAGCTTTTAGATATCTCTGTTGTTTATTCCTTTGGGGTCAGTCGGGCCCTGATCTCACAAGTACACCTGTAGTTTATTTTTATGTGCATGAGTGGTCTCAGTTCAGTTCAAATGTGTTTGCAGGATGGGGGTCTGTGATTTTCTGCGAACACTGGCTCTGATAATGCTCTTTTTAGAATTAAGATTGGTTTTAGATCTCGATGACAATGGCTAAATTTCCATGTGATGTGTATCTGTGAATGGGGAAGTCTTCAGATAATGTAAGAAATCCTTCTGAATTATGTTTTTAACCAGCCACATCAATATCTGTAATAAATCCCTTCATTTTGCGTGACTCAACAGCGATGATAAAAAGTTTTGGTTTTTTTCACTCTTTCTCCCTTTCCCTGAGGAAAAGCAGAGCCTATTTTTCTAACATTTGAAACTTGTTGACTTTTAAAAATTAGCTTGAAATACCTCCAGGAACATTACTTGGCCGACTTCAAGGCAGCTCCCAAAATATGTAATGCTTTTGAAAGTCAAATTAAAGGTTTGTTTCATTTAAGTTGTAGAGCTGGATAAGATTAAACAAAGTGCCCTACTTGCACACAGCAATCTATGTGGAATGGTTTTTTGATCGTCTTCATGCATATCTAAAATACACCTCCAATTTCTTTTCAGGATCTGGGCTTGTTCAGCTTTTACCATAATGGTTCATTAGCCTCCTAGGCTTTTTCTTAAAAGTTGTAGTCAATTTCCCAGCTTTGCTGTTTTACATTAAATTGCTTCGATTTCCTAAATATAGAAAGGGAAGAGAACAAGCAGGAATCGTGGCAAGAGGGGTTATTCAGTGCAGATACATCATTTCTGCTTCACAGCATACTTCCAATATTGCAAAGTTTTTGCCCCTGGCTGCAGCTGTGCTAAATGTATCAAGTATTCTCAATTCTTGCAGGGTGATTTAAGTATATGCTGCTGATATTGCTTCTTGTTGGTGCTTGTTATTTTGAGATCAATGGGACTTAAGATGTGGAGAGAGGCAGGAAAAGGGTGAAACCTTCATCTCTCTGCAGGATTCTGCGGTGTCCCACTGTAAATCTCTTTGAAAAGCCAGTGGTTACTCATCCAGATACTTCCCCTGAATGTCACTGAAATGAAAAATCTCTGTAGTATCTATCTCTAGGACATGCTTTCTGCCCCTGTGGCAGTGTGCTGTGTGCTGTTTGGGCAGACAGATGATTTGAATCTCTCTGAACTGTGTGTAACTGCGTGGAGACTTTTCTGTGCTTACCTTCCATCCTCAGGAAGTTCAGGAGAGGCACTGCAGCCCCCTGAGCAAAGCTTTTCTCCTCAGTTGCAAAGGGAGGAGTTCTGCCCTTTCTCCAGCCGTTGCATGAGCTGTTCCCAATTAATGATCGAGTTGTACTGTGATTTATGTGCAGCTCAGAGGGACAGCAGCAGGATCTGGAGGTGTTCTCAGCCCATCCAGGAGCTCAGCTCTCACACAGCCCCTTGTTCGCTCTGCTGGGATGGAGAAGGGAGTTGAAAGAGCAGAAAAAAGGAAAGCTGTGAGTTGAACAAAGTCTAAGAGCAGGACAGAAGAAAACCCAAGAGGTGATGCAGCTCATCCCCCAGCAGCTGCTGCCCAGCCAGTGCCCCAGGGATGCCCCAGCCCCTTCTCCCTGTGTTCGTCCTGCCCAGCATGGCACCTCCTGGCCTGGGATATCCCTGTGCTCAGGTCAGGCCAGGTCCTGGCTCTGTTCCCTCCCTCTGTGTTCTCACTGCCATGGAGAAAGGGAATTCCAGCCAGGCAGGCTCAGTGCAGCAGTTGGGAAATGGTTTTAAACAGGTTCAGTCCTTTTTTTTTTGGATGTGCAATTTGCTCTCTGAGTCCAGTTTTACCTCTGTGATTCTGGGGGTTTGTGAGTTTGGGAGCTTTGTCAGAAGTTTTGGAAGCTCTTGCAGAGTGGAAGAAGCTCAGGGACCCACTGATGTTAGCACAGCAGAGCACAGCCCAGCAAGATTCATTTTTTCAGAAACTGCTACCTTCAGGTCTTACAATCTACCAGTTTGCATGGGGTGATACATTCCTTCAACCAAATCTGTCCATAAACCCAATGTAAATGTACAAGGAAATTGCTGACCTCTTAATTAACCACTTCCATAAAATCTGCTATTAACCCTGCTCCAGAGAGTTTTAATACCTTTTGTACTATTACACTGAAAGGCAATTTAATGAATACATGGCTTATTTCTCCTGATATTTAATCTTTTAACACTTTCTTTGCAAGTATCTTTGTGGACTGAAATGCAGCTCCAGGCTGTGGGGTTCCTGCATTTTGCAGTACTCTGTGAACTGCACCCTGGAGAGATACAGGGCATTATGTATTTCCTGTTAGGAGTAGGATCTGGGCCATACATATAATATTCAATATGGGAAACAAGACCAAATATTGGCTGTACAATAGTAGGAATTGTAGGGGGTGAAGGGGGTAACTTCTTTTGAAGGGTCATTGATGTTCTTGTGCATTTCATGGTCTGCAGTGTTGTCCTGCCAAATTATTCCATGGCAGCACAAAATGCTTCCCTGCATTTCATGCCATGAAACACTGGCTGCTGCCACTGAGATGAATTTCTTTTATGCAGCTCAAGGTTTTGCCATGCTGGAAGAGTCTTTAATTAATGGCAGCCTGCTGCATTTCATTGTTTCTGCCTCAGGCTTGTAGGAACTGGAGTTAAGTTTTCAATCATCCTGATGTTCCTTTCTGTATGTGTTTTCTAAAGTTGTTTGCCCTGCAATTATAGTTCTCATTCCTTAGTGGCCAAGTGAGAGTGCAAAATCTCTCAGTGCACGTGAGAGGAACTCTGAGAGTTTCTGCCCTCTGGAAATGGGATGGTGAGCATCCCTCCTCGAAGGAGAAGATGATTGTATCAGTTTGTGCCCAGAATTTCTTGTTTTGAGAAGCCAGTCAGTGCACAGTGAAGAGCAAATGTCTTTGTGGGGAAATAAGCTGGGAGGATGGTGGAGGTTTGAAAGGTGATTGCTACCTTGCTGTCTTCTTTTCCCCATTCATGTATTGTTAGAAAAGCATTCGTAAAACCAAATCTAAGTGATGGAAAACAAATCCTTCTGGTTTTGAGCATTTGATCTAGATGTGTTTTAAATTCATATGGTTGGAGAAGTCAGTTTTCAGAGTCATGAACCATAAAGATGAAGAGGATGACAACTGGCAAGAGTGAGTAAGAAACAAAAGATTGTGTTGCTGTTGAAATGAAGCAATCATTTCTATGGCAAGTTTCTGTACAACAGAAAATTGAGATGAATGAGCACAAAATCTTTTGCATTAATGATTTACTTTCTAGTCTGTACATATTAGTCAGCTTTTAATTACAGTTAAATAGTTTTTAATCTTTCTTTATGATAGCTCTGCAGTACATTCAGAGAGGAACACTGAAGCATGTGAAGGATTTAAGTTTTGTAATTTGTGCTTTCTAGTTAAGCAGAAATAGATGTTTTCTCTGCCCATTTGGTTTCCTGCAGAAAGATAGGGAAATATCTACATTTTGGGGCAGAAGAGGTAAAATGTAGGAAGGACTGAAAGTGTAGCAGTGATTTGCAGAGGTTTCCAGGGATGTTTATTTTGTCAAGGGATGTTTATTTTGTGAAGTGATAATGAACTGGTAAATATTTAAGTTATAAAACAGAATCTGTATTTGAGCTACTAAAAGCTGTTTTAAAATTGAGTGAGCAGTGAATGCTGAACAAAGTCACAGATATTCTTTGACTGGATTCTCTTGTATGGATAAATGTGTTGATAAATGGCCAGTCCTTATTCTCTGACATTTTTGATATATTTGTGAAGTTGCCTTGGCAGTTCACACCCAAATATGATTTTTGATTTTAAAAAAACTCCATTACTTTCCTCATTTGCTACAGAATTGCATTTTTAATTTTTTTTTTTTTAATGTCACAGTCATCATCACTTTACTTTTAATTAGCACTTGTTTTTTCCCTGACTTCAGGGCAGCATGCTTTGAAGGCACAGTTAAAATGTTCCCTTTTGCAAAAGCCTCCCAGCAGCTCTCCCAGTGAGCCTGCAGTGCTGGGGGTAGGAAATGTGGAGCAGTGCTCTCCCAGCACAGGCAGGCAAGAGGGGCTTTGCTTTTTCTGGGGGTTTTGTTCTGGAGGGGCTGGGTTTGGTGTGGCTTGAAAGCAGCGAGAGAAGGTGAACCTGCAGCTCCTCAGATCTGTCTCCTGTAGCCTGGAAGGCAGCATGGGGTAAGTGCAGGCTCTTTTGTAAATGTTTTCTTTTGAGTGTGTACCCAGCAGGGGACAGAAGGTGACACTGCCTGGTGGCAGAGCAGAGGTCACTTCTCTGTAATGAAGGGCAAAGGAACAGAGGGTGAGCATGAGCCAAAAATAACTGAATTCATTGTTACTCAGAACACAGAACGTGGAGGAAGCCTGCCTGCTTTAAGGAAGTTTATTCTGTAGAAGATGTGGTGCTTTCCAAGCAATTGATAGAAAGGATATAAAAATATGGCATCGGATGCTTCATTGAAAATTCCTGTGGAATCTTTTTGGAGGAAGGAAGTTTGACAGGGCACTGAGAGCAAACTCAATGTGGTGGTACTGTTGAAGTGCCACAGAGAAATTGTATCTGTGCTCAAGAGTTTTAATTGTTCAGAACTGTAGGAGAACTTTGTTCATTGGTTTTAGCTCACATTTTCAGTGTGCACCTCAGTTTGTGTCTGGCTCATTGCACCCCGGTGAGGCTCCTCAGGCTGATGGATTGGAAATGCCTGTGTGTGCTTTGGAGGTCAGCACAGCTGATCCCCTCAGCTGTGCACAGTTAAGTCATTAACGATTCTCACTGGGCTGGGGCACACTGAAATACCTGGATGTTCATCTTGTAGTGAGGGTTTTTACAGCACTTCTTCTGGGGCTGGCATGGTGGAATTACAGAAACAATGGGATGAGGAGGACAATGCCTTGCAGAGGTCACCAAGAGGCTTGTGGAGGAGGATGGAAGGAGCACAGGCTGGACCTTGAGGACACAAAATGCTTGTGCTGCAGCCCCAAGAGCCTTTGTCTCACTGCAGAGCTCAGTGAGGCAGTGGGAACCTGCAGCTGAGCAGAGAGACTGGCCAGGAGGACCTACATCTGGGAGGATCCTGACTCCACAGACAGCAGTGCCCCAAGCCAGGGCTGTGCTCAGAGCTGGGCACAAACCTGAGGTCAGTCACTGGGGGTTTTCAGTGTGGGCTTCAGGTTCAAACCTTCCCAGAAGTGGCTGAGGGATGGGGTGAGTGCTTTTGGGAAGCCTGTGAGGTTGTATGTGCAGTGTTCTCCTGGCTCTGTGGTTTTGGAGCACTGTGAGCTTGTGTCTGCTTCCCAGATTATGGAAGAGCTGCTTCTAGTGCCTGTGGTGGCAGACTTCTGGAAGTATGATGTCACACCCAAAGGGATTTTAAAAATAGACCTGTCTCTCCTGCTGCCTTGTGTTGTACAGTTTGTATCCTGTCCTTTCACAGGCTACAATGAATAATTTACAAGGCAATAAACCTTCAAGTTTATTTTAGTTTCACAAAGTGATTTCTTGAAAGGACTTATTTGCATAATGCATTTTTGGTTGTTTTAAGATAAAACTACAATTAAACAAGAAATATAACTATCACAGCAAAACAGAGCAAGAGCCTTTGGAGTTGGGAGTGCAGCTATTTGCAGGAAGTCTGTGCTGGGATACAACATCAAAATTACTTGAGCTTGGGAGAGTTAAATGACTTTCTCATCTCCGAGATGGATTTGCAATGTAAATGTGTGAGATCCATATGAAAGGCAGCAGATATGGAGAAGGAAGCACAGCATTTACTTGCCCTAGTGTGTCCTTCCTTGCAGGTATAAGTTCTCAAAAATTAGCCAGAAGTGCTGTGGGATCACGAGCCTGCAATGCATGGCAATTGTACATAATCTTGAGGAAAATAAAACCACTGCCTGGTTTGCTCAGCAGATCTAAATTGCTGTGCAAAATGGAGCTGTTGTGTTCAATGGGTAAGAAACCCTTCTTGCCTGGTATGGCTTGGTGCCAGCATCCAGTGTGCCTTGGAGTGGCTCCTGCCTGAGTTCTCTCTTAGTTCTCATGGTAGATGGAGGTAACAATAATAACAATTATAGCAGTCAGCTGAATGAGACTTTTCCCCTGATTTTTAGGGATTAGATAAATCCCAAGGATTCAGTGGTAGCACAGCCCAAATTAGCATTTCTGTGATTAAGAAATGTTGTGGTTGCAGACTTTGGGATCTTGAAAAGGGATGTGTAAATTGGAGAGATACTGGGAGCTGTGGGGCTTAAATTGATGAGGTTGTTCAGGTACTGGGAACCTGAAGTAGTTCAGGCCTGGTTTGTGCTGGAAGGAGCAGAGTAAGCTGGGCTGTTTCTGGAGCATTTGTACTTGCACAGCTTTTGAAGAGAGAATAAAGTCCACTCTGAAAAGCTTCCTGGAAATAAGCAAGTCATTTTTATTGTATGAGCAAGACTTTTATTTTTAAATCATAAATTTGGAGCTTGCACTGTGTAGATTTAACCAGGAATGGGTTCAAATTTGGGAAGAACTCCCCCAAACAAACTTCTCCTGTTTTGCACTGTTTTGTCCCATGACAGTTCTCCCCCTGGTCCTCATTATTTAGTGGCCATCAGTATTGACCGGGCACCAATTATTGATTGCACTGTGCTAGAGATGCACTGTGCTGGGGATACTTCTCCTCAGAGACACCTTTAGCTCACAGGCAGTTGCAGGCAGGCACTCGGAATAGACCCACACGAAGTAGGAACTCAGTTTACCTCTAGTGAAAAAGGTTCAGGCGATGGTGAAGAGAAAAAGAGCGGGTTCTGCCGGAGAGTTAAATCCAGAGGTTATTCCAAGGTGACACAGTTCTGAATCTCAGCACAGTTCTGACAGACCCCGACCACACGGCCTCAACGCCTTTTAAGCTCACCGGGAGGTGAGAGGGAGAGGATAGGTAAGCCACCAACCAGGTGGGAGGGGGAGGGTCTCAGGGGACAATGACACCTGGACAGGCCAATGACTCCAGGTCTGAAAAGCATCTTTTGAACTTCTGCCAATCACACGATGGCCTAGCTGGAATGTGGAACTGGACAGACAGCCATTAGGAAGAGGGCAGGGGGGAAACAAGGAGAAAGCAGAGCTTCACACCACAACACATCAGGATGTCACATGCTCTGGAGACAGCCTGTGCTACCACAGGAGTGCTGAAAGTCAGTGAAGGTGGAATGCACAGGGCAGCCATGGTCACTGCATTTTCTCCACTTTTATGTTCTGTATCTCCCATTGAAATGTTTTTACCTGATATTATGGCTATTTGTATTTGTTTTGGGGTGTTTGTGTGTACAGAGCTGTTAGGGCTCCTCTGTGTAGCCTAGGGAAGACAGAGATTAGAAAATGAGCAGACTTTCTGCATTACAGCATGGTGATCATTGAGGCCAATGCTGTATTTCTTTGCTTGGGAAGTGTTAAAATATTTTCTTTTACTGATAATAGTATTAGAGCAACATTTTGTTAGTTTTTAGCATCTCAAAGTAAGTCTTATATAAAAGCCAGAAGGTGACACAAGGCTACATAAGTAATAAAAACAAGTTGTCAAATACCTCATTCATTTAAATAACTGTCTGAAATAATATACATAGTATGTTAATGGTATATAATATCAGAATTATCATAAATATAGGCCTGAGAAGTCTGTTTTGCTTGGGTGAGGAAAAAAGAATTTCAGCATTCTGCATTCAGGTGGCAGAAAACTGCTTATCTGGGCAGGGCATTGCAGTTGGGTCACTATTCTGGTCCCTCCAGAAGCAGAGTGCAGTAGTACACAGAGCAGATTGTGCTGTTAATCACTGAGAGCACCTGAGCAGCACTGAACAAGCTGTGTCCATGGAACTCCAGGAGAGCTGGTGGCTGGAAGTCTCCTGCTATCAATCACTGTGATGGGAAAGAATTGATAGTCAGGTGACCTCTAGTTTTGGAGGCACCAGCTCCATCCCACAATTTGGGAATGATTTTTTGCTGTATTTCACAGCAGGATCTGCCCAGGTCTGCTCTGCTCTTGTGGAAGCTCCCAGTTTGGCACGGGTGCTACTGGTGTGGGCACAGCAGGATCAGGCTGGGCTGGGCTGGTTCTGCTTCCCTGGAAGGGGAGGACCCCAGCCCTGCCCTGCTGGATTTGTGGGGTTGTGCACATAAAGAGAATCCCCAGCCCTGCCCTGCTGGATTTGTGGGGTTTTGGGCACAAGGAAAGCCCCCAGCCCTGCCCTGCTGGATTTGTAGGGATTTGGGCACAGGGAAAGCCCCAAGCCCTGCCCTGCTGGATTTGTGGGGTTTTGGGCACAAGGAAAGCCCCCAGCCCTGCAGCTGATGGATTTATGGGGTTTTGCACTCAGGGAAAGTCCCCAGCCCTGCTGGATTTATGGGGATTTGGGCACAGGGAAAGCCCCAAGCCCTGCACTGCTGAATTTGTGAGGTTGTGCATGCAAGGAAAGCCCCCAGCCCTGCCCTGCTGGATTTGTGGGGATTTGGGCACACAGGGAAAACCCCCAGCCCTGCCCTGCTGGATTTGTGGAGTTGTGCACATAAAGAGAACCCCCAGCCCTGCCCTGCTGGATTTATAGGGTTGTGCATGCAAGAAAAGCCCCCAGCCCTGCCCTGCTGGATTTGTGGGGATTTGGGCACACAGGGAAAGCCCCCAGCCCTGCCCTGCTGGATTTGTGAGGTTGTGCATGCAAGGAAAGCCCCCAGCCCTGCCCTGCTGGATTTGTAGGGTTGGGGAAGGTTTCCCACCCAGCTCTGGGGGCTCATGTGCAGCTCAGTACAGGGGTGCAGATGAAAGCAGTTAATCAGAAAACTGCTTGGTCCCCTGGAACAACAAGTAAGCAACAATAAAGCTTGTGGGCTTTGCCATCTTTTTGTGCACACGGACAGCTTCAAGGCCACCTTGTATTTCTTATTGTTGTATGAGTTCCCTTGGTTCATCTGTGGCATATGGCAAGTCACAGTTGTTGTATGTGAAATGGAGGACATGCAGGGATGAACTTTATTCCAAACTCCTCATTCCCAAGCAGGTCTGGGACCCAACAAGTAGGAAAGAGTTGTGGTTTTCAATTCATGAGGTAATCAAAATTTATTAAATGTCAATCGAGTGAGTGTTGAATAAATGGCTTTGTAAAAAGAGTAATAATTTATCTGTGCTTTGGAAGGGAATGGGTAGGAGAAGACAATAAAACACCCCTCAAATTCACCTGTAGTGAATATTCATCATTATAAACTAAACCTTTAATATTGGCTTTATGATGCTGTGATGATTATGGAATTTTTGGAGCCACAGGATTTGTGCCCAGGTAACCAACTTTTTGGCTGTTGTTCAACATATTAAAAACCTCTCTGAACTTCAGTGTACAAAGGGTCCCTGGCACCTTTGTTTTAACTTGGCAATTTCATATCTTTTGTTCATGGTTAACTAAATCCTCATTTGAGATCTGTAAGCATTTAACTGGAATTGATCATATCTTATCTTCAGGTGAGATTCTATTTTACTTGAGCATTCAGATGAAAAGGTAATTGATGATTTAATATTTTTACTGGACAGGGCATAAAGCTATTTACATCACTGAGTGTTTCTCATTTTATCTTCCTTTACTCACACAGTAATGAATTCATGCATATCAGACAAGTGTGTTATTGCATACTGCAGGATCAATTTTCATTTGGAAATGTTGCTTTTCCTGCAGCTGCAGGGGGATCAGTTCTGCTGTGACAGTTGGTTTGGAACGTTCATGTGTCTTTGTTGGTGTGTTTGAGGAGTCAGGTGTGATCAACCCCACCTGAGTGAGAAGTCTTTCCATTTGAAGTTATTTCTTTAAAATATGGGAGGCCTTGGGAAAACCTTGTTCACTGCAGTCATTTCAGAAATTAAACTATTCTTAACTAATGAGGTAAAAGCAGCTGGTTTTGCAAGTCAGCAGCAGCATCAATTCATCAGTGAGAACTTGCTGGGAATTCCTGTTATTAATAATTCATCCTTTAGGTCACTGGTTTTGCACAGCCAGAGTTGTTGTTTAATCAGTTGTGGAAGCAGTGCTGGCAGTGGGAAGATCAGGAGCTGCCACTCTGCCAGGTGTTCTTCCTGGGATTTCAGTACCAGGGGAGCTGTGGGATTAAACATCACAAGTTGGATAAGATCATTTCAGTCATCTCTTCTTAGACATGTGGGCTTTCCTCTCCCCTTTCCTCTCCCCTTTCCTCTCCCCTTTCCTCTCCCCTTTCCTCTCCCCTTTCCTCTCCCCTTTCCTCTCCCCTTTCCTCTCCCCTTTCCTCTCCCCTTTCCTCTCCCCTTTCCTCTCCCCTTTCCTCTCCCCTTTCCTCTCCCCTTTCCTCTCCCCTTTCCTCTCCCCTTTCCTCTCCCCTTTCCTCTCCCCTTTCCTCTCCCCTTTCCTCTTTTTCAGTTTTTTTTCTATGTGTTCTAGTGAGTTTAAAACTGCCAGTCACCGGCATGTAAATCTGGCTCAGTCCATATGCTCTATGAGTATTTAATTCCTTAAATCCTATATATGCAGGAAAATGGACTGTTTCACTCAGTAATGATGCAGGATATGAAATGAAAATCCTTGTGGAGTTCTGTGATCTATTTCTATAATGAGAAAGTATAAAAACCATAAAGGTTTGATCCTTTAGATCCTGTATGAGTAGGATTTGCTGAGAGCATTGCCTGAGCTGCATCATATTGCCAGTAAAATCATGATCTAAATATGTTGCTAATTATAAAGTGGGGGGGAAAAAGGAAACAACACCCAAAACTCAACCAAAACCACAAGGAAAATAAAAATTCCGAGCTCCTTACTAGCAGGTGGAAATAATGAGGAGCAACCTTCTAATGAAGTTGCCTCTGTAACTTCTCTGGTTGTCAGCAGCACACATGAATTTGTTCCCATGGTTTTGTGGGGAAGTTGCTTGTGTTGCTGAACCATCTGCTTTCATGCAGAAACTCGTGGCTGTTTTCTGCTGAGTAAGGCTGGGCTGTCATTGAAGATGCTCAGAGAGATTGTTAACAAAACAGCTGGATCCTAACTAGAAGAGGCTATAGTGACTGTGTAAATGGAGTTTCTTGATGACACAACTAGTATTTATAAAGTAACTTACCTTTAATGAAGGTATTTTTAGTGATGAATGAGAAATTAATCTTTCATGGATTGTCTGCAAATACTTTTGCGACAAAATTCCCTTTTCTGTTCCATTGAATCAGTTACTACCTTATCCCAACTTCTGTCAGGGAAACAATTTTTTATGCTTTTTAGTAAAATTAGACATGTCCAGATTTTAAAAATACTCTTCTAAATAGATGTAATGGACAATCTTTCCAGTAATTTTTTATGTAATCAGTTACTTGAGTTTTACAGGCAAGGAAAACATTTATAGAAAGTTTTATTTGACATTTGATAGTGCAATAATATTGCCAGTGTTTTATGGAATCAGATAATTCTCATTGTGAGCTGCTGCAGCTTCTGAGGTCTCTGATCTGTGCAGGCATCAGTGTGGAAGAGCAAAAAGGGGTTGGGTTTTTCATGCACCTTAATTTTTCTGCCAGATCTGAGTGCTGATAATTCTGTATCCCTCAGCAGAGTGATGCTTTCAGAGTGTGAAAAACAGGGAGGGGAGAGGTTCTCCCATCAAGTGGGAAGTGGGAAGTCTGTCTGCAGCAGGTCCAGAAACTCCTGATATCCAGGGGTGCCCAGCTGGAATCGGCATTTGGAACTCTCTCTGTTGTCTTCAGGGTAAAATCTGTCTCTGGCATTTCTGGAGTGTTTGACCTGCTCAGATTTGTGCAGGAAAGAGAGATCAGAAAGGAGATGGTAACTAGTTCCTGAAATACCCAGGGCAGTGGGAGGGAACTGGGCATGCTGAATTTAATCTGTTTGAGGGACTTTGTGACCTTCTGTCTTCAGCAGACTGTTGGAGTTACTTTCCTGCCTCTTCATTAATTGGCATGAGCTCTCACACTCATTAATGCTATATTCTTTTTTGTTTTGCTGAGTTTGGAAGCAGTAACAACCTGCAAAATATTTTTTTTCTCTGCCTCTACTAAGTCAGAATTTGAAACAAAGTACTGTGGTTTTCTACTCAAACCAGTTGTATTAGGCTTTAGTTTTTAATTTATTTATACATGCAGGATTACAAAATAGCAAACAGGACTTCAAGACAATCGAGGGTTTCCTATTTCCAGTAGAATATTAATATCTTTTTATATGAAAATAGCTTTTGTGTCTAGCACAGTAAGAAACACACACTTGCAAACGTTGTCTTGGGGGACAGTTCAGGACATCTAAAAATATCCATAAACATCTTTTAAAACTGCAAAGAGGAATCATTCTGGAATCTCTAGTACGTTGTGAAATATTCCCTGTGATCAAACCTGTTTTATTCATCCCTCAGTATCCTGAACTATCAAACAATAATTCCAAAAGTTCTGATTGTGTCAAGAAATCCATGGTGTTAAGAGGGGGGCAATTCATTTTGATGAGCACAAGATTGGTGGCATTAAAAAACCCCAGTAAAAATAAAAAAATATGTAGAGACTCTTAATCACAAGAGCTGGAGATATTCCTCAATGTATAAAAAGGGAGAGGAGAAATAATTTTTTAATGTTTATAGTAATTTTCTAACACATTTATGCTCTTGTCCTTGAATTGGCACAAAGTTCTGCAATCAATATGGTTTGGATATTTGGAAACAAACTGGTTTTATTTTTTTGGATTTTTAAAAAATGTGGAAAGCCAGATACTATTTCAGCTTTATAGAATAATCATTCTTAATCATTTGCTTAGCAAAACAATTTATTAAGCAATGAAGGATAACGAACCATAAAGTTTTAATTTGCCTTTTTTAATTGAGTTGTTAATTAGGACCCCTCCACAGTTGGCAACTCCCAACTTGCTTTTTGTTGCTGCTGTATCCAAGACAATTTAAGAAACCTAATCTGTCTTAGTTATTCCAAAAAGACACTTCCATGAATCAAATCTATAGGTGATTATGTTCTGACTGTGCTGAGGCGTCTGTGAGTGCATATTAATTATGTCAGTGGTTAATGATCAGGCAAGAAATATGGGAATGCCAGCAGTGATTGTTTAGCAGAAAGAGAAGAAATATCCTGTGTTCTCTGGAATTTTTTAGTCCTTCCACCTCATTTAGGGTAGAAATTTAATGATCATATTATCCTGTGGGAGCACTGGGCTTACTCTGACATTTTTGATGTAGGAGCACTGTTGAGATCTTGTTATCCATCATAATAAACACTGAAGCATCTATTTCATCTAGCTGTAAATGCTGCTTGTGAGTTTTGTTTTATTTCTATTTTAAATTGTAAATTTTACCCCTAATTAAGAATTCAAGCAAAGAGCTCTCAACTCCTCTCCTGAGCTTCAGGAAGCCAAGAGCAGTTTATTGGATCATGGAAGCTCTGGCTGAATGGAAATGCCAAGAGAAAGATAAAATATACTTGAATCACCTGTAAAATGTCTGGGATTGATTGTAGTATTCCCCTTGACTGCTCTCAAAGAGACTTTATCCACTAAGAAACAAATTTGGGTTTCTACTCTGTATTTTGGGTTTCTGTAGTAGCACAGGCTGCCTGTTCTGTCTTTCAGTTTCCTAGGGAAATTCCTGGCATACAGGAGGCTGTCCTAACTCAGTGATTTAAAAGGGTACAGATTCATTTCTTTAAAAAGTATCCAGCAGCAATTTGCAGCATCTGAGATGCATTTAGATGCCTTACGGTCTACTCAGAATAACCATGTGCTGAAAGAGCCATGGAAAAAGGCACAAAGGTGCCTCAGTAAAGGGCAGCATGACCAGGAATGAGTGAAACTGAAACAGTGCCAGATGTACAGGCAAGCAGTAGCTGGTGCTTGTTGTCCCAAGGCAATATCTGAGCTGGAATTTTTATGCACTGTATATTTTTTTCTTTACCCAAGACCAGCTCTTAATGGGAAAAGCACAGAGGATAGATGGGGGGAAGGAATTACCTGCAGGTCCTCAGCCTCTAAAGACCTTTTACCCATATCCAAACTTCCAAAAAAGCAGCAGCAGCTGATTAATTTACAACATCAGGTTCTGGTGCCTAAGGGAACACGCGCCAAGCATGAGTTGATAAGACAGGCTGGTGAATTATGACAGACACACTGATTTATACAGCAGATCTCCACTTTTTTTCAATTGAAGGCATGCCTTCCTATCACTTAGATGCCAGTCACTTTAGATGGGCCTGGGGCAGGAGGATGTAGGGTTTAAATTGTAAAATTATCCAGTTCAGAACTCTCTGGGGTGTCTTGGTTCACTTACACAGACACAGGCAATGTAGACAAGACACTGACAGACACTCTGACACTGTGTGAATATCTTAACAGCTTCAGTAGCTGACCATGGCAGTGGTTTTGCTGTCACTTGATTTTAAGTATGCAAGGAATATCCTGAAATCCCTCTCAGTTTAAATGGTGCTGGCTGCTCAGTGCTGTATTTTTAGATAACTGATATGGAGAAAGCGTGTGCTGAGAACATGCTGACTCACATATTATTTAAATCCTAGAAACAAAGGAGAGAAAATGCTAGGAAACAAATTTCCTTCCTTCATTTTAATAGAAAGAGAAACTTAGACCTTGACATGCAAGGTGGAATAGTCTTAAAATTCATTGAACTGTATTTCTGCTATTAGTGAATGATCAGACCATTAACTGAGTTCCTGAGATGCTTTGTTATCAAGAGATTCATTTTCTGCTCAGTGAGCTCTACCTCCTCGCTTTAGCATGTCCCAGCTATTTGCATTTCCTTGATAAATTTGAATACTCAGAGCCCAGCCTCTCTCTTCCCTCCACCCCAGAGAAATCTCTACACAGCTTTAATAAGCAGCAGAGTGCCTTAAAATGGTGTGATTCCATAAAAACCACTGCAAGGGTGGCTCCTGTGGCCAGTGCAAAGCTCACCTGCTCTTTGCTGCTGCTGGCAAGGGGTGGCTGATCGTGTAGGGAACCAGAGAGGATGTGGATTTTCCCAGTAGGTTCTGTGTCTTCCCTGCCCTGTGCCCTCTGGCCAGGGGTTCATGTGACAGCTCTGAGTAGGGCATGGGGGCTTGGGTGTTAAAAATAAGTTAGAAACTGTTGTAAAATAGTTGCTAGATCGTTAAGCATGTACTGTTAGTTTGGTTAGTATATTGTAAAAGGGGTTAAAAGGGTAGTTATAAGAAATACAGTACTCAACATGCAATAATGCCCCTCAGTAAAGTGCACCACCCCCCAAGAGAAAAAGCTGATAAAAACCAGAGCAGGCTCCTGGTACTAAAGTGATTTCAGCATTGATTATAAGAAAAAGGCCCAAAGCCAGGGGGCCCAGGCTGAGCAGAAGCGTTCCCATCGAGGATGGAGCAGCGCCGGCGCTGGGGCTGCTCAGCAGTGATGTCCCCGATGTTCCAGGTAGAGCAGCGCTGTTCAGTGGGTCAGAATCCCCTTTTTATCCTGTTTTTTGTCCTGTTTTTAGATTGGTTTCTGTTTGGATCCTTCATTTGCATGAAGGTTTAAGGCGCTTGATTGGCCATTACAGCTCTGTCCAGGTTGGCTCCTTTTGCTTGGGGGGTGCTGCACCTTACTTGGGTGTAATTTCTTGTAACTCCCCTTTAACCCCTTTTACCATAACCAAACTGACAGTACATGGTAAAAACGAGAGCAGGCTCCCGGTGCTAAAGTGATTTCAGCATTGATTATAAAAAAAAGAAAGGCCCAAAGCCAGGGGCCCAGGCTGAGCAGGAGCACTCCCATTGAGAATGGAGCAGCGCCGGCGCTGGGACAGCTTAGCAGCGATGGCCCCGATGTCCCAGGTGGAGCAGCACAGCTTCCCTGGGTCAGATGCCCCTTTTTGTCCTGTTTTTTGTCCCTTTGGATTGGTTTCTTTTTGGATCCTTCATGTGCATGAAGGTTTAAGGCACTCAATTGGCCATTACAGCTCTGTGCAGGCTGGCTCGTGGTGCACTTTACTGAGGTGTGTTATGGTACATGGAGTGCTGTATTTCTTACAACCACCCTTTAACCCCTTTTACAATATAATAGCCAAACTAACAGTACATGCTTAATGACCTATCAACTATTTTTCAACAGTTTCTAACCTATTTTTAATATTGGGGGTGACAGGAGAGAAGAGAGGATGAGCCAGCAGCCTCGGTGGGGATCTGCACCAGAGCTGGGCACAGACAGGGCGAGAAGTGAGATGCTCTGAACAGACAGAATCCAGCACAAACCCCTCTCCCCAGTGCTCACAGCAGCTCTGGGCTGTTCCCTGCATTCCCTGCTGTGTCTGTCACTGTTTGCCTCGGTGGATTTATCAGCACAGCAGGAGCTCAGATGGGAGGATGGTGTACCTGAAATCCAGAGAGGAAACGCAGGCGTGTTCTCCCAGCCACCCTTGGTGATTTGTTGTTATGGCCATGTCTGCAGTGACACCTTGGGCCACTTTTATGGCATAATTGTAGGTAACTGGCCTAGCCTTCCTTCTGCAAGAATTCTCAGTCCTTAAAGCTCACACTTCATCAACCTCAGGTGGGTTTAGGGGCAGGAGTGTTCTCTGCACTGACCTGGAGGCAGTCAGCAAAGGAGCTTTGGAGTCAATATTAATCAAGTGTTTGTTACAGGAGCCACTAGCAAGTTTCTTTAGTATTCATAAATCTCATTTATAAATGCAGAATTTGATTAAAACCTTCCCATTTCTTTAGCCACAAAAGAAGCATTCACAATACTGAGACAATGTAAATCAAATCTCCTTCCAAGCTTCTCATGGATTTTTTTTCCTACTACTTCTGCTTCCCTTTTGTGGAAGGGAATTTGGTTTGGCTTTTCCACCCTGGGTTACTGCCTGCACCTGCCATGAGCCTGGAGGTAGGCATGCAGGCTGTAGAGCTCTTCCCCAAGAATCTTTTAGCAGCAAGGAGCCCAGGAAGACTATTAAAAGCATAATGAAAACCTCATTCGGTTTCCTGTCAGTTTTCAGAGCTGTAAGTGGCTCTAATTTGCACAAGATTGGAACAGCATTGAGGAATTACAGTAACTAGGCGAAACACTCACTGGGTTTGCAATTTTCTGATAGCATCCCTTGTAATTTCTTGTAATGCATTTGTAGCTAAGTACAATGACAAATGTCAAGGCTCATTGTGTGAGTTTGCTGCACATCAGTGCCGGGCTGGGAGGTGGAATGTCAGCTGCTGTCTTGGGAAAAGCTCCTGGGACTGCTGC
Organism: Haemorhous mexicanus; assembly: GCF_027477595.1. Classification (NCBI taxonomy): domain Eukaryota; kingdom Metazoa; phylum Chordata; class Aves; order Passeriformes; family Fringillidae; genus Haemorhous; species Haemorhous mexicanus. Next base: position 3,679,464 of record NC_082357.1, read on the forward strand.
TTGGTTCCATCCCCAGCTGGGCTACAGACACAATCCTGGGCTGCAGCTGGGGGAGGAGTGTAGAAGATAATTGCTTTCCAGATTTTTTTTTATTATTGCTTTCAGATTTATTTTTTTATTTTGTAGAAATTCCACCAATAAAAAGGAAGCCTGGGAGGTCTCTTAAGCATTTAGTTTGACATCAGCGCATGAACCCAGGCTCTCCTTTAGGTGTTTCCCACAAAAACCCACAGGGGGTTGGTGGTTATGAGTCAAAGCAAACCCATGTGGACTTTTCTGCCTGCCTTGAGTTATTTTGATGAACAGTGGGCTGCAATAAAACTTCCCTGTACTGTGGTATCAAATGCTGGTCTGCATTTGAGATAAATGCAAATGAGTGATTCAGTGAAAATACAACCCAAATATGGTTCATTTAAATGCACAAAAAAGTGATTATACACCGTGCAGTTTATCTGGAGTAAATAAAAACTGCTCTGGCTGTTGATCTCTGTTACTCCCCTGCAGCACACCGTGCCTCTTGCATGAAGCTGAGAATGTTAATGTGGCTATGAACAAAGATTTATGAACATGGATAATTGCTTGAAGCTGATTTTTCTCTGTTCTTGCAGTTGTGTTACTTGGATGGAAGCAACTATATTGATTTTAGTAGCTGGAAAAGAAAAAGGAAAAAATCATTTCCACTCTGTTTTGTGAGCCTGTAATAACTTCAGTGATGTGCTTAAAGACTGGTCAAAGAGAGAAGTCTTAATTAAAGCAATGTTTAGCACATTCCATCTGATTGTTTTAGCTAACACTTGTTCTGAATGACAAGTAAATCTTTGCAGAAGGTATTTTTTTCAGATGTGTCAAAGTAGCAACAATATTCAGAGATCCTGAGAGACCCTGAACTTGTCCTCCCCTTGTTGGGGTTTGTTCTCCACTGGGCCAGTTTCATCCTGAATAACTCCATTTTTTGCACCATTTCTAACGTGCCACTGCGGGAGTTACTGGAATGCTCCTTATTTATTTCACTTTCCTCACTCATGTTGTCTCCCAATTTCTTAGTGCTCTCCCATAAGAACTACCTGAAGATGAGTGGGCTCCAACTGGTAATTAATAAGTTCAATAGATTAGTTTTGATTTTGAGTGACAGATGAGTTGCCTGTGTGTGACAGAATCCATGTATGATGTGCAGCACAGTTGGTTGCTGTGTGTACATAGTTTATATGTGATTTATTAACTCTGACAGACTAATTTCACCTGTTTAATAGAAAAGCAAGGGGTATTGTAATTTTCTCAGTTCAAGACTGACTAGTAAAAATTAGAGAAAATGCTGGTTTTGTACTTAAAATAAATTAGGTATTATTCATCATTGTGAAAAATTCTCTGAAGAAAATAAAAAATGGAGTTTTTGGTGACATTTAGAAATGTGTCCGATTTTGCTGCTCAAGGAAATCCTTTACTTGTTAGTGATCCTTCTTCAAACGATTTATTCAAAATGTAATTCCATTTCAATTCTGGTCAGAATTTATTTCTGAGCTCTACAGGTGAGAATTGGCATAGTATGGAGAGTTGGAATGTCTGGTTTCTGTTAGACTTATTCATACAACTACAGAGCACTAATTTGGAAGTCAGTGAGAAAAGGGATTCATTTTTAGCTTGCTGTACGATTCAGCCATTTTCCTACAAATTGACAGTTGTGAGGTGTGAAGGTTTTGGTGGTTTGGTTGTTTTATTTTATGAGAAGGACTGGGAGGATTTTTTTTTTTTTTCTCGTGCCTTTCTTCTAGGAAAACTATTTTGGATTATTTTTCTGTTGAGCAAAATGCTTCTCTAACAATGGTCTCATTTTTCTGTATAGGAGAATTAATTCAGCTTCTGAACTAGACAGGTGGCAACTAATTGCATTTCAAATTTTTATTCTCTTTAAAACTACTTCAAATATTTTAAAAATTGGCAATATGCTGCATCATGCAAGTAGGAGCTCAGGCATAACATACTATTGTTTTTAGAGTGAAAAGCATGGTGAAGGAAGGAGCAAGGAGCAAGTTTAAAAATCCCATTTTTTGCAAGGCATGCTGAAGCATGGGGTGAGCTGAGAAATGTTCATTTTAACTGCAGTTGTTCTTTTTTAACCTCTGAAGCACATTGGGATAGATCTTCATCAGTCAGGGGCCTGCAGAATTGGGCCTGTTTTTCAGTACAAGGGCAAAGCAGAAGATGTGTGCTAGGGTAATTATATCTAAAAACAATCCTAGGGATTTTTAATTTTCTAGTAGTATAAAAAAAATGAAGCTGTCATCAAATTGCAGAAAGGAAAGCAGAAATTGGAACAAAGCTTTTTATAATGTCATCATAAACAGATCTCACTAGCTAGCAAAATTATCATCTTCAGGTGATTCTTGGTAAAACAATGCTCATCTCCATCAGATTTGATGTCAGCAGGGCATGTGTGTGCCTTGAGTGACATTTGCAGTGAGCAGATTTTAAATTGAAAATTAGAATGCAAGAGAATTACTGGCTCTTCATGTGAAGCACACTCAGTGTGGAGGTGTAATTAAAGGAATAAATGTAATTATGGGGTAAGGCAATGCTCCAGAGGATCAGCTGCAGGTTCAGGAGTCACTGGATGGAGGGTGGCTTTCAGAGCCATTCTGTGCTCTTGCCACCAGTGTCTGGGGCTGTGCAAACAGGACACACCTGTGGCCATCCCATGTGCATGCTGACAGTGCTTTTGGCTCAGAGCTGGGATTTCTGCCCTGCTTTGGCAGGTGATTTGGAGAAGAGCCACAGCCCTGTCCCCTGGAGCCTTCTGTCCCCACGGAGGAAGGGACACAGCAGCAGCTGAGCCACCCCCAGTCCCTGCCTGTGGGTTCTGCCAGAGGAGAGCCAGAGCAGCCCCAATCCCTGTCTGTGGGTTCTGCCAGAGGAGAACCAGAGCCAGAACAGCCCCAATCCCTGTCTGTGGAGAGCCAGAGCAGCCCCAATCCCTGTCTGTGGGTTCTCCCAAAGGAGAGCCAGTACCAGAGCAGCCCCAGTCCCCTTCTCTGGGTTCTGTCAGAGGAGAACCAGAGCAGCCCCAATCCCTGTCCCAGTCCCTGTCCTGTAGGTTCTGCTAAAAGAGAACCAGAGCAGCCCAGTCCCTGCCTGTGGGTGCTGTTTGCACCATTGTTTGGCCAACCCCAAAAGACGTTCAAAAGGCTAAATCAGGCACATTTATGGGATCATCCCCAAATAATCTCTGGATTCTGGTGGGAACAGTGGGTTCCTCACCTTCCCAGGCATCTTGTGAGCCTCAAGAATGAGAGATCCTTGGCTCTATGTACATGACCTATTGTGTCAAATGTAATTATACAGGCAAGGATGGATCTTGAGTTAAGGGTGTTGCTCCCTTTCACAGTTTATTTAAAAATCAGACCCCATGGTACATGCTGTGGATGCTGAAAGTCTGGTCAGAGAAAGAGAAATTAAAACAATCCTTAATCTTTGCAGCTGGTGTTCTGAGCGTGTTGTTTTCCTGTAAGATGTTTACAAGAAGGGTGTTGCTCCTAATTAGCCAATGGTGTGAGGGGTGTGGGTTAAGGACCAGTCAGGTCCAGCTGCATTGTAACTGTCTGTAAAAGAATGGCTGGTGTCTGATAAACTTGCATTTGCCTTCTGAGCACCTAGGGGTTTGTGACTTCATTCATCATTTAATACAAGAGCAACATTATCCCTCTTTAATTCAGTCTACATTTAATATTTCCTCTCAGTTCCACATGCTGGCTGTGCTGGCCCCGAGGTGATTTTGCATTTCCTGCTGCCCTGCTCTGCACTGGAGCCAGCAGCAGGGCTGAGCTCTGTGTGAGCTGTGCCAGGGCAGGGAGCAGGGCACGGGGGTGCCAGAGTGAGCCAGGTGATGGATGGTCCCAGCCCAGCACAGGAGCTGGCATGGAGCAGCCCTGCTGAGGATGACAAACTGTCTCCTTGGCTCAGGCCAGAGCTGCTCTGCTCCTCCAAGCCAGCTCCAGCCTTTGCCTGGCACTGGAGGCTTTGTTTGTCAGCACTGAACCGTGCCTGGGCTGACCTTACTGCAAGCAACCAAGCCAGACATGAAATGGCTTTTTCCTGCTTCCAGGAGGATTAGCTCACGTTACACATTCCTTGGGACTCCTCCTTTTGGTGGCTGAAAAAGCAAAATGCCAGCTGCTCTAACTCCACACGGGATGGTTGAAATATTGGGGTTTTTTTTTAAATAAATTGATGCAGTTTCATAGAATTTGATAATGTAATCAGCTTTTAGTGATTATTTTTTCCTTGCTCAGTGATTCACATGCCATGAAATTATTTTATTAGACCACTGCAAGGGTCACCAGGTAGAATTTCTAAAGGACCCCAGATACCTCTTCAGCAGAATCAGCTCACTTCAGATTGGCTGCTGGCCATAACTTTAGTATGTAAATTGGTTAAATGGGCCACTGGATATTTTGACCGTATATGAGTTTATAAAGTTAATAAAACAGGAGCAAATATTTAGTGGAAGCAAGGAGCAATTCTTTAAGATGATGTTGCTCCAGTTTCATGTCTTATCAGTGTCATGAGTCTGGGGGAGTGTGCTTGCAGAAATGAAGCATTTGAGGTTTCTGTGGTATGATATATTCCATGTGCCATGCTCTCTGCCTTTGGTAATGTGAGGCTGGCACAATGCAGCCCTTGGGGTGGGCACAAGCCCTGGTCAGAGAGGGAGGGAGGCTGCTCCATCTCCTGTGTGACTGCTGCTGTGCAGTGTGCTGCAGAGCCCTGGCACTGCCATGGCTCCTGCCCAAGTCAATAGCCATGTTTGGTCTAATTAATTAGAATTTTTAAAGAACTGTGAGGCTATGTTTGCATGTTTTCTGCTCTTCTCTTTTATTTCTGGCTACAGCTGCTGTTTGCAACCACCAAGATACTGAGCAAAGTGCAGAGTTTTATACCTCACCCTTCCTGTGAATCCTGCACTTGAACAGGGGCTGGGATTTTTGCTTTGGGATTTCAGGAGCTGGGTGGAAATCTATTGAGCAAAACGAGTGAGAAGCTTTAATTTAGTTGACTGAATATCAGCCCACTAATGAACTAATGTTGTGAGATATGTATAGCCATTACTTTGGTGTCCAAATTATTCTCACTTTCAAACCTTATTTAAATTCTTAATGACCTTTATTAGATGGAGGAGAAAAAATTCCACCCGGAAGCCTTCAACCTCCAAAACTGATAGAACACACTAATAAAATCATGTGCCATCCTAAAAGAGGGAATTATGATGTAGTATAATAGTGTGTAAGCTAATGGAATAAATTAATAGAGTTTTGATAATTGATTTGTAGAAATAGTAATCTGAAAGCTGATACTTAATTTTAATTTTTTTTTTAGTGGCTCCATGTAGTTGTCTTCATTGGAATGTTCCTAGAGAAACATGAAGTGGGCACTGGAATTTCCAGAGGAGTGTTTACTCCACATGCTCTTAAACATCCATAATTAACCAGAACATATTTTTCTTATTCATATTCCCATATTTAGAGAAAATATGTCTCAGGGAACATCTCCTTCAGAGTATCTAAAACAGGCCCAGTGCATGGATTCTCTAGAAAGTTCTGCTCTCAGGTAGGCTGGAACCTGCAATTTAAAGAAAACTGAGCCTTTCTTAGAAACTTGGAGGAGGAATGCTGGTTTTAAGAAACTGAGAGATAAAGTATATTATTATTTCTCATAATGTGTTCACTCTTTTATCTTAGCATCTTGTTCAGGCCTCTGCTGAGGTTTTAATGCTGCCCCCTGATATTTACTGGCACCTTTTCCATCCAGCAGAGTCCCCTGTGACTGATGCATTTCAGGCTCCTCAATTGCCCAACACCCAGAGCATTTAAAACACACAAAAGCATGGGGTTCAGTTCAAATCAGAGATGTGATGTTACAGGAGTGTGAGTTCTCTCCTCCTTGGCACAAGGAGACTCTGGGCGGGTTTGAGGTCTCTAGGATGAAGGTGAGAAATGAGAATTTGACTTTTTGTTCTCAGAAGGCTGATTTATTATTTTATATTATATTATATTAAAAGAAATGATATACTAAAACTATACTAAAGAAAGAGAAAGGAGACATCAGAAGGTTAGAAAGGAATGATTAATAAAAACTTGAGACAGACCAGAGTCCTGACACAGCTGGACTGGGATTGGTTATTAAGTCAACACAATTCACATGGAACCAATCAAAGATGCTCCTGTTGGTAAGCAACTTCTAGACCACATTCCAAGCAATCAGATAATTATTGTTCACATTTATTTTCTGAGGCTTCTCAGCTTCTCAGGAGAAAAATCCTGACAAAAGAATTTTTTAGGAAATCTCACAGTGACAATTCTGATCAGAGGAAAAGCTGCAGCTTCCCCAGCTGAAGAATTTTGAGTCTTTCTGGAGCTGAATCTCCATCCTGTGCTGCAGGTGGGATCCTTTGTGCTGCTGCCTCCTCCCTCCTGCTTTGCCTTTTCCAGTGAAATCAGTGAACATTTCCTGGAGTTGGTGGAGCAAAGTGTGTTGCCAGCATGGTTCCTGTGCAGCTGTGCTGTACCACCAGATGTTGGGGCTCCTCTGGGGCTTGTCACAGCTCGGGGACACACAGCAGAGCACACCTCTGCTGTCAGGGAGGAGCAGGGTGTCTGAAGGGCACCCCAGGGCACACATCACACCTGACCAAAATCCCCAGGGCTGGGGAAGGAGGGCTGACCGGCAGGGCTGAAGGTAAAACTATGCACCTAATGACACTGGAGTTAAGTGTTTGGGATTGTCTTTATCTTGAACCTATTGACTTGCCTTGGGTCTTCATGTAAAAGCAACCCAGGGCTGACTTAACTCCTGATTATCCTTCAGCAAATGAGGAGAAAGTGAAAGGATTCATTAGGTCATCAATAGATGATGAGATGTTAGCAACATCTCTGTTCTTCAGGGGAAGAAAAAATCCCCAAAGTGCCTCTTGTCTTGATTTCCTCCTGCTTTTCTCCGTGTCTATGTGCCTTAAAATGTTACTCAGACAGGGAAGGCTTTAATTGTAAATTCTGGGTGAGGTTTCAGTGCCCATGGGGCAGCACAGGCACAGCTGAGGGGTTGCAGTGCTGGTGGAGCTGCAACCCAAGGGAGATGCATTTGTTGCAGGGCAGCTGAGTTGCCGGGTGTGGCTGGGGGCACTTGTGGGTGAAGGTCACAGGATGCTTTGGGAAGGGGCTGGGGATGGATTTCAGGGTTCAGTTCCTGTGGGTGAAGGACACAGGATGCTTTAGGAAGGTGGTGGGGCCTGGATTTCAGGCTTCAGTTCTTATGGATGATGAACGTCAGAGCACACTTTGGGAAGATGCTGAGGTGTGAATTTCAGGGTTCAGTTCTTGTGGGTGAAGGTCACAGGATGCTTTGGGAAGGTGCTGGGGTGGGAATTTTAGGGTTCAGTTCTTGTGGATGAAGGATACTCCAGGAAGGCGCTGGGGTGGGGATTTCAGGGTTCAGTTCCCGTGGATGAAGCACACTTTGGGAAGGTGCTGGGGTGGGGATTTCAGGGTTCAGTTCCCGTGGATGAAGCACACTTTGGGAAGGTGCTGGGGTGGGGATTTCAGGGTTCAGTTCCCGTGGATGAAGCACACTTTGGGAAGGCGCTGGGGTGGGGATTTCAGGGTTCAGTTCCCGTGGATGAAGCACACTTTGGGAAGGTGCTGGGGTGGGGATTTCAGGGTTCAGTTCCCATGGATGAAGCACACTTTGGGAAGGTGCTGGGGTGTGGATTTCGGGCACCAGCAGTGCTCCCACTGCTCCCAGTGCCAGAAGCTGTGCTTGTGCTGTGTCCTGGGGACAGCAGTGATGTTTGCCCTGCTGGGGCACAGCTCAAACCCTGCCCACCCTGAGCTGCAGCTTTGGGCTTGCACAGCCCCACTGCTCCAGGGAATCTGGGCAGGAATCCCCTCTGCCCAGCCTGGGGCAATGAGCACACAGCTTCGGAGTGTGTGCTGAGCTTCAGGGAGATTTTCTGTCAGGTCTTCGACTTCATGCACAGCAATGAAGTTGAGTTTATCAAGTTATTTGGTCGATTAAAAATAGTAATAAAAAGTAGGAAAAATAGAGCAGATTTTGTTTTGTTGTTGTTGTTTTGTGTGGGTTTTTGTTGTTGTTGTTTGATTTTTTTCCTGCCTGAAGCCCCGGTGCTGGGCTCGGTGTGACCCTGCGGTGTGTGCAGACCCTGCTCATTGAAACAGCAATTGCGCTCTCTGCTGGGGCTGGGCTGTGCCTGCCTGTCCTCCGGGGGCGGTTTTGGGGAAAAATCTACTCAAAGAGGAGGCAGTGGAATTTCAGGGCATAGCACAAGAGATTAAGTAATTGAACCTAGTTAATTTTAAAATTGAAAAATCATCATATAGTAATTTATAGTATTAATGTATCTTAAACCCAAAATATATATTCAATATATTTCAAAATAGTTGTTTTTTCTTGTTCCTTTAACTGGAAATTTAAATGTTGCAGGGAAGGGAGAAGGTTATTAAATATGTTTTCTATACCACACGTGAAGACTGAATTACAGCCTAGTTACTTTTTTCTTTTTCTTATGAAAGGGGCAAACGTGAGGTTCCTAAGGCTTAACTAAATTTCCTTAATGTGTCTAAGATCAATGTTATTTATATATAGAAAATATTTCTTTTCTGTATAAAAGAATTGTCTTTATTACTGTTTTAAACTGTCTCTGTGTTCACAGATTTTCTGTTATTTGGGAATATGTATTTTTTAAATTCCCTCCTGCCAGTATCCTTGGTGAGATGCACTCAGAGGAATTAGCATTAACAGTTTGTTTGCCTTCTCAGTGTCAATGAGCTGCTCTTCAATTACTTTTCAGTAATTCAAATCAACATTCAGAATTGATTGTGGATGTTGTAACCACACAGGCAGATATATTAAAATGGAATTGTACTGAGAATCAGCTTTGTGAATTTGAATGTTATGTAAATCATAGCCATCCTTAGATGTCTTACATACATCAAATATCATTTATCATTATTAATTAGCACTTGTGCTTGGAATGGTGGGCTGTAAGGCAGGCTGAGAGCCCAGGTAGAGCTCAAACTGATCTATTACTAAATGATCTATACAAGAGAGTATAAATAATCTATACTGTGCTTCTGAAGTGAGCTGCTGTTGAAGATTTGCTGTTCCCTGCCCTGGGGCTCCTCTGCAGGTCCCCCCTCCCTCTCTCTGTCCCTGCTGGGCTCTGCCCTCTGTCCCAGGTGTTCCCCCAGGCCCTGCCAGCCTGGCTGAGGCTCAGGGTGCCCAGGCTGGGTGTCCAGGACAGGCTGTGCCCAGCCTGCAGCATCCCCTGCTCACCTGGAGCCCCCAGCCTCAGGGCTGCACCCAGCCACAGACCCTTGGTACCATAAACAATAAAACCAGACACTCCTTCGGGTTTTTTTCAATTTTTGTTCCTCTAGAACCTCTAAAATCCATCATTCTTTGGGATCTCTTTGGTTATTTTCATAAGCAGGTGCCAACAATCCGTGTGAGGGGCTGGGGCAGCCTCACAGGCTGTGGGGTGGGGAGTGGTGCCTGCAGTGAGCAGAGATTTGGGGAGCCCTGCTGGCTCTCACTGAGCTTTGGGGCTCTCACTGGGCTTTGGGGCTCTCACTGAGCTTTGGGGAGCCCCGCTGGCTCTCACTGGGCTTTGGGAAGCACTTCTGGCTCTGACTGAGCTTTGGGACTGCCCTGGTGGCTCTGACTGAGATTTGGGGTGCTCACTGTGCTTTGGGACAGCCCCGGTGGCTCTCACTGAGCTTTGGGACAGCCCTGGTGGCTCTCACTGTGCTTTGGGACAGCCCTGGTGGCTCTCAGTGTGCTTTGGGACAGCCCTGGTGGCTCTCAGTGTGCTTTGGGACAGCCCTGGTGGCTCTCAGTGTGCTTTGGGACTGCCCTGGTGGCTCTCACTGTGCTTTGGGACAGCCCCGGTGGCTCTCAGTGTGCTTTGGGGCTCTCACTGTGTGCTGCCCACCCAGGGCTCCTTGCTGGCACTGCCATCTCCCAGTGATGCAGAGAGCTCCAGTGAATCCCCAGTGCAGTGTGTGCGTGTCCCCACTCTTCCATTTGTTTGAGAATGACAGGCCAACTTCATAAACTCAGCTGGTAATCACAGTTTAATTCTTACAGGTACTCAGTGCTGCTGTGTTTTATCACTGGAGTTATTTTTATGAGAAATCCATACCTATTCTCCTTTTGTGGTTTAATCTGGGGGAGCTCTCCCTCCCTGCTCCAGCTGTCAGTACTGCAGACTCAGCCAGGGAGCTGAAAATCCTTTTATTCCTCACTAGCAATAAAAGTTCAACACATCAAATTATCTCCCCATTTATTACTGTGCCACCTCATCAAAAGGCTACTGCAGGAAAATTTGTGAGAAATGATATATCCTGCAGATAAAGCTGAGCCAAGGCATAGCCAAGGGGCTCTTAAAATAAAAAATGTTACTCAAATGGGCATGTTCTGCACTGTTTTGTCCTAATCTTCACCTTCCCCCCCAAATTGTCTTTCATTATTTTTTCCCCTCTGCTGTTCTGTCACTTTTCTCTTTGATTCCCTCTTTATCCCTCTCTTAGTGCAGAACAGGCACCAAAAGTAGTTCCCCAGTTTGATCAGACTTGAAAAATGAACCTTCCCTATCTCTCTTTCTCGATGTTGCTCTGTTTGGCTTTTTTAAGAAGGTTTATTATTAAAGCAGGGGGGGAGCTGAGGCTGCTGCCTTGACATGGGCTGTAAATCAGGGGCTGTGCAGCAAGGATGGGCTCTTTGCAGAGCTCTGGGGCTCCTGGGCACAGACTGGGGGTTTGCAGTCTGTGGTTTTTAACCTGATTTTTCTGAGCTGTGCTGAAGTCTTAGCCTGGGCTGCATTTGTGCTCCTGTGCAAGCCAGAGGCCAGGAGCTGCAGGACTCCATAGCAGTCAAAGAAAAGGGATTTTTAACAGGTTGTGGTGGTTTTCTGGGGTTCTCTTGCTACCTGAGAAAACAGTTGTTAAATCAGAGTGTGTGTTTCAAGTGTAAGTGTAGATGGCACTGACCTGGTATTTCTGTGCTTGTGCTGGTGTGTGCAGGATGTGAAGCACTGACTTGTGTAATAGATTGAATCGATGTTGGATGAAATTTCACCACTGAAAATGGAAGAATCCAGGCCACTTGGAGCTTAACAATGGCTGCTGCTCTGACACTGATCTGCCTGCAGCGACCTTTTGCAGTGTGGTTCAGGTGATAAGAAGCTTCAAGTTATTTTTGTTTCCCCTAGAAAATGTTTGAGAGAAGCATTTATGAGATCAGTTTGCTCCCAGGTTTGTTCTGAAAACCACTGTCCTCAAGATGTGTTTCTGTTTTTCTGCAAAAACAAAACAAAAAATTCAAATGTAATTCCACTCTTTCAGAGCACAAAAAACTTCCTCATATGTTTGGTTGCATGACAGGAACAGCATAATGAAATGTATCAATAGCATTTTAGAATGCAGATGAGTTCCCTGTGTCTCAGGGAAGAGCACAAACCAACACATAAAGTGAGCTGTTGGCTTTTTTGGTTGCATGGCAGATCATGAGTTGTGTTGTTTCAACATTTGTGCTGTATTTATTTCTTTTAATTAACATCTGTCATGTTGCTTGGTTTGGCAGTATCAGCTCAAGGGGTGGAAGCAGCTCCTGGCATTGTGTGGCTGAAGGGGAATATGAGGAAATTGCTGCATTTGGGGCTGCCACGGCTTGGGGGACACACTGTCAGTTCTGAGACAGGTAAAAGTGGGAATGGCCCTGTTAGATCCTACTTTACCACCAGAGGAGACATCTCCTTGCAATTAACCATTGGTGATTTTTCTACTCGCAGTCAGGGAGTCAGAATTCCAGAGTTCCTCTGTTTAACTGCAGCCCTATTCCATTCGTGCAAATAGAAATAAATCATGGAACCCATCAATAGCCCATTTATTACAATAAATTCCATTTTCTGCTAAGGCAGTAGGGATTTATATAAGGTCATATGGAAATTATTTTCCTTTGCCTTACAGTTAGGTGAAGTCCTTGGTGAGGACAGTTTCATACCATTGAAAGCAAGATGCTCAAAATGTCTCTTATTTCACATCTGCTGTTGCCAGTGGGGCTTTCAGGTCCATCCCTTTGGCTTTTGTTACATGAAATAGGAGGAAGCCTGTTCCACAGTCCGGGCACTCTTGACCAGCTTTTGGACTGTGTTATAAAATACATTTAGGAGGTTTGCAAAGTCACCCATATTTTAGAGTAAGCCAACTTTATGGTTCTCAGATCAAATTACCTGGGTAGTCAAGTGCTATAGACTTCACTAGTCCCAAAGCCACTGATTTTCACCTAACTGCTTCTGTATTAAGGGTAGCCTAGGCTGAAAAGGGAATCAGAAATGGTTTTACAGTAGAAACTATAAAACAATATCTATTTTTTTACGTGTTGTTACAGTATATATTGGCTATACAGAGCTATCAGAATTGATACAAGAATTGAGCAGTTCCTTAAACTTACTCATCTGTTTGCACAGGTTTATGGTCATGAGCAACTCCATGACCTTTTCATGGGTATTGTTAAGGTGATTTTATAGAGGAGAGAGAAAACGAGGAGATTTTCAGAGTAACAGTCTTGTCATGTACTGAAAGCCATGACCTGTTTCATAACGTGTTAATTAACAAGGAATAAGTACGAAACAATGCCCATTTAATGGAAAGGACAATTTAAACTTTAACAGTTTAGCAAAGTAATAATGAGTGAGAAACCAAGTACAGTATTTCACATGCTGTACCTGGCTCCACATCCAGCTGGCCTATCAATTATAACCTGGGCTCTACAGATGGTGCAATATATCAGAATTAAGTCAGCCACTTAGTTTGTTACCAATTATGTGCTAATACTCCCAGTGGAGGATATTACCCTGAGTTTCAGTTAAATGTCTGTCTCTAATGTCCCTTTATGGTCTCATTGTGGCTCTTTTAAGAGATGCCCTGTCATGTGGGCCAGAACTTTTCCTGCCTTGCTCTTCCAAGTGCTGCTTGCATTGCGCTCCTTGCAGTTGTTAGGAAGTGGCAGAGAGGCTTTGGTATTTCATGGGGCTGGGAGGAGAGGTGTCATGCACAATAATCTTAGGATAAGTCCACTGCCACTGCAGTGTGCATGACTTTACTCCTTATATCTGTATTTACTGTTGCAAAAATGGCATGTTTCAGGGAGAAACAAGCATTGCAGTGTCCAGCCTCTCCTTGTGTGGGTTGGAATCCTAACGACCTCATCTCCTGAGGCTTGCAGGCATTTCAGGGCTTGCTTTTCTCAGTGACTTACTGGACAGGTGACTGGAGCTTGTGTTCTCCTTGCTCCATCTATCCTCTTTAACTTGGTGCTACAAGCCATTGCAGGGCTGCCACCAAGAGATTGATATCCAATTCCATTGCACTTCTTTACTCTTTTTGGGTGTTAGTCTCAGCCCAGTTAACGGCTCATTAATTTTCTGACACCTTTCCTGCCCTGTATCTACATGTCAAGCTGGTGTTGGATTTGGTCCTTTGATCTAATGGACTTGCTGTCTTCCCCTGTTAGTCTTTAAGGTGACCCTTCCCTGGGAGGAAGTCCTTTGACAGAATTTGTTGTCTGAGCTGACTCCAGAGATTCTAGGCAATTACATGAGCTCCTGAATATCTTTATTTAGAAGTTTAAAAGACATGTTCTTCCAGTGCTGCTTAAATTACCCTTGTGGATTTGCTGGCATGCTCTGGGAAATCTCTATTGTAGTGTGTTCAGTGAGTTCAGCAGTGCCTGAGTTATGCAGAGAAGGAAAAAATAGTTCCCAGATCCAGAGGGTCTGTGCTCAGGGGTTTCTTGGCAGCCCTCTTTATCATTTATATCACAATGACCTGGAAAATTTCCTTCATCTACTCATTGCCAAAAGCATCTCTTTGGTATTTTTACAGCCACCAGCAATGAAAGTTTGGTAACTTGGATTTACTAAAAATTGTTTAAATGTAATTGATTTTGCTACTTAATCTATGAGCAGAAAAGAAAAAAAGTCAAAAATATGTGTTTTTGTGGAGGTGAAATATAAAAGACTGTTTGGGAAAGAAAGCTTGTTTGTAAGAAAGGGAAATTATCATTTAGTCCTAGTCCCAGTGTTAGACAGTGACAGAGCATTCTGTTCCAAGTGCTAAAATTGATAATGGCTCAGAATGCACATGGATTCATATGGATCGTAATTCCAGGTGTACTGGACAACTGCAGCTTCACTTTTCAGCAGAATTTGGGCTGTTCTGTAACACTTTGATTTCTGCTAATTGGTGGGCTTTTGGTTGGGTGTGGTTTATTTGTTTTTTCTTTCGATTTGGCCGCTTAACATTTCACAAACAGACCATGACATAAAATCAGATGCATTGATTTTATTTGCATCAAGATGAACTAACAGCCTCATTCTGAGTTTTCTTATTAAATATCTTTAAAATAAAACCAAATGCTTATGTCCTGCATAAGTATAACAATTTTTTATCTGACATCTCTTTTACTTTGCTTGAATTTTGTGTTGTGTTGGGCATTTTGTTATTTTTTCCCCCCTTCTCTTAAAAAAAATGAATAGTGTTATGTTCAAGAGTCAAACTATGGTAAATTCCTGTTATTTTTTTCATCACTCTGTTTTAGAAGATGTGCTGCATATTTTTCCAGTGTACAGTAAGTCAAGTTGGTCCTGACTTGAAGTTTGGAAAATGAGCTCATAGCTTCCTCACTAAATACAACTAGATTTTTCAGGTTTTTAAAATTCATGGAATAAAACCAGTAAAAAATATGATTTGAATCTTTAGTTGAAACAAGAAGCAGTTGCAAGATTGCAAATAGAAAATTGCATGGAAATCAAATGCATGGAACATTTTAGACAGTACTTTTCACTTCTTGAGCGAATTCACATTTTTAGAAACAAAGTTCTGGAGTTGGACCAGGGGGTTAAATTTCACAGGTTTTTAAATTAACAGATTTACACCTTGTAAATATAATCAAATATTTAGATTATGCTAGCTTCTTATTATTTGTTTTAGGTTTTTATTGAGTTTCAGGTAGAAATGTGTGGAAGTTTGGACTTTTGGTGGAGGGAAGTGCTTTATTAGAAAGCTAATTATGATGCCAGGGTTGTCCTATCATGGAAAAAGCAGAAGGCAATGATGAGCTTTGTGTAAGGAACATAATAGTCATTATGTGCCAAGGTACAAGTCATGTATCTCCTAAGCCTCTGCCTTCAACCTTTCACTGTAAACAAAATGTATTTTTGTGAATGGTATGGAAAAGACACTGGTAGAATGCTGATAAATAACTTAGCAGTGTCTTGGTTTTATTTGTTTCAGTAGGACATTACTCAAATTTCTGTGCAAAAGAATGACTTGACAGAGAAAAGAAGCAAACAGACTTGATAGCTGCTTGCTGCTTAATAGCTAAAATATCAGCAGAGATAATAACTGAAATAAGTGCAGTCAGTGCAAATAGAGATAGAGAAATAAAAGTAATAGCTGGAAAATAATTGCTCACGTGGTTTTGTGCTTGAAATGTTTTCCACTTGCATCATCTTTAATGGGATCTGGTAGAGCTGACCTTGGCTTTCCAGGCTGTGCTGCTGAAGGAGCAGATGGAGCCCTGGCTGGGTGTCCCAGTGTTGGAAGTGGCACCAGACATTTGTGTTCAGAGAGCTGACCCCAGCCTTGTTGCAGTGCAAAGCCACACCTGGAGACAGGAAATGCTGATGGAAGCCGTGAATGTGACTCATTTTCAGCTCAGTCAATGTCACTACAGAAACCTCCCTCTCTCCAGAGAGCTGCCTGTAAATCCTGCTCATATCCACCTGGTGATTTCCATTTTGTTGCTTCTCTTGTCCCAGTCGGACTTCTAGCTTTGCCAGGGGAATGTACAATACTTGTTTCAAGCTTTTGATCTTGCTTTCTAGCAGCAGAGCACTCCTTTGGCAGTGCCACTTGGGCACTCAGAGTGTGCTACGTGCTGGTGGCCACAGCTGGTATTTTCTAGAACACTGGGGGTCACCTGGCTCCCTTTCACTGTCTCTGTCCTTATATCTCAGGTTTAATTGCTTGGAGTGGGACAGTAGAGTGAATAGGACAAGTGTCTGTGCAGGCTGTGGGAAAGGAGCAGCAAGCATCCAAGGGATGTGGAGGGTCCCTTTGCAAATCCCAGGGGCTGCAGAGGATTTGTGGGAGTCTGTAGCTGCCCCCGATTTCCGCGGGGATAATTGAATTTACAGATTCTCTCCTCCTCTGGAGTTTGGAGACACAAACCAGTGTGGGCAGGCTGGAGGGGACTGGGCTGGGTTCTGAGCACCACCCTCTGCAGATGAGAGATTCTGCAGGCAAAGTAAGGGCAATCAGATGGACCTGGCATCAGCATGTGAGGGAGAAGACTGGAGTCTGTAGCTTCCCTGAAAGACAATTGAAGTTGAGGGGGAAGGACAGGGTGAAAAAAATGTACTGATGTCTTTATTTTTAATTTTAGTAGTGACTTTCAATGAAGCACTAAAAGGAACATGGAGGATATGATAACTGAAATATAATTTATGTGCATTGACTGTACTTTATTAGTCTATGTTTCTTCTGCTAAAATTCCATTTATTAATCCCTTGCAAGTAGATTTGAGGTAACTCAGTTACTTTGAAACTCAAGATGATTTAACAATTGTAAATCGTGTGACTTTCTAGACTCTTTCCCCTTCATTAATGCTCTGGAAATGGAGGAAGTCTTGAGCAGTTGTAGATACTTTAATATATGGATATCCTTAAGCTACAGTTTGGAAAAATAATTACTTGTCTGTGGTTGATATTGTAGAGCAAAAAGGTAAACATAAAATGATTACAGGAAATAAAACTTTTAAAGAATTTAGCTTTATGCAGCATAAGGCTCAGTTAAAATGGTTTAAAATGTAAATGTACAAGTCTTAGCAATATACATGGAAAATTTAAATTCTTAAGTTTCTGGTATATGCTACAGTTATTAGTAAAAAATTGTAGATGATAATAATTTGGAATGGTAAATTAGAAGACCACCTGTAAAATTGCAGTGAAGTAGGTTTAGACTTTTTTTTTTAATATTTTCTAAACCCTGAAAACCAGAAGAACTAGAATAAGGAAACCCTTACACTCAAAATGCAGCTTGAACGATTACACCTAATGGATTGTAATTGCAAACTGTGATCTGTTGAATTTATTTATTTGAAAATAATGGGCGAAAAAAGGGGAAGGACTGCAAAAGCTTTGCTGCTGCAGGTCCTCAGAAGTGGCTAAGCCGTGCAAGGAGATGAGACTTATTTGTAAAAAACCTCCCTGTTCCAAGCCTTTTCTGCAGCACGAGGGTCTCGGGGTCTCTCACTGGTCACAGTGACCCCAAGATGTGTTAGAAATTCTCTTTTCCCAGCCTGGCGCTCGAAGGAGTCAGAGCTCTTCAGTTCTAGGTCTCAAGGTTGTTTATTGTCTCTTATCTATAAAATATTTTCTCCTGTCTTGCCAAGGTCTGCTCAGCAGGACAGTCAGAGGCACTCTGCCTGCCCTGGGGTGGTGCTATGTCTTTATACTAAAAACTACACATACAATGTTTACAATTACTTCCCAATACCTATCACCTATGTTAGACAGTGAGCTTCTACTCTCAACCAACCTAAAAGTGCCAACATCACCCAGAAGATGGAGGCCAAGAAGAAGAAGGAGAAAGGTTGGACATGCCCAGATTCCTCCATCTTGCCCCCTGAACCCCCATTCTAAAAACACCAAAATCTATTTTTCACCCCATGATAAATTCACTGTCATTCTACTTAAACTGTCGTGGCTTGTAATTCTTCATATAAAGGTTGGTAATTGTTTTTCCTAAGGGCCAAATCAAAGGCACAGGGGTCTGGGGCTCTGTGCCAAGGTCTCTGAGCCCCCTGGGCAGGGGATTGAGCCCTCCAGGGCAGCCAGAGGGATTTCTTGTGTTCTGACACGAGGGAAGGGCAGTGAGTCATTCTGTGCCCATGCAGGGATGCCTCTGCCATGCAGGCTCTGTTGGGAGTGTGTGCAGTGCCATGGATGGGGTTGGTGCTCCTCCATCTCCTGATGGACGGCGTGCGCGATAACGCCGCGATAACCGCGTCACCTCAGGGGGCTGCTCACCCCTCACTGATGGCTGCTCTGCACATACCAGCTGTGGTTCTTCCTCCCAAGGAACTCTGATAAGATCAGAAATGTCCTTCATGGCCACTGCTTTGTCCTGTAGCCACCTGCCCTCCCCAGCCAGGCCTGCTCATTACAATGGGGCCATCGAGGTGCTCTTATCCAGGGGGCTGGAGGGGAGGAGCTGCCTGGCAAGGGAGCCAACAAGAAGGGCCTGTCAGTGCTTATTTTCAGCAAATCTGCAACAGGACTGAAGCAGGACCTGTGTAGTGTTCTGTATTCCAAACATATTTTATTAATAAACAAGCAAGAGAAACCTTAGTAAGACTTTTTTGTGGTTCTGGGACATATAAAGTGATGGAAGGTGGTTTGAGGCAAGTGTTCTATTGTACTTTGATGGATTTTCTTTCCCCTTCCTCCCCTGCTGTGTGCAGAAATGCCCCCAGTGTGAGCCCTTTGGTGTGTGCTGCATCAACAGGAGAGAAAATGGATGAGGATTTTTCAAACTGTGAATTCTGTGAGCAGTAATTATCCTCGTTCTTGTCTAATGAAGATATTTAACAACTAATAGTGACAGTTTTCCTTAATTTTCATCCTTGCACTTGAGTGAGGAGCACATGGGTGTTGCTATTAGTAGCAGTATTACTCCTCACAGTCTTCCTTAGAGGAGATCCTCATGTTGCTGTGCACCATTAAAATCTCATCTCCACATGCTCCCATCGTCCTGACATTAGCATTTAAATAAGGATTCTTTTGTAGGACCTAAGGAAGGCTAAATTATTGCTCTTGCCCTTTTTGGGCTGTCTGGAGCTGTGTCTGGAACATGATGTCCCACTGGGCATCACAAACCCCAAACCCCAGAGCCAGAAGGGGTTTGGGTGGAGGCAGGAACAGGGGGTGTCCCAGCAGAGGTGTTGGGCACTGCTGTCAGACTCTCCCTAAGAGGCTGGAGAGGAGGCAGGGGCAGGGAGGGTCCTCTCAGGGGGGCGCAGCTAAGGAACAACAGGCACTGGGGAAATGCTTGGAAATGGGAGAGAGGAGGAGGAGGAATCTCTTCACAGTGATTCCAGAGACACTGGGGGCTTTCCATACCTGAAGGTACTAAAAGAGTGACCAGACAGGGCATGAGAAGACTGAGCTCATTGTCAAAGTAGGTCCAGTTTGAGCAAGAGCTGCAGCTGGAGCTCATTGACCTCCAGAGGCCTGTCCTCCTGGCCCCAATTATTCTGCAGCTCTGTTTGTCCTGGTAGGGTTTGCAAGTACTCACATGGACCTGTGTATTCATTTTAGTGGGGAGGCTGAGCTGCTGAGCCCATTTTGCTACCTGAAAGTTGTAGAAAACGCAGTAAAAGTGATAGTGTTGCAAGTAGGGTGAGTCATTTTTATTACACAAGTATTTACCCTGGTTATTTCCATCCCATTCAGAATGAAGCTCTCAACTGACTGTGCTTCAGTGGCAGCTGGTTGTTTGCTTTTCAATTTGTGATGGATTTTAAATGATTTGACAAAATAAAACAAAGTATTTGAGTATTAGGCATATTTGATGAGCAGAATTAATAACCTGAAATAAGTTCTTATATGTAGGGTGATATTAAAAATGTAGCCCTCATAGTGATTGCTCCTTCCAAGATTAATCACAACCTTTTACTTCTATTCATCTTCTAGTCAAACACTTCTGTGGACAGCAGCTGCTAAAGTTCTTCATTCCATTTTCCATGGTGCTCTTACTTTTCAGACCCTTTGGGGAGAAACTGCCTGGGTGAAGAAAAATGTATCTTTGGGCAAACCCATGGCCATGTATTCACTGCTGTGAGAGTGTGAGAAAGATACTTCTGCAATGATAATTTCCATGATGGAGATGTTTGTGCCCTCAGTTACAGTTCATTCTGTATGTGCTCTCCAGAGCTATTAAATGAAATTGTATTTCAGCTGCTGGACAGAGGCAAACCCCCTAAACCCCTTTTTATATTAATCTAGTCTTTTATTACAAAATAATGCTTAGGGTTTTTTCTGCAGCCTGAATTTAAAAAGAGGCTGAGAGGAGGCAGAGGGGCTTGAGTTGATCAGTGCAGGGGATGATGTGGAGTGTGTGAAAGCCCAGGCTGAGGAGCAAATATGGGTTCTTCTGCCTATAGAAGGACTCTTCACAAGGTCTGTTCTCTCATCCTTGGGGCTGGATTTGACCTTTTTTAGTCTGCTGATATATTCCTCTTCTGTTTGGCCATGTCAGGGATTGCTCTTTTTCTTTTTCTCTCAAAATGTTTCTACTTGCTTTGAGAGGGAAGGAAAAAATAAGCAACCAACACTATTTATTTTCATTCCCAAAACTCACAGTACCCTGCTGAAACCATCAACACCTCCTGAAATTCCAAATGGAAAAGCATTGCCTCTTTTTCTTGTTTGCAATGAAGTGAGGATTACAGTAATAGTATAAGTATTAGACTGCACAAATTATCCAATGAATGTAAAACAAAACTAGATTTGGTGGGGCAAAAAGGGATTTAAACAGCTGCTTGAAGAGAGAACAGATGATCCTGGGAAATCACTAGGAAATAGCATATAGTACTAATAATGTCAGTGTTATTTTTTTTACTTTCCTGACATGCCAACATGTTGTTTGCAGTAT
Source organism: Haemorhous mexicanus (assembly GCF_027477595.1). Taxonomy (NCBI): domain Eukaryota; kingdom Metazoa; phylum Chordata; class Aves; order Passeriformes; family Fringillidae; genus Haemorhous; species Haemorhous mexicanus. Next base: position 3,700,247 of record NC_082357.1, read on the forward strand.
TTTTTTCATAAAAAATAGAATTTATTCAAGCAATTTATCCTTAATGTGTGTAGTACAAATAGTTTATGTTGTGCTTATATATCATATTAACAGTATTTGATTTGTGCTTCCTTCACAAATTGGAATCATTGATTTTTCTGTGGTTCTCATTTTGCACTTAGGCTGGTGCTTTCAGTTCCCATTTTAGGTGCTGGGCTTTGAAAAAGCTGATTTCTCATAAATTTATTCTCTTTTATAAGAGGGCCTAGGTACCATATTCCTTTTTTAGGAATTGCTTGGCTCTCTTTTGGACCCGATTAATGTCTTAAAAGTTTCAGCTTGCTCCAAAAGGGCACTAAGTGTTCTTCCCCTTCCTCAGAACACAAACCTTCCATTTTTGACCTCAGGTGACATTCACTCTGGGTTCTTACTGTTTTAATTCTCTTTCTTGATTCCACCTTGTCCCAGTGATTGTGACAAAAAGTCTCTGGAGATGATCATCAAAAGTTTCCAAGCACCTGCTGCTTGAAGGGAACCTCTGTGTGTGTAGAACCCTTATCTTGGTTCTCAGTTCTTTTATTTCACTTCCCCATCCCAGTTTATCCACTGAAAATTTATTTGAACGTCTTCATTAATTCCTGCTTCAGTGTTTCCCAGGTGCCTTGAGATTGTTCATGCCAGTCCCACCACACGCCCATTTTCCTCATTTTCCTGACTCACATACAGCCTCTAGATTTATTTCCTGATGTTCCTAAACTCTGATAGGCTTTTAAACGTTTCTGAAATTTCTAAAAATGCTGATTAAGACTCACATCTCCATATAGAATGTTTCAAGTCTTGGTGAGCATAGTGGGACTCAAGGTATCCACTGCCTTGATTTTATTTAGTTTCATTTTCTTGACAGTTGAGGTAGCCATCTAAAATTACAATGAAATCAATAAACAAATAGAAATTAGGCCGTTTAAAATTTTGTTTAATATAAGGACAGTTCTCTGGCTGCAAAGGTGGAGAAATCCTCAGTTAGAGCTGCATGTGGGTGTTTTGCATCTTTCTTTACGTACATGGAATTGAATTTACTGTGTCATTGAGATATTTGTGTTCTTGCTGGGAACAAATAAATTTTGAGCAGCAAAAGACTGTTTAGAAAAACTTGATAGCTTTGTGAAGACTGCTTCCAACATGTTAGAAAGGAAATATTGAAAGCTGCTGATAGCTGGATACCTGGGCAGGTGTGTGATTTGCACCAAGGAGGTGTCTCCATGATTCAGTTTTTTGAATTTATTTATTATAAATAGTTATTTATATTTATGTATAAATATTTATATATTTATAATTATTAATATGTAAATATTTAATTTTATTTATTTTTTATATTATAAAGAGGCAGGACCCTGGGTTTGGTGAGTTGCAAGAGTGATAAATCTGAGTTAGATCTACTTTCTGAGTCTCTCAGGATTAAAGCTTTTGGGGAAGAGATCCATGAATGTGTTTAAATCTATTGATTCACAGTAGAAAGGGACAATTTAAACTCAGAAGTCACCAAGTGAACTTTCCATTAAGTTGGGGAGCCCGTGGTCACAGCTCATTGGATCTTTATGAAGTAGAAAATGTGATGCAGACCCCACTGGCATTCTCTTAGAGGAAATCATGCATTTAGCCATGGAGCCAAATACTGTAGCAAATTACATGAACATACACCTATTTTACACGTGGCTGATCTGGGCAAAAATTATTAACAATATGCATGCTACCTTGTTTTAGGGGGCTATTTACTTTTAAGTCAGTGATATGGGATGAAGTTTAGGGAAGAAAATGATTAATATATGATTTATATCAAGGTTTTCTAATTGGAAAGCAGCCTTGCATAGGAATATGTGAGTGGTCTTCAGCTGGCATCAGCAAATTATTAATTGTAACCCTGTTAGATGTTAATTTGTCATGTTGTAGCCTTTGTATAAATGCTAACATTTGAAACTGCATGTAGAAAAGAAAGAAAAATGTTCAGTATTGAAATCATCTTCTTAAAGCCGTGTTTTAAAAAGGACTTTGACTTTATTAGAGGATATGAAAGAAGTGCTGATTTATAACTCAGCTTTTCTCTACTTTAGAGTATGAGGCTATGTAAAAGTCTTTACTTTCAAAACATCTGCTCTGAAATGTTACAGGGTGAACTTTCTAGCATTAGATATTTACAGTGGAACATCTTGTGTAATGTTGCTGAGGCTTGTGAATTGATCTGGTTTTTATATATCTAATAGATGTACTCCCCAGCACATGTCCACGGACATTTGGAACATGCCTTTCTGCAATTTAGTCACAGCAGCACCTTCCTCCCTGTCAGGAAGTTAAGGAGCACATGGAAAGCTGACAGAAAAGTTGAGACCCAAACTTTTACAATAAAATATCGTGGGTGGATTTGAGAGTGTGTAAATTCCTGATTTATTTGCCAGTCCTCATGCCTCTGTCCAGGCTCTGGGCACTTTGAATGGCAGAAGTTATTTTCTTTTCCACATCTTTTTTGCCTTTACACTAAAACTGGGAGGAAGCAAAATGCTTACAGTGCAATTTGAATAACACAAACTCTTTTCAGCAGTACTTTTGACTTACTCCATTGCTGAAAATAAACGAGGAGCTGAGACATTGTAAGCTGTATCATGATGGGTTTTCTGTCTATTGGCACACATTGTGCCTGTTGGTATATGAAGATTAATGTGTTGCAAGCCAGCATGTCCTTCCCTATGCAAAATATTGTGAGAGTGTTGAGGGGACTGGGGCAAGAATTCTGCAGAGAACACCAAAGCTAAGGGGAAGCAAATGAAGCATCCCCATCTGGCATCAGTTCTTGCAAATGGCCCCAGCTCTGGGTTCCAATAGCAGTGACTGTTCATTCCAGCTCAGATTTACAGGGCAGGTTTCTGGAGCTCTGCTGGGTGCTCCATTAGTCACGATTTCTCCTGTAAGGTTTCTGGGTGCACTGAGGGAATGACAGAACTTTGCACTGAAAGTACCCAGGATATTCTTAAAATGTGATATCACCCTGGAAGTACTGCCTCTGATTTCAGGGGATGAACACATTTCCCTTTTTCCTGCCACCTCACCAACACTGTGGCTCATAAAAAAGCAGCTGCAGAGGCTTCTAATCCCATATTCCAAAATGTCAGGGTAAGGATTAGTCCAGCTAGCAGCTCTCTCACAAGGTTTGCTATAAATACTTGCATCAAGAGTGCTGGAATTTCAATTTTCGATGGTTGGTAGTAAGGGAAGGTTTGATATTGATGGATGTTACCTGGCAGTCTCAAAGGATAGAAATAAAGATTCTATTGGTTTTAATACCTTCACTCTGTGTTCAGCTTTAGAAGTATAAGGGCAAGTAGTCAATAGTAGAAGTAGCCTAGAAAATACAAATTCATATCCATTTCATCTCAAGAGACAGATGGTATAAATCTATTTAGATTTCATTCAGGTTTTATTACAGAAAGGTGCAAAGATCCAGCATTCTCCACAGTCTTGTCATGTGTACTTAGCTAGGTGTCAAGGATTTTAGATTTTAATCTAATCTCTCTTAGCAGCATCCCTGGTTTCCTCGGGCAGATCCCTTGATTGCAGTGTCACAGTTCTGTGCCTGTGGCAGAGGAATCAGTGCCACTTCACCTCCCTGGGCTGGGCTATCTCAAATCCCTGATGTGCTGTGCTGCCACTGAGACTGGCATCCTGGTTAGAGCCTCTAGGGGCTTGATAAAATACAAATGCTAATCATCTTGATAAAAGGATGTGTGGGATGCCAACAGGTTTCAGTGGATTTTTACTGATCAGATTATTCTAAGAATTGTTGTCGTGGATAGTGTAAATTAACAATTAATAAATACAGGGTGATACTGAGCCAGAATAGTGCAGGAAAGAGCTTTCTTGCGGGACAAAAAAACCACAATAATAGCAAGTCTTGTATGAAAGCTACATAGAACAGAAATGAAAGGAAGTGCAGCCAGATGTGCTCTGTGAAATGTGTGTGTGGATTGCTGGGTTCTTTTCATGCCATACTCAGGGCAAGGCACAAATTCTTGTTCCTGGCCTGCTGTAGCCTGTTCACCCCAAAGTGGGTGGAAAAGATGAGCACTGATTCTCCACTGTCTCTGTTTTACATCTTCATGATTTTTTTCTCCTGCTTTGAGCTGCAGACTGGCTCGTCTTTTCTCTTTTATTTTTTTTTTTTTTAAATTGCCTGCAAAATGTGAAACAGATTTGTTTAGAAAAACAGACACGGTTCTCTCGTGTTTCCTGCTTCTGCTCTGGGTGGCTGGGCTCCGAGCTTAGATGACTCAGCAATTGTGACTTAGGTCTTTCCATCCTTCTGTCCTTCCTTCCTAGAAAGCTGAAAAACATGACCTTTTCCTTGAACTTTATGTGTGACTTAAATGCCATTGCTAAGGATCTGGAAATCTTGGGGCTAAACTTTAAAACCAGTTTTGTATCCAAACTCCTTCTTTACGATGAATAAATTTTTGGATACTGAATGTGTTGAAGGATGCTTAATAAAGGAACGAAATAGCAGCCTACAGCTAAACTCAGCTTTCTGGGCAGGAAAGTAGAACCTTATTCCAAAAATAGGGAGCAACTATTGCTCAACAAAGTGAGTGGTGCCCACATAGACTGAGCAGTGCAAAGGCTCCAGCTGGGTGGTTTGGAGCTGAGGAGACTCTGGTGCTGCAAGGGGCTTATCCCATCTCCTGAGAGGTAGGTCTGCATGTAATTCCTTGGCTTTGCCTGGAGCTCTGAAACACAACAGCTTCAGCCGGGATTCCAGGTGAAAAACTGCCCCCGACAGGAGTCAAACATTTTGGTACCAGCCAGAGGGAGTAATTAGACTTATTTGCATATTGAACAGCAGCCAGCGAGTTCTGATCGTTCTCAGAAAAGTGCTCCAATTTCCTAAGCTTAGTATAGAAAAATAAATAAATTTTTGTTTGTTTGGGTGGAGGAGTGGTGTTTTCTGGTGGGTGGTTTGCTTTTTTTTTATAGCTTTTAATTTCTTTTTTCTGAAATGCTGAAATACTGTTCATGTATCATGAAGTTGATATCATTGCAGAACTTGATATCATTCAGTTGTGATTCCATAGAACTTTTGCTGCTGATGCAATAGTGTTTGGATTCTCACTTTTCATACCTTCAAAACCTTCAGGGACCCTGTTTTATGCATATTCATTCTTATAGGAAATGGTAGTGCTAAAATTTCCTAGTAAAATCCATCTTCAGCACAGTTGTTTATCAGATCTATGCATTCATTAATAAAGAGTCCCTGCTGTTGTTGGCTCCAGTACAACTTAATTAATTACTATTTGAAATATGGATGTGGTAAATGATCCAACTTAGTGAAACAGGAGAGCAGCTGTTACCTTGTTTTATGTTTGAAGCCACTGGCTTTTCTCCTTATTTGTGTGTGTCATCCCCTTTTTCATCTTATGACAATAATTCCATAAATTTTGGACTCAGATTCATCTGTAAACCCTGCCCCCTGTTTTGTTTTCCCACTGTGTCATCTTGTTCTCCTCTGTACTCCCCATTTTATCACCTCATGTTGCATCATCCATTCCTGTCTCTCCCTCTTTTCTCTGCCATAGATTTTCAGAATCCTGCTCTCCCTTTTCTCTCTGGTTCCTTTCTTCAGCCATCCTGCATTCCTGAGAGCCAGGTCAGTTGTTTCCCACTCTGCTGGAGGAGCTGCTGCTTTTGCCCCTTTTCCTGGAGATGTATCTCCTGGTGACATATGCCTAAATGCTTTCTCAAAACACCCTTATGGAATTCATTAACGTTTTTCCTAATTGTTTCCATTTCCCTGCAGCTGTTTGCTCTGGTCAGTTACTGAACTCGATTCATTTCTGCTCCCCTGTCTGCTTACTCTTCCTTTTCTTACTTGTATTTTCTTTTTGCTATCTGGAAGAGACCCTGAGGGCTGCTGTTTGCTGACACCTCAGCTGGCTGCAGGGCTCCCTGCCAGCATTTCTGTGCAGTGCAGGGCTGGAGAGAGGGAAGGGACACATTTCAGCCCTGAAATAATCAGGTCCATCCTTGCTGCCTTTCCATGGGTATCCTGGCACTGCAGACTGTCTTCTCTCACTTGGTTTCTTTTTTGTGAGGAGTTTGTTGGCGAGTTTTCTCAGTGAAGCTCTCTGGGTTTGTTAAGCTCTGAGCAGGGGGGATGGACTGTGATCTCTCTCCAGAGGCCCCTTTCAACCTCAGCCCTTCCAGTGATGCTCTGAAGGAGGAGAGAAACAGGAATGGAGAGCACAGGAATGAGTGTAGTGAACACTGTGTGTTCATGGAAACACCACGCAGAGCTAACAGCAGAAGCTGTTTAACCTGCTTGTCTCAGCACAGAAGATGTAAATCCCAATTGCAAAGTTTCAGAGAAACTGAAGCAGCCAGGGGATAAATCATATTTGACTTTATTCTGAAATAAAGGCAAACAATAAGTAGCATTCTAACACAGTTATTTGTTCTGTTGGCTGCGTGCTGTAGCATTTGAAAAGTGCTCTGCAATAGAGTTTGAGTTCTTTTAATGGCAAGGCTAAAATGAAAGAATGTGAGAAATGTGAGCACAAATTGAGTCTTTGCTGTAGCTCTTAGGTATCAAGGTGCTGTGTTTTATTTGTTCCAAAAGGGTTTAATTCTTTCAGAACTGAACAGTGAGGGAGGACCTGGGAGTATTCGTAGTAGGTAGAGCTACAGAGACCCCTAGAAACAGTCTGCAGTGGTTTATGCTTTTATAAATATGGGATGAAAACATTTTATGGTCTCTACTTTAGAGAGAGAAAACAGGAGGATTTAATGAGGGAAAAAAAAGTTTGTATGAAATAATTGAAATGAAGGAGAGCATGAGGTGGGGAAAATACTGCAAACAACATAAATGTAGGACTTTCTTTTTAAGGAGTATGATTTTCTTAGACTACCATTATAGAATCAGACATGTACTTTAAAAAGCATGCAAGTCTTGAGGCTATTTCCTTTTTGAAATGAGATGTTGGATTACAAAAAAAAAAAAAAGGCTTTTATTTTCTTCATAGAAGTAGATGGAAGTCCCTTTATTTCATTTATATTCGATTCTCATTATCCTGGGACACAGAGTAAGGGCTGTGTGAAAAGGAGTAGGAGAAAGAATAAAGACTGAATTTTTCATTGTCCAAAAAGTGGTTTTTTCCCTATCCATAGGAACGAAGAAAACCCTTGTGCTTAGAGGAATGAATAATGATTTATCAGTCTTGAAATATGTGGAAGTGAGTAAGTTCATGGAAAGGTTGTCTGTTGGGTTCAGTTTGCTCAGTGGAAGGATGTAGAAAGGAATGATATCAATCTCTGGGTTTTTCCTGGAGCTCTTTGAGGTTAGCTATTTAAGGGAGTTGTATGAAGTTTTACATACAATTAAGGCAAAGTATATCATGTGTTATTAACATGTATTGCTCATTGTGCCTTACACCAAGTGTCCCCCTACTAATTGCTGTCCTGGTAACTTTTTTTTATGCCTTCCTGCTGCCCCTTCAACCTCTTCCTTTGTTTTGTCACTTTACTGCTAAAAGCACCAGGTTCAAAATTATGCATGCCTGGGATATAAATGTTTATCAACTCTAAGCATTCCCCATGGAGCAGTGCCCATTCCCCAGTCTCTTCTGTGGTTTTTTGTGAGGTTTTTGGTTTTGGGGTTTTTTTGGTTTGTTTGGGAATTTTTTTTGTTTGTTTTTTAATTTTTTTCTCTCTTTTTTGTTTAGTTGTGGTTTTGGTTTTTTTTTGTGGTTTTGTTTGTTCTTTTGTTTCTGCGTTTTTTTTGTTGGGTTTTCTTGGTTTTGTGGGTTTTTTTCCACAGACGCTTTATGTTTTCTTTTTTGTGCAGTGTTTCCACAGATTCTTTATTTCTTCTGTTTTGAGCATGATGTGAGAGGCTCCCTGCTCCACATCCATGGATGAGGTGCTGCAGGTGCCTGAGCCACCCCTGAGCCCTCTGAGAGTGGGGTGGGCAGAGCTTTTTTCCTTTCCAGTGACTTAAATGCCTCTCAGCAGTATCCAGTATAATCTATATTCTATAAATAAAATTCTCCAGGTGCTGAGGGTAGGCTAAAAGAGCTGCAGGGTCTCTCCTCAAGCCCTTTTGTGCAGGTTGGAATAATCTTGGTCAGCTTGCAGCCAGGAGGGAGCTCCCCAGAGTGGCAGATGATGGGGAGGGGTTACAGCTGAGCACCCCCAGCTCCCCCAGAGCTCTGGGGTGAATCCCATCAGGGCCTGTGGACTAGTGAAGGTGTTTGTTCACCTTCCTTTCATAGAAATGTCCCTCCAGGTGTTTTGTGAGTGAAGAACTGTCCTGATTCATGGTATGATAAACACATACAGCTCAGGAGGTGCCTGGATGCCAGAGAGCAGAGTGTTCACTTCAGGATTGCTTTTCATTTGCCTCCTGTGCTGCTGGCAGGACAGTTTCCATCTCATTTGAAGTCAAATGTGAGTTCTAACTGCAGTTCAGGTAATGAGGGAGTAACCCCAGATTTTCTGTGCCTGCTGGGATCTGCTTTGGGTGGGTTTCTGCAGTTCTGCTGTTTCCAGAGGACTTTGTTCCAGCCTGACAGTGGCAGCTGAAGCCATGGCTCTAGGACAATACACAAGGTCTTTTTTGGAGTTCTGGTTGTTCTGGCTGAGGCTCCTGCAGGTCTTGGGCAGAGATGACTACTCTGATACCCAGGTCCTCAGCATAGTGCATTTCCATTGCTGGTTCCACCAATCCATATTCCCTTCCAGTCAAAATGAACAAGAATTCTCCTGTTGAAAAGGAGCACCAAGGGGATGTCAGCATCCATTGTTCAGCTCTGCCCAGATCTGTTCCCACATGGCAAACCAGGGGAGTCATGAGCAGAGATAGCACAGCTGTGGCAGTTCTGTGTTTCTGAGCAGTGTTTGAAGTGTTTCCAGATGAAGTGAGGAGGTGCAGGCAGTGCCTTGTCCATGGCTGTGATCATCAGCAGGGTAACAAAACACAGTGGAGGTAGTGAATGATCATTATCTGCTGCAGGGCAGGCAGTGGGACCTGTGATAAATCAAAATAGTGTTTGTGAATGACCAAAAAGTGAGAAAAGCCTTTCTTACAGGGTACCCCAGTGATCCCTGGGCAGGGTGCTCAGCTTTGCAGGCTCACAGGCTCCCCAGGGCTAAGGAAGAATTATCTCCATGTTTTGCTATCCTTTGTGATTTTCCTTAGCAAACCACTGCTATGATATTGAATATTTCCCAAAGAGAAGGACCAAAACCTGTTCAATTGATGGCAACCTTTTCATGGGTCTGTTAGCAATCACTTCAGAACAGGGAAAACTCTATTGCATGAGCCTTGTAAAGAATACAAGCACGGCTTTGGGAGACTGGCACAAACATCTCTGAAAGCCTTGGCTGGTTCTAACACAGCACTTCAAGCTTTTCTTTTGCTTAAGATGGGAAAAAAGGACATTTGGAAACACAGTTTTTCATGGTCTGTATTATAATTTTTTTCCTGTCTTTATTCACTTGAAAACTTACAAAAACCCCAGAGAACACAGTTTGCATTCTTGTTGTGGTCTCAGCTGAGAAGTTAAAGACTATTTCAGGTAAATTCCCCCCCTGTCCAGGAGCTAGTCTCTCTGGTCACAGTGGAGATATTTCACTGTGTCAGTGGGCATTAGTTTTATGGATGAAAGGGGGTTTGGTGCTGAGAATTACAGAGACTTTGTTGAAAACAAATGTTCCACGGCTGAGGGGAAAAAAAAAAGTGGGAGTGGAAGAATATTCCAATATAAATCCATGATGCAAAGTGAAATTGAGTGATCTGGGTACTTGTGGCTAAAGCAGGGAGATTTCTTCTGCCTGGAGTATTTATGGAGTGCCACTGGACTGCGTTTATTTTGCAAAGCCTTGGGCAGGGCACGTGGCATCATGGATTTCCTGACATAACCAAACCACTCAGACTGCAATGCAATTATAACAGAAAGGGATGATAGCAAAAGTTTGTGGATTTCCAAAGGGGTCTGACAAAGATGTTATGTGTGCTCTGACAAACCTGGCTCCTTTCTATGCAGCACAGTGAACTCACATTTCAAGAGTTTCAATTTTTTTTTAATAAAGTGCTTTAAAATCTCTATAATAGGAAAAGACTTCAAAGAGGAAAGATTAAAAAAGAAAAGTAAATAAAAAGGAAATAATATAATTAAGGTTTGACCCTGTAAATTGCTAACCTTCAAAGCTAATGCTGGAGAAGCACAATATTATTAGCAATAAAAAGAATTTGCTTTGCCCTTTTAAAATTACCATAAACCGATTGACTGAAATGGAATGATGTTAATATTTAAGAAGTAGGACACTAGATTCTATTATCTCAGAAACTCTGTCACCTGGTACACTCTGTAGTCCTGTTATCTAATTATTGTCCTTAAATTGCATTAGTGTGCCAGCAATTTGTCTGCTGTTGGAAAAGTAATTGACATTTGAGTTACTGCTTCATATTTGGGAGACTCACTAGGTGGTTCCAAAGAGCCCTCTTCTGTCAAAGCAGATTAGCTTAATTTTACCTAAAAGAAAAGGGAAAGTCTGCATTTTTGAGTGTGCCATTTACACAGCGCTCTTGTAATTTGGTATTAAAATTCAGGTTATGTATCACAGCTGCTTGCCAAGAAAGAAGAGGGTGGGGAGGGGGAAGTGGCAAATTAATAAATGACTTTTTTTTTTTTTTTTTCTGGCCTTCAAATTCACTTTAGTGCAGTCTGGTCTTTCAGAGAGTCAAGTGCAAGAGGAGTCTGCTGGTGGGAAGGAGCAAAGCAAATGTTGCAGTGAGTCCAGGGAATGTTTGATCCTTGAGCTCTGCTCTCTGCTGCAGGGAATGTTTGATCCTTGGGCTCTGCTCTCAGGGCTTTGCTCACTCCCTGGGCACCCACTGCCCCTTTGCCATGCCGTGAGAAGGGATGGGATGCTCCACTTCACCTGCAGAATCCTCACCTTCTGGAGGAGTTTCAGTTTGCTCTTGATGTTTGGAGGAAGAGCACTTCAAGTCCTTTCTATACAATTTCTTGGATGAAAATCTAAAGGATAGCTGTAATTCCATGTAGCCTGGGGAGGGGAGGAGCAGCCTCTATCCCACCTTGTAGGAGTGTGAGTGTCCACAAAAGTTTGGTTTCATGACTCTGCAAGCCAAAGCTTGAAACTTTCCAGACAAATGTAATTTGGGATCTAAAGTTGATTAGAGATGCATGATTACAAAATGTGCATAATAGTTTATGTGACAACTGGAATTAAATTTAAAATACATTTTAAATTAACATGAGGAATGTAGCTGTCTGGTAGTGGTGATAATTTTGGTAATATAATTTGTTTGGAGATTTTCAGTTCATGTTTAAAAACAAGACAATCTTAAATCTCTTCAAAATATTTATTTTTTTCTGCAGGGCTGTTGCATAAAGCAAAGTGCATTGCCTGAACTTATGAGATTGTGTCAGTGCAATCCAAGTGAAGCATTTAGCAATGTTGGCTCAAACTGAAAACCTCACCTGAATTTCTCTTGAAAATAACTTAAAAAGAAGATTTAAAGCACTGGTTACACATCTCTAGAGGTCTCTCTGTATGTCTCTAAAATATTTCATTTTCCACTGACAGGAATCAGGATGGTCTCTCTGCTCTTGATGGTTCACATAAATAATTGTGGTTTTTCAGTCATTATTATGAAATTGTTAAGGCCTTTTGCAGACCATGTAAATTGGTGAGCTGTTTGCAGAAAACACACTTTATCTCTTTCATCTCAAAAAGCACCAAAAAATTAGAAAGAGTAGAAACATGTAAGCTTCATTAAATCATCAAGTTATTAAAAGACTGCTGCAATCCTTTGTGGTAGTTTAATTCTTTATTAAATTCTTAATTCTTTATTATTCTTAATTCTTATTCTTAATTCTTTACTATTAAAAAAGTAGGTTTCAAATCCAAGCATTTTGCCAAAAAGGATTTGAAAAGAAAGGAAGCTTAGAAAAAAAATACTCAATTCTGCAGGCAAGGGAGCAAAAGTTTGTAGAGTGAGAAAAGCAACATCTATTGCAAAGAAATCCTGCGAGTGGAGTGTTCCAGAAGAACAGCTGATGCCTGTGCACTGTGCTCCATGTGAATGATGGATTCAGAGCATTCAATAATGTCTGCAGAGCACAGCCTGCCCAGTTCTGGCCTGGTTTTTCTTTATCTGAAATGACCCTGGTGGTGTTGCTGCCCAGAAAATTAATAGGGTATTGATCACGATTGGCATGTCTGTATTTTTATAAATTTGGTGCTGTCATAATTTGAGGAAGAACGAGGGCACTCTGCAGCTGATCAGAGAGAAGCTGGCTCTGTTCTCCAGGCTGAGGATTGTACCTGGGGGGGGACAGGTGAGGTGACACCTGGGGTGACACTGGCAGAGCCCTCTGAGCCCCCCGAGCCAAATGGGAGCATTATTTCAGTTTAACATTCTAATAGTGCCAGTAATGAGGCACCTCTACTGTGAAAGCAGGGAAAGAAAAATCACCTTTTCTCCCTGAAGAAGGATGAGTTGGAAAGGTCAGAGCTGCTCGTGGAGGCAGTGAGGGGCCTGGTGGCAATAATGGGAATGCAAAGTTCTTGAAATGCACTCAAAGTGGAAGTTTTCAGCAGGACAAAGGACCCTGCAGAAGGAACTGTAATTTCCTAGATTTAGGAGTCTTGCTTGTAAGGCTGTTAGTTAGGTAAGGCCAGGCTTTTAAAGAGCTCAGAATTTCATATTCTCAACCTACACAGCAGCTGCTAGATGTTGAAAATAGCTCAGCTCCTCACAGTTCCTGCTCCGCGAGGCACCGAGCTCTCAGCAGAGTCTGGCTCTCCTTTGGGTGCCAAAATGAGAGCTGAACTCTCATGAAAACCTGACTCTCATGAAAATCTGTGAGTACACTGATTTCTTGGGGAAAAAGGAATAAAATAAAAATCCATCAACGGGATATGAAAATTAGTTATAGCAGTATATTTATTTCTTAGTAATTAATTCTTGGCATGATTGTCACAGTACTCTGATAACCATGAGTCTTCTCTGAGTAGCTGGTAAAGGTACATATACTAAAAATAAAAGGGTAATCTATCTAATTATTTCTAAATATCTCTCATTAGTGTCCCTCTTCTTTACATTATCTGGTGCCTTTTCTTTTTTTTAAAGGCACACAGAGCAATGATCACAAGGACTTTTCCTCTAAAGTTTAATTCAGACAGGGACAACTGCATGTGGAATGTATATTTAATGCAAATATGATACCAACAATAGATGCAAACAATTCTAGTCTAGAGAAATGCTTCTTGAAAGTCTGTTGTTTCCCTTGCCTTCTAAATAGAAAAAATTGAATTTCAGTAGATGAGAAGAGGGAAATTTGCTCTAACATTGCCTAGAGGGAAACTGAAAGAAAGGGAACTGCTAGAAAAACTCATGTCTTCACAATGTTAACATAATTCAAATATAAAATGTTACACCACTGTTTTTTTTTTCTGGAGTGGATCTGGTTTCCAGTAATGTGGGGATTCACATCCATGTTTAACAACGTGGATAACTGGGTAACACCAGAAAGGGAAAGCAGTTGTTGGATCTAGAGAGATCTCTGAAATGTGCTTCTCACATATGTAAGAAAGCTGCCTGACAATATAGATTGAACTTTTCCTTCTGTCCAAACATAGTCTCTGCAGCACTTCTGTGAGCTTTTCTGTGCCATCATTCCCTTAGAGCTAGTGGTTTCCAGGGACCTGTGTGGTACAGAGAGAGAAAACAGCCTTGCCATGAATGTCAGATTTCACAATTCCCAGTCTGTGATTCTGTTCTTTGTCTGACTGCCACCAACACATTCATCGTGGAATGGATGCTGTGGAATGGTTCTGTCCTGCAGGATGTGTCTAATGGATCATCTGTGCAAACATCCTGCCACAGCTATCTCTGGGTGCTGTAGAGGTACCCACACATCACTTTTTGGAGGTATGAAACACCTCCTGGAAGGAGGAGAAAGCTCTGCACCCAGGCAGCAACAGAGACAGCAGGAGCACCACGGTGCTCCCAAACAACACCATCAGGGCTGAGAACAAGTTCACTACACAGGAAAACAAGTATTTTTCTTTTTTTTCCCCTCCCTTTTGAAGCATCTTGATGGTTTACATAAATAATTGTGGTTTTTCAATCATTATTATGAAATTGTTAAGGTCTTTTCCAGACCATGTAAATTGGTGGACTGTTTTGCAGAAAACACACTTTTTCATCTCAAAAACCACCAAAAATTAGAAAAAATAGTAGAAACAGTTAAGCTTGATTAAATAATCAAACTATCAAAAGGCTGCTGCAATCCTTTGTGGTAGTTTAATTCTTTATTTAAAAAAGTAGGTTTCAAATGCAAGCATTTTGCCAAAAAGTATTTGAAAAGAAAGGAAGCATCTTAATTCAAGCAAAAATCCCAGGAAATCAGGCTGTACAGCAGATATAAAAGCCAATGCATTAATTTAATGCCAGCTTGTCAGTCGAGCTGCACTGTGCTGCTTTGAGCATTATTCCTCCAATGTAAATCTTATGTCTCTGGATGTGTGCTGTGTTCTGAGTGTTGGGCTGACTGTTCCTGTCAGCTGGAGAGTGCAGTCCAACATGACTTCTTTCTCCTCTTCTGAAACCCTCTTTGGGTGTGCTGGGGTTTTGGCCGTGGTTCTCTCCCTGAGGATCTGTGGGCATTGCAGAGGGCAGAGCTGTGGTTTCCCTGCACTTACCCAGGAGTGAGCCTTGAATTAACTTGGCTCTCCTGATGCCTTTCTGGGCTACCTAAAAAGCAGAGGCCAGACCAAATTAAGGGAATTAAAAGCAGTTCTATTTATTGAAGAGCCTTCAGGTACATTTTGAGCAGGCAAAGCTCCCCAGGGGCTACACCAAAAAATGGATGTTGGGCCATGGGTTTTCATATTTTTATAAGTTTGGTCCATTTGCATATTGGGGGATAATCTTCCAATTACAGCTTCAGGTAATGAAGTCATTTACCCCACGTTTGCTCCCCCCAGCTCCCTTTTGTTTCCATCTCTCAGGCCTGAGGCAGTGAGGTGTCCTTGACTCCCAGGCCTGGAGAGGAATTTTGTGTCTGCCCAAAATGGGGAAGCAGCAGCTCCCACTGTGTGTGGAGTTCAGAGTTAGACACTAAAAACCGCAGGATTACAAATACATGAAAAATAGAAAAGCTGAAATCCTAAGGCATGACTCTGAAGGGAAGGGTGTTGTGGGTAGAGTGGCAGAACCATGTCTGCTCCCCAGGTTTCTCTCCTTTGGTCCCACAAACAAACCAAAGTGGTTCCTTAGCAGTGTGTTTTTCTTTTCATCATTTTTATAATTAGGATATTTTACTCACTATGTTTGAAAAAGATACAGTATTTTCATCCATTTTCCTTTTATTTTTAATTTAAAAATGCTTTCCTAATCCCACCAGCAGCTCCTGGCAGGGTGGCACCCCCAGGCCAGGGCAATTGGCAGCTCTGGGTCTGAGCCCCTCTGCTCTGCAGCCACCCAAGAACAGGGAGAGCCTGGAACATCTGAGCTCTGCTGAGCTGAGCCCAAGGCTGACCTTAACATCTTGTCTAGTTGAAGCTACAGAGCAAATTTCCCGTGACATTATCTACAGAGGAATTTAGAAAATATGTGACTTCCTTTCTTTTTTATTCCCCAACTATTTTTAAAAGCAGTAGTGGCATCTTTTTGCCTTTTACACGGACTTACTCATGCAAAATGAATATTTTTTAGGATAAGTGCCAGAAGGCAAAAATTGTTATCTTTCAATTGAGCTGTTTTAAAGAAAGTCACCTTGAAAATATATTTATTTATGAAACTTTTATGTCTGTAGGCTTGCGTGATTGGACATCTAAATGTAGCACAGAGCTGCTAACACAGAACTGCTGCTGCTGAGCAGCACCTATAAAACTGTAGGCAGCTCTGTTCTACTGAACTGACAGTGAAAAAAATGGGAAAAGGAGTACATGGTCTGCCAGAATTAAAATATACAAATAAAATGTCAAATCTGGATTTTTAGGACAAGCAGCGTAGCTTAACTTAAAAACTAAAGTCAGAAACACTGAATGTTTATGGAATAAATATGCAGATGGTATGAAATGGCTGAGGTGTGGGCACAGTGGTGGTTTCTGTGTGCTCAGAGATCCCAGTGAGTCTTTGGAGGGTTTAATGGTGGAAGCAGGAGATGATTTTTTCTTCCGAGACATCGGGATGCAAGTTTCTGGTGCTGTTCACAGTCTTACCCAAAATCATCATTTTTATGTCTCTGAAGAAAAAATTGAAAGACGATAGGATGAAAATTAAAAGTAATTCTTTCAAAAATGCTATGTACTTTGTTTTAATTTTTCTGGGGTTCCTTGGTAAATGTGTTTTCCTCCTTATCCTCTTTCTGTTTCTCATGCAATTTTTGAAAGAATTTGCCTTTTAGCCATATTGGCTTTACATAATTGATCCATCCAAGAGCTGAATTGTCTATGGGTCAAATGTGAGTTTAAATGTAATTTTTAATTTTTTTTTTTTAATATGACATTTTTCAAGGACTATTCTTGCCTTGCACTGAGCAAGCAGAAGGATCTGTGGTGCGAGATCCTTGTCACTGTGCTGTGCCCTGGAGTTCCACTGGTGTTTGCTCACAGGAAATGGGGCAGTGTGTCACTTGGTGTGGTGGCAGAGAGAGAATCTGGAGGAGAGAAAACTGAGAATTTTGGAATGCAGGCAGGAAAAAAAAAATCAGAATCTTCAGCATTTCCATGTGTAGGCTGCTAGTCCTGATGCTTTGGGGGAAAATGTTTGTTCCCTGCTCCTTCTTCCCCTGTTGCCATAAGAAATTAATCTTGGTTTGGGGAGTTAAGCAGGCTCCTCTCAGAGCTATGGTTGTGCTCATGGAATAACAAAAATTGTGATAAGCACAAAAAAGAAGAAAGAAAATCCTTGTCTTGGTTTAGAAAAGACAGGATTGTGTGGGGCTGGCAGTGGGAGGGAAGCACACACCCTTTCTGATTAGTTCTGTACTCTCAGGGGTAGAAATCATAAGGATTTTTCAGTCTTAGACCTGGCATGAGGGTTTTTGTTTTTTAATGTCCCTTCCAGTGGCAATTTCCCTGCCTTGCAGCCTCAGCCCTTTGCTCTCTCTGAGTCTGTTCCTTTGCCAGCACTGCTCCTGGGCTCATCCTCTCGCTGGTTTTTGGGCAGGTTGGGTTAGATACCAATGCATGTCTTGGTGGTTTCTCCCAGCAACTGTTGATTCAGGCTGCTGGATGCTCTCTCTGATTTGGCATTTTAAGATAAGCTAGCACAGAGCCTTCTGGGGGCTGCAGGGGAGCATAAACCTTGGGTTTGCCTCTCTTGGGGGGTTAACCTGTGTTTGCATCTCATGGGGGTTCTCCAGCTGGGCAGTGCTGGGCACTTCACAGCCTTTAGTGAGCTGAGGCTCCCAGCTTTGGTGCCAGGGAGGGAGGCGCTGCTGCTGCTGCTGCTGTGCCTGGAATAAAAGCACAGAGACACCAAGGGGTGTGCCCAGGGCTTCTTCACAGTGCAGTAATGAGTGTTCCACACCAAACTGCTGGACCTAATCTGCGGTTTGTGCTGTAAGTGAATCTCACTTGTGAATCCTCTTTCAAAACACTGTTCAGAATCTTCCAGGTTGAGGTTTCAGGTGAAGGCTCTGAACAATATAAGTTCCCTTCTGTCACCCACATGTTCTATGAAAAATCCTTTTCTTAGGGTTTTTCCTCCTGAGAAGCCGAGAGGCTTCAGGAACAAACTGCAAACAATGATTATCTGCTGCTGTGGAATGCAGCAGGTGGATCTGGGATTGGTCTCCTCTGGTTGTTTCTAATTTGTGGCCAATCCCAGTCCAGCTGTCCAGACTGTCTCAGTCACAGACAAACCGTTTTTATTCATTCCCTTTCTATTCTTGGCCAGCCTTCTGATGAAATCCTTTCTTCTGTTCTTTTAGTATAGTTTTAATATAATATATATCATAAAATAATAAATCAGCCTTCTGAACATGGAGTCAACTTTCTCATCTCTTCCCTCATCCTGGGACCCCTGTGAACATTGTCACACCCTTCCTACCCTGAAGTGCTCCCAGGCCAGGAATGGGAAATGGAAAGGGCACAGCAGCTCTGGGGAGTTCATTCCTGAAGTCATACACAGCAAAAGGATGAAGTATTAACCATTTCTTAAAATAATTCCCTTAAGTTAATTTTTTCCCAGCTATTTCCCCACTCCTTGTTTGTCTGGTAGTTCAAAGGGGGCTTTTTGTTTTTCTTGTATTTCAGAAGCTTTGTTTCAGTGACATGTTTAATGGCAATGGCTTATTTGGAAGTTAATTTGAATTATGGCTTAATAGGATAAAGAGCATGTTGAACAATTTATAAGTAGTGAAATTGGAACTGTGCATTTGGCCTGCCTGCTGTGCTGGGGAGGGGATGCACACACTGGATTTCTGTGACTGGTGCTAAAATGCTGAGGAAAGCTTTTATATTCCTGTGGGTTCTCTGAGGTCTGTAAACAAAATCCATATGATAGAAACAATGTTGGTTTTGCAATAAGCTGCAAAGTTCTGTTTTTTGTTTTTCTTTTCATTTATTGCTCAGTCATGATTATCAAACCAACAAGAACAGGTTTCCCCATAGTTGTATCAAATAACCGTATATGTCATATTGCTTAATGACAGATACTTCAAAGAATTTTTTGTTTTTTTCAAGAGGGAAAGTAATTTTTAGGTCTTTAGAGACTGAAACAGAGAAACTTGAATTTTTTAGAAAAGCAGGAAGCTGAGAAGAGGGCTAATGACAGAAAATAGCTGGATTTCCATGGTGCTGGGTTAAGAAATCGAGAAGTTCTGAACTCCAGAGATTGCTGAGATGTGGCAGGAGGAGCAGTAGGTGTTCATGCTTGGTACCTGGTAGGCTCTGAGAAGAAATGTGATGTAGCCAAAGTTCATAGTTTAAAGTGCTGGGATAAGATTTTAAATCCAGAGTCTCTTTTGGGAGCTTTCTCTGAAAATGTTCTGATTCATGCAGCAGGAATAAGAAAGTTTCTGGTCTAGTTAGATTCTTGAGAAGGTGGTAGAAGACTTCAAATATAGATTTTACTGAAACAAAAATAAACCATATTTATTGCACTTATGTCTTTTTATATTCAAAGAAGAATCCAGGCCTTGATTGCTTCATCAATTTGACTGAGAGAGATTACAGTCCCCTAATTGTGCCAGGGCTCCAATGGCTCTGTTCATTCCCAAAGAATTTCAAAGGGAAATTCTAGATGGTGGTCAAATATAATATGTGGAAATCATCTTTAGGAAAGAGATGGATAAAAGAAACAGCTAAGTACTGAATATGGAAATGAAGTCCATCTCTGATCACTAGGGAAAAGCTCCAGCCTATAACTGTGGGAATTCAAAGCTTGAGCAAAAGAAGGCAGAGCTGCAATAATTTCTGAAGTGAGTGCTGAAATTCAGAGCTTACACAGTGAGCAAGCATCTCCCCCTCCCAAAAACGTTGAGAAAATCTCATTCTGTTCACACTAGATTGAGACTGGAAATAATGCAGTTCATCTCATCAGTGCCATTTTGTTACCTTCAGCCCTGTGTTCCATATCCCAGGCTAATAAAGCTGTTCTTTTGTGTTCTTTCTTTCATTAAAGAATTTACTGAGGACCAAAGTGGTCACTTCACTTGGACAGCAGAATAATTTCAAACGCTGAGAAGAAAAATTGCACACAATTTTTTGCTCATTTCTTTGGGGACTGGAAGTGCTGTGTGGATTGTTTCCAGCTCTGCCCCAGGTGGAGCTGGGAGACACCATGGAGGCACTTGCTGGATTTAAAAGGCTTATTTGTGGAATTACAGCTGAGATATGAAAAATGGCTCCGGGAAGAACTGGTGCCTGTTGCAGGGTTATAAAAGAAATTCCTTGTTTCCCTTGAAGGATGGCTCAGATGTGAGTGGGGGGTTCAGCCTGCTCGTCTCAGTGCTGGCTCCTTGGTGCCTGGCAGCATCTCTGGGAAACACCAGGGAGCAGAGGGGCAATGATGGGAATGATGCATGGCTGTGTGTGTGTTCTCAGCAGCCCCTCTGAAAGCCTTGCTGGGATGCCTGGGAGGGAGGTCCAGGTGGGTTTTGTTGGTCCTTGGCACCAGGAAAAGGCCGTTTTGATGGGTTTGGAAACAAGTAGTGTCCTTAAGGGGAAGGGCATGAAGCTTTTCCTGTAAATAAAAAATAAAAATGCAGTTTGTTAATTGAGTGTGAGGGGAAAATAGCATTAAAAGAGAAAATGAAATACCATGTACTTTATTTTTGATTATGCTTAGTGTCAAGAATTTTTTTCTGCAGTAGTGATTTACATTTCCATGCTCTGTCATTCCAAACACATGGGATATTTGAAAATTGCTATGTGAAAAGCTTTTAGCCATGCAGAAGTGGAAGTTTTTAACATGTGATTTCAGTTTTCATACCCTTGTGTCAGTTCCATTCACACACTTAAGTTTGGGTGGGATCTGTGTATCAATTACACATTCTCAGACTGTAATTAAAAGTTTGGGAAGTGTCATAGTAGGCACATTAATCACCAGTTTAGTTCTGCATGGTAGGAAATCCTGACAAAATGTAGCAGAGGGGATGGAGTTTGTGTTTGTTCACCCAGGCTGATGTACCTAAATGTGTGAATAAAAATGTGAATACAGAATGCTCTGGCCACTGCCTGTATTTTGACAGGCTGTAGCATTGCCTTTTGCAGTAGCTTCCCAATGTAGGGGGATAGAATATAAGAAAATAGAGTGTAGAAAGTAATCTCACCCCTAAGGAGTTATAGCTGGGCCAATTATCAAAGATCAGGAACAGGCCTGACTTTAACAGGCACAGCTGTAAGCAGTGAGAAGAAGAGTGCTACAGAAGAGTGGGGTGGTTGGTTGGGAAGGGAACTGGAGTCAGTTGGCTGCTGTGTGAAGAGGAAAGAGTCAGTGCTCTGAGGAGCTGCCCACGAGAAACACCAAGAAGGTGTGAAACCTTTGTGATAGGGAGACAGCAGTGTGGAACCCCTGTGATAGGATGACAACATCCCAGTGCTTTAATTTTCTTTTGTCCAGCTTCACCAAATGACTTGCTGTCCTTATTTACTCCATTCTTGCTTTTTGCAGCAGTTGAGGAAAACCATTGAAGCCTGTTCCTGGGCCCTTGGTGGAGGTGCTGTGCTTGGGCTGATCAGGACCCATTCACTGAATTAATTCTCTCTCAGTGGGACAGAAACACACGGGAAGCCTTTCTCTGCTCCCAAATCCTCCAGGCAGATCATTTGCTCTCCTTAAGGAGAAACACAGAAGGGGTAAAGAGAGACTGGGTACTGCTGCTGGGAGAATCTCTGCAAGGTGTGACTGCAGGGTGTGGTGATGGAGCAGCATCCATCCCAAAAAGGCTAGGATTCTGGTGTTAGGGAGGTGTGACTCTAAATCCCTCTGGGGCTCAGTGGTATCACCAGCTGCATCTTTGCTGGAAGAAAATCCCAGTGAAATTCAAGTTTCCAGAACTGGCAGAGTGGGAGCTTGTGAGGTTTGCATAAGTTGGGGATGTTGCTCATACAAATATTATGACTGTTCATCAAGGTAACTTAAATAAAATTTCTCAGGGAGTTAATTTTAAGGAAATTGAAAGTAAAATGGCCAAAGGATAGTAGTCTTTAATGAACCTTTGGTCATATGAATTGCTTACAGTCTTTTAGTAGACTGGGAGATGTTCAAGGGGGAAAAAAATCCTACTTGCCATTATTTACCCCAGGTGCATTTTTCTTCTGGTCCCTGTGTAGTTTAAATGTATTTGTGTACAAAATAATTTAAGGTTGTTTCATAAGTCTTAGTAACTCTACTAAATTCAAGATGTTGGAGAAGAAATTGTTATGTTTTCTGCTTTTAGTATTTAACTTTATTTTCTTTCTTCCCCCTCTCCAGTTTGAGTGAAAAAGTGAGCTGTAAGGTGACTTATCTGCCTGTGACTTGTCTTCTTTCAGAGACCCAAACCTGACCATTTATTATTGTTTCAATCATAATTTTAGTCCACTTGAAATCAGTTGTTAATGTAACACTGCAGTGTTTGCTCAGATACTCTTAAAGTGCAGAACTGAACCTCCTTCCTCTGGCTCCTGAGATACCTTGGCTGATATTTTTCTGCAGCTCTTCTTCTCTTATTATGTTCTCTACCTGGTCAGTACCTCACTGAAGCGTTATTATACTAAAAATATCTATTTTTAATATATTACCAGGCAAACTTTTCAAGCTTCTTCAGAGCTTTAAAAACCTTGTGTCTTTGAACTACTTCTGCCACAGTAGTTTTAATGAAGTTACACAGAACAGGGACCAAGATTCCTTTAAACATCAGCATTTCTTGACAGAATGGAAAGATGAATAGATGAAATCCCTTGGAGGCCATGGAGCTTTCTCCATTAATTGTAATGATTTTGGATAGAAAGCACAGAAAGAGAAGAAATGAGTATAACAATAGATATAATTGGATGTATAAAGGGATGCTAGTAGGAGTTCTGTGAGAAGTTCTTTCTCTCAGGAGCAGAGGGGCTGTGATGGATGCCTGGTCCCTGGGCAAGCAGCACAGTGCAGCTGCAGAGTGGAAGTGCTGCTTTTCAGAGTATTATTACAAAATAAAATTTGTGTTGGTGAAAGCCGTTTGAAATCCTGTTGCATTGTACCAGGGAAGAAGTATAGCAAAATTTTTTTGTTATTCCTGGGTGTATCAATGTATTAATTGCCTTATCTAGCAACAGAAAAAAAGAGCTTTGTGTGAGGAAATAATACTGAAATTTTCAGGTATTTGGTCTTTTTTTGGTATTTTGTATTTGGTCTTTGATAAATCCCATTGAATGTTTTTGCATTACAGTTGGGTTGATATACTTATGGAATAGACAGAAACCTTCTTTTCCTCATCTATGAATAACTTTTATAATTAGGAAAATAAAATGAATATTTGAGGATGGCTTGAAAGTCAGTTTTAGTTTGTTTGTCTACATCAGAGAGTGGGCACTATTAGCCTGGGTGTGGAGTAATCCTGGAAGAATTTTGCTAATCAGTGCCACTGAACTCAGAGCCACTAAGAGCTGTCTCCTGCACAGTTCTCCAGGGTGGTTTACAGGGTTTTGATGAATTGAAATCAGTGTTGGTAACATGATATAAACTCATGCCACAAACCCAGGAGCTGACAGCTGCAATTTGCTGCAATTTGTGTGCGTTTTATCTCGTCTGTTTTGTGTGTCAGGGTGTTTTCTTACTGACCTTCCAGAGAGGATGAAACAAAGGGGATAAGCGCAAACTGTGGCTTTTCTGGAATTTTAAGCTTTTTGGCCAGTGGTTCAGTTCATTACATGTCACTATCACAGGATTATTCTGTCCCTTTTGATACCAGGCAAAGAATAAATGTGAAATGTATCAGCCAGAACCATTGAACCAGGTCTGTAGTCTTTGGCCAGCGGTGCTGAAAGATAAAGTGCTGTGTTTACAATTCCAATTGAAAAAGTTTATTGAAGTTACAGAGGAATTGCATTGATTTCAGTGCATTGCTTTGAGTGCAAACTGAGACTCTTAGGACAAAAACCACAGGCCTACAACACTGCTAGGAATGGCATTTTCACACTTCTAGGCAGTATTTTAAATAGGAATCACCCTCTTACACAGTTCACCCCAGGGCCTCCCTGATAGTACACGAGACTAGGAATTACTTGAATTAGAGACAAAATATAATTTGTAGTTCCTGTGCTTAACTCAAGGCCTCACCATCAGGAGTTCTTTCTGGAGATATTTATACATGGACGCTGAGGCTGTGATTAATAGATGGTTCCAGGCTGTTTCAGTGTTACAGTGACTGTGCTATAAACAGGACTGGGAAAAAATGATTACCTTTAATAGGGTAGCAGCTGTAAGGGTGCCTTTATATTAAGTGACTTAATGAATACTGATCTCGAAGCAATAAATCAAAATGCAAACAATCTACTCTAATCAAGTAAGCAGAATATTTCAGATACCTAAATTATATTAAATGAGCACTTCAATCAAGGTCCGTACCTGCACGTGTTTAATCTGCTTACTGTTTGTGTAACATCACTTTTAGGATATTTAGATTTAACACACACTTGTTTCTTTGTTTTTTCTTGGTTTTGGATTTGGGTGGTTTTTTGGGGTTTTTTTTGGTGTTTTTTTTTTTTTTTTTGACATGAAGAAATTGCTTGCAGAATAATTAATAACTCCTTGTAAATCCTGTCCTTCTACTGAAGGATTTTATTCTAAACAGTGATCAGTGAGGTTCTTGTGAAAGGTGTTGCAGCAGTTTCTTCAGGTAGGTGTAGCTCTGTCAAAATGTCTGCATTTACAGATTTATTAGGTGGAAACATGTGTGAGCACACAGCCTGTGAGTGTGTGTGCCAGGCCTGTGCCCAGCCAGGGCATGGCAGCAGCTCCTACCAGGGCAGAAATGACCACTGACAGTGCCATGGTTTACTGGCACACCAATATCTGTGCTCCCTCTGTAAATGCATCACGTGGAAATGAAAAGGAAATGACATTTTATGTGCTGAGGTTCTGATTCTGGAGTCCCTTGCAGGATTCTGGGTGTGTCTGTCACAGTTCCAGTGCAGGTCCTGCCCCCACAGACCATGTAAAAAGGGGGAGTTTCTGCAAAGAATTTCCAATGCAAAGTCAGAAGTCTCTTTGCAAGGTGCTGCTCTCACCTTGTTTAGTAAATATTTGTCACCTTGACTTTGAGTTTATTTACTGACCAAATTCCACACCTGCAAGCCACAGGGAGACAATGGTCCAGAGGGGCACTTGTATTTCTGTTCAGGCACTGCCTGAAAATCCACCACCAAAGCATTAATAACTACCTGTTATATTTACTTGATTTATGCTTAGGATTTGTTGGTTCTAATTGTTTGCTTAGGATTTTTCTGTGGATTTTGTTTTGGTATTTTTCTAGAAGTGGAAAATAATATCTATGAGGCATAAGGACCTGATTAAAATATTCAGAGGTCCTCAGTATTTGACTCTTCCCTTGATTTTGGGAACAGCCTGCTGGTTTTGCCTCAAGAATCATTCATCTCTGCTTCCTGGTGTGTGTAGTTTTGTCTGGGATCAGAAGGGTGCAGTTGATCTGCTGCTTGATAGTTTCCCAACAGCAAACTAGCTTCAGAGCAGCAGAAGTGGAAAAAAATCAAAAGCTAATTCCATTTTGTAGGCAGCTGCTCAGGGCTGTGAGTGGCTGGTGAAGGCCTGCATTGTCTGTCAGCAGGGTAAGTGTGAAAAATGCCAACCACTTGTTTTAAAATTTGAAAGTTTAATAGTAATAAAATGGTTATAAAAATAATCATAAAAATTAGAGCAATAAGAATTTGGACAACCAGAGTTAGGACAATAAAAGCAAAGAAATACAGATTGTCTGGATGCTTTCCTAGGGCAATTAAGCCCCCAAAGCACACATGCTAACAAAGGGTTAACCCTTAAAAGCAATAGCCTGGTGCATATTCATATATCTCATACATGATGCATAAATTCTTTTCAAACAAAGGGTTTGGTTATTGTCCACGTCTCCCCCTTAATCCTCTTGCCTCCTCAAAGCAGGGAAGGAGGTGGAAGAAAGTTGGTCTTTTCTGATAAGGAGGTGATAATTCTTCTCTTGGGGATTTGGGTGTCTTGTTTCTGTTATCTCTGTGCAAAGAATTTCTTGATTATCTATTGGATTTGCTGGGAATGTTCCGACGAAGGCAGGAATGATGGGTCTGACTCCATGTCCTCAGAAGGCTCATTTATTACTTTATAATACTATATTATATTAAATAATACTATACTATGAGTATACTTATAGAAGTATACTAATACTTATAGAAAGCTAAAAAGATAATAATGCAAACTCCTGACTCTCTCCAGAGCCCTGACACAGCCTGGCCCTGATTGGCCAAAGAGTGAAAACAACTCCCAGCAGAATGCAATGGAACAATCACCTGTGGGTGAACAATCTCCAAACACATTCCACATGAGCACAGCACAGGAGAAGCAAATGAGATAAGAATTGTTTTCCTTTTCTCTGAGGCCTCTCAGCTTCCCAGGAGAAAGATATTGGGAGAAGGGATTTTTCCACAGAATGTGAATGCCACAATTATCTCATCCCTTTCTTGAGCTAATTAAAAAAAAAAGTATCTTACATCACATAGTTTCTATTTTAACATTATTTTACAACCTAAAACTACTTTAAAAAGATTAATACAGTATAAATTTCTAACATACCACCTGTAATATTAATTTTAATATTTGTGAAAAGCCAACCATAAAATAGGCCTTTTTCACAGTAAGGAGGGTGGAAATGCCGCTTCAGGAGCTGGGCTGCCCTTGCATGAACAGACCAAGAGAAGGGGCTGTTAGAGCCCCTTGCAGGGTGTAATTTCACCATGCAGCTGCTCTGGCTGGCCTTGTAGACTGGGCAGGGTGGAGGAACCTTCAGGGAGAAATCCAGAACTCCAGAACAGCTTCTGGATTAGGCGAGCACAGATCTTAATCCTGAAGTCCTGACAAGTACCTGCTGAGGTCTTGGCTGGCTGGGTTTGATTAGACACCTTCGTATTGGCCCAAAAGTAAAAATAAATGGCATTAACTAAAATTGGTACAACCTTTATTGCTATAGTCATAACACTTGATGAGACACCCTTGTGGAGATGCGTGGATAGATGGGGTTGGCATTCCGTGTGTTTAGTTAAAAAGCACCTGGAAGGAAACAGTGGAGCTGCACTGGACTGATCTTCCTGTGTCTCCAGCCCTACAGATATTAGGCAACAGAAAGCGTAAGGGAGCTTGAGGGTTTCTGCTTGGCTTTGAAAAAGAACTGTTCCTGGCTTTTTTCCTCTTGTTCCAGTGCCAAATCCTGTCAGAGTTCAAGCAGCATCTGGATGATGCTCTCAGTCCTGGGAGTTTGTTTGAGGAAGATCTGCAAGGAGCAGGGACTTGGACACAGTGATCTTTGTGTGGGTCCCTTTTTTATTCTGTCCTCTGATTCTAGTTAAACTATTTACACCAAGGGTTCAGGCTGTGGCTTACATCATTCTTTGTACTAAAACTGAGAGATAACTTATTCTGGGAGCAGAGCTGATCCTCCACTCTGCAATTCTGGTTAACCCAAACTGGAGGCCAGTATGAAAGTATCCACTAAAATTGCCCCAGCGTTTTAGCTTTCATTTGTATGAAATAAAAGATGCCACTGTCAGTCACAGCCTCCAGTACTGTAAACTCTGAGAGTCCCTTTTATGTCACTTCTGAATGTTGCTTACTTCCACTTGAAAAGAGAACAAAAGCTGTTTTACTGCTTTTAAAAGGATGTTTCTGCAGAGCCCAGAGCCAGCCCCAAGCAGTTAATAGTGCAGGGAGCTGTTCCTGTGGAGCCTCTCCGTTCCTGGGCAGTGATGCTGATGTTCCTGCAGCTGACAGGGAGCTTTTATGGCCAGTCTGGGGAGGTGCAAAAGGCCAGGGGCTGGAAACTGCCACTAGGAGTGCCTCTGTTTTGTAAAAGCTGCACATCCTTTATGCTCTCATGATGGAATTCCCCCTAACAGGCAACACAGGCCAAAAGCTAAAAATGTTACCATAGGAGAGAATGTGGGTTAAAGTGCCTTTGTATTTGTTAATCCTTTTATTCTCTCCAAATTAAAGTCCATCTTAAAAAAACCCCAGACTTGCTGGAGTTACTTCCCTTGTGTGGTTTTTGTGATCAGAAGTCACACGTGGCTTGCCAACCTGATCTTTCCAGGCGTTTCAGCACAGTGATCTGTTTATTTGAGTAATGCATCCTAAATCTAATCCCTTGGAAAGTGTGGCACAAAGGTTGGCTGCTTTGCTGCTGCTCCCAGTGTTAGGCCTGGCTTGATAATTGTGCAGTTAATCCTGAGAAGGGACAACTTCTTCATGTCTAGGGCCTGGGGCTCATTTTCAGTTTTATCCTAAGAGGCCAAGTCCAGGCATGTGCAGAGATCCCACCAGTAAAAAAAATCAGCTGTTCTCTGAACTCCTCTCCATTTCAAAATCATGTGGTAAATCAATGTGAAATGAACATTTAAAGTTGGGAGCTGCATTTTGTTGGTGTCTGTGCTGGCTGGGGGTGTTGTGTGCCCTCAGAGCTCTGTCTCAGTGCTGTGCTCCTGCAGCTGAGATAAATGAACATCACTAATTGCTTTCAGTAAGGTGGGATTTTTGTTAGGGATTTGTCCAAAAGATACATTTGATTCTAAATTGTGGGGATTTTTTAACCTGATGATGTGTAGAGTGCCTTTTTCTCTAACTCTCTCACAGGGTGGCTGAGGGGAGCAAGATTTGCCAAGTTTGTTGCATTGCTGTAATTACTTGACAGACCAAGTTATTGAATGGGATTGTGAAGATGGGGTTTGGGTTTCTGTATTTTATGCTTTTGTATTTTCTACTGGCTGCATTGAAAATGGTAATTTCTGATGAATTTTAATATTTGAATTTTAGAAAATCCTGTCCCTTCTCAAATAACCTCTTTGTGAGAGCAGGGAGAGAAGGTTTCAGTGATTTGAGGTCCGTTAATAGTAAATTCTTGCACTCAGGCTGGAACTATATTTAAAAGGTTCCTTTTCCATAAGACTCCTCAAGCCTGATTCAGAGAATCTGGACAGGAGGAGAGATATGCCTCTCAGAGCAGGAAAATCACCTGCTAATTAACAAAGTTTCTATTTTGCTTTATTCATTAATTTTTTTTTTAGCCATTCTTTCATTGTTTTTAAAACTCTGCATTGAAATGACAGCAAATGCAAAACTAAAATCCTGGTAACGTGATGGGAGCAGATGCTGAACTAATTCATGGCTTCCCAAGTCAGCCAGAAATGTTCCCCTGAATAAAACAGGAAACTCTGCATTCTCTGTGTTGAGTTTGCATTTGTTCTGAGTTTGCCCAGTGCACTGGGGGTGAGAGGAGGCTGTGTGCTTGGAAGGATATAGATTTGCTTTAATAAATGAAACACATCTGTTTTTCTGCCATTATATACCCAGTACTTTTTATTGTTTCATGCAAGCCTCAGAGATTCTTTTCCTCTGACGGACAGAGAACTTAATGAAAATACATAATTTGGCCGTAAGGATGTTTTCTGCTATCCCCCCTCTCTTTTTTTCCCGTTTCTGGCAAGTGTAAAGTTGTGGCACTGATTGGCCTGGCAGCAAAAAGGGCAATGGTTTCTTTCTGGATGTGTGAGAAGGTGACAAGTAATGCAAACAGAAAAGCAGCTTGAAGCAATTAGGTGAGTTAGTCTGGAATAAAGGGCTGCAGGTTCTCCTCCAGGAACACACAATTTCTGGAACAAGTTACAGATTGAAGACAGGCCCCAGGGGATTTTCACTCCCATCCATTGTTCACCTGTGCTTCCAAGGAGTTCATAACAAAACTGTTTCTGGAAGGGAATCTCACTTCAGGAGTGTATCAATATACATGTTACCTTGATGGAAATAGCATTCTATGCATAATGTGTTAAATAATTTAGCTATTTGGAGTACAAGTGTTTATCTGGAAACTCAGCAGGTTTGCAGATTGGTGTCACAAGGTGCTGAAGAAATAGCATCAAGCAACTCACTTCACTCTAATAGTAATTTTATTTTTAACTTGGCACAGATGAATAAGGGGAATTGAAAATGTTGCAGCTACCATATCCCTTTCCTCTCCCATTTTCTCTGGAATTGTACATGAAATTTTAAAAATACATTTTCTACACATATGTACCTGTTGAAATGGTAACAGTTGAAACTAGAGTGATAATGTGAACAGTTACAGATTTCTTAGGCTGAGTTTCAGAGTCACAGTAATTTGTTTAGGCTGAATTGTAATTGCTCATCTTGTAATGAAAGACTTTTTTCCTTCTCTCCAACCAGATTTATTCATTTTGAGACTATTCCCAAGTGGTTTGTTATGTCAGTTGGGTTTGTTCTATCCATGTACCTTTTCTAATATTTTCTAATTCATAGTTTCATGTGCTTTGGGGTAGGTATTGGAAAAAACTTTGGGTCCTTACAGATTAAAATTGTACTTGGTTGCAAGACCAGTGCCCTGAGGAAAGGGCTGCACTGAGATTTGGCAAGACCTTGCTAGAACACCAGTAAATTCTACTGAGTGCTGTCCTTCCATGAGTTTTTGACGGCAGGAAAAGTTTTATATTCTCTTAGGCAACAAAGCTGATCAATTCCAAGTAAATTCAGAGGAAATCCAGACTTTCTTATTTCTAGAGTTTAGAGGGGCTTGTGATATTTCCTCTCCGTTCATGACTCTCAGCATGAGGACTCTCAAATTTCACTGTGCTTTATTCCCCAACAATAACCAGAGCTGGCTTTAACCCACAGCCCAATCAAGAGCAGATATGCAACCTCTGTTGGTTGTTTTACCTCCTGCACGAGATGGGGATGGAGGTGAGAAGCTGATTTAGCCAATCATTTGGGTTATGGAGGTGTTGGTACCTTGTTAATCCTTGGTTATTACAGAGAGCAGCTGCCTGGGGGATAAATGGGAAATCAGGGTGGAACTTGAAGCCAATATACAGAAGTTGTATATAATTATATATTATATATATAGTAATAATATATGATGGATATACAATCCAGTATTTTATAATATAAATAGGAAATCTGGGTGGAACTTGAAGCCAATATATTGCAATTATATATAATTTTATATATATATTAAAAATCTAGTATTTTATACACTGACCTCATGGTGGCAATGAGCCAGACCCAAACTCACAAACAGGATCTGTGAAAACAAAGAGGAAAGGGGCACTGGTTTGATTTGCTTTGATGAGTCAGGACTGTAAATACAGCAGAAGTCTGACCTAAAAACCAACTTGACTACAGAAAAAGGGGGTGCAGGTTGTGCCTCACCTCTTCCCCACCTGTGGGATCTCTGCTGGAGCAGGAAAGGGAAAGGCTCTCAGAGCTGTGTCACACACTTCATTTATCTGCAGGGGCCAAAAGGCTCCCGTGGGGCCAGCCAGCAGCAGTGCAGGCAGAGGGGAACTCCAAAATCAACAGCATGCAGCACATTAATTAGCCAGTGATAGAGCCTGGTAGGTTTATATTCACACTCAGGACAGGGCTCATCTATTCAGTACATGCATTTCTGATGTCAGCTGCATTCATGACTTTGTTGCCATTTTAAATGTAAATTAAGATGCCACATGGAACCTTCTAAGTATTTGTGTTTCTTACTGGTTTGAAATAATTTGCTGTGGCATTTGGATGTATGGAAATAAAGTCTTTTAAATGCCATCGAGTGGTACACTGATGAAATACTATTTAATGGTAGTTTTAAGTGATTTGTGTTGATGTTTAGGGATGTATTTGTGGATGTAGGTAGATTGTAAAATAGCTCATCACAACATGAGTTTGGGAGAATGCTTATTCTTCTTGATACCTACTATTTTTATAGTTAATTTACATCTTCTTTACCACTTCCATACAAATAAAATGAATGGAATCTCTCACTCAGCATGGCCTGGGATTTGGGAATGAGAGCCTTGAAGAGCTGACAAGGAGATTTGTGTGTAGGCTGCTGAGCTTCCCTCCCTTTGGAGCCTTCTCTGAGCTTCCAGTGCAGAGGGAAATGTTTCCCAAGGTGAAATAGGGCTGTTCCTCTCTGTTAGGGCCATGTCCTGCTCTGGCTGTGCTGGGGCTGGTGCAGGGCTGGGTGCTGGATGTGGGGGCAGTGCTGGTCACAGCCCCATGTCACAGCTCAGCTGGTGCTGGGCAGGGCTTGCACTGACCAGGGGCTGCTCAGCCTCTCACACTGCCCTGGCAGGGAGGAGAGGGGGCACGGGGGGCTGAGAGGGGACACAGCTGACCCCAGCCATCCCAGGGGATGCTCCAGAGCACTGGGAATCATGCTCAGCTAGGAGGGAAAAGCTCAGGAACTGCCTGGGCACTGCTCAGTTAGTGGGGAGTGACATGTTCACTTGTACCACTTGTTTTTCTTGGGGTTTACTTCTCTCCTTCCTTTCTTTTTTTTCTCTCCCTCTGTCACCCCAATAGTTTCTGAAATATCTTCTTTGCCCAGCATTTTCTCCTGGGAAGCCTCAGAGAGGAATGAAAACAAATAATTATCTGATTGCTGCTCCTGTGTTTGCTGCTTTGGAATGTGGCTGGAGATTGTTTACCACAGGTGAATGTTTGATTGCTTCCATGTGAATTGTTTTTACTTAATGGCCAATCACAGCCAGTGTTGGACACTGAGTCAGTCACGGGTTTTTATTATTCATTCTTCTTAAGCTTTCTGTCTGTATCCTTTCTCTTTCCTTATTATAGCTTTAGTATAACATTCTTTAATAATAAGTCAGCCTTCTGAGAACATGGAGTCAGATTCTCATCTCTCACCTCATCCTGGGGACCCTCACCAAGACCACATCCCTCTTATTTCTTTTTTTATAATTTTTCTTTAAAATTTCTTATTCTCTTTAAGTTATTAAATTGTTCTGATCCCAATTCATGATTTTTCCTGCTTTTACCCCTCCTACTGTATTCCCCATACCCTGGTGGGGAGTGAGCAGTTAGGTGGCTGTTTGGGATCTGAGTTGTCAGTGGGGTTTAAACCCTGCCAGGCCAGGAGGTGCTGAGATGGCTCATGGTCCTTGCTTTGTCTCTGGCCAGAGACTTCCTGCTCTGCATTGCTTTGCAGATTAGAGAAGGTGGTGGGTCCAGCTCTGGTGTTCTTCATGTTATGGCCAGCAAACAGGGAATTGTCACCATCCCACTCCAGTCACTGAGAGATGATTGCCTGTGCTTCATTCCCACAGTCCAAACTGTTGGGGAAGATGAAACAGGAAAGCCTCATAAAAATGATTGCCTGGCAAAAGATTTTGAGAATATGGAAACTATAAATGAGATTGAAATGAAAGCAAGCTTTGAGATCCCTCAGTTACTGAACACCTGGAAAACAATGGCATGGCCAGCTGAGGGGAATCCCCTTTGGATGGAACAGCACCCTCTGCTTGCAGGCAGCTCCAAGGGGCAGAGCAGACCCTGCTGGCTTGGCAGAAGGGCCCAAAGAGGAGTTTTTAGGGTTTAAAATGTAACACAGCATGGTGATGTAGTGATTCTTATAGGCTGTGTGTAAATGCTGTGGGATTTGTATCTTGTACTGGATTGGTTGGTGAGAGTTAGAGTATTCAGCACAGAAGGAGATTTATGGTATTGTAATGGGAACCTCGCTTTCTTATCCTCTCATCCTCTTTCCCTCTCTCTTTACTTCTCTTTACTGCTCTGAGCTGAGGCTGGCAGCTCCCAGCAGGGCCCTGCACCCAGGCCCTGTGCCATAACCCCCAAATTCCAAGCCCTGGCTTCAGAGATCTCTCGTACCCGTCTGTCCCGACCCTCCCACCCCTACACTCCTGCACAAACACAGAGTGCAGGTATTGACAGGCACGTTTGGGCTGGTTTTCAGCCCAGTGCTCTCTGCTTTTCCTGCCCAGGGCCCTGCAGGAGTCCCAGAGCTCCCTGCGCTTTGGTGGCAGGAACAGCAGCTCCTGGTGTGCCTGTGCACAGACACAGAAAGGGCTTCAGAAGTTCAGGTGTCTTTCACCTCCTGATCTCCCTATCTCATTGGGAGATTCAAGATCTAGCCTAGTTTCATTTCCTGCCTTTTCTCACAAAAGTACTTACATTCAGAACCTTTATTTCCATTGTGATGCACCCATCCTGCCTTTCAAAATTACCTCTGGTTCCACAAAAAAGGACATTTCCAAGAAGTGCAGTTGCACACTGCAGATGAATTGAAGCTGTTGGTGTTTGGAGTGAGTGACCCTGGCTCCGTGTTTGAACATTGCAGAATAGTCATGGCTCTGGTGTGCAGTGTCCTCATCCTCTGACCTGCTCTTTCTCCTTTGGCAAAACTGGTGTTCTATGTGTAATTTTCTAAATGTCTGTTTAGTAATTTCACACACTTATATAGAGCTTTCCACAGAGCTAATTTTCTCTTTATATTCTAGCATTATATCTGTTTTAGTGTGCTGGCTTGTGTTCCCTGGATGTGACACCCTGGTGACCGGCTCACATTTATTTATTTATTTATTCAGATTTATTTATTTCCTCATTTACTGCCACAGTGTGGGTTTTCTACAGAGATGTAATTAATACCTCATTTGACCTGCCATGAAAAAATTTTCACTTTACTTCACTATGCAGTGGAATACCTATGAGGAATTTATTTCAGTCCTCTCTTTCAAAGATTTATCAAGTTTTAACATGCTGTCTAGTTCTTTCTGCCCAAATGTCTTCCAGCAGTAAAAATCAGCTATTAGTTGGCTGCAGACTTTTGGGAAGATGCTTAGATTTTAGAGTTTGTGATGCTAGCAGGAACAAAATGATTTAGAACTTGCTGCGTAGTTCAGCTATTAATAATAATTTGGTCAGTGCCTTAATTTGTCTTGTAGATAAAAATCCTTTACATTCATGTCTGTCAGCTGTGGGCAGCTTTCTGCTTATGACCCTGACATTTTATACTGGCACGCTATGGAATCTGTTTTTATTTTTCTGTGTACTTTATGTATAAAAATCATTCTGTAGGTGAGATTCAGTCCCTGCCCAGGTCCAGGCACGCTGCTCTGGCAGGGAGAAAGCTCTTGCACATTGCCACCACCTGAGTGAAGAAAACAGCAAAAATCATTGCCTGTGAGCAAATTATTCCTTTGAGTTCACAGAGCAGCAGCTATGGACAAACTCATCCAAAACTGTAATACTGCAGGAGAAAAAGGAGGAAAAAATGAAACCTGCTTCTCAAATAACACCCATCCATGGCAGAAATGAAGCTGCTTTTTTAACTTTAAAATCTTAATTTGGGTGACTTGTTTTGTCTGTGCTTTGTTCTCCACCGCAAACAGAATTTCACCTATGAAGTCTCCTTGAGAGAAGGGGTTCTCAAAGCTGATAAAAATTTGAAGTTAGATACCAAATACAAGTTTGTTATACCTTCCCTAGCATGAGCTGGTCAAATTTGGAATATTTCTGTATAGGCTGGGTTATATTTCCATTAGTCAAGCACAGAAAATATTTCTATTTTTAATAGGCAGGGTGGGGGTTAATATTTGGCTGTCACCACAGCAGGCTCAGGGACCCAAAATTCCAGCTTGTCCTTGATGCAGTGGCAAGCTCCTATATTTCCTTTCAGTTTTAAGGCTGTGCTCCTCAGTCCTCTTGGGGTACCACAGGTCAAGCCAGGGTGGCACTGACAGCTATGGGGATCCTCACTGGAGTAAAGAAATCAACTGAGAGGGGCAGAAACCCAAAGCCAGAACCAGAAAGCTGCACCAGCTTTGGAAAACTGACACTGCTCACAGGGATTTCTAATTTAGTCCATGGCAAGCTGCATTAATATGCTGCATAGTTCTTAGATAAAAGTAAGCCAAATTTGGCTTTCCATTTCTCACAGCGAAAAAAAGACACTCGATACTTTAAAAATATCACATCATTTATTATGGTGAAATCAAGCATTAAATACAGTGGGGAACAGATGAAATAACTGTCTTGAGAATTAATGGGAAGTCAGGTAGGACAGGGATCAGAATATTCAAATTACTTCCAAATGCTTTCTGTTTATAGTTGGATTTACAACATAATACAGTTTAAATAATCTGCAAATTCTTTATCTGTTTTTGATGCCAAAGCTATCACAGATCTCTCCTGACCCTCCCCTCGTATGAGTCTGTAATTTTGCTATAGAAACATTTCTAGAAATCGATATAAAAGTGTTACTCTATATGTGTGCATTTGTGTTAAATAGCTGATTTAAATTTTATACTGTCTTATAAGAATTTATTTATTTTTCCTTCTTGTTCTGCACATTTTGCAGACAAATTCATTTTCTTTTTCAAGGAAGACAGGCATAGATCCCCTCCCTCCCTTCCCAAATGGAACTAAACCCCTCAGTTATTACAACACAGTCCATGTAAATAATTTGGGCCTGCATTATGTGAGGGTAGTATGATTGTGATTGTGAGAACTTTTCTGCCTCCCTTTTTATACTTAAAAAGGTTCTTCCAGCTGATTTTTACAGCCTAGATGATCCATTCTTCATCTTCTTTTCTTATCACTTAACATTGTTTCAAGATTTTTGTCTCTGCTGCTGTTACTGATAAGGAATTTCTTTAGACTGGGTTGTGTTTGCATCAGCAAAATCTGTGAAATTCATTATATACACAGCTAAAGAGAAAATGGAAAAACACACTTATATTGGTTCCAGGAACTATAAATTTTTTTTGAGCTGTAACATTATTTCAAAGTGATTTCTTGTCTAAGATAAAATTATTTTTAAATGACATTATTTTCTTAAAATAGTTGAAAATGTGTGTTCAGTAATATATTACTATGACAGCAAAAAGTAGAACAAAGAAAATCCGAACCTGATGAAGAGGAAGGAAGGAGCAGGGTAATTTAGAACTGAAATTATTCTGGAGCTGATCTTTGTCTATTTCCACGGAAGAAGCTTGCTGTGGGATTGGAAGCTGCAATGCTTCAGGCAGCTGTAGAATCGATTTCTGAGGTGACAATGCCACTGGATTCCAGCTCCTCACTTTGGGATGAAGTGTGTAATTGTGCTTCCCAGAACTTTCCCCTCCATGATGAGGCTCAGAAACAGCGGTGTGCACTTCTGAATAGTTTATAGAGAAAGCTTTCATTAAAGTAGTGCCCTGTAATGCCTTGCATGCTGTGTGCTGCAGAGCCTGGTGCTCGTGTGTCGAACTGAATTCACATTTTCTACTTGCTCCGGGACAGAGGTGAATTCTGTTCACAGCTGTCACTGCCTCCCCTCACATCTTGTTCCTCCTGTTGATGGAAAGGCTTCCTTAGCTCATGATTTTCATTCATCCTCTGGATCCTGAGCACATGACCGAGTGTCTTTCTGAGGAGCAGAGTGGTGAAAGCCAAGTTCTTTCACCAGCAGTTGTTTTGGAATTTTGTTAATGCCATCAAACTTCCCAGGCACAAATTATTCACTTCTGTGCTGAATAATGAGCTCAGCTGAGCTAAATGAGTTCCTTGTAGAGCTCCCATTAGCAGTGAAATTGTGCTCAGATGAGCTCCATTCAGAGCCATCCCGGGCACAGGTTATGGTCTCACAGGGTAGAATCAGGTGTCAGGATCTCCTCTTGGGCTGAGGGACAGCATTTATTTGAGAATGAAATTATTTTAGCAGGGTGGTGTCTTGCTAATTGGTTTTTTGGTGCTCTGGGGATGTCTTTGCCTGATTTACCACAGCATCAACCAGTTCAGCTTTTCACCCGAGCCTTTCCCAGGGCTTTTCCTGTGGAAGGTCAGAGCTGGGTGTGTGGTGAGGGCTTGGCCAGAGGGCAGGAGGGATCGTTTTGGGAAGGGCTGCAGTTTGTGGTTTGTTTTTGCGGGTCCACAGGCACAGCATGGGGGGTTTTCTTGGGGTCTCTGAGTCTCAGGGGCCTTTCCTGCAGGGACAAAAGGGGTACCTGGCTCAGAGCTGTGGCAGTACCACACGAAATGAACGACACACACACACTGAGATGTCCAAGGTGATAAAAGGTACCTTTATTTTGGGACTTGGATATTTGCAGAATTCTGAAAGTGACCATGGATTGTAGGATGAAGTTGCTACTGTTAGGAAAATTAATCCCCAAACACCAGAGGTTTATGTCCAGAAAGAGGAGAGAGAGGAGTCCTTTTACTTTATTTGAATGAAGGCAGAGGCCATGGGGCATTCCCCTGGGCTCTCTCACATTTTTGGAGGACACAGCCTCCTTTTAATCCCAATTTCCCAGCCACATTTCCCTTCTCTCTTTCCCCAGTGGCTGAGGGACTTGAGAGGTTCAGACTTCCCAGAGCACCTGATACCAGAGATTTCCCTCTAATGTAGAACCCTCCCTTTTCATTTTTACAGAATTTAAGGGTTTTCTTCCCCAGTGTTTCTTTCATCTTTCAATGTCTAATTTCATTTATCAGCAAACCTACAGTTTTTTTGTAAAAGCAAATATCTTTTCAATTCATCAATCAGTGGAATCGTTCCCATTGTTTCTTTTATCTCTCAGTGCTGGTTTTCTCTACCAGCACACCCACAGCTTGTTTGCAGAGAGGAATCCACTATTCCTCTCACTACCTTCCCAACTACACTGGTCAAACTAACAGCCCATCAATTCTCCCTTCTTCTAGAAAGGAATGCAAAGCAATTATTATTTACATGAAAACTCCATGACAGAAATGTAAACATCAGAAGGTTTAGAAGAACTTTAGAAGAACAGGGTGACACAGAGCAACGTGGGGAATGCCTCCCTGAGCAGTGGGTCAGGGAAAGCCCATCCTGGTTCCCCCTGCAGCCCCAGGGCTGGGCTGTGTGTGCAGCTGGGGAAGTGCCAGCAGAGCAGAGGGGAGGCAGGCAGGGGTGGCCCTGGTGACAGCAGGGAGGATTGATGTGCCATCAGGGTGATTTGCCTGACAGCAGGTGGCTCCCTCCCCAGCTCAGTGCATGGATCTGTCACCTTCCCAGGAAATGAGGCAATAATTTACACTGGGAGCAGGGCTGGGAAGGTGATGGCAGAGGGAAGGTGCCATTCAGCACAAAAGCTGACAAAATCTGATTGTTAAGTACCAGTCAGTACATTCAGCCTCATATCTCTCTAAAGAGCGAGGAGGGAGAGAAATACCCTGTGTTACACAGAGACTTGTTACAGGAGACAAATGCCAAGTGAATACTTTATAAAACTGCTGTGCTTTAGAGCATTTTGCAGCCAACAGCCTGTCTTTTGTCTGCCCTTCCCTGTGACAGCTGCAGTGTGCCACAGACCTTAAATCAACAAAAAGCACTGGAATATCCTGCTCTGGCTGCTTGGCAAAGAGCTGCTGCTCAAGCCTGCCTTCTTTAAAGAACCTGGCTCCCCCAGCACACCTCCTGCCTTGCCCTGTTCTGAGACTTGCACTTTTGTTTGCAAATTTCCTGTCAATTCAGGAAAATGGCACCGTGGTTAAGAAAGGAATGTAATTCTGATACAGGTGTTTTGTAGCAGAAAAGATTGGCAAAAATAGTAGTGGAAGGAATGTGGTGTTTGTGAGGGTCCCCAGGACGAGGTGAGAGATGAGAATCTGATTCCAAGTTCTCAGAAGGCTGATTTAGTATGATATGATATTATAGAATGCTATACTAAAACTATACTAAAAGAAGAGGATACATCAGGAGGCTTAACAAGAATGAATAATGAAAACCTGTGACTGACTCCTCAGAGGCTGACACAGCTGGCTGTGATTGGCCATTAGGTAAAAACAATTCACATGGAACCAATCAAACGTTCACCTGTTGGTAACCAATCTCCAGGCCACATTCCAAAGCAATCAGATAATCATTTGTTTTTGTTCCTCTCTGAGGCTTCTCAGCTTCCCAGGAGAAAATCCTGGGCAAAGAGGATTTTTCAGAAAATAGCAGGGTGACATAAGGAAAGAAGAGTTGAAATCCTGATTATCAGGTGGAGAGATAACAATGAGATCTGGTGAGCTGTGATTTGTGTGGTGCAGGCAGCACTTGGAAGCAGAGGGAATGTGGCATGGGAGAGTTTGCTGAAATTCCTTGTGCCCTTAGGTGCAAAGTTGTGTTTAAAAGGTGTGAAGCAGTTTCAGAAACAGAGCCTGGGCCCAGAGTTTGTTCTGCTGATGGTGTAAGCAGGCAGGGACTTAGGCATTATGGATGGTTCTTGAGGAGAATATTGTTTATGAAGAAGCTCTTTCTCCTGGCACTCTGTGCTGGAGATGAAGGACTGAGCAAAAAGGCTTGGTCAGAAACACAGCAAAACTTTCAGAACTGAGGTGAACTATTTTATTTTTTTTGGTTATTCAAACCAATGTGAGAATCACTGAAACCAAGGTTCTCAGAAAAGTCCCACTCTAGAATTGGAGGGATTTTTAAAGCATGGCAATTGCAGTAAGCTGGGACAACTATTAATTACCCCATTAGAATGTGGAAAAGGAATAATTTTTTCTGCCAGTTTACACCATGCAGTTTTCATGAGGTTAAAAACAGACCTAGTCAAATGTAGGGGTAGGGTTAGGAGCTTGAATACAGGATGTATGTTATCACCCTGTTTAGTTTACCTAGAAAAGTAAAGGTTGAAATTAAGTTTTACTTTGTCCTTGTCCACCAGGTTGAAATAATTAACCTGAATGCCTTAAACATAAGGATTTTCTCATTTGGCTCTTAATTTCTTGTAAAGACTCCATTAATACTTAAATTTCTCCAGTCTCTAGTGGGATCTGTTAATAGCCTTACACAGTGTCAGGGAAAATCATTGCTGCAGTGTTTGCAAATGGAGTTAAGTCAAATGCTCCACTAGTTGCTCTGGGTTAAAATAATTGACACGTCCATTTGTTATGTAAGAAACCTTCATTTATTTGCCTTTCCTATAAAACTTTTCTCCTTTTTTTGTTCCTTTGGAACTGCCTTAAATGATTGGAGTCAGACAGGCAAAATTTTCCCATTATCAAATCTTCTTTATTATATTTTTTATATTTTGGAAACAAGACGAGAAATTATTTCCTTGCCAGCTTTTCCACAAACTAGAGCAGTGTGTGCTTTTTTGCTGCCACATCCTGCCCCCACTCTGAATGGCAGTGTTCATATTTCAGCACCTAATGGGAAACTCCTTTTTTGTGTGCTTTCACACCTTTGTGTCATTCAGTGAATTTTTGTGCGGGTGAAATGAGAAAAAAGAAAACAACTTTCAATTATCCTGTGTTGCTTTATGTTTAAGTTCCCATTATGGATCTAATTGTGGTCTATTTGCTGCTTCATGTTCTGGTGAATTGGCATTGGGGTCACAAACCACATTAGCTTTTCAATCCTAAGCAACATCAGAAAATATAAACCTGAGGCCTCAAATGATATTTTTAATCTCAGAAGAAATACAGTGATTTTGTTCATGTGTTTTTCAATCAGCAGCAAGCAAATCAAATCTCCATGCTGGCTAAAAATGCTTAGCACAATTGCAATTTTTCAGCCTATTGCTGAAAAAGTCAAATTACTTTTAAAAACATTATTTAAACAAACACTTCAGAGATGCATTAATAGTTCTGAAATTACTCAAATCGTGTTGTAGATATTTATTACACATGCTTTGCATACATTCCAGGTCCCTGTTTCTGCTGTGCACCTGTTTTTATGGACATTTTTGCCTTAGGATCATACCCTGGAAACCCCAGGAAGATGGGCAAGTGAGGTGGGAGAAGAGTTAACATTCAGTCCATAGTGTTGACTTCTGTTGTTAGTACGGTCAAAAAAGATAATAATAGTAGAAAAAGGTCAGCACATCTCAGTTCTCAGAACATTACTACTTCGTTTTTTTGGGGGGTTTTTTTTGTTGGTTTTTTTTTTTTTTTTTTTTTGTCTTTTTTTGGTTTTGGTCAGCTTGAGCCCCTGGTTTTGTGTTCTGTGCACTCTGTAGAGTGCTGCATCCTACTTGCCTTTTTTTTTTTTTTTTTCAGTTGGTTAAGTTTTATGTCTCTGCAAGAAAATGCAGTTGTATTGAGCAATTGAGAGGAAAGCTCCAGAGAGGTCTTAATGTATGGAATTTGTCACTGTTATTTCAGTCTGTGAATAGAAAATGGACTTTGTTTTGATATTCAGTTTTTATCTGTCTTCTTGGTTACCCAGCAGAATGGGTTGGTGGCTGTGGGGATGGGGAGAAGGAGGAGGAGCCCTTCTGTGAGCAGGCATTTCTTGGGGCTGCAAGGGATGCAAAGGCAGCTCCAACAGCAGAGAGGAGAGGGCAGAAATGCTGAATATTCCAGCTGTGCTTCAGTGGCACATCCCTGTTTATATCAAATACCTCAGCAATCCCCTTGATTTTATTGTTTGTAACACAACTATTTGTATTGCAGACAGGGTTTGAATTAAGCACAGCTTAACTCTCAGTTTGGGCACTAAGGCTCTGGACGTGTTCATTTCCTTGGGATGTATTTTCATACCTGCCTGGTTTACTTTTATATGTTATTGTTTATAGTGTCATTTCTGGACTGCAAACCTGCATTGTGCTTTTTAAAATTCCTTTTCACAAGAT
This sequence comes from Haemorhous mexicanus, assembly GCF_027477595.1. Lineage (NCBI taxonomy): Eukaryota > Metazoa > Chordata > Aves > Passeriformes > Fringillidae > Haemorhous > Haemorhous mexicanus. The sequence goes on from NC_082357.1 coordinate 3,742,355, forward strand.
CAGAAATAAAACTCTGTGAGAAAAAGCTGTGAAATGAGGCAGGCCAAGCTTTACAAATTGCAGAGTAATCCCAGGCTGCTGTTTTACTACAATTTCCAAGTTATCTCTGCCTGGAGTAAGAACAAAACTCTTTAATATAGGGCTGCTCTCAAGTTTTATTAAACCAGTTGCTTAGTGTGAAATTAATTTGTTCAGGAAGGAATATAAATCAGCTGAGGTGAAAGAAAATTGATTTTTACACCACCTTTCACTTGTTGCACCCTTAGCAGTATGAGCTTCATTAGACCCTTGGAGTGTTTATGGGTGTTATAAAACGTTTAAGACCTGATGGATTGAGGTGCTTGAAGGGGTTTCAGGCATTAGAGGATTATATTGAGATCCCATTGCTCTCAGCCTGGAATTTGGCACACTGGGAAGGAAATGTGTGCTCTGTGTTGTCATTTTAGAGACTTTTTTTCTGACACCACAGGACTGATAGATGCAGTGAGAATCTCCAACTTGGGAACAATGCTGTAGCATCAAAGGTAAAATTGGTGTAAATAGTTTCACAAATATAATGGAAGTCCCAAAAAGAATTTGGAATTGTGCAGGAATTCATAAATGCTCCAAATGGGTGTTTTCCTTCTGTTCCCCAGCTGTCAGTCCAAGTTCCCAGAAATGTGATATTGAGGTGTTTCTCCCTTGCAGAGAATGCATAATTATATTTCTGTTATTGTACACATGCTCACATGGCAGAGTGTTTTGCCATGGAATAAGAGAACAAGGAAGAAAATACAAAAATACAGAGAAATCCAATCTTGAGAGATAAGAAACAGTTCCCTTTTAATTTGTAGGTCTTAAAAATTTAGCACTGTAGTTTATTCCTGTGTATTCAGAACTATTTAGAAATGCAGCAGGTTTTACATATAATGACAGTAATTTTCTTTCAGATCATGTAGTAGATCTGTGCTTTCCTAAAGCCAGGTGATGTATGGAATAAATGGAATAATGCCTGTGTTAGGTTTGTGGGCTTTGAGCTTTTGCCTCGTGTGCAGCAGCTGGAATCAGAGCATTGCTGAGCTGTTCTGTTGAGGGATGTAAAGTTTGGAAAATATGTCCAGAATGCTTCCATGTACTGCAGATCCTCACTCCAGGTGTTCTTGGAGGTGTGTTTGAGCCAGCTGACTCTGTGTAAATTGTTGCTGCTGTGGTGGAGCAGCTCAGAAATGAGTTTTCATTCCCTGCACACCTGGAGCAGCAGCCAAGGCTGCTCGTGCTCCCTGGTCTCCTGCCAGTGGGGCAGGGACAGATGCCACTCTAATTAATAGTCAAAATTAATATCCTTCATGAATGGAGAGGATTGAGGAAGGGCAGTATGAACAAGTTAATCTTCTCTCTGTTTCCAGAGATGGATTTTGCTCGTTGTGTCCCCATCCCTCTTTACCTTGAGTGTTTTTGTGGGTGTGGAGAGCAGACAAGCTCAGCTCCTGGAGGGCAGCAGTGTACAGTGCTGGGGGCAGCACAAATGAAGTTTATTTCAGTAATTCAAGCTGTGTGCTGGTTCTTTATCCTTCTAACCAAAGATGAGTGTTTACTTCATGAAGTAAAGTTTTTTAATTCTTCACCATTAGCAAATCAGAAAGGCTGAAATCAACCTTTCTTCATATTAGTGGATTAATTTCAAAATTGTCATAGCTCGATATGTAATTTACAGCCAGTTGGACAGAGGCTTTCTCTGAATGAACTGAAGAATGAGGGTATGCTTTAGTTGTTTTCTTATGATTTTATGTGCCTTTAGTCACCTCTGAGGTTTGTTACTGGCATGCTGCTGTTCTTCTTATGCTTGAATAACAGCACATCTTCTCTGGTTTGCTTCAGCATGCTGAGAAAAACATGCAAAGATGAAGCAGGTTACTTCCCACCATTAAAAGGGTATTTTGATTCCAGGAAAGTACAAGCAATAAAATTGCTGGCATGATTTGAAGTTTCCTTCTAAGAAACAGCTAATTCCATTGATAGCACATTAACAGAATATGTAACTCGAGTAAAGATGCAACAATAAATCCAATAAAGCAACTACATAAATTGGAGCATCTTTGAAAAGTAGGACAAGCTAGCTGAGTGTGTTATTTATTGAATACCAACTTAATATCACAAGAGCAAACAGTAAGACAGGTAAAGTACATCAAAATATTAATTATATGGATTCATGCTATAACTTATAAGAAATGCTTACTTACTGCTGCTCTTCCAGGGAATTGCTGATAGAAGTTAAAGCCTAACATCTTGAATTATTCACAAGTATCTGAATGATGATGGGTAGATCTAAATGATACCCAGAAGAGCTTTGATATTTAAACAGGACAAAGACATTTTACCAGTTCTCTCTGACTTGTGGCTCTGAGAATTGAATCATTGCTTCCTGCACAGATTTTCAAGCTGCAAACTATGAAGGTATGTTTTTCAGCAAAAAAAATAACCATGTTTTGGTTTAGTAGGCTGGATCTTAATCACGATTTAAAATGTTTAATATTGCTTTTCATTCCAAAAGCATTTCAAAAATGTTTTACAAGGTAAGATTAGGGAAAAAAACCCCCAAACATTGCCATGATTCCTTTAGACAAACTGAAGCCTGACAGCAGTGAGTATCTGATGTTTTTAAAGTGATTGCCTTCTGTAACGAGATACTGAAGATATTTTAATTTGACTTGAAATAACGAGATACTGAGATACTTTAATTTGACTTGGAATAAAATTCCATGGGAGGAAGCAGTTATCTCCCAGTCCTTCTAACGATTTCTCTCAACCCCTGGAAAGATGAAGACACAGTGCAGCCAGGCAGGATTTGTTATTGCCCAGAAGATTGGGTGACTCAGGCTGGGATTTGCAGCTTTTGGTAAACGTGGCAGCTTTTTGAATCCAGTCTAACTCTTGATGAGGTGCAAATAGAAATGATAACTTGGGTATTACAGCTGGCAAACAGCTTGAGGCACTTGGTGGCTGCTCTCCAGGGATCATTGCCCAGGTCAGGGTCAGCCCCGGCACCCAGGGATTGAGCTCCTGGGTGGAGAAGCCAAAGAGCAGCAGAGCAGCTTCCAGGAGGATAAATTAGCTTGGAGAAGACTCCTTTCCTCTGAGTTGCCAGTAGTGGGGAGGGCACTGAGCCAGAGCCACTTTTGGCAGGAAGGATTGGTCACACAGCCGTGGGGAGGGCAGCTCTGAGGAACATCCAGTTTTACTGTTGTTTCAACCACTTCATCCTCAGTTTGAGCTCAGGTTTCTGCACTTCCATATCTGCACTCTCTAAAGAGAAGTGCTGATCCTTGGCTTAGCATTGGAGATGATATTTTCCTAAGGCTCTGTTAAGAAATCCGTGAGGAAAAATATTTGTGTGGGAATAGAGGAGCTATTGCTTCATGTCTCTATTAAGTCTGAGAAGTGAATGCTGATTGTGAGTGGAATCCCTGAGAAATGTAGCTCTGGTCAAGAAGAGAGTAAGGATGAACAGCACTTTATGCCATAATAATCATATTTGTATCATCTGGAGATTCAGCTGCTTATTCCCTCTGTAGATTGAAAATAGTTCCGTTTTCATGGTATAAGCCAGACTCCACTGTGCCTCAATCCTCTGTATCTTGTGTCCTGTGGCATTCACATTCTCTGGAAAATCCCTTCACCCAGGATTCTTCTCCTGGGAAGCTGAGGGGCCTCAGATCAAAAGGAAAACAGTTCTGATCTCATTTGCTTCTCCTGTGCTGTGCTCATGTGGAATGTGTTTGGAGATTGTTCACCCACAGGTGATTGTTCCATTGCATTCTGCTGGGAGTTGTTTTCACTCTTTGGCCAGTCAGGGCCAGGATGTGTCAGGGCTCTGGAGAGAGTCAGGAGTTTTCATTATTATCTTTTTAGCCTTCTGTAAGTATCCTTTCTGCATTCTTTAGTATGGTATAGCATTCTTTAATATAATATGTCACTGTCATATTTTCTGAAAAATCCTTTCGCCAGGATTCTTCTCCTAGGAAGCTGAGAATCCTCAGAGAAAAGGGAAAACAATAATTATCTGATTTGCTTCTCCTGGGTTTTGTTGCTTTGGAATGTGGTTTGGAGATTGTTTCTCCAACAGGTGGTTGTTTCATTGGCTTTATGTGAATTATTTTAACTTAATGACAAATCACTGTCCAGCTGTGTTGGGACTCTGGAAAGAGTCATAAGTTTTCATTATTATCTTTTTAGCATTTAGTAAGTATCCTTTCTCTATTCTTTAGTATAGTTTTAGTATGGCATTCATAATAGAATAGAATATGTAATATAATGTAATATAATTAGTATTAATATTAATATATGTAATATAAAGATAATATAATGTAATGATATATAATAGTAATAATGCCCTCTGAGGACATGGAGTCAGATTCATCATTCCCTCCTGCCACGGGGCATCCCACAAATACAATAGTGTCCCACAAAACTTCTGATCCTTGGGGATGTGGGCACAGGGATGGAGCCAGAATTCCTGTCTGGATCCCCATGGGCAGGTCCAGCAGGCAGGAGGAGCTTGGTGCAGGGCTGGAGTTCAGGGTTTATCCCCTGGTTGTGGTGCAGCAAATCCTGTGCTGACCCTCCTGGTGCTCATGAAATGTAAATGGAATTAAGGGGAGGGACTGAATGTGCAAAGCTGGGATTGATTTGGAAGGCAGTTCTACAGGAAAACTTGCAGGGAGAATGGTCCAGTGTTGGTGGAGGGAGTTCTGTGAGGGTGCAAGATGAGGAGTCCCTGCACAAAGTGAGACTTGTCCTGTTCAAAGTAGTGTGGGGAGTAGGGAAGGAAATGGAATCATTTAAATATGAAAGGCAGTGAGATGTAATGAACCAAGGTGTGACTGACAAGGTGATTTAGTGAGATGGAGTTAAGCTGGATGCAATATGGTTTTAAAAGAAAAAGGCAGGTTTAGTAATAGAATTGTAGACATTTGAAGCAAAATACAAAACAAGCAAAAGCGTTTAAGGGGAGCTAATGTTTAGTAACAGTATTTTCAGTGTAAAAACTATCAGGAATTTAATTATAATTTTCTACACCTATAACATTTACAAACAAACACAAATCACCCCAGGAGCAAGTTGCCAAGTTGTTTTAACATAAATATTGAATATAAAATTAAAAAAAAAAGGGCTGTGAATTTACAGTGCCACTGGAAAATAAACAATTAATATGTTACTGCACAAAGCAGAGAACTAAGCAGTGTTGGATGAAATATGAAATAAAATATGACTAAGACTGAGGGGTAGAATGAAGTTTAAACAGCACCAAAAATCTTCATTGGTGACCCAGCATGGGACTAGTGAGACCACTGGTTAGGTGCCATGTTCTGGTAACATACATCAAGGTTTTAAATATTTCCAGTGGTTCTGGCTTCACAGCTGACATGCTAAAAACAAGGCAGAAATTGTTGGAAGTGTGGGCAAATTCTTAAATGGTTTAAAGTAGTGGTTTTCTGGCTAAAAGGATTTGGCCCTACAAAAAAAAAAGAAACTGCATAGCTTATTTGATGTGTTCCTATGTCTGATGAGCAAGACAAGGACTGGGGACACAGTGTTCCGATATTGAAATAAAATATTTATTTTGGTGCTTCTTTACCAATATCTAAATTTAGACTAAAATTATGTTTTCTCCTTCCATTGTTTCCCTCACTAAACGGCATGTATTGTTCTTTCTTTTCTAAGAGGAGAATTCCTGATTCCTTTTAAGATTTAAAAAAAATATATATTCAAAGTGAGCTGTGCACTGAGAATTTGTATGCTGAGCCTGTCAGACTGTGAATCTTTATTATTAGTGAGCTTTATCCTTGAGTCCATAGCTTGCAATCCAGTGTGAATATTAAGTGTCAGGCTCAGATGCTCTGTGAGGGATTTGCAGGGGCTGCCAGGCTCCTGTCCCAGCCTCTCAGCCCCCTCCAGAGATGAGTGGCTTCATGCCCCAGGTGTCACTTTGCTGGGAGGGATGAGGAGCAGCCCTGCCTGCAGGCTGGGATTCTCCTGGGTGCTGGGGAAGGGCGTGGAGGAGGGAAAAAAACGTGTGGAACTGATCACTCAGAAATGTGTGATGTTTACAAATCTGGTTCTTTTCCTGCTGAAAGAGCTGTAGTTAAAAAAACTCACTATGGTGTTTGCAGGGAATGTCCTGATGAAGGCAGGAATGATGAGTCTGACTCCATGTTCTCAGAAGGCTCATTTATTACTTTATTACACTATACTATATTAAAGAATACTGTACTAAATATACTAAAGAATAGAAAAAGGATACTTACTGAATGCTAAAAAGATAATAATGCAAACTCCTGACTCTCTCCAGAGCCCTGACACAGCTTGGCCCTGGTTGGCCTCAGAGTGAAAACAACTCCCAGCAGAATGCAATGGAACAATCACCGGTGGGTAAACAATCCCCAAACACATTCCACATGAGCACAGCACAGGAGAAGCAAATGAGATCAGAATTGTTTTCCTTTTCTCTGAGGCTTCTCAGCTTCCCAGGAGAAAAATCCTGGTGAAGGGATTTTTTTGGAGAATGTGAATGTCACAAACTCACCTTTTTTTGTTTATGCAGAAATAACCAATCTGGCCCTAAGAGTTTCCCACTGATGTCTCTGGGTTGCATCATTTATACTTTTTGGTCCTTTATCTCCCCATGGAAGGTCATGTTACTCTTGGGGAAAATCTGCTGCTTGACACAACTGAGCTTTGTCCTTTTTTCCTTCTGATCAGAGGAGAGCACTTCAGCTTCACTGTGGGATCTGCAAGGACTGCTCCCTACTTGTGACTTTACATTTTGTAATCATTGTCAAATTGCACCCAGCTGGGAGCTACAACAATAAATAATTCTTTCAGCCCAAGGCTCTCCTGTGTTGTATAAAACAAACACTAACCTGTCTTTTGAAATCAGTTGTAGTCATTTCATGTAGCAGGGGTAAATCTCCAAACATGCCGGGCTTAGATTATTTTATTTTTGCATTTTTTTCAGACTGAAATGATTTTTCTGCATGAACAGTAAGAACCCTTTTGATAAAACTGCAATGTGCCAAGGGTGCAGTAACCTGTCCCCTCTGTGCAGCAGTGGCCTGTGGTGGGTGCCACGGGCTGGGGATGCCCCCAGCATGGTTTGTGGTGTCTGGGGGAAGGCTGGAGCCCTGCAAGCCCTGATGACCTCACAAAAGTCCCTTTTCCTGGAGATTGGTGTTTGTCAGCTGATCCACCCCACCCCCTGTCTCCAATGTGTGAATTGATGCTTTTACTTTCTGTGGTGATAGAAATGTCCTTGGGTCAGAAAACTTGTTGTGTCTACCCAAAGGAGATTTTTCCTTGGCTTTGTCCACAAGAGACATGCTCCAAGTCCATGGAATGTGATGGACCCTCTAAGTGTTATTTTCTGTTAGGGCTCAGAGATGTAGCCTAGAGTTGTGCTGTTTCTCTAAGAATAATGATGTCATAAATCACCAAGCTGTTGGATAAACTGGTGGGCTTTGGTTTGTTTTTATTTTTTCTTATTCTAGTCCTTGATTTCAGATGTTATTAACATCCACGTTTCTTAAGTAATGTAAAAATTTCTGTTAAAAATAATGACAAATAGGTAAGCTTGCCATTCTTCTCTCTACATGGGCTATTTCTCTGCAAACTGCATTGCTTATAGAGCTGTGATTTATTTCTTGACCTGTGATAGATGAGAGAACCACTGGTTTAAATATGCAGAATGCAAAGCCTGTGTTCTGGAAGTGTCATCTTCCTGCTTCCCAGGGTTTGTCAGGGCTAACATCTCACCCCTGGAATTGGTGGGAGGACTTCTCTAGTGGCAGATGAGCACAGTTAAGCCTTTTTCAGATGATTTTGTTATTTCTGCCCCTCCTTTGAGCACGTTGTTCGCTGGGATTAGTGGTCTCAGTCTGGCAGGCACAGCTGTGTGTTGCCATGGCTAACATGGGAGCAGCACTGCTGGTCTGGGTGCAGTTTTCTACCTGCTCATGGGGTAGAACAGTCTGTGCTGTAGACAACTGGGGAGAAACCAAACAAACAAACAAAAAAAGTGAGAAGAAAAGCTCTGGGACTCCTAGGAGTCATGATGGCAACAGGAATGGGGAAGCTCTGTGCCCTGGGCTTTGCCCTTTCCCTGCATTGGCAGAGGAGCTGACTCTCCCACAGCTGAGGCTCTGCCTCTGAGCTGTCCCTGCAGCCAAAATTCTGAAACGTCTTCTTATAAGAGACCCACATTCCTTTCAGCTCCATGATATGTTTGGTGCTACACTTAATCCTACAGTTTTTATGCTGAGTAAATACATAAACATCCACATGGCCTCAGTCACAGGATGTAACCCTTTTTAACTCAGTGGCTTTACCTTCTTTTTTAGGTATTTATTTAAACCTTCTGGCACTTTCAGTCACAGGTAGGGGGATATGCATTGTAAATGATGGTTTTATCTCAGGTAAGATATGGAAATAGAAGCAAGGTTAGCTTGAGGTTATCACAGTCTAGTTCTGTGCTGCAGCTCATGCAGTCCTGCTGCCCTTTAGGGCTCAGAGGGGCACAAAGAACTTCTTACCCAGCTTGTACAATAATTTAAAAGTAATATTTTAACAGATCTGTGTCATTTTTCTTCTGTACCACCATGCAGCTGTGAAGACAGTGGTGGTCAGAGACTCTACTGCACAGACCTTTCAGGTCATGTGTGGATCTTCTCTGTTAGCAGTATTTTGTTGCACAGAATATGCACGGAGGGGCAGAAACCTACAAAGGGAAGCACCTGGAGAGCTGTGTCAAAGGTTCAGGACAGAGCTGAGATGGAGTCTGGTCTCCCCTTTGCAGTGTCTGCCCTCCTGTACAGATACAAACAATGCAGAATAGAGCATCCACCAGCAAACACAGTGCAAAGCACCAACACTTGCATTTAATATTTCAAATCAGTTCTTATGCCAAGAGAAGCTATTTAATTTTAAGTGCTATTTGAACAAATCCCTGCTCACATTCAGCAAATCTCTGTGTTTATCCTCCTATCACAAAGACTTCCATGATTCCTTTGTACAAAAATATGCTCTGCATCCCTTGGATTCCAAATGTGCTGTGTGCCATTTTCATTTTGAGAAAAAAAAATTGCTTAATTTTGAAAGATCAGAGACTGAGACTTCATAGAAAATTATTTTCAGGGGATTTTACAGTATTCTTCATTTTATAGTGAATACTTGCTTCTAGCAATCCCTGCAACTGTCTTGTTAATAATCTTTATGCTGTTACCCTTTGCAGTGCCCCATGGATCCCAGATGTGCATTCCTGCACCCATAGTTGGTTGTACTTTTTCCCTTCCACACAAAGCTCCATTTCTGACATGGTATCAGGTGGTTTTTCTCCTCCTTGAGTTTCTTCTGTGCCTTTTTCACAGGGTACAGCCTGTGCTTGGTGCTTTGTCTTTCCAGGTTCTCAGCCCCAGGGCACCGTGATCCCATCCTGCTCCTGTCACACAGAGCATCCCCTGGGACATGGGGCCACCTCTCCAGCACTGCTGCAGGAAAAGGGAGCCTGGGAGGGTCTGAACACGCATCCAGCACATCCCTGGTGGCTGTGGCTGCCCTGAGGGCCAGGTCTGAGCCCTGTGGCTCCCAGTGCAGTGTCCCAGGGCCTGGGGCAGCTCCCCAGGGAGCACAGCCCAGCTGGGTCTGGAGTGCAGAGCCAGCTCCACTTGATGCCTCTGGTTTGAGCTTTTCTGTGTTTCACATTCTGTGCTGCTTTAGTGTGTGGGTCTGGGTTCACATCAGGGGATGGTGAGCTCTGTGCACAGAGCAGGGAGACAATTCCTGCTCCAGCTGGGCACCAAGGACAAATGATCCAAATCTCAGCCCAGGAGCACAAACCCTGTGGGCTGGAGAGAGAAAAACAAGCAGGGTGGGACTGCCTGGGCTAAAGCTGGGCTGGGACAATGAACTGCAAGGTGCAAATGGAGCAGAGCTGATCCCAGGGAGAGACCCCGTGCCCGGCCGTGCATTTTGGGGCCATTTTGGTTCATCTGGGGTGCAGCCCTGGCTGGGCTCTGGTGCTGCCCACGGTGCATCCATGGAGGAGATCCTTGGAATAAATCCCTGCTTTATTCTTTAGCTCTGTCCAGCTTCTGCTGTAGGGTATCCCACTGACAGCCCCAGGATCCACCTGGGGACTCCAGTAGCAGTAGTCCCTTGGGATGGAGGGGGACAAGGGGACCCTTGGTCTGGAGTCCCCACAGGAGCCCCAAGGCTGGAGAGGAGGGGCAATGCAGTCAGAGGGCCACGTCTGAGGTCAGCCAGGCTGGAGATGGACACCCCATGGCACAGTTGAGGCCAGGGCCCAGAGCCTGAGAAATAATAATTTTTTCATTGTGATAGGAAGTGCTGTTCTGTAAAGTATTCATTGTAATGATTGAATTTAAAAAAAATAGCCGAGGTGATGGTTAAGATACAGGATTAAATTTAATGGTAATAAAGTGCAGCTAGAAATGCTTAGTAAATGGTTTCAGTCCCCTCTTCTAAGGCTAATCAAGGCAGTGAGCTGCTCTGTGTTGAGTATCCTGGCATAGATATCAAATGTGGTTTATCATATTCCAGTTGCATTTCGTTTTTTTCTCCTTTTCCCTTTTTTTAACCTGATGTTCTGAGGATTTCCTTTTAGTGCCTACAAACATCTCCTTTTGACAGACAGTGCAAATTAAAAGATATGGCTGGGCAAAGGAAACTGGAACCCAAATATGCCCCCTGGGTTTTCATTTACAGTTAGAAGCTACAGACACAATTACTGCTGACAGAAATGCAGAAGCCAGTGGCAGAGTGCATGTGGCAGCAGAGTCGTGCCAGGCAGTAATTGGGAAGATTATTTTTAATCAGAGCATATCCTACAGCCCAAACATTAGAAATCTCTTGTAAGACTGACAGGAAATTAAACTGAGACCAAACAAAAAAAGCCTCAAAATAGAGGTAATATGGTTAGAAGTCTAATGATGGCAGAACTCACTGCTTGTTGCATTTGGTTGTTATCTAAAGGGAATGGCTTTTAACTTGCAGCAAGAGATATTATTGTTTAATTGCATTTTTAGAACAGAACTAAAAAATATCAGATTAGATCAATTTAGACATAGGCTTTTGATAAAGGTCTGAAGCAGTAGACGTTAAGTCAGACTTAGTAATTGTATATATGTATTTGTGGTGATTTTTATTATTGCTTTAGGTCATTTTTTTTTCTTTAATATAATGCTTAATGAAGCCACTTCTACTGGAAAATAACAACATATCTGGGATACTCTTGGAGTGCTTGGCTCTGGTGATATTTTTGAAGCCTGGATGGCCTGGGGCTCAGTCTCAGTGACCCTGCAGAACAACCTCAGCTTGTTGGGGCTGCCTGAGCTGCTGCCCCGAGGGAGAAGCCCTTGGGGTGTCTCAGTACTGACACTTTCACCTGGAAACACTTCTTCATTTTTAAGTGAATCTGAATAGATCATCATCTGTGCCAAACTTCTCCCTGCACACTCAGCTGGAGCTCCTCCAGCTGCCTGTGCAGTTTGCCTTGTCCCTGAGCAGAGCAGGTGTGGTATTTTCTGGGGCAGGAAGGAATGAATCTGACTCCATGTTCTTAGAGGGCTAATTTATTATTTTATGATATTATATAAAAGAATGCTATACTGAACTATACTAAAGAATAGAGAAAGGATACAGACAGAAGGCTAAAAGATACTAATGAAAACTCATGACTCTCTCCAGAGTCCTGACACAGCCTGACCATGATTGGCCATTAAGTTAAAACAATTCACATGAAACCAATGAAACCACCACCTGCTGGATAAACAATCTCCAACTACATTCCAAAGCAGCAAAACACAGGAGAAGCAAAGGAGACAAGAATTGTTTTCCTTTTTCTCTGAGGCTTCTCAGCTTCCCAGGAGAAGAGTCCTGGGCATGGAGGATTTTTCAGAAAATGTAACAGTGACAAGCAGGAGCATTGTGGTCAGGTTCTGCTGCTCTTGCTGTGCCTGTCACGGGCAGATGTTGTAACACCAGCTGCAAGCAAAACTTGGCTGATTGGGAGTTTGTTTTTCAGTCACAGGAGTGCAAAACCTGCCTGTTTCGTGGTTTGCCACAACTGATGGCAGTTGTGGAAAAGGAGATTTAGCACAGGGAATGTGCAGAAGGTGTTTCTCCACAGGATTGCTTGTAGCTGTGTGGGCAGCATTTTGTGTCAGTGTGAGGAATAAAGTGAAATGCCCAAACCCAGAGCCAGCCACGTTATCCTGAGGCCTGCAAACAGGATTTTATCACAATTACAGTAGAGGTTTTTCACACAAAACTACTGGCATTTTCCAGCTACTCCCTTCCAGTATTTCCTTCTCCTCGAAGTTGCTTCATAAAATCACGTGAACATGCCTGAAATCCTGCTGGTTGTTTAGGTATTGCCAGAGTAGCTGGGTAACAAATTCAGTGTACTTGGTAAGGCAGATCATGTCAGTCTGTACAAGCCCTGGGAAGTGTGACCTGCAGAGGGGTAGGTGATGGAATGTCCCCAGGGCTGTGGGGTTTGCCCTCCACGAGGAGCTGCCCTGAGCTGGCTGGTGGTGCCAGGGGGCTGCAGTGTCCAGCAGGGCTGGGTATGCCCTTGGGTGACTGTCACCCACATGTTCTATGAAAAAGCCTTTCCTTAGGATTTTTCCTCCTGAGAAGCTGAGAGGCCTCAGGAAAAAACTGCAAACAATGATTATCTGCTGCTGTGGAATGCAACAAGGGGAGTCTGTGATTGGTCTCCTCTGGTTGTTTCTAATTTGTGGCCAATCCCAGTCCAGCTGTCCAGACTGTCTGGGTCACAGACAAACCCTTTTTATTCATTCCTTTTCTATTCTTAGCCAGCCTTCTGATGAAATCCTTTCTTCTGTTCTTTTAGTATAGTTTAATATAATATATATCATAAAATAATAAATCAGCCTTCTGAACCTGGAGTCAACTTTCTTATCTCTTCCCTCATCCTGGGACCCCTCTGAACACCACCACAGGTGACAGTTTCTAAGTGTGCCACTCTTGCTTTTGCCCAGCACCACATAAATGAGAAGAAACCTGTGTGCTCAGCTCAGAAATTGGTTGTTGGGAGGGTTTGGGCAGTCAGGCAGTGCCACTGCTGCTGAGAGCATCAGTGTGAAGCTGGCTCTCAACTCCAAGAGATGCTCCCCTAGTGATGGTCCCAGCTCCAAGGAGACAGAAATTCAAGTGTTTGCTGCTCCTGCTTGTCACCTTTCCAGACTCTGAAGTTCTTTAATCAGGGTGTGTGATCATTGCAATACTGCCTGACATGTTTATAGAGCATGTGCTTTTCTGCTGCTGGTGGTTCTTGTTCCCATTTTTCCTCAGGTGCATTAGAAAGAAACTGATTTTTTAATTTTGTATTTTATTCATTTATTTATTCCTGTTTAAAGTGAAACCACATATAAGGGGCAGGAAATTTTGTGGAAAAGCACCCAATATGTTTACTGTTAGGAATTTTACTGAAGTGGATAAAAATATATTAAATTTACTGACAGATTGATTGGATTATACTCTGACCTAAGTGTGTATTATCTTCGGAGACTGAAAATATGGACAAAAATTCTGTTTTCAAGAGTATTTGTATCAAAGAGTCCATATTGCCATTTGCACATGGAAATTAAAAATGCATGTAGGGAGAATCTGTTAGGTAAAACATGGCTGAACTTACTGTACCTACTAGAATTCAGTGAATAATTCAGTAAAATGTTGCATTTCACAGCTGCTCATTAATAAGAGAGAATGGCATGGAATAGAGTGTTACCCTATTGGAATTCCCAAATATGTGCCTGTAAAGTATATTCTGAATGCCCCCCTTTTGGTTATGCATTTTATGACAATGTTTCATTTGCAAAAATGCTGCAAATTTTCAATTGAAGGATACACAAAAAGCAAATTACAGTGGTGTGTTCCTATTGAAACAGAAACCTGTGCTGGAGAAAATTTACAGTTATAGCTTAGTAATATCTATTTTAGTAGGTAAATTTGCAATGAAAACATAGATTTTTGGTTTCAAATGCACTGCAAGCTGTCTGAGCCCATTTACTGTCTGTGGAATGTGTAATAAATAATAAAATCACGCTTGTGAATCGATAACCAGATTTTGCAGTTTGGCTTTGTGCTACAGCAAAAACACACTTCTGACCCAACAGGGTGTGCAGTGACAGCCCAAGCAGTGCATTAGCAATTGTGGTTTTTGTTGGGTCTTTCTGTGAGGGCAGAGCACAAGCAGGAGCTGCCCTGAATAACTCCTTCCCAATAAGAATGTGATTTTCTTTTCCCAGGAAACTCCACAGAAGCCCCATGCGAGTGGTGCCTATTGTTTCCATGAGCAGAGCCTCCTCTCAGTAAGTCCCTGGTTTTTTTTGTTTTTTTTTTTGCCTGTTGATTTCCCCAGAACTCTCATGTGCTCTCAGAATTAATGCAGAAATCCTTGGGACTCTCCAGCTTGCTGCACCACGAGGCTAATAGAGCACAGGTAAAGGGTCTGAGGGCTTTTGGTCTTTAGTGAGCAGTGACATCCTCAGGAAAGAATCTTGCCTGGTTCTGGCTGTAGGTTACAGTGATTTTCTCTTGTGTTTCCCTTGAGCACGTTTGGGTTGTGTCACTGTCGTGTTTGTGCCACCTTTGGCTGATTACTTTGTGTACACATTACTCACTGACACTTTTTGCCCTCAGAACAGCTCTGGATAATTAATTCATCATGCTGTCCTTTAGAAAATGCTCTCTATAAAGTCAGAATAAGGAATATGAGGAGTTTAGCTCCAAAATTTACAGGACATGTGAAAAGAGTATTTGTGCTGGTTAATTTTTTGCCTTTTCCCTTTCTGAGAAGAGGCTTTGATATCCAAACCACTTGTTGCTTGTTCATCCTTGGAATTTATTCTTCAGTAAAGGTTTTTCTTTGTATCACATACAAAAAACCAATAATGATTAAGCACTTTTTATTCATGATAAAGCTTTCTATACTTATAGTAAAAGCAGAGGTGTCAGAAAAAAACTGTGTAATTGTGGTAGATGTGCATTTTATACTTAAACAGTTTTTCATAGTCCTCTGCCTAAAATAAACTCCAGTTCTCAGATATTTTGTATTGGGTAGTGAGCATGGCTTGTTCTGCATTAGGCTGAATATATTTTTGCCTTATATACATTTATAATTACACTCTTCTTTGTTCTGTGTTGCACATGGGTATTGACAAAATAATAGACTATGTTCCCTTTTTTGTTCCACTGTATTAATGTGAGAAGCTGAGTTCTGCCCCAGCACACAAAGTTTCATGTCACTGAAAAAATTAGACACACAATCCTTGCTAGAAAAAAAAGTAGAGTTTTGCATTTATTCTCCTACACTGAACACAATCTTCCTCCTAATGTCTTTGAAATAAGATTTCATTATTTCAAAAAGACTGCCTGGCTTACTGGATGAAAAAAAAAAGCCTGTTCATCTTGAGGATAGATTTAAATCAATTCTGTAGTGCTCAGCATGCTTGTTGCTTTTAGCTTTCCCTCTGTCACGAACAGTATTTTCTAGCACAGAATAACCTTACAGCCCTTAGCAGAATTTGATGCAATTGGCAGCTTTTGTTAGAAAAATTCTGGTAAAAAATTGCACGAAGGAGGTTGGAGTTTCCAGCCCAGGGGAGAGAGCAGTCCCTGAGATAATCACAGCATGTTTTGAGGAAGCTCACATTAATTTGGCTGTGAACACAGTGCCTCAGTAGCTATAAATTTCGTTTCCAGGAAAAGATATTAATTTTTCCCCCAACAAGCTAAAGCAGAGGTTTGGGGACCTGCAAGAAGAGAGAAGAAGAAAATGCTCCTTTGAAACCTGAGGAAGGTTTAAGGCTCCCGAACCCCCACGTGCATCATTTGCTCATTATTTTCCTGGTGCCCACAAGGCAGCAGCAGGACTCTCCATCAGCTGAGGGGTCCCTGTGTCAGCAGGCTCAGCCCCAGCCCCGGGTGTTGCCTGGAAACAGCTGTGGATGGGAGCTGGCTCCTGGCAGCTCCATCTGGCTGGGCGGGATGCCCTCCTCACCCCCGGGACATTGGGCACAGCTACCACACTGCTGAAATATCTGTCCCCTTCCCTGCCTGAAAAAAAGCATTTCAAACCACAAATTCCAGTCCAGCACACAGGTGTTAAGGTGTTGGAATTGTATGTGTTGAAATGAAAATCTGCTTCTTCTCAAAATGATCTGTAGAAATCGAATTTTGTATTCAGTGTCCTTGGGTTGAATTTCAGTCCAGTTCCTAGCTATAGTTGCTTTGCAGTTTTTTCCTGTTTCATTTGATAGAGAAATGTGTTGAGGTAAGTTTAGTTTTAACTAGAGAAATCCTGGATTTTAAAATTCAGTTTCACAGCCTATGGGTTTGGGTGTATGACCTTCTGTTAGTGGTGCAGTAATGCCTCCAGTACTCCAGCAAAGCAAACCAGTAAACAAAGCAAAAGAAGACAGCTCCAGAAAGCCACTGAAAACAAACATGACAGGCAGAGGAGATAGAATTGTTCCAAATATACAGTGGGAAATCAAGGACAAATAGTGACTGGCAGGGGGTCTGTAGCAGAAATGGATGTCAAACCCAGAGAAAGCAGAGGCTTCACTCATTCCCTGGTGTGGAGAGGTTTTCCCATTGCCTGGAGAGAAAGTGGGATTCCCTGAGGTGGGGATGCTGCAGAGGGCAGTGCTGGGAGCAGCACCCTGCCCTGGCTGTGCTGTCCCAGCCCAAAGTGGAACCCGGGAGCTGGGATTGATCTGGGAGTGCTGGCAGGGCAGGGGAGCTCAGCTCCCAGGGCTGGGCTGCATTTCTCTTGGCTTATTCTGAAGGATGAATTGCTGTGCTTTGCCCTCCCTGCACTCCTCCCTAGCCTGAAACTGCAATCCTTTGGCAAATAAGACATTTCTCTCTGGTATTGCACCGGAGTTCTCTGAAAAAAGAAAAGAAATCAGAAGTGTTTTGGTGTTTGGCAGAAAGTTTCTACAATTCTTGCCCATTCTGTTGTTTTTTTCCTTACTCTTCAGGTTGTGCATGCAGCAACAGCTGTTCCATAATTTGATAAACATACTGTAATTAAGTGATCTTGTTTATTAGTTACACCTTTCCCTGACTAGGAGATTTTAAAGCAGCAGAGAAAGGATGAGCCAGAGGTGCTGCTTCATGTTAATTTGACAGCTTCATCCCTTGGAAGCTCTGCCATGGCTGCCCATGTTTTAAAGCCTGCTGGATGTGAAGATATTTCTGCTAAAAGGCTTTTGCTCTCCAGTCTTACCTTGCAGAGCAGTCTGGTGGTGATGCAGAGGCACCTGCAGGAAGGGCTTATAAAGCCATTTAAAAAAAGGCATTTAAACCCCTTTTCTCTAATTTTAGAGTGAGCTGTGTTTTCCTTGGCATTGTAAACATGCAGAACAGAATAAGGGAGAAATAGCTGTAATTGCATTGAAAATATTATAGGGCATTATGAGTCCTCTTTTCCCCCTCATTAAACACATAGTGAAAAATTGTTAAAAGAATAAATCTGTTTTTCCAAAACATCATAGCATGCCATGGAGGAGTCTGAGGAGTTTAGTGTGATCTAGGGATTTCTACCTGAGAGGCATGGAAAAAAAAAATAATTGTGAAAGAGACCTATTATAAAATACCAGAATTCTTTTAGACAGAAACCAATATTATAACTTTATTCTAAAAAATATAGAAGAAAAAAAATTAATGATGGTATTCTTTTTTATTCATCTCTCTCTATTCTGATGCAGTCTGAATGAGAATATTAGTCTAGAGACTTGAATATTTTTTAAATTGCAGCACTTTGAATTACTGATATGTGCAAATTACAGTAAAAAAGGGATGAAGGATGGTAGTTAGACAACGTAAATGATGCAGTAAGTTCTGCTCCATTACTTTATCTCAGCTAGGATGGGGAACAGTTTAGTTGTTAGGTTCTGCTCCACTGTCATATTATTCATTGTTGTTTTGCAATATCTTCAAATATCTTCTACAGTTATTGTAGGAATTCATTAAGGACAGGAGCAGCGAGGCATTTACCCACTGCTAATGATGAGCAGCAGAATATTCTCATGGATGTTTTTGCTTCAGAAAAAGCTTAACTAGGGTAGCTGAGCCTGACCTGTGTTGAATTTATCTTTATTTTATTTTTTTTTTCCTAGTGCTGCTGTGAGGTAATTCAGTGTTAGGTGGCAGATTGGAAATATTGCTTTTCCATGAGTTAGAAATGTTTCACTAGAGATGTGCTTTCCTGATTAGGGAGCTAAATATACTTCTTTTGTTTAATTTGGTGGGCTTGGGGTTTTTAAAATCTGCATGTCCCAAGGTTTCATTTACCACAGGGGAAGAAAATGTTGTGGGTTTTTTTTCTTGCTGTCATTAATGTGAAGTTTTTATGGGTAAAATCACCATTTTTTGGAGGAAGGAGCAGGTTTATAGGAGTCACTGTTAAACCACTGCTATAATTTCTCATTTGCTGGATGGCAAAAGGGCCACAAACCAGAGTATCAGTGCTCTGCTTGTGATTTACTGGTGGTTCTGCTGCTCAGCTCTCTGAAACCATGATCTTCCTACAGAAATAAAGGAGCTGTCCTTGTTCAGAATGTGCTTTATCACTGCTGCAGGTGATTTCTGTATTTATTGGGGCAGCTAAAGTTATTCTCTCAAAGCAGATTCAGGAGCATAAGGCTCACTGAAATTGAATAGGACATCTTGAAAACAAGAGCCAGACTCCTAACATGAGGGTTTTTTTTTAAATATCACTGTAGATTATCACGAATTGCAGCTCTGTAACTAAAATTAGCACTGTAATTTTCCCTTGGCTGTACACAAATGTACATGTAAAGAAATACTGTAACAATTTCCTAATTTCTCCTTTTTCTCTTGTAAGAATTAAGTCCCTATTTCTTTCTGATGGATTCTTCTGTGCACTTTGTAAATTCTCCATCTTTCCAAGAGGTGTTTGGAGTTAACCAGCTAAAAACCTGAGGGGTTAAATGCAGCCTGGCCTGTGGATTTACTGGGAATTCACAGCCTGTGTTCTGACCCCACTGAGATTCTCCCTTCACAAACATCACAGTGCAGACATTTTCTTACTCAGCCTTTATGAAAATTTCCACGTGCATGTAAACAGCCCAGAGACTTTCACTGGCAGTCGTTTGCACTCTGGATGTTCTCCAGATTGCAGCATTAAGGGGGTTTTGATCAAGTTCATTTCCACAGCTCCGTGCCATTTAGGAGATATCAAGCCCCAATATTCCTGTGAGATTAGTGTGTGCTATTATCTCTTTATTACAGAAGGAGAAGCCAGAAAATTGAGCAGCCAGGAGGAGGACTACAGCAGAGCTAGGATTTGAATTCATGTTTCTCAAATCCCAAATCATTGCCCACCTTCTTGGGCCATATTTCCTCTGCTCTGCCTCTAATCCAGTAACTTTTCTTCTTAAGGATTTTCTCATTTAACAGTGAAAAAGACCTTAGAATTTCATGGTCCTCCCTGTCTCATAAAATTTGAAATTTTTCCTTAAGAAAACCCTGCAGTTATTAAATGTGTGTGGGAAGTGCGTGATGTGCAAAGTGCTATCAGCACAGGGCAGAGCTAATTGAAATGTGACACTCCTGGTGATCATCTGGGTCATGCCAAGGCTGTCCCCATCCTTTCATGAAGCTATTCACCTGATCCCCCTTTCTTTGAAGAGCTTACAGACTTCTGAAACTCTTTTTTGGTCATGCAGGGTGGAGGTGCAGCCATGACAGGCACTTGGGCATTCAGTACAGCAACTTCTAAACCTGGCCAGGCTGCTCTGGGTTTGGGGAGTGCTGCTGGAAAAAACACTGAGTGTGGGCACTCAAGGTCACTGTGAGGTCCCTCAGGGTCAGGGTGGTCCCTCAGTGTCAGATTGTGGTTAGTCAGGGTCAGAGTGGTGCCTCAGGGTCCCAGTGAGATCTCTCAGGGTCCCAGTGAGATCTCTCAGGGTCAGAGTGGTCTCTCAGGGTCCCAGTGAGATCTCTCAGGGTCAGAGTGGTCCCTCAGGGTCCCAGTGAGGTCCCTCAGGGTCCCAGTGAGGTCCCTCAGTGCTGTGGTCAGTGGGGAATCCCTGTCCCTGCACACTAGAGCACTCAGAGCCCATCAATGCCCTAGAAATGGCTCTTGATCCTGCTCTGAGGTCCTGCTGAGCATCCCTGGGCACAGCCTGCTCCTCTCCCTGGAGGGGAATGTCTTTACTGCTCATGGGAATGAACAGGAGCAGTGGATGGCAGGAATTTAGAGGTGGGAAGATCTCATTTCTTTTTTTGTCCCACCATTAAGTTTGAGTTGACAAGTCTGTGTTTTGCTGTAATTCCTGTCTAGCACAGGCACAACCAATAAACAACAGCCTTTGTGGGAGTTTTTATTTCTCCTGGAAGGTGTGTTAAAAATCATGTAACTGATAGGCCTTTCAATTTTGGATATGGGCTGGCATTTGGAAAATGCATCTCCAGGGAGGAAGGAGAGCTCTGGGGAGTAAGAAAGATCTGTTGATAAAAAAATGAAAAGTTTTTCCTCATGCTGCATCGTTTCAGAAACTTAACTGAGTGAAACAACATGAGTTTGGCAAAGTAGATTTGTACCTGGCAGCATTTACTTTTCCTTCAGGAGTGTTTAATATCAGAAACTGAGATTACCTCCCAGAACTGCTTTGACTGTGGGCCTCCATAGGAGCTCACTGCACTGTGGAGTGTTCTAGAACTTACCCCTGGGGTTCAGCATGTGGGGTTTCTCACCCTTTATTTTTACACTACTGAAATATGTTTCCACCTGTTAATGCCTTGAGGAGAGCAGTTTGTCTGTGATCTACCAAAACCCATTGCACACCAATCAGGGCAAGTTTGGGCAGGTGGGTCAAAGAGCAGAGTTCTTGGCTGTGTGTGCAGAGGGAGGGCTGTGTCCCCTCCTAAATTCTTGTGCAGTCCCAGCTCACTGGTTGGGGAGGGAGAGTGAGGAAAAAGAAGAAGATAAATAAAAAAATAAAGATAAAGACAACCCTGATGCTGTGCAAACCCTGCTCAGCCACAGCCTGGCAGTAGCAGTAACACCCTTATCAGCCCTGCTTTAGTCACAAATCCAAAACACAGCCCCACATGGGCTGTATCTGCATTTCTGAGATGGAAATTAACCCTACCCCTGCCACACCTATAATACTCCTGGTTTTCTTCACTGTGAAGTTTCTGCTTTCCTCATCTGCACCCCAGAGGAACTTTCATGAGCACACCTAGAAAAGAGAAGAGAAGCACTGGCAGAGTGGTTTTGCTTGTTTAAGAGTTTGTTGTTTTGGTAGTTTTTTCCCTTATCTTGAAGGATAGTTTACACAGCTAAATGACACAGTTGTAAAATATATATATATATTGGGCCTACACTGAGAAAAAAATTGATCTGAAATCCTTCACAAATTATGTTTTTATCAAGACCAATATGTTGTGTGCTATTGATTTTTAGATCCACACAGCCTACAAGTAATAGAAGTTGCAGAGACAAAATAATTTAAGATGGTTTTCTGTCTTTTGTGTAAGCCAGGTTAGGATATTGAAGAACAAATCAATTTCTTTGCCACTCAGATTCCTTGAAACCCGAAAGAAAACTTCAGCATGAGTTATGGTTTCCAGATATTTGTATTTTCTAGTTACAAGTTTTTTCCTGCAGGCAATAGGCCCTGTTTTGTCTGACAAGCTTTTTTGCACCTTGGTCATTAGTAGTGCAACAGGGAGCTGTAAAGAAGAGCATGCAGGAGGCAGGAGCACCATGGGTGAAACCTAGCAGCAAAAAAAAGTGAAATAGAATTATGCAAAAATCTCATGTAAAGTCTGTAGAGGATTCAATCCAAGGTAGAGGGGAAATGAAGAAGTGGCAGAAGCCCCATCTCTGGGACTGGGCTCTGCTCCTCTGTGTGCCCTGATCACACTGTGAGGGATCAGTTCTGCTAAAACTGCTGGATAACCTGACCATGGGAGCTGGATGGATCCGGGCAGAATCAGCTTCATGGAGGTGTCTTTGTCATTCAGGGCAGGAATCCTGAATTCATGAATCATTGGGCTTCAAATAAGACCCACCTGGGGAAATAAAACCATGGTGGGAGCTAAGGAGACAATAAACCCACTGCAACTAATGGAAGCAGATAGTACACAAGTGATTTTATGGCAGCTCAATACAAGCTCCTGTGGCTGACTCAGGAGTGTTTATTTAAGGAATGGCTTCAGGAGGAGAGTGAGATTTAAAAGCTACAGGTATACTCAGAACAGCACACTCTGTGTTGGACAAGTTGTGGATAAAAAAAATCCTTGTTTAGACCTGATGTTTAAGTACCACAGGAAGCCTGCATTTGCATAACTTGGTGAATAACATTACAGTTGGGTTTTTCTGCAGCTTTGTTGGGTACCAGAGGGAGAGAACAGGAACATTCTGCTGAGAGTACTTTTAAAGCAGCTCTGAAGCTCACTTGTTGAAGTGCTGAAAATATGTTGTACCGACTGATGTGCAGTTAAATGGAATAGACTGATCCTCAGTAGATTCAGGAGTATTTGTATTATTATCTAGTTTTCCCTGAAAGACTCTTTGATGTAAAAGAGACAACTTTTTATGATTCATATTCTTAGAGAAAATGGCCCACATTTAAATTGACTGTGGCTCTGTCTCCAGATGTCAATAAATTATTTCTTCCAGAACACTGGTCCCAAATGCAGATCCTTGTAAACATCCCCCTCACTGCTGCTCCTTCCTGGTATCCAAACTCTGCCTCTGAGGTTTCTTGGGAGACCTTTTCAGTGTTCCAAGTGGGGAAATTATCCCAAGGACTGTTTTGCCTGCATCCTCTGGAGATTTCAGCTGTCTGTCCCAGGCACGCTCCTCTTCCTCTTCTTTCTGTTCCATCCCACATCTCTCCCTTGTGGGATGTTTCTCCTGCTTCCCTCAGATTTGGGAATGAAGTCCTGCCTGGTTTCATGCTGCATTCTAGGGGGAGATTTTGTCCCTCCCTTTATGGGCTCTCTGGGCTCAGTGCTGAAGGAACAGAGAGGAGAAAAACAGCATAATTCTTTCATTGCTAACAGTGCAGGATGGGAAGAATAAAAGCCCTAAAATGTATGAAAAGGCCACCTGAGAATTTTCTAACCTGAAAATAAGCCCAATTCCAAAATTCCAAGGAATTATGTTCTCTGCAGCACAGCTGGGAAGGTTCTCATACAAAGGTCTGTCCTTTAGGGAGGGGAGATTATCTGCTCAAACTGCAATAGCAGTGGAAGCACTGCAGGAAGGGTGGACTGGAAGGCAACACCCACTTGGTGACCCAGTTATTCCAGGAATCACATAGAATGGAGTCAAGATCTCCCAGCCCTGTGTGTGGCAGAAAGAGTCATTGCTGATAAAAGGACACTTGGTGCAGATACAAGATATGCTGAGGAAAGAGGAGAGGGATTCACTGGGAAGAGGGCAGGGGGAAATCCAGCCAGACCCAGAGGAGAGCAGCAGCCTTAGACACACCTGGGAAGTGGGGACTGGAAATTGGGATCTGTATCTCAGCACAGAGAGAAGGGATGGGGAGATTTTAGGGGCACATGCATGAACCAGGAGGCTGAAGTGGGATGAATCCACTGGGTCTGCCAGAATTCCACTGGAATGAATAATTTTTAAAATTGATTTTTGATTTTTAATTGATTTTTTGATTTTTTCTAAAATATTTTTAGGGGATTGATAGAGGGATGTGCATGGGGATCTACAGTGTTCAGTTTGTAAAAGGGACAAAATAATGTCACATATTTCTGTTGAGACAGGATTGTTCCAAGCAGGCAGAACTAAAACTGACAGGGAAAGTTCAGAAAGCTGAAGGATTAAGTGCCAGAATAAAATTCACTTGGAGAATTAGATAATAGATGGAAATCTTTCCTTGATGAGGGCGTGCGTGACTATTATTGCTCAGAAGGGTTTTTTTGGAAACATCAGATGGAGTTCTCAGCAGCATTAGTTCCATGCTTGACAGCTGTCAGAAAAAGCAAATTGAATATTTAGCAACTTTGAGAGAAGGCATTGAACACAGAAAATACAGCCCTGTTTCTGCTGGAGCTGCTTTCACATGTGCTGCTGCACACACAGTTTGGTTCCCCTGAGTCCCACGGAGGGGGGGTCCAGGGAAGGTGGAAGGGATGGCCAGAGGGGAGCCAGGGAATGCCTGGTGCAGTCTTTCCCTTGGGAAAGGAGGGACAGATGAGTGAAATGGAGAAAGGACAGATTGGAATTATCATTGATATTGATTTGAATATTGAAGTTCTAGTGATGTGACTCATAAGGCAGGGATTGTGGAGTCAATGACTCATGACAAGCATGGCTCTTTTTGTGCTGTTCAACAGCTTTTCCACTGGACAGTTCAGATAAAATAAATAGCTGCAAGTAAGAATAATTGTCTAAATTAATGCCTGGTATTTCTCACACAAAAAAATTCAGGATATCCCTCTTGGCAGATTACTGTGGGCAACACTGGTGCTTGTATTCTTTCATGAGCATCTAAAGGTGATTGTTGTTGGACAGGGGATTTAACTGACACAATCCAGTTAAACCAGCTCCTCTGATGTGTGGCATTAGAAATGTATTTATGGATCTGGTGTGCTGCTCTTGGTTAGGGTTTTTTTTGTGTACAGAAATTGTGTATCTGGAAATACATAATGGGAAATTTAAAGACAGGAATCAGCATTTATGTTATTCAGCGGCTTTAAAAAATGTATTTGTTGAATTATGATGAAAGAATACTGTTTAAATCTTTTAAAGTGGCAGTAGTTTTCTTGAAAGCCATTTTCTATTGAATTGAATCCGATCACATAATTTTAGATTCCAAAATGATTTATTGATCTGTTTAGGGAGAAAATCAGTGCCTTGGCTTTCAGGTAAACCTCATCTCAGGGTCCTGTAATGTGGGATGCAGTTTCACTCAGCTTTGATACTTAGCTACCCAATCCTAAATTTTTTTTTCTTTTTCTTTTTTTTGAAAGAAAAAAAAAATTAAAATTCTTATTTTTAGAAGAAACTCCATATTTTATAGTAAGCAATGCCAATGATGCTGCAAGCCAGCTGTCTTCCTAGGCAGTGCTGGTGGGAAGGGAAATGCTTTCAAACCAAGTGTGCTCCTTTTTTCTGGCAGTGCCTCCAGGAGCAAACCTGGTAGGTTTTGTGGTTTTGTAGATCCCCTTCTGTGTTCCTGCAGTCTCTGAGGATAGCTTCAGAACTTCAGGTATAAATCCAAAACTGGAAAAACTATTAAAATACATTATAGGCAGACAGCTTTTTCAGTTATTTGAATGTGTGTTTTTAATGATCTTATAATTTAAGTGTTTTCTCAGCCAAAGATCAAGGAGTGCTCAGTTTGGTGTCTGTGTGGGGATGGGCTTTTCTTTTTAATCTCCAGCCTCAATCAACCTTTTGTGTCTACTTCTGCTCAGAGTAGTTGTGACCTGGAGTTGCCTGCCACTGTTTTGTGGATATAATTAATATAATTATATGATCAATAATAAATATCAGTAATATAAGAGTATGGTACAGGCCACAATATTTATTTGCTGCTTTTTTCCCAGCATTACTAAATTCAGCTGAACACAGAGAAGGCAGTTTTTCATTCATTTTTGGAGTAAATTTGGGTGTTTTTATAATGGAGAAACACTGGAGAAAAAGCCCATTTACATAAGAATTCAGGAGCAGAGGAAACAAAGCTAACTGCATCCTCATTATTCTATTTGAATGCAGCCAACTCTGCCATTTGGTGGAAGGCCTTATTAATGACTCCTGAATAAGCAGACTTGGGATGGTGATATTATCTGTGATGCATTATTGAATCAACAGAAATAAACCTGCTGTCATTAGCCTAATTATTTAGATCTGCTGGAAGATAATGACTATTTTAAGTGCAAATAAGCTGCAGTTAGCAAGCAACTAACCAAACAAATAAGTGAGGTGGGAGAGCAAGGGAGTGAAGCCGGGAGGGAAAGGGGAGAAATGCGAGGAATTGTTGTGGAAAAACACTCAGGATGCCATTTCTCAGTGTGCCAGGGAAGGCTAAGGGCTGCTCCCTGAGACAGTGGGACAGGGATGGAGGGATGGATGTGGATGGATGGATGGAAGAGGGAGGGGATGGAGGGATGGATGAAGGAGGGGAAGGATGGATGGATGGAGGGATGGATGGATAGATGGATGGACACATGGATGGAGAGATGGATGGAAGGATGATGGATGGGTAGATGGATGATGGATGGATGTGGATGGGGGGGTGGATGGATGGATGGACGGACACACGGATGGAGGGATGGGTGAGGGAGGGATGGATGGAAGGATGATGGATGGATGGACAAGGGATGGGTGGATGATGGATGGGTAGATGGATGGATGGATGTGGATGGGGGGATGGAGGGATGGAGGGAGGGATGAAGGATGGATGGATGATGGATAGACGGATGAATGGATGGACAAGGGATGGATGGAGGAATGGATGGATGAGTGGAGGGAGGTAGGGATGGATGGACAGGGATGGATGGATGGATGGACAAGGGATGGGTGGATGGATGTGGATGGGGGATGGATGAGGGCGGGAAGGGTTGAGGGCTGGATGGAGGGTGGATGGATGAGGGAGGGATGGATAGATAGATGTATAGACAGCAGTGATGTTGGATGGATATCTATCTAGATGTGATATTTTAATTGGATTTTAGGTATTTTTTATTTTAACTCTCCTGCCTTGCCAGAACATCTGTCTGAAGTGAACTCTGAGCCTGTGCTAGATGAGCTCTGCCAGTGGCTCTTGGTGCATCTGTGAGTGCTGAAATTCCCCACAGATGGGCTGGCTGGGCTCAGCAGCACCAGCTCCCTGGGGCTGGGCTGCTCTGCTGCCCTTCAGTGGAAAATCAGTGCCCATAAGGTCAAATAACTCTTCCTGTTATGAGTTAGTGGGGGAAGGGAAAAAAAAGAGAGAGAAGGAAACTAAATTAACTTCCTGACAAATGCTTGTCAAATGTAGTTGAATAACACCTAATTTGAATGTCAAGTTTTCTCATTAATACCTTGATTAAAATAATTTCCTTTTTATAGCCAAAATACTTGCATAAATATAGAAAATATAATGTAGAAGTTATATTTAAAACCTTTTCTCTGAGGTTAGATGTGTTTGTAATTAAGTCTGTCTGCCAGAAGAAAATAAGGGTTACAGGCATCTCCTCATATTTGTGTTCAGGAATCTGCCTTCATGCATCATTTTTCCCAAATTAGCTCTTAAAATTAGGAAAAACCAGTTGTTTTGGGTTATTGTTGAGGTTTTTCCTCAATATCAATGTAAAACTAGTGGAAAGATTCTTTCTGATTGCAGGAAGCCTATAAAGTATAACAGAAGAGGAAATTTTAGAATTAAATTTTCTTTTAGTGTCTGTGACTTCACAGTTTGCTAATCAATCCCCTTTTCTATTTCATTATGGATTGTGGGACTTTTGATATTGGCAAGATTTTATGCAATTTTTTCCTGGTTCTGTTTTAAGTGACTGCAGATGGGAAGATCCTCTGAGCAAGGGGTAGAAGGGAGTCCTTTTCTCTGAGTGTTCAAAAAGAGACAAAAAGCCCCAGAAGCAAACAGAAGCAAATCTTCCTGCAGTTTGACTGAAGTTTGACTGAAGGTTTCTCCTCAGTGGCATAACTCTCATGTTAATTCTCAGTTCAGAATCATCTCCTATGTTTACCACCCATTAGAACTCATCTCTATTACATTTAGAGCACAAGATTTATGTGGTGTGAGTACATTTACTTTCCCATGCTTCTTGTTGGGTTATTCTGGAAGCTCAGGGCACTGGGAATATTTCTCTGCTCTGGGGTGTCCTAACTCCCAGGGGAGCACTGATTTTGACTTTTATTCATGGAGAAAGTTTCCCAGACTTCGATAGACTGGAACCCACAAAAGTGTGAAAGAGATTATCGAGAGTAGGGTAGGTGTATCGCTTGGTGAGAAATTTAGGTTTTGGGATTTTTAGTGTGTTGTGGATGGAAGCAAGATGGAGGGCACAGGATGTCATCCTGGGTTTCTTCTTCATGCTTCTTCTTCCTTCTTCTTTATGGGTTTGGGTGGCATTTTGTGGTTGGGCAGAAAAGTCCCCACTGGGGCTCTGTGGGATCAGTTATTGGGGTAAAAGGGAAAATAATCCAGGTGTTAGCTCTCAATTGGATAGTTTATTCTTAAAAGACCTTGGAACAAGAGATTGTTGGCCATTTTGTGCATTTTAAAGAAAAGCTGCCCAACTCACAGCACTGAGACTGTTTTACTGATAAGAAATAATAAACACCTGAGTCCAAATGTGAACTGCCATCCTAAGTAGCTTCAATCCAGACCCAGAGAAACCAATAGCTTATAACCTAAGGATTTTTAAGCTGAATTTTCTCCTCTTTCTGAAATTCACTTGCGAAGTCCTATCAGACATTTTCATGTGCAAAGTGCTAAAAGTGTCTCAAGCAGAAAAGCACTGTGCTCTCCACCTTTAGCTGCTAACAGGTGCTCACAGACTACACTTTTTGTTTGTTTTTAATGAGGGCAAAGGACCAGTTGTTGAGCCAGGAGAGAGTTTCTGCTGTAGTGACATCAGAGCAGAATTAAAATGCCAATAATATCAGGAGTTTCTCAGGTCTAGTGTTAACAATTCAATGGTGTTAAACATACTGAGATAGACATGGTGATTTGTACTTCATTCCTCATTTCAGAGGCTTTGCATTGCTCATGCTTTGGCATAAAAGGTAAATTAAATGGTATTTCAGTTGAGAGAGTTGCATGTGCCTTGATACCAAAGTAGTTTCCTTTCTGGAAAAGTTTAACCTACAACAAAATTGTAATGCTCAAAATCTACAAAAGAGAAAGCACTGCACAGAGTCTTTATGAAACCATTCTGAAGTTGATGAATGTTTCATGGAGTTTATTTACAATATGTATAATAGGATTTTGCATAATTCAAAAGCATGCTATTTGATCTTGCAGCATTTATTGAACTAAGAGTTTTTATAAAATGCATAAACAAATATATCAAACCAATGGTGGAAGTACTCCAGGGTAAAGTACATCAGCTGTCTGAGAACTCTCCCTAAAGTGCTGCTCGAGATTCCCAGTGTGCAAATGCCCTGTACACAATGAGCCTTTAAAACACATTTTCACATTTAAAGTGATTCCTCTCTCCTTTAGTACAATAAATATTTTTTTGGGGAGTCATAATGATTAGAGCCAGTAGGGCATAAATAGGCACCACGTGAAGGTTTATGCAGGTCCTCCATAAATCCTGGTTCTTGGGGGGGTTATTCTTGCAGATCTGCAGTTTGAAGATTCAGTCTTTTGGGAGTCACTCACACTTCCCCTGCATGGGGGATGTGGGATGTCAATAAACACATTCCAGAACGAGCCTTCATCCAGACAGAGAAACACTGATATTCCCTGGGGTTTTCAATACCTTTGTGATCTCATGTCCTTGATATCATTTCCTTATCCTTGGTCCTGGTGTGCCAGGTTCTGTTAGGGGTGTTATCCATGTGGAGGGAGCCTGCAACAAACCCAGCTGCAAAGGCAGTGGGCTAAGCTTGTGAAAACTGAAACATGTCTGGAGAGAGATTTCTCCTTTCCAGGTCTTTTCCTTTTTTTTTATTTCAGATTTTTCTTTGTTTAGTTAATGACATGTAATCATTGCAGCAGCCTGTGAAACAAGCACTGTAACATCTGCATGTTATTCACAAGCCATCACTGCTGTGTGTAGAAGAGAAAAATATCTCCCACTGCCTTCTCCCACCTTGCAGTCTGGGCTGGAGACTGACAGGACAGAAAGAAACCTGAGGAAAACTGGTAATTGCTAATGGGGAGTTAGATTCAAACTTGGATTAATTTGCCAATCTCAGCTCTTTGGCTGCTGCTGCTGCTTTTAAAAGTTTTGGAGGTCTGATTTCTGTTTGGTGATTTCTTTGTCTGCCAAGTTTTCCCAAACGTCACAGATTTATTTCACATCCCATCCAATCTCCTTGACTCATCCAGTGTTTTTGTCAGGGAATATCTCTGTGGTGCTGTGGGCATGAAGAAAGCAAAACCAAAAAGAAAAATGTGTTATTTGTTTTTGTCATTTGGAAGATATTTAAGAATTCCTTTGCCTGGAAGCGAGACAGCAGAATTAACAGTTATCCAGTTTTCTGCTTGCTATGTAGAATTCTGTAATATGACATCTCCAGGTACCATCATTCTGTGATGATATGGGGACAGTGACAAATTATTTTCATTCTGTAACCTCCAAACCTATGTTTTGTTCTTTATTAACCCTTAAAGGCCTCTGATTCAGCAGCAGTATGGAGGCTGGCATGTAACACCAGAAGAGGGGCCCCAGCAACAGACCCCACAGACCCCACATCCTGCAGTGGTGCAGTTACAGACTCCCTCTGTGCCTGCCCAGTGCTCCAGGGAGGGTGTGAGGAGCCCTCACTCACAGGGCATTGCAAGGAAGAACAGGATTGGGATGTAAACTCTGGTTGAGTTACTAGAACAATGATTTCTAGAAACTCTAGGATCACAGAAGTGTTTGGGTTGGAAGAGGCTACAAGAGCTCCCAGCCCTGCCATGGCAGGGACACCTTCCACTGTCCCAGGTGGCTCCAAGCCCTGTCCAGCCTGGCCTGGGACACTTCCAGGGATCCAGGGCAGCCACAGCTGCTCTGGGCACCCTGTGCCAGGGCCTCCTCATCCTCACAGTGTGGGATGATGTCTTCTGTAAAACTAATAAGAAAATGCATCTGAGGATGGTGAACTTAAGGAGGGACCAGAGATGTAGTGAAAAATACCAGTGATATTACTGAAAAAGTGAAAGAAAACCTGTGTATTAGCATGTGAAAAGAGCCAGCAGTGTGCTCTTGTGGCAGAGAAGCTGAGGGCTGTGCTGGGCTGCTGGAGGAGAGCTGCTGGCACATGGTCCTGCTGTCTGCTCAGCACTGGGGCCACTCTGGCCTCCCCAGGACAAGGGTGATGTGGCACTGCTCATGAGAGCAGGAGGCTCAGGGGGACCCTGCTTAGTGTGCCTGAGTCCCTGGGACAGGGTGCCAGGGCCTGTCAGCAGTGCCTGGTGACAGAGCAGGGCACGAGGAGCACAGGCTGGCACTGAGGGCTCCCCCTGCTCAGGAGGCATTTCCCACTGTGAGTTTGGCTGAGCACTGAGGGCTGCCTACCTGGGCACGTTCTGGGCTCCTGGGGATCGGCCAGAGCTGGCTGGACACTGTCCTGGGCAACTCTGGGTGTCCCTGCTTGGTGTCCAGAGCTCCTGTCCATCCTCAGCAGCCTGAGGGTTAATTATGCAGCAGTGCCCGTGTTAAAGGCTCATGTAACTTCTTCAGGCCTCAGCCTCTTCCTGCAGCATCATTAAACACTTCAGCAGAGGTGCAAGAAGAGAGAAGGAGAGGATATTACTTTACAGGGAGTAGTGATTGACATAATTAAATTAGCTAAGAGTCATGCCCTTTCAGTTATATCAGCCACTGCCCAGTGTGATCTCCAAGCATTTCAGACTCCTTCATGTTGATACATGGAGATAACATCTGTGCCACAACAGCTAGGGAATTTTGTCTTTTCCTTGTGTGAAGGATGAACTTGGAATTTTAATGAACAGAAAATATCCTAAACCAGACAACAAATGCACGGCAAAGCTCCTAACAGCAAACATCATTTAGTGCCAGGGAGAGACTTTCTCTGTTGGAGATCTTCAAAAAAATAAAAAAATAAATTAGCCCTACTCTGTCAAGGACAGCAGAAATAAAATTTGAACCTGTATTGGAGCGATGGAATGGAGCAGTGAAATCTCAAGGTGCCCTTATTTAAACACTTGTCCAAAGACAAGGTTTAGGATTCTCTTAGAAATTTGCATTGTCAGCTGAATGCATTGAAAAGATAACATTGCCATGCAGAGCTGAGCAGGGCATGGAGTATTTTAAAACAGAATAACCTTATCTAAAAAAACCCCACCAGCCTCAAACAAAACATCCCCACAACCCAAAACAATGTGCTCACTGTAGCCCAGTGTACCCAACCTGATTTGTTCTTTGCTTTTCCTTCTCTCTACCTACACTCCTTGGCAGTAACACTTCTCCAGAAAAGAATTTTCACTCTGCTGCTTTCCTTGCTGTGCTAATCACCTGTATCTGAAAATAGATCTTCAAAATTGTTTTACTCTGACAGGTCAGCAGATAAAAGCTGGATACCAGGGGGTAAATGTACTCACTAATAGACTTTCTTTCTGTAACCTAAGCAATATTCCAGAAAAAAAAACTTGGGTCATCATTGGTGTTAGGTTTGAAAATATCACTGGAAAATGAAGTCCTGTACTTTGTTGCTGGAGATGAGATTTTTTTTTTTTTTGTCTTAGGTTCTGGTTTTCCTGTCTCTCAGTTAATTTATGTGATAATTACCACCACAGCTGAATGACCAAAATCTTTAATGATGAAGCTATAGGAGCCCAGGCCCCATGGTGGGAGTGAGCTATTAGTGCCTCTATGTGTGAGACACACAGAGTGCTTTTCCTTCTCAGATCTCCCTTCAGCCCAGAGTCACTCAGGGCAAGCTGCAGGGTCACAAAACTCTGCCTGCTCCTCCATCCCAGCTCTGGCTGGGCTTGTGTGCCAGGGGCAGCATTTCCATCCTGCTGATCCCACAGTTCCTGCAGTGTCACCCCCATTTGGGAGGGCAGAGCTTTGCAAACTGAGGCTGCTCTGCTGCAGGAACCTCTCAGACCTGGCTGGGCAGTGCCAGCTCTGGAAGGTGCTGAGCTATGCTGATGTGCACAAAAGGCAGGGCTGGCCATATTTCCGTCTTTTTCACACTTGATGGCTCAAGGTCCAACAGTGCTGTGCTATTTATTGTCTGTAAAAAGTGATTTCCCAGGTTGAACTTAAGAATTCCTGAATTATTGATGCATTTTAAGTATGCATTAATGGCTTGGATGTGAATTTCTATATTTGACATAACCACTAATAATCTGGGCCTGCTTAGGAAAGAGTGTGGTCAATTATTTTTCCCATTATCTAATGTTTGTTTCGCTAAAAACGATTTATAGTCATCTGATTTCTTGAAATATGAGGATTTTTGGCAATTTCAGTATTGTGGAACAGAATGTGTTTATTAATTGCCATGACCTAAGGATGACTTGAATCAAAATGTTGTCCTTGCTAATAGCTGAATGCCTGCACACCAAAAAAAAAACCAAACCCTCAAACAGATCTTTGAAATTATTGAGCCATTGGTTTTTTCAGAGCAGTTATATCACAGCTTCAACAAAAACCATTCTTCACTCTGGAGCCTGGATCTAAAGCACCCAGAATCTCCCAGTATGTTCTACTGGAGCCTAAATAATACTCTTGGTCATAAAATCCTGGAGTAGGAATGGATATAAAAATGATATTGTTTTTTACTCTTGATTGGATCAGGCAGCTTCTCTGATGGGAAATGAATTGGGTTTTGTAGAGTTTTGTTTGCATCAGCTGGCCTGAATGTGATGGACTGGGCAACTGTGGGAGCAACATTTAGGAGGAGAGGAGAGCCCTGGAAAGGGCAGCCCTGCTGCCTGGGGTGTTCTGTCCATCCAGGACATTCCTTGGGGTGTCACACAGCATCAGGGAAGTCAGGAAAGAGCTGCTGCAGCCTCCTTCCCACTCAGAGGTCTTCTCTGCTTAAAAAAAAAACCATAAAAATGACCTTGAAATCTTGATTTTACACAGCCAGTCAGGGGCTAGGAAATTGATTGGCAATGCTGATATCAACTTAAGTTGCTTTTAAAATCAACAATCTATTTCCAGCAGCCAGGGCACGATGGGCAAGGTTTCAAAAGCAGAGTGCCAACAGGATTCTCCTGCCCAGGCCAGCAGGGAAAGCTTTCTTTGAGACACTTCACAAGACAAGTGGTTCCTCTGGCATCAGAGTCTGTCCTGGTGCCAGAAGCCTTCCTGTGACAACAAGGCATGAAATTTCCCTCCAGCCTGGCATCTAGCTGGATTTGCTCAGTGTGGTAGGGACAGCCAGTTAAATAATACAAAGTGATTTTCGACAAGTTTAACACACCTTATCTAGCTCATATCCTCTAGGACCACTCTGATACCCTTTACTGCTTTTTAGTGATTTTTTTTCTTTTTTCTTGTGTAAGGAAAGAGCACTTTGCTCTTAATGAAACACTGTTGTGTCACTGAGGAGGGGATGTTGGCTCGTGGAACCAGATTCCAGTGTGTAAAGCCAAGGGGCAGATGAGCCATTTTAAAATTCCCTGGAGAACTAGTGCTCTGAATGTAAGCTGCAGGTAATAAAAGTTGGTGTGTGCTATTTTGGACAGAAGAAGAGGGAAAATCCCTTTGATTTCTTTGATTCTTGGAGCAGTGACTATGGGAGTGCTCAGCCTTTTCTTTAGGGATGCTCCATAAAGTGTTGGCACTTCCTAGCTTATTTCTGGTTTTAAAAAGCCTTAAAAACCAAAATTAGCAAAACCAGCTCCACCACACCCTAACAAACCCATCCACTACAACTACCAACCTCACTGGCCTTGAGAATAAATCACCTACTGCGTTTTTAAACCAGAAAAGGAATTTTACAGTGGCAGCACTTTTATCAAGCTGCAAAATGTGATTCCAACCTCCCATTGCCTGCCTTCTATACCAATGAAGTGGCATTGGAAGGAAGAGATGTCATTTGGTACCTTAGGAGAACGTGGTGGCAAGGAGCTGTTTCTGGTACATTCTTCATATTCTCACTGTGGTTGGAAAGTTTGATTAGTCCCTGTGAGAAAGGCATCAAAGCCTGAAGGATGAAACAATAAGAGAGGGAGAGAATGAGCTCGATATTGTTAGAGCTGACTTTTTCTTGAGGCTGTTTTCACACTTCCTCAGGCAATAAGATTTTAAAAATAAAGTAGTCTCTAACATGAAGCCCACTTCTGGA
Source organism: Haemorhous mexicanus (assembly GCF_027477595.1). Taxonomy (NCBI): domain Eukaryota; kingdom Metazoa; phylum Chordata; class Aves; order Passeriformes; family Fringillidae; genus Haemorhous; species Haemorhous mexicanus. The sequence continues at coordinate 3,777,363 of NC_082357.1, forward strand.
GTCTGATAAGATAAAGCTAGACAGGCCAAGAAATCTTTATTTCTCTGCAAAGTTATTGGTTCATGTCTCATGTCCACAGATTAAAGAAGAAATTGATCTTGCTGTCAGACAAAGAATTTTCACAATCGTGCTGATTGTCAAGCACAGGTTAATTTGCTGAGTTCTTTTTCCTCCTCAATGAGTGGAGTGGTTTTGTTAAGGGGCTTTTTACAGGTTTATATGAAAATGTCTTCATTCTGCTTTGAAGTTTTTTTTTACACATTAGTATAGAAACACATACTGCAAGTCTTTCTCAGCTATGTGGGCACCAATCTAATCTTGCCACTTCAGTTTGCAAGATAATGTGTTTCCTCTTTCATCATTGGATTTAGACTTACTCTTTAAAAATAAAAAGGGAAAAAGGAGATAGGAGACAAGACTTTGCTAAGCTGAAAGAACATGAATTTTTTTTTTTTCTTCCTTGTCTTCCTAAACATACCCAAATAATCCTCTGACAGGAGAGATGCCAGGAAAAAGTGCAGAAATACCTGTGCAATGACCTTTGCTATTAAAATTACCGTGTGCCTCCTGCACCTGTTCAGAAATGGTTTAACATTCTTCTGCCTGACTTCAGAAACACTGGGTAATTAAACAGTACTTTCAGTGAAGGTCAACTCTGAATTAGTAGTTCATTAAATTATTTGTCATGCTGAATGTTACTCCTGGTCACCAGCAGCAGTGAATTCAAACAAAGAGCAGAGGAATGTCATTTTTTTTGCTCTCATTGCAGGGGAAATTGCTGTCTGAGCTGTTAGGTCACCCAGCAGGGAGGAGCCCTGGTGCCCAGCACAGAAAATCCTTGTTTGCACAGGGATTGCTAGAGGTGGCATGCTCAGAAACATCTCAGGAGTGTGCTGCCTGCTCTTGTTTCAGAATAAGCATGTAAGAGCTCAACTCTTCAGGTCCTCTTCAGGCCCTGGAAAATCAGTTTGTCTTGGCAAGGATTTCTCTTGTGGTGTCACACCTTTTACACCAGCTGTAAGGAGGACACGTGCCTTTTTATTGTAATTTGACATGGTGGTAAAAGTTTGAGATGGAACAAATGATGACTTAGACATCCCCAGATTTAAAGCAGCTGCTGAAACAAGCCCAGTTCTGAAATGAATAATTAGACCTGACTGTAAAGACTGCAGTGTGCCCTGGGATGGGAAGCACTTGGCAGCAGGTTTCCTCTCAGGTGAGAGGCAGCAGTGCATTTCTGTGAAGGTCTGATCTGGCTGTTCTCTCTTGCATTTCCAGCACTGCTCTTCAGCAGTTTTTTCCCCACAAGGATGGGACTAGAGCCTGATGTTGCTCCTAGGGCCTGTAGCATCCACAGCTAGTGCAGACACAGTGTACAGTCTGTTTTCTAGCCAGATTGCACATGGTTTTAGTTCCTTTAGTACTTGAGTAGGGCTGATAGGACATGAAATAAAATGATGTGGACACGCAGCTCTCCAAGGTGAAAAAGAAGGAAGTTTAATTTCTGACTCCAACATTTATAGATTTCCAGAAGTGACAGTGGATTGGAGGGTGACAGTGCCACCTCTCCAATGACACTGGACAAATAAACAGTCCATCAAATTTCTCCTGCTCCATAAAGAAAGCAAAACAATCAGTTATTTACAGAAAGCATGGGAGAAAGTTTGTTACAAGAATGTAAACATCAGAAGGCTCAGAAAAACTTAAAAGATCAGGGCGACAGGCTTCCATTTAAGATCAGTGGGAATTTAGGATTCTAACCTGTACTAATGCACCCTCAGGTTGATCAGAAGCTCTGGCAGGTGCCAGGACATCCCCTGGTGGCTCTGAGTCCCTGGCAGCAGACCCAGAGCAGGTCCCAGCAGTCTGTCTGTCCCTGTGTCCCTCTGTCCATGGTGCTGCCTCTGGAGCTGCCCTTGCAGGGACACAGGCAGGGCGTCCCCACTCCCATCAGGTGTGCCTGGATTAAAACTGAGCCACAAACAGCTGGGAGACCTCTGCAATATTTATCAGACTGTACCTATAATGAAACTCTGCTGCTGGTAATTGCTAGGAGATTAAACCTTTCTAAAGACCCAGCTGGTGAATACTAATGTCCTGCTCTCCAGAGGAGGGGACATCAGGAGGGCTGGGGAGGGGAGGAGGAGGAAAACCTTTCAATGCTCAGGGGCTGTGATACCAGGGAAAAACCTCATTATTTGTTCAAGGCACCAGCACAGGATTTTTGTGGGTCAGATCAATCTACAGATGCTGTGTGAAGGAGAATTATTCCAGGACAGTGCATGTGAAACTCTTCAGGTCTGAACTTTGGTCTGCTCTGGAGGGATCTGGGTGGGCATTATTTGCTGAGCACTTTTTGCTGTGGTATTTACAGAGGGAAGGAAGAAACCTCTGCCCTAAGGAGATGCTGGGGCTGTTGCACTCTTGCCATCATTGCTAAAGCTGGTCCTGACTGCTTTGGTTCTCCATGGATGCCAGCAGAGGTTCCCCCTGCACCTTTCAGGTGGAAGGGGGAAGGACAGGGGGGAAGGACAGGAATTTTGCATTATCCTGGCTCTGCCCCTGTGGTTGGAGGGGTTTCTGCCACCCCCACCCCGTGTTGTTTCCTGTGGCTCAGTGTCAGTCACAGACTCAGGATGTGGGATGGTGGGCTGCAGGAACTTCAGCAGGTGTGGCACCTCCCCAAGCTGCCTTCAAGTAAATTTCACAGGGCAGAACAAGCAAAGTGTGCCTTTTCTAGGCAATTCAGTCTCTTTCCAAAGGGACAATTTGGCAGAGTAGCCTTGTGTTACAAGCCATGGCACAGTGGGGACAGGAGGGAAAGGTTTTCCACCAGAGCCCAGGGAGGCTCTGAGGCTGTGGGGGAAACTTGGTCAGGGAGCTCTGCCACAGCCAACAGAATTCTTTGGGAAGGTTGGTAATAGCAGACTTCCAGGGCCAGATTAGGACTTTCCAGCCCAATCTGCAGCGGGACAGAGGCTCCCAGTGCACTCAGACTGTCCTGGCTGTGCTGCCCATGCTGGCTGGGGAGTGCCCAGTGGCATGAGGTGGCAGCTGAGGGGTTCTGAGAGCATCAGCCACAGGGAAGCTGCTGTGGGTGACAACCCAATCACTGCAGTTTGTTCCTCTGTACATGAAGAATACAAGGTAGAGATCAAGTGCTGACCCCTTTTTCAATGCCCAGTGCTAATGTGTAGATGGTAGCATAGTCCAAACCCCATGTGTCCCTAAATATTTTTATATTTATTATTTATACATGAATGTATGCCTAAATATTTTTATTTATTATTTATATGTGTTGCAAAAATCCATACAGAATAGACAAGGGAATAAGTAAAGAATGCCACATGGTTGAATGGGAAGGCCAATAGATGGATGATACAAATTATCAACTTCTTTCTGCTTGGTTTCCTGAATAAGAACAGTTACATTTTTTTAATGTATATTCAGGCAAAGCTATAGCCACACGCTAAATCAATTGCTTTTGAACATAGTATTAAAACAAAGCAGAAAAGGGTATTTTAGATGGAAACTTCAAAAAAAAAATCTTTGCAAGGCTCGCTGAAGAGATATTAAATTTTCTGTGGACTTTGTAAATGTATGTTCATTAGAAACTCCCAAACTCTAAATGTCTTCTAAATTATATATCCTGTGAGGGTAAAAATAAAATCCAAGTTTTCATTTATATATATTAAAATTACAGCTGAGATCCATGATTTTATTGTAGTGCCTCAATCCCATTAACATTGAGAGAAGTTAGATATTTAGATATCTTTGTGCAGAAATCCTACAAAATTAGGTTTTTAATGGACAGTGTAATGAAAGTGGCACTGTGTGTGCAACAGCTGACAAAAAAAAAAGCAGGCAAACCCCTGGAAAAAATGGAGCAAAGAGGGATAGGAAATAGTTCTGAAGATTAAATGTGTTATGAAATCAATTTAGGAAGGGGAAGTACTGAGTGAGGAGGACAGGGGTGTTTGGGCAGCCTGCCTCTGGGGTTAATTCCAGCAGGCTGTGCTGTCCTGGCCACCAGCCCTGCTGGGACTGGCCTTGCCCTGAGCTGGGATTTCACAGCTGCCACTCTCACCCCACTGCTGCTGCTTGGTGGCTTTGAGGAAAAGGAGAGAAGGCAGCAACCTGGGGGTGTCAGGTAACCTCTGTTACCTGAACAAGCACCCTGCCCAGCCCTGAGTACCATGCTGTAAAAATATAATTGATATTTTCTTGTGTTTGCGGAGTTCCCTGATGAAGGCAGGGATGATGAATCTGACTCCATGTTCTCAGAAGGCTCATTTATTATTTCATGATACTATATTATATTAAAGAATGCTATACTGTACTAAAGAATACAGAAGGGATACTTAACAGAATGCTAAAAAAGATAATAATGAAACTTGTGATTCTTTCCAGAGTCTGACACATCCTGGCCCTGACTGGCCAAAGAGTGAAAACAACTCCCAGCAGAATGCAATGGAACAATCACCTGTGGGTGAACAATCCCCAAACACATTCCAGATGAGCACAGCACAGGAGAAGCAAATGAGATAAGAATGGTTTTCCTTTTCTCTGAGGCCTCTCAGCTTCCCAGGAGATGAATCCAGAGCAAAGGGGTTTATCAGAAAATATGACAGTGACAATATACCTCACAATATTTTATAAAATGGCCCTATTATATGTGTTTATAAAAATGCAGGCAAAGGTTTTCCTGAAATATGCTTACTGAAAATGGGGAATATACTGACTCTGCCAGGCAGCTAGAAGAAATGCTGCTGTGGAGAATTTAATCCTCCACTTGTGGGTTTTCTGTTGGTTGTCTGCAAGCCCCCACTGGCAGGGAAGCACTGCTGTGATTTCCTGAGCAGCACTGATGTTCCCCATGTCTTGGACACAGTTTTTGCACAAGACCCCTGGGAATGCTCTGGGAGCAGCTCTGTGCTGTGGAGGGAGAAGGAGAAAACTTTGCTGCCAATAAGAGTTGTTTGCAAGGCCAGGATGAGTCAACATAGGAAAGTACACTTCCTTGTGTGGTGTTCTTTATGCTTCTGACTGGGTTTCTAAATTCCCTGAAAAAGGTTCCTTGAAGAAATTTAGGGATTGCCTGGGAAGAAAAAAGTTTTGCTATGAATTTTTCAGGAAACCCTCTCATGATTAATCTCAGTTTATACTTGAAATTTCTGTTCCCAGACAGATTTTCCCCGTGTTAAAGAAATGATTCCGTAGGAAAGAACAGAACGTTTGAGGAAGACAGCAAACACACACCTAAAATGGTAATTTAGTTATGATGTTTCTGTGCTGTGCTTACAACCATGTTTCTAAGGGCTGATTTGATTATGTAGCAGTTTCTTCTTAGAATAAACCAGCATGTTTAGGAAGGCACTGACTCATGGCAGAGCAAAAACTGGCAACAGTTAAATGTAACGCCTTCCATTAACAATAATGGAATTCATGTTGTAGCATTATCATGGTTGGAAAGCCTGTCAAGAAAGGAAAAAAAAAAGCACTGCACAGCATTGATTTATATGGTTTTTATGTGGAGAGCATGTGTTGGTGATCCCAGCTGGACTATAAAGGGCACAGGCATTCCACTGCCAAGATTTAGGTGCCATTTGAAAGTACAAAATCAGGTTTGGAGGCATGGGCTGAAGTTAAATCTTGACAACACACAGAAAATAAAAGTGTGTGACGAGAAGAAAGAAAAGATACCAGGGAGAGGTCAGAAGAAGAATTTCTTTAACATCAGAAATCCTTTATAGAATAAAAGGGGCACAATAAAATATGTTTAAGTCCAAGGGGGTAGTTGATATCAGCCAGTGGGAGAATGTCTGGTGCATTTTTAGGCTGCACACTGGAAATTCACCACGTGAGCTGGGGAGAGCACAGTGCTGATGCCACCAAGGTGATGGTGTGAGCTGTGTACAGGTGATGCACTGAAGGGTTGCACTCAGAAATCCCTGTGGATCCCTGCCACCTTAGAATAGCCTGTGAACTCCCTCTCAGAAGGGGCCCTGCTGTCTGGGCAGAAATGCAGTGGCTGCAGCTGAGCCTGTGGGGGCTGATGCAAGGAAAAGTGAGTGAAGAACTTGGGAGAAATAAAGAATTGTATGGCTTGGGCTGTGAGCTGGTGAAATGTGTGGGCTTGGGCTGAGAACAGAAAAATACTTTATTTACACCAAATGGGGTCATTCCCAATGGAAAGATGAAAAGAGAGCTATTTTCTCGAGCTCAGCCTGAGATGAGTCCAGGGCTACAGGATGCTATGGTTCCAATCTTGACTTTGAATTGGACCCAAGAACAGTAATAAAACCAAAATTGTTCAAATCATTTAAGAAGAAAAATCCCTTCTGTGCTCATGCTCCCTATTTAAATTTCCTTAAAACAGCATTTCCCTCTTCTACCTGTGCTGCTGAGTTTTTAATACATCTATTTAAATGCAAATTTTGACTTTTGGTCTGTAATCACAAAAATGTTTGACACATAAATTTTTATCAGCAGTGTAATTTTATAGAGGAGCAGTAATGGAGTGGTAGGCCACAAATACCAGGGTGATGCACTGCTCACCCTGTTCCAGTGTGGGGAAGTGCCTGCTCCACTGTCAGATTGTCTCCTCAGTGCTCAGCTTCCTGGGATGCATGTGGTGTTCTAGAGAACTTTTTAACTGTACTTGGAGTGTTTGCTCGTGCACCAAAATCTCCCTGAGCACCATCATTCCTTTGTGTGCTCTGCATTGCTGGCACAGCACTCCTGACAGCTGTATCTTCAAAAGAGGAAGGGTTTTTTTCCAGTCTAGCATTTTTCTCCCCTTCTCAGTGGGTTTGTTGCCTGGGTAGGTGAATGTTTTACCAGCGTGCTGCCAAATCCAGTGCAGGTGACTCTTTGCTGGCTGCCGAGTGTGTGGTTTGTATTTCATCTTTCCCCACTCCCATCACTGTCTGGCCCTCCCCAGTCCCTACCCAGTGCTGGTGGCCACCTGTGGGAATTGGAAAAACAGAAACTCCCACAGGCACTGAAGGGTTTGATTTGCAGCCATGGGAGAAGCTTGGATTGATGTAAAAATAAAATACAAAGACATGAAGTAGAAAAATCATAAACTTGTGTTTCCATGGTTGTAAGTAAGAATATGCCTTAGGTAAGTGAGAAATTGCATTGATGAGAGGGTGAAGGGTTCATAGTGCAGGGTGTGGTTGTGTAGAGTAAGCTGAGAGTTCAGAAGTTATAACAGAAGCATTTGTGTGCACATGAGACAGAAGCCCATTGGACAAAAGTATCTGCAGTGCAGCAAAATTAAGTAAAGGTGATAGGTCAGAAAAGCAAAATAAAGTTTGTAGCATCTATCCATTGGGTTAGAAAGTTCTATATTGCCTTGTGACAAAGAACTTGTGAGCACTCTGAGCTGTGGCTGGCTGCTTGCTCTCAGAGATCTCACAGCCTCTGAGACTGCTGTTTGTGTGAGCAATAAATCCTTTTTACCCCGATGATGGGGCCATCCCTCCATTAAAAGCAGTGCCAATGATAGCCACCAGCCCTGGTGTCCCTGCCAGGGCCACATCTGCAGAGCAGGGCCACAGCTGCAGCAGTGACAGAGCTCCAGCTGCAGCGGGCAGGGCCTGTTTGGCAGAGCTGTCTGTCCTGCTGTCTGTCTGCTGGGCTGAGCAGTCACAGCAGGACACTCACAGAGTGCCTTTGGCTCAGGGATTGGCACAGCTGGGGTGGCCCTGCAGCCACCGGTGCTGCTGTGCTTGGACAGCCACACGTTCTGCCCTGTGAATCCCAGACTATCCTGAGCTGGCAGGGACCCACAGGATCATCCATCCCCACCCCTGTTCCTGCACAGACCCCCCAATCCCCCCACCCTGTGCCTGAGCATTGCCCAAGCACTCCGGGAGCTCTGGCAGCCTCGGGGCTGTGCCCATTCCCTGGGGAGCCTGGGCAGTGCCCTCTGGGGATGAACCTTTCCCAAAATCCAGCCTGACCCTGCCCTGGCCCGGCTCCAGCCATTCCCTGTCACAGGGAGCAGATTGGAGCTGCCCCTTCAGTGCCCCTCATGGGGATGTTGGAGACCAGAGTGAGGTCCCCCTGAGGTTCCTCCAGGCTGAACAGACCCAGTGCCCCCAGCTGCTCCTCTCCTCTCCTCTCCTTCCCCATCCTCGTGGCCTCCTCTGGAAGCTTGCTAATGTCTTCATGTGTTTTCTGTACCCAGGACTCGAGGTGAGGCAGAGTTAGGAAATGCTGTTCTCCTGTTGGTATGGGCTGGTCAGATCCAGGGCAGGGCAGAGCATGGTGCCAGGCAGCAAAGGAGTGTCAATCCCACTCCTGACTTCTCAGGGATCAATAATATCCGAACATAAATTCACTTTAAAGAAACACTGTACCCATACAGTGAGCCAGGTCTGTGCCTCCCTGTGATAGCAGGCTTATATTTACTTAATTCTGGTACTAAGTGAATGTAGGTGGCTGCTTTCATTTCACTTATTGTTCAAAATAATTCTTATATTACGGCAAGGATCAATATGAAATGTCAGATATTTTATTGTACTTACAGAAGATAGCACACCTTAGGTTCTGCACATTCTGCACTTTATGTTCCCTGGGTGCCCTGGCATTAATTACATATTTCAGATTGCAAATGACAGAGGATCTGAAGGGCACTGTGCTACATTTTCATTCTCATCATATATTTTCTGAATTTAGACAGGTTACAAAGTGTTACTGAAGACTGGAGCAGTGTTGAAGCCATTAAAATATAGCAGGAACATATCAAGTGTATCAAATAGCTCCTCACTGTTTGGCCAAGGACAAGAAATTTGGAGAGGAGGAAAATCTTGAACCAAAAGCTTCATTGAGAGCCTGGAGAAATGATTTCTGACACGGCACTCAGTGGGTTCTTACACCCACTCAGTGGGTTCATGGCTGACTTTCCTGCTCACTGAAATGTCCTGGGGCCTGTTCCATTGCCACTCATCTCTCCTGACTGGCTTGGCTCTGCTCTGCTAAAATCTGTTTATTCACTGCTGCTGAGGTTGGAGTGGCCTGGATCATTGGCTAACTGTTGGAGGTTAACCAACTTTTTGTGCTGAAATGGCTTTTTGTGAAACACCTTTTAAGGTTTTGAAAATACTTGGCATTGTCTTACCTAAAAACCTGAGATTTGAGTGCAGCCATCATCATATTTTTAGTGACATTAAGATTTTGCTCTCTTTCCTCCTCTCTCTTGGTGTTGTAAAAACACTCACATTATTTTTAGTCCATTTCTGCTTTATTCATGTGCAAGAACAACAAATGTCCTGAGCATATCTGTGAAGTGCTTTCCTTTCCAAGTGCTCATGTAATTTGCTGGACACTAATGTTTAAATGTTTGCATGTTGACAAAAATAAGTATTTGTATGTTCAGAAATACCACACAAGTGGTTTTCACTCTTTATTCTGGTCAACCTTTTTTCTCTTAAGCACTAAGAAAATTTCACAGAGTAGTCATGTAATTTTTATTATAATTTTGACACTGGAAATTAATTGTAGGCTTGATCAAATATGTGTTCAATGACACAGCCACACAGACCACGTTTCCTATAGAATGTTGTGATCAGTGTCAGCCAGTTTCTCTTTATTTTTAGATTTTTATCCATGCTATGGCCTCAGGTTTTGGATGTTGTATTCACCAGTCTGGATCTTGAGAATTTGTGTCCTCAAGTCATCAAAGCACAGGGAGATTGGTCTGCCAGTTCACAGCAGCATCTGGAGCTGCAGGTGCAGCACCAGGAGCATCCCCTGCACCTCCGAAGGCCCATGAGCCACTCCAGGACACCAGCTTTAATACAGTTAACCTTCCTGACCCTCCTTGTCGTGTTTTGCCTTTAAATTACCTGATTTTCCAGCTTAACATGTAGTAAACACTTCAGTAGTCATTTTGGTCATGGTGTATTTGTAGAAGGGATGGAAGTGGAGGAAACGGGCTCACAGCAGCTAAAGCCAAACCAGGGGTGCAGCCCAGATGAAATTCAGGAGAAGAGAAATCCTAAGGGGAAGAGAGGACTATTTTTGATAGCAGTTTGTCCCTTTATGGTGACCTGTGCTGGGGAAGGGGGAGCCTGTTATTGCCAAGCACTGAAGGAAACTCTGTGTGCTGGTCTCAGGCTGCAGAGGAGCAGGGCAAAAAGGGAATGGGAAAAGGGAGCTTGCAGGGGACAGCTCCAAGCTGTAATACAATGTTTCAGACCCTTTTTAAGGTGTTTAATATATATTTGCTGTCATGCCTTTTTTCAAAAGCTTGTCAATGTTTTATTTCAGATGGGAAAAGTAAAGGCAAATAGATGGTTCATGGTGAAACTTCCATCACCTGCTGTAGGACAGAACATATCAAATACCAGGTTCTGGATGCAGATAGCCAAGCTATTGTTCAAGCTGGACTGCTTGCATCGAAATAAACCACTCACTGTTTGAGCCAGTGCCCAGGTGGAATTCCTTAGGATGGAATTCCTTAGGATGGAATTAGCAGCTGGCCAGAGGGATGGGGGAGTGCCAGTGAACTCTTCTTGTCTTCACAGGGCTCAGAGTTCCTCCTGGTGGGTGTCAGGACTGGAAAGTTTGTGAGCTCCACAGTGCCACAGCCTGTGACTGAGCACTGGTGGTTTGGGATTCGTGTGGATCAAGGCACTCACAACAAATATTGGTCCTGTCAGTTCCTGCATGGGAGAGGCTTCTGCAGTGTTGGCATGTTGAACTGCAAGCAAAGGAGCAAGAGGATAAAAAGAATAGAGATAGGTGCATTTCTTCCTCTTTCAAAGCCCTAACAAAGCATTGTTGGATTTATGTTCTGTTAGCAAGCTGAGTTATTTTTATAATTATTGCATTTGTGCAGCTCTCAACTGGACTTAGTAGAAGCTCACTAGGTAGAAGTAAAGTTGTGCTTGCTAGGCAAGCCAAAATCCAAAATACCAGTAGGTCTGAATGAAAACCCAACATTTTTTAAGAGAAAAATCTGAGAAATAAAGCATCTACTTCTACTTTAGTGTTAGGACTCTTATAGCTATAAATCCAAATTCTCTGCCATTACTCATCTCTCTAAGGTGTTGATTTTATAGAAGTGATGCTAGGGAAACAACCCACCCAAAAGTGAAATAAAATCTAAATCTTAAGTTATCACACAAATGTTTGCTATTTATACTGTCCATCTGTCTATGGTGCCTGACAGATAATCAATATACTCTTACTAAAAAAAAATAAATCCTGTTGCTCTGGAGAAACACAGCACTGAGCCCAGCCAGAAGTTCCCGTAATACCTCTGGGCATTGCTGCATTTCTAGAGTGGGCTGAGAAATAAGGGCAGATGAATATTTTCTAATAACTGAATAGTCAAATAGTGGGGTTGAAAGCAAGAACAAAACATCTGTGTCCTAAACTCTGTGTTCTTGAGCAAGGCTGCTTGGGGCTGCAAGGAGTGGGCAGTGCTGCCTGCTCTCAGTTGCACTAACACTGATTTATTTGTGTTTTTTGCGTGGGGGAAATGTTTGCATTTTGCTGCTGAGGTTTGGAAGAAGTTCAGCTTTTCTTGCTTGGTGATCAGCAAGCTGTTGTGTGGAGCTCAGTTATTATGGCTCCAGTTTTTCCCTCCTCGTGGGCCTTGCTGTTGAAATTTGGGACTTTTCAGGGGGCTGGTTTCAGTGGGAGGTTGGTGCTGTCTTTTGGTGGAAAGAATGCCTGAACTCCAGCTTCTGCAGATGACTCGTGTATCACAGCTAATCAGAGTCACAGTGGTTCTTCATACATCTGATTATCTATGTTTGTAGCAGGCTTATTTTCATTAGGGAAGCAAACTCTAAAGCTATAATAATCCAGTAAATTATTATCTACAATTGTATAGATGTGAGCTGAATTTTTTACTTGGATTCAAAGAGAAATGGTCACTGCAATGAAACAAATTCTACTTGTATTTATGCAAGTCCATGAGCAGGTAAATATGTAAAAGGAAATATTTTTTCTCATTTATTTTTCAGGTTTTGCAGAATGCTATTTTTTTGTCTGTTTTTCAGCTCATGATAAACTTCTCTGGTAGAATCTTCCAGCTGAATCTGGAAGGTTTTTGCAGGTCTTTGAAGTACAAGCCTTTATCTAGTTTGGGATGTGTGGCTCTTCTTAGCAAGTTAATGGAATCTACCTCCTGAGACATTACAGGGTAAAATGTTAAATAAATGCATTATTATTGCATTAAATCTCAGGGGGAAAAAATGGCCAGTTTAGAAATAAAATTTTTGTTATTGAGGGTTTTGAGAGTTCAGCCAAAACAAAATTGAAATAGTTATGATGAAAAAACCTGCCGCACACAAGTTCTATTTACCCCTATTTGCTTCTCCTAGTGAGGCATTTTTATTCTTTTGAATAAAAATGAATTTGAGAGCTAATTGTTGATTTTTGTCAGTTTTATAAGCACCCCAACCTAATGAATTTTTGACCCCCTGAAAGAACAACAAACAAGTTCAGCTTTGAATTTTCAGGAGTGTGGTTGGTCTGCTTTGGCATTATTTGGTTTAGAGCTAAGAGCAGCCCACCCTCAGGACTCTGCTGCTGTCTGCAAAATCACCAGTGCTGTGACAGCAGTGCCTGCACGAGCAGCTGCTTTAAACACATTAATAGTGAATAAAAGTGTTGGGTACATTAAAAATGGACATAAAAGCAGAGGGGGAGGAGGTGCCTTTGGCTGGTGGTGTGCAATAAGTCCTGTTGATTTTGTTTGTTTGGCTGTAATTGATCCCACACCATGCAGCAGCAGAAACCCACGGAGGCATCCAAGTTACCTGTGAGTAGCTGGGTTTGCAGAGGGAGACCTTTCATGCCTGCCATTTGTCACTGGCTGTGCCAGGTGTGTCTGGGGGCTCTGCTGCAGGTGTCTCTGGTGTGCAGCCCCAGGCACGTGCATCCCTCGTGCCCCTGGAGCTGCCCCTGCACGTCCTGTGCCCCTGGCAGGCTGCAGAGGCAAACCATGGGCAGCAGCCTCTGCTTTTATTCTTATCATACTGGCACACAGAATATGCCCAAAATACCTCGTGCAAAACAAAAACAAGGTGCTTAGAATATTTAGTGATTGATTTTGCAATGAGAAATCTGCTGGTCATTGTCCTGCCCCGGGACAGATTTCGGAGTAGCGACTGAAGCCAGAACTGAAGAGACCATGCCTTTTAAAGTCATTCTGCCAAATAATTTAAATCATTTTAAAGGGCATTTCATCCAATTTCAGAAAATACTGCTTGTGTCTTCCCCCACTGTTCCTGGATTTGAAAAAGTTGTTGCTGATGTCTCAAGGCAAGGATTCCAAGTGCTGTGAGAGAGCAGGCAGCTCCCTGCACAAATACACAGTGCTGGTTCTGCATGAGAAGCAGCACTGAACTTCCTAGGAAGAGTATTTTGAGCAGGTCCAGTTGATAAGCACTCCAGAATCAATATTTCATGTTATTCTACTATACAAATATAACACTGATAGCGGCAGCACTACAAGAGGCTGGAAACAAGTCAATGTCACAGGCAGTTGGCATTCAGGCTGCATGTCCAGCAGGCAGCTCCTGCAGCTCTGGCTGTGCTTTGGGCAGGGCACCGTGTGATGGAGTGGCAACACCAGCCATGCTCACAGCAGCTCTGGGTAAGTCTTCCTCACCTTCTGCCCCCTTTACTGGAGCCACACTGGGAAATTTCTGTAGAAATTTCTGATGCTGAGTTTTTCTTCTTTTTCTTAAACTGAATCACTGTGTTGAAAGGATTGATTTTAATGCCCTGACATCAAAATTTTGCTACTGATCTCGAAATAGACCAACTGCAAATATTTTGCTCGGGGAATTAACTCTGGTTTTGAATCAGATAAATCTCTCACAATGAAAACTCTGGGAATGCTCTGTAAGGAAGATCAGTGCTCTTTGGCATTTTTGTTTTTTAGTTAGAGGATGTAGCGATGGGAAGACAGAATAATGAATTGCCAGGAAGGTAGGGAAGTTAGAGGAATATAACTGGTGCTTATGCCCATTATTGTTGCAGGTTTTTGACATTTAAAGTGGTTTGCAACCCTTCTCTTATCAGAGCTAATGCCAGACAATCAGTCAGCCTGGCACAGCAGTTCTGTGCCTCACTGTTAGTAATGCTGCTGATAATTGATGTGCAGCAGCAGAATTTATAAATGAAATTAGCTCCCCAAAGTTTAAGTATGACTGTGATTGAAGCAGTAATGATAGAGTTCATGCCAGTACATTTGCCATTTATCTGAATGGATCATTACTGACAGTGCTTTTTCGTTAACATTTTGTTATCCTTATTCATGTCATTGTTATAATGTCCTCTCAGATACCTTCAAATTAAACTGACTTGTACTCAATGCTGATCCTTTCTGCCCACCCCTGCACCTCCTTCTCTGGAATTAATTTGTGCAACATTTGATTTTTAAGATCTCTGGGAGCATCTATAACGTAGTCAGAGCAAAGTGCTCTTCAAATAATTGGGGAACAGCTTTGGCTTTCTTGTCAGTGAAGGCTTTTCTATGCTTTATTTGGCAGGAAGACACAATATTAGTGTTTAAATTGAAAATTCAAAATGTTGGGTTTTAGCTACAAATAAAAGGGAATAGACACAGAATTTTTGGCAACCCAGCAGTGTTTTGGACTTTGGACTCAAAATCAAGAGAGCCCCACATCACCATGGATTTGATAATATCTTTAGCTGATCCTGGAGACTCTTTTTTTAAAAAATTCTTATGAAAAATTACTGAAGGAGACACGATTTTAGTGAAGATTCCATGGTAATCTGAAAATAAAGTGATGAAACATAAGTTGAGACAGATTCTGATTTTTTAGAAATCATGTATCTGTTTTCTGTATCTTCAAACCCAGAACCTGAATATCTCATTTTGTGATGGTTTTCTCTTGTTTCAGTTACTTTTGCATGTAGAGATTTTAAAGGGCTATAGGCTATATTAGTGAATAGCAAAGAATTTGTTAAATAAAGTTTCAATATCTCCATTCTGCACAGTAAAACCCCCAAAATTCTGAATTCTGTGCAAAGAGGTGAGGTTGGAATAGTTCAAAATACGTTGCTTTGCTTTAAGGATAGATAAATACAAATGGTTTGCTCTTTTTTTGTTTGGTTGGGTTTATTTGTTATTGTTTGCTTTGTTTTGTTGTTTTTTTTGTTTTACTAGACCAATTTCTCTAATAAACTATACTGAGATTGAAAAGGAAAAGGTTATATTTCTGTTTCCCATCACAGGAGTAGTTTTTCTGAAATTCAAGTAAAGATGGGGACTCAGACAATATATATAAATAAATAGAAATGCTTGTCTTTAGAAATCCATCCAACCCTCAGCACTGGCTTAATTCTAGTTCTCAGAACTGTTTTGCTTTAATCCCTTTCCAGCCACAAATTAAATTGAAGACAATATTTACAGTGCATCTACTGCATACCAAGGGAATGGCCCACACTTCCTGGCCTGGCTGGTAACTTTTATGCTTTTACCTCATGAGGAGCTTGAAAGGAATGAACACAAATGTGATTTCAGAAGGTTGTGCCTGGTTTCAGTGGTGCTCCTTTCAGTCTCTGCAGCAAAAAAAACTGGAGGGCTTCCAGTTTATTCTCTTTTTTAGTACAGGAGATGTCATCTTTGAGCAGGTTCAGCAAATTCAGTGTCATAATGAGACAACAGGATCAAACAGGATCTCCCTTGCTTAAAACATTGTAAAATATCCCATATACACATATGGGATTCTGCCTTTTTGGTTATGTTTGAATATTGGCACCCAAAGGAGGTAAAAAAGCTGTAGCTTCTCAGATTTTAGATCTTTGCCTATTCAGTATTTTGGGGGATTTTCACCTGGGTTTCTTGCAGGAAGACAGTAGTGTTGGACTTCTTGGACACCTTTATTTTGAAGTGTTCCCTTTAACAATGCATAAGTTGTGACATCGGGTTTTGGATGCTTCATTGAATGCGGTTTATTCTTCTAGTGGTTTATATTTAATTAGTAATGTACTAACTGATACACCAGCCAAGTTCAGTGAAGTCAAGGACACAACCTCCCCAAGGTTTCACCAGCCATTTGATTTATATGAATTTCCTCTAAGTCATGACAGTGATGCTTTAATCCATTAAAACCCACATGGAAATCCAGGGACAGAACACATTTCTTAATTCCTGAGCAGTGAAGTGTAAAACTTTCAAATGCCAGTGTGTGACATTCACATTCTCTGAAAAATCCCTTCTCTCAGGATTTTTCTCCTGGGAAGGTGAGGAGCCTCAGAAAAAGGAAAACAATTCTTATCTCATTTGCTTCTCCTGTGCTGTGCTCATGTGGAATGTGTTTGGAGATTGTTCACCCACAGGTGATTGTTCCATTGCATTCTGCTGGGAGTTGTTTTCACTCTTTGGCCAATCAGGGCCAGGATGTGTCAGGGCTCTGGAGAGAGTCAGGAGTTTGAATTATTATCTTTTTAGCATTCACTAAGTATCCTTTCTGCATTCTTTAGTATAGTATAGCATTCTTTAATATAATATAGTATCATAAAATAATAAATCAGCCTTCTGAGAACATGGAGTCAGGTTCATCATTCCTCCTTGCCACGGGGGTCCCTGCAAATGCAATTCCAGAGCTGAGCTGTGTGCCAGCCTGTGCCCTGGTGTGGGCATGGGCAGTATGGCACCAGTGCTCTCCTGGCTGCTGCCAAAATGCTGAGGAGGGCTCAGCTCCCCCTGCTCAGGGCTCTCTGCCATGCAGAGCTGTGGGGACACAGCCTCTGCTGGAAGTTCTTGAAGAATGAACCAGTGACTTGTTTTAGGCGTTTAATTCTTGATGGGGATTAGGCATTCATCATTTCCATCTCTAGAGATTGACTCAATTTAAAGTAAGGGGAGGAGGGGTTTTGGAGGTTGACTCGGAGTAGCAGAGATCAAAGTGAGGTGAGGTGATGTTCTGATTTTTTAAGATTTTTCTAAGCTTTTTGATGTTTAACTTCTTTTAAGGAACTTTTTCACACACTTTCTGTAAATAACTTATTGTTTTGCATTCTTTTATGGAAGAAGAGAAGTTTAACAGACTATTAGTTTGTCCACTGTCATTGGAGAGGTGGCACCTTGACCCTCTAATCCACTGTCACTTTTGCAAATCTATAAATATTAAAGTCAGAAAATAAAAAAAAATCTCTTTTTTACCTTGGAAAGCGCAGTAAGTCTGTTGTGTGTTGCTTTGTGTCCTATAGTGACAGCAAGGATTGTTAAAGAGCTGTCTCTGTGCTCCCCTATAACAGTGCTGAGGTCTACAGGTGTGTAACCACAATCTGACAGTCTCAGGTGCTTTCTGTGAACTTCTCAGATGGCCAAAATCTTCCCCTCCTCTTTTCTTTGGGCAGCATCTGTGCCCCCTTGTCACCCTGGTTTTTTAAGATTTTCTAAGCCTTCTGATGTTGACATTCTTATAATGAACTTTCTCATCCACTTTCTGTAAATAACTGATTGTTTTGCATTCTTTTATGGAGGAGGAGAAATTTGATGGGCTGTTGGTTTGTCCAGTGTCATTGGAGGGGTGGCACTGTCACCCTCCAATCCACTGTCACTTCTGGAAATCTATAAATATTAAAGTCAGAAAATAAGGTTCCCTTTTTTTGCCTTGAGAGCAGCCGTGTGTGTGTGTGGTCCTATTTTGTGTCCTGCAGTGACATCCCCTCTTGATACAAGTCTGGAAGGGGGGATGAAGCTGAAGGACCCCACTCCAGGAATGTTCAGGAGCAGAGTTGGACAAGTCCATCACAGCTGGCAGCCAAGGGGGATGCTGAAAAGAAGGGACACTTCTGCTGAAATGCCAGCAGACCCGGGGTTTGGCTTTGTGGTTTGTTTTTCTGAACAGTCTTTATTAACTCAGTCCCTAAACTGGTTACCACAATGGTAACAGCAGTAGTTGTCTCTGCTCGTGGAAGGAAGGACTTTTCATAAAAGTTAATCTTCCCTGAACAAACAAATTTTAATCTGTGGGTTCCATCATCTTCTGCTTTTTAACAGTATTGCTCTTTTAATATCACTTCTTTATCTAACAAGATCATACCCTGCTCCCTTAGGCCATGTTAAAAAGGTCAGTCACTGAGTGGTATTTTAATTTAAATAAAGAGTGAATGACAGAGTGTTTTTGCTAGAATACTAAAAGATCACCTATTTAAATCTTCCTTTTAATGTCTGTTTAACTATCTTTCTTTGAGGCTTTCTCTATGACCTTCAACATAATTTAAACTTAATTTTTAATTCATTATTCATGCCATTAAATACTGCAACCCGTTTCTTGCTGCAGTTTATTTCTCTATTAAAGGCATGTGTTCTATTGGTTTTGTTTGGTTCTGTAATGAATTCTGATGTACTGGCATTTTAAAATACAGTAGAGAGGAATGCTCATTTTGAGAGGTAAAAAACCTCAATGTGTAAACATTGTATTACATCAACATTATTATTTAAGGTAAAATAAGGGGGTGGGGCAAAGACAGGTTGAACTTGGGGCCTCTTACCTTGATAAATTCTGTGTAAGTGCCACTGCCCTGTGTGGGCTGGGAATGGGCTGCCCTGAGTGTTCCCAAACTCTGAAGTGCTTCAGCTGCACCCAGCAAAAACTGTGGCAGCTCCCCTGACACCCTGGCACCTGCTCTACATAATTGTTTTGGCTCCCCCATTTTTTTCTCACGTGGTAATTGAGTTTCATGGCTTGGTGCAGGAGATGGAATGAACTGCAGATAGTTATGTTATTATAGATTAGCCCTAGTGATACTGGGGTTTGTAGAGACCTGATATGCTGCAGGAAAGCACCCAGAACTAATATCACCCATTAAGGAAATAAAATAAGCCCTTAAAATGATGTATTTTCATTGCCAAGGAGCAGTTTTTTCCACCCCTCCTGAAGCTGATGGGCTGGTTTCTCAGTTGCTGTAGCCAAGTAGGAGCTGCACAGCAGTGTGAGGAAGATGCAGAGATTCTCGTCACTGCAAAACACATGCACAGTAATTTTTTGGTTGTCTGTCAGCATTCAGGTACTTTGGTAATACAAACTGCTTCTGTATCTTTCCTCACTTGATTCAATGGCCTTAGCCATGGCACATTCACAAGCAGCTGGGCAAAAAAGGGAAAAATCCAGTGTTCTGTTACTGTTGCTTCCCAGAGTTTTTGTCTGACAGTCATTAGCAGTACAGGTCAATTGGAGAAACTTCTGAAGAGGGTGCAATGCTCTGTTAAAGAAAAAAAAAGTGCCACAGAAACAGGGTGACGTTGTAAGAGTGAAGTGGAAGAGCTATAATATTTTACAGTGTTCCTCTGGGGTTTTTAAAGCAGGGGGAAGAGAGAAAACCTTTTCCAAAAGCACAGTTTCCCTAAATTTGGGACAGCTCTGTAGGAGGCAGGAGCACTGATGGCACATGACCCTGGGGCATTGTCAGCACTGTCACAGTGACCTGCAACCCTGCTGGGTACCCCTGCAGCCCCCTGAGCCAGGGGTGATGTGTCCCTGTGCCTCTGCATAGCCATGCAGCCCCCTGAGCCAGGGGTGACATGTCCTATGCAGGTCCCTGCTCCGCAGGTGACATGTTCCTATGGCTCTGGATGGCCATGCAGTCCCTGCTCCAGGGGTGACACTGTGGCTCTGGATTGCCATGCAGTCCCTGCTCCAGGGGTGACACTGTGGCTCTGGATGGCCATGCATGTCCCTGATCCAGGAGTGACACTGTGGCTCTGGATGGCCATGCAGTCCCTGCTCCAGGGGTGACACTGTGGCTCTGGATGGCCATGCAGGTCCCTGATCCAGGGGTGACACTGTGGCTCTGGATTGCCATGCATGTCCCTGATCCAGGGGTGACAATCTGGCTCTGGATTGCCATGCAGGTTCCACAGCCAGGGGTGACACTGTGGCTCTGGATGGCCATGCAGTCCCTGATCCAGAGGTGACACTGTGGCTCTGCATTGCCATGCATGTCCCTGATCCAGAGGTAGCACTGTGGCTCTGGATTTCCATGCAGGTCCCACAGCCAGGGGTGGCACTGTGGCTCTGGATGGCCATGCAGTCCCTGCTCCAGGGGTGACACTGTGGCTCTGGATTGCCATGCATGTCCCCCAGCCAGGGGTGACACTGTGGCTCTGGATGGCCATGCATGTCCCTGCTCCAGAGGTGACACTCTGGCTCTGGATGGCCATGCAGGTCCCACAGCCATGGGTGACACTGTGGTTTTGGATGGCCATGCATGTCCCTGATCCAGAGGTGGCACTGTGGCTCTGGATTGCCATGCAGTCCCTGCTCCAGAGGTGACACTCTGGCTCTGGATGGCCATGCAGTCCCTGATCCCTCTGGCTCTGTGGTCCCACACCAGGCACTGCTGAGTCAGCAGAGTGTGACATCCCTGCCTTTTCCCTCTCCCCATTCTGGAGCACACCCAAGGGCGTGCACTAGCACACCAGGACAGCTTCCAGAGAAGGGCAGGGCACAGGCCCTCCCTGTGCTGTTTGAGAAGGGAATTCCAGCCCATCACTGAGCTGGTGATGTTTGTCTGTCCCTAGCACCACTCCCAGCCAGCCCAGTGGGCATTACCAGCCTGTCCCAACAGTCCTGGGGAGCCAGCACTCCCTCCCCAGGGACCCTTCAGCTGGTGGCCCCTTTGCTGAGCAGACCCCAGCATGGCCCTGCCATCCCCAGGCTGCCAGGGCAGATTGATGGGCTCCACAGCTGGCTGCAGTTAATGGAATCCATATATTCTGTCACCCTGCAAGACCTCCCTGGGAAATTACCTCCCCTTTCCTCGCTCTTTGAGAAGAGTTATTGTATGAGAGCCAAACTGGGATTAGGTGCTTTTATCCACAAGACATATCTATGTATATCTTAATTTTTTTCCCCTCTTTTTATTTTTTTTTAATTTCATCCTCTCCTTTCTTTCCCCCCTCTCCTTTCAACATCTGGAAGTAATTTGTGACAAGGTTAAATGTCTGTACTGCTTGTTGAAACACCACATTAGGGCACAATTTGAACAGCATCAGGGAAATACCAGCTCTCTACTGGTCCATATTTCTGCATTCTCAATTCTGTTTTAAAAAATACAGTAATGGATAGAATGATCTGCTAATTCTATTTTATAACAGATGGAATGTGTGTCCTGGACCATATGGCTGCTGGTTTGGGCTGTTTGGGATATCCTGTTGCTTTTACCATACACGTTGTTGCTTTGGAACTTGCTAGTGTGATGTTGAAGCACATACATTTCAATTCTTCACAAGTTCTTAATTAAAACCACTTTAACTGTGAAATATAGCTAGATCTAGGGCTGCCTGAGTTTTGTGTAGAGCTTTATATGAAATATATGCAGAGGTCCACTTTATTGGTTGTGTAGACTGAAGATAAAAAAGAGCCTTCTTCTTATGTATATTTTGAGTTTATTTTAGTGTCATCAGTGCAAAAATAATTCTGTTAATTTTGCTAAATGATACTGTGCATGTGCTTTTCTCAGTTTACACAAAAGTAGTATTTGTGGAAAGCTTAAGATAAAAATTATCTTTCAATTTGTCAGAGAAATGAGTCTCCTGTTTCCATTCTAAAAAGCCAAGATGGATAATCTGGAACTTGTGAAGGGGCCCCTATTAAATTAATTCTTCACAAAAGTTTTGTGTATTGATGACTTATTAAAAAAATGTGATTATGCTAAGGTAGCGGTGCTGCCTTTCTGAGATTCAGAAGTTTGTTTGATGAATGACCTCTCTCAGGATTCTCAGCAGAGAATTTCAGAGCTGGAGTGATTTTACACCCCATGGTGGTGCTCTGATTTGTGTTCTTGTCCTTGGCAAGGGAGCAGAGCTGGGGCACAGCCGTGACCTTTATGTAAAGCAGGTCCCTGTCACCTGTTTGGGTTTCAGCAGAGCAAGGCTCCCCTGCTGCCACCCCT
The DNA here is from genome assembly GCF_027477595.1 of Haemorhous mexicanus. Lineage (NCBI taxonomy): Eukaryota > Metazoa > Chordata > Aves > Passeriformes > Fringillidae > Haemorhous > Haemorhous mexicanus. The sequence goes on from NC_082357.1 coordinate 3,799,269, forward strand.
CTCACACACAGTGCTAAAAACAGATTTTGGTGATTTTTTTCCTTTCTTCAGTTACAGCCAAAGCTCAGGAGGGAGCTGAGCTCCAGCCCAGGGGGTGCAGGGTGACCCCAAAGCTCACCCTGTGCCCCCAGGCCCTGCTGGGGCAGGCTGGGAGGGGTGCTGGGCTCACCTGAGTGGGGCCTCCTACAGCACTGAGTGCTCCAAGGCACCTGGAAAACAGAGAGGGGAGTTATGGGAGTGATTATTCCATCTCTTTATCACCTTCTGGGGAAGGAACCCACACTGGGGCTCTTTCTGAGCCCACACTGATGAGTTCCAAATACCACCTCTCCATGGTGTTCAATAGGTACCTTTTTTCTTGATTAATTAATAGAGCCTCTCTATGTGGCTTTTCCTCAAAATGAGTCTTTTCTCATCCTTGTGTGAGGCTTTGGGATGATACACTCAAACCAGTCAGAGATGCAGAATTTTTCTGAATAATAAAATTCCTGCTTTAGTCTAGATTTATATTAATTTTTATTGTGGTAATGCTGTTTGAAAAGAGCAGTCTTTTGAGTGACTTCTGCCAGATTTAAAATCCAAACAAATTCAAACAAAATCAAAACACCTTTTAAAAAGATAAATCCACTTCGAATCCCTTTAGAAGTGTGTGGTACACTGCACATAGAAGCTTTAGCCCCCTCAGCTTCAGCATTTGTCCAACATGAACAAATTTTTTCCAGCAAGAGCCTGTTTTTAGCTGGAATGGAAAGTCAGTATCATTCTTTTTGTCCCTAAATGCTTTATTAAAAGTATATATTTCATGTGAGCCTTTGCACCTACAGAGCCTTTTCTTCCCTAGATGAATTGAAATGGTCCTCACGTGGATATAGAAACTATTATTTTCCCAGCAGGATGTTAAACTGCTCATCAACTCTTGCAGAGCCAAAACACTTAGGAAAACCACGCAGGTGAAGGAGCTGCAGCTCCAACAACCACGGGTCAGCTCTTCATCTCCAGCCAGGAAATCTCTCCCCCCTTCAAAAAAGCTTTGCTCCCAGGACCTGGACACTTTATGCTGCAGAGAACTGTTTTACTGGGGGCTGGAAATCATCAAAAAAGGCTTCATTTTTTTTGCTGAGGGAGACACAGAGTCTGCCTGTATCACAAACCTGCTCTCCAGGTAGGATCTGGCTGCTGCTGCTTTCTGGCTTTATTTTGCAGGGTGTTGCCAGTTCACCCACCCCTGCCCCCTCCCTCTCTGACTCAGACCCCATTAGTGTGATTGGAAAGGCAGAAAGAGGAAATCAGGTCTATCAATATGAAAATACATTTCTCAGTGTCGAGGGGGGTTTGGTAAACTGGCTAACCCACTTGTGCCAGGAGTTATCCGTAACTGTAGATTACACTGAGGAAACCTGATAATTCATATTTCTTTCTATTTTTAGGTGGTTTTTTGTTTGTTTGTTTGTTTGTTTGTTTGTTTGTTTGTTTGTTTTTTCTCAACTGTATAAACATGCCTATTATGAAAACTACAATGATTTTAAACTAATAGGATTGAAGAGAAAAGTGCATTAGAGTAACCCCAAAGAAATGGCACTGAGTCTTTGGCCAGGGACTTTTCATGGGGACACATACTGATAGGACAGAGGGGACTGGCCTTAAACAGAAGGAGCTTTAGACTGGAAATTGGGAAGGAATTGTTCCCTGTGAGGGTGGTAGACCCTAGGACAGGGTTCCCAAAGAAGCTGTGGCTGCCCCTGGATCCCTGGAAGTGTCCCAGACCAGGGCTGGACAGGGCTTGGAGCAGCCTGGGACAGTGGAGGGTGTCCCTGCCATGGCAGAGGTGGAACTGGATGAGCTTTAAGGTCCCTTTTGACCCAAGCCAGTCGATGGTTCTAGGAATACATTGCATTTAGCACTTATATAATCTGTATTATATGATATTTCAACTGCTGTACTATATGATCTCTCAACCCTGCTAAGCTGAGCTGTGGAAATCCACGCTAGCCTTTGCACCTTTGCTGTGGGTTGTGCTCATCCCTTTTTTGCTGACCTGGATTTTCTCCACCTTGCTATTTGTTCCTCTGTGCTTGTCGAGTGATTTGCCCTCCTCCCAGCTGACTGTGCTGCTTACAGCCCTCATGGACAGTGAACGTTTCCCCACACTTCTCTTTGCATTCCGTGGTAGTTGTCACCTTTCTAATTTCATTTCTATTCATGGGGGTGCCAACAAAAATGAGAAATGTCTATAAACCCCCTCTACTCCAGATGATGAAGCTGTAAGTGAGGCTGTTTAGGGTAAGACTTCTCCTACATGTGGCTTATTTCAGACTTAAATACTTGCAGTAACTTTTTTTTTTCAGTGTCTGAGTCTATCCTCTTCTGAACATGTTTGACTAGATATGCCAAGTTCTATGGTTTTCTGGGAATACAAGATGCCCTATGCTATTAATCTTTTTACAGCAATGATTGACTCAAATGGTTTGTGGGAAAAGGTGGAAAAACATATTTAGTAAAGATCTCTGGTAGAGTTAATTTGTCTCCCTGTGGCTCTGAGACGTGCAATTCAGATTTCTGCATGCTGTGGACAGCCTTGTCAATGTATTGATGAAGGCCTGTGGGAATACAGCAGTTTTAAACAATATTTCAAAGCAGAAATTCCAGTGTACTTCATATGGATGATATTCTTTTTGCTCTCAGCAGCTGTAAAAATACAGCAAAACTGGAGAATATTTTATTTACCTTTTTAAACAATAGATGAATTTTCAGGACCCTCATTAAAATGGGAAATAGTAAATGATGAAAGGTTTTCTTTAATGGAAAGTAAAAATGTCATGACATCACCAGAATATATTGGAGAGCAGGAAGCAGAGCAGCTCTAGCTCAGAATGCTGATGAGCTGTGCTGCTCAGCCTTTCTCCTGCAGGCAGGAAGAATGTGTTTTCTCTCTCTGTTGCATGTTGTTATATATTTATACACAAAAGTGTACAATGCAAAAGCAGTTATTTCATCAGTAATGTCCAAGAACTGCACACCAGGCTGGGAGCAGCTGAAATTTGTTCATTAAAAGTTCATGGTCTGTTGACCTTTTCTCGTTCAAGCCCTGTATTGAGTCCACTCCTTATCTCTGCTGTGCATGGCAGATTGTTTAGCATATTTCTTGTGTAGAGAGTGACTTTGAGTGCCACAAGGACCTCACTTGGCACTTGCAGGCATAAGCATAATGTGTTTGAAAATGTTGCTGTGCTCTCTAGTGGATAATTTAGTTATAAGTGCCTAAGAAATTAGTATCAACAACAGTTACCAATTTATATTTCACTTAACGGAGAGACCTTCAGCAGAAGGGCTGTGCTCGAGTGCAGGGCTGTGTCTGCAGGGAACACTCACAGGTTTTACTGCACACATTTCATTTCTGATACATTCAGGGACAGACCACATTCTGTAAAAACTTCTTTTTAAGACTGAATTTCAGTCAGCAGGCAGCAAGAGGCCTTTATTTCCAGCCTATCTCAGATGATGGGAGATGAGCTTACTCCACATCCTGTTGTTGCCAGAGCCCTTGGCTGGCCCTCAGGCACCCAGCTGGCAGGGTTTGAGGAACACCTTACCCCTCAGATGCTGGGGTGCCACAGCAGGCAGTGTTTGCCTGCTCCTGACCTGGCATGGTGCTTCTGCTGCTGAGACTCTGCTGGATCAATGAGTGAGCTTGCATCTGACCTTCCTATCCCCATTCTTATCTCCTTTAGTCTGTTCAAATCTTTGCACTCTGATTTGTGTGTTCCTCACTCTTCAGGCAATTATTTTCCAGCCCAGCCACCATCTCTGGTGGCATCCTGCAGAGTTCTCAGACAGTTCAGTGGTGATTTACACTGTGACTTAGGCTGCCATTCCAATTGTCCTCTCCTTTCCCTGGCTTGTCAGTCACTCTGCATTGAAGGCCTGCCATTTCTGCTTATCTCAGTCATTTCCAGCTGCATTCAATTTATTGAGCTTATTATTGTTTGAAGATTTATATACTAGAATTGGCAGAAATAAAAATGTCCTTCCTGGGAAAACTTGATTTCTGGTGTTCTAGATGGCAGATTGGCCTCTTTGATGTGGGCCCAGAACTGTGGATAAAGATGCCTGGAATGGTGAATTATTGTTCTAATGACCAAATAATTGGAGCAGCAGATTTGAATCAAATGACATCCTGTCCTGTTTCACAAGAAAAATAATTAGGTTTGATCCTTCATTGAACTTTTGTTGTCTAGTTCAGCACTGAAAAGCTGTGCAAACTTTTCCTCATGTTTCAGTGGATGTTTTCACAGAATTCCCAACATCTGCTTGCAGTGGCAGCTGTCTGCATTTCTGCCTCTGTGTGCAGATGCATGGGGAGTGGTTCAGTTGTTGCTGAGTTAAGCCCAGGCAGGTGATTTCATATCTCCTTGGATGTGGTAAAAATAATCCCATTTTGTGAAATTTTATTGCTCTTTAGCAATAGTATATGGTATAAGATTGATCCAGAGAATTAAATCTTGCTGTATTCTCAACAGCTCTCCAAGTCTGGGTTTGGAGTAGATTTAGACTCTTTTCAGAGTCTTGATGGAAAGATGTTTCCCTTCATCCACATGCCAGCCTCTCACTGTTCCAGGTGATTCAGTTGTGATTGTTCAGGTACCTTTTTTCAGTCTTCTGTTTGCAAATATGCAAACAAATTGAGTAGGAAATAGGAATGAGAATCTAGGAACAAGTTTTCCCTTTGGAGGTGTTTTTCTTCTCCTTGGTTTTGGCATTTAGATAAGATTTAATTTAGTTTCAGGTTTCATGCCAGATTTCAAGGTAATGATGAGTTTTAATTTTACATTTGTTGTTCCATGCTCTCATAATAACAGTATGAATTCTACTATTTCAATAAATGCTGCATAACTCCACAGTTAGAAAACACAGTTTATTTGCTTAGGGGGATGTGTAGTTATAAAAATGTAAACAAATATGGAATATTTTATTCTCTTGAAATATTGGAAAGTTCTAAGGACATAGATGGAGCAACCATTTGAAAATCTTAGAAGGGCTGTGTTGGGAAATCTGCAGAGTAGGTGTGACGCTTGGAAGGCATTTGTGCCATGAGGAGCAGCTGAAGTCGCTGTGTGAAGTTGGCATGAAATAATAAAACTGCCAGAGCAGAGGCGAGGTGATGCTCACTTCTCTAGGTGTGGAAATTAATAAAAATAGGAGAATCTTTAACTGGTGTTCCAAAAATCACCCTACTCTGAGTTCAATGAGTGAAATCCCACAAACCCCACGGCACTGGGAATAATACAAAAAAGACTTAATGATGTGTGAGAATTCACAAGAATGCAGGGAATTTTCTTTTCTGTTCTAAATTAAACCTTACCCTTCCCATTTTATTGAAAGGTGATGGCAGTTTGTGGTCAAAGCCCTGGCAGTCAGAGCCTTCCAGCCTCTTTTAAACAACTGATCTCAGCAACTTCTCCACTAAATATTCCTGACCATTGTACCTGGCATTGTAATTCAAAAAGCATCTCTGGTGCTTTTCTGTTTTCCAGATAATCACAGTCAGATTGTGCTGTACTTGCTTGTAGGTTAACGGTATTAAATATATGTGTATAAAAATATATATCCAATGTTTATTCTGAGCAGCAAACATTCAGGTGAGCATCACTGGGGCTTGGGGGTCATTTGAATCACTTGTTTCTCTTGGGTTCTCTGTCTCATTGATGGAATAATGGTGAACTGTATTTCTTTTAAGTGTCTCAGCAAATGCATTAGTTTGGGAACATTTCTATGATTTTTATATATGTAGAAACATCAAAATATAGATATATCACAAATATACATATATATCTAAAATTATAACCTCCTAAATCTTTTTGTAATTTCTTTTGAACTTTCCACTGGAATGAGACATGACACACTGAGGCTTTGAGAAATATTTTATTGCAATGCAGTAAAAAGTTGGCTTGCAGTTTTATTATTACTGTAATTTTCATTCAAAATTTTATATCCACAAATTAATTTTTTTTTCAGATGAAGTCAATGTGGAATATGTTGCCCTGACTCATCTCCTGAATTTTCACTCTTTCCCTCATGTGCTGTTTAGAGTATGAATGCCATTTCGTTTCCCAGGTAAAATTAACACTTAATAGTGTTTTACAGCCCTTTAGTTTGTCTTCTGAATGGGGGCATTGAGGGTTTCCCTAAAGAGAAGAGAGGGCAGCAAAGGCTGTGAAATTCTGTGAACCTCTAGGAGCAGTGGCATTTGGTAGGAACAGTAATTCTAAAATCAGGAGGGGAAACCCACCGATACTGGAATGGAACAGGAGTGCTGACTCTGTGTGCTTTCAAAAAGAAGCCTGATCTCTCTGGAAAAGCATGTTTGGTGGAAATTGGTGCCTGGAGGAGAGATGTGGGCACAATATTGTGGTGGAAGTGGAGTTCCTTGTTTCCTCATTTGGAATCTGCAGTTTCCTTCAGTGCCAGCTCTAGCTCCATGTGCTGCATTGTGTCTTTATTCCAGCATCAGGCAGAAGAGCTCTCAGTGTGCAAAAAATGAGCTTTCATTTTCTGCCACTGAGAGTGGGCAGCAGGGCTTGTGGCCCAGCTTGTCCCTGAGAAACCTGAGTTTGCATTTCTGCCACAACCACAGCTCTGTGTGCCCAGCATCTCTCCTGGGAGGGTGCTGGCAGCTGGCACCGAGCTCCAGCTGCTGGCAAAACACATCTGGCCAGCCTTGTCCCACATGGGCCAGCTCTCTGTCCAGGAGAGTGTCAGCCCTCAAAGTATCTGCTCTGTTTTCCCACACTGTCTGCATTTTAAGAAGTTCATGCTGATTCCTCAGGGCCATATAGTAGAAACAGGCAGGGAATGATTGGCATCTGACTCCAATGACTCAGAATGCTGAAAAATTGCTTTATTAAACTATATTGTATTACATTAATGCTATACTAAATTATATACTAAAGAAAAAGCCACGACTGTCTCCAGACAGCCAGGACACAGCTTTGGCCCAATAGGCCAATTAATACAAACAACCATCACCAGAATCCAGTTACCAAATCCCTTCAGGTAAACAATCCTCCCAACACATTCCACATGTGCAAAAGCAACAGGAGCAGCAAGTAGAGGTAAGAAGCGTTTTCCCTTTCTCTGAGGTTCCTGGCTGGGATTCCTAGGAAATATCCTTGGGACGTTGTGCCTGCCTGCTCTCTATGAAGAGAGAGCTACAACAGCCACATTTCTGGTGCCTGGTTTCCAAGCTCTGTCTAGATGGAATTGCTGCAGACAACCAGGTATGAGTGCCAAAACAATCACTTTATAATCACAGAAATGGATTTTATCCATATTTCAGTTATTCCTGAGTTTCTGTGTACCCCATCCCTTTGAGCCACCAAAATTGTCCACTGTATCCAGGCACAGGGGTTATGAAACAAAAGAAAGCAGTGTTTTCTTCCTTCTCCTGGTTTTCCCTCCTGAAACTTGTTTCTCACGCTGTGATCCCATGCCAGGCAGAAAGGGACTGGCCATCAGAATTTTACATCACTCTCTTGTGAGGGACAGTGTGGCATGTGCTTTGAGATTCCTGCCACTGATACAGAGAAATGAGAAGGGAAGAATCTGATGAACTTGTTTTCTTCGCCTCTCATGAACAACGTATGACAGCTTTGAGAAATCGTGCTCAAAGGATTCATTATGGTGCCATTTGAATTAGTGAAATAAAAGTAAAGACTTCTGACTTCTTATTTTCTAACAGCTTATTTTCCCAGTGGTTGTCCAATAACAAGAAGCACTTCAGTCACAGGGTCAGGGAGTTCACATGTCATTAGCACACTCTGAAAGCCTGTAATGCCTTTTGGATTTATTTATTTTTTGATTTATTCACTTTCTTGCTGTACAATTTGGGATGGAAGCCTTGCAGTTGTGGAGCAGAGAATGCCAGAGTGCTTTGCAGCTTTGGCAGTCCACTGTGCATCCAGCAAGGAGAATTCTCTGAGGAATGGCACGGAGGATGTTGTTGCTATTGTGACTATTGGAGTTATCCCACAAGTTTTGTGCTTTTTGATGGGGACAAATTAGTCTTGTGATGGGTAAGCCTTGGAAATGGGTAATTCTGAGTTAGAGAAACGTTTTTGAGTCTTTACTTACCAAGATCTGCTGTTGCTTTGTATCAGTTGTGCTTTGGGAGCATTAAAGCATTGGAATGAGAACTCTGCTTACTAAACCGTAACAAAAATTTGTTCCACTTTGAGATTACTTTTTTATAATGAAAAGTGCTCAGAGTATTTACACTTCAAGTGACCTCAGCACAATTCACAGTTGTTCAGCAGCAGAAAAAAAATCTCCAAGTTCTGATGTTCTAATTTATCTTTAAAAAGATTCCACAAGACAAATAAAACCACTTACATTCATTTTTCTCCCTCGCCTGCTTCCATTACTCAGTGGTGAACAAGACATAAAGGTGATCTGCGCCTGAGAGTTTAACCAGAAATAAAATGCAGGAACGTATCCTGGCCCTCACACTTGGGTTGTATTTTCCTTTAGAAAATTCTTTCATGTGCTTGTGGGATATCAGAGATAATGATGTGTTGAGTAGGGGCAATGAAATGAGACTCTCAGTCAATAAATTTGCTCAAAATGCAAGCAAGTGAAATCTATTGTCTGGTGGAACTGTTCTATGCAGGTGCATAGTTCAAATCATTTCAAAGCTTAGGCTCCAACAGAAATTGTTGGGCTGGAGTATAGCACACCAGAAATTAAATGTCATTTATCTCTCTATGCAGGAATTTAGGACAGGGAGGAGAATTGAATTGAAAATTTTATTCTGAATCTTATCCTAAATTTAATTTGTCTTATCCTGTTAATGCTGGACTCATAACCATTCTTGTAGAAGATTTCTATTTAGAACCAAAAGTAACCAAAAAGCATGTTTAGCAGCAGAATGAACTTCCATGAGAATTTTTAAACCTGGTAATGCTTTTTTTTAATAGTTCAAAAGAGAATATATATATATTTTTTTTTTCCATTGTGAACTTCCCATTATAAATTGGACTGTCTGCTGCAATAGCCCATGTTGATGTGGTCAGTGTAGTCCAACAGGTCCTGGATAGTTCAGTTTAAAACTCCTGGCAAATATTGCCTCTTGAGAAGGGTGTCTTCCTCAAAGAAGACTTAAATGACTCAGATTTTATATATATATATATATATTTTTTTTTTTTTTTAATTGTATTCCTACATTTACAATATTGGGAGTAGCAAGAATTGTCTCCCTTCATATTGGCATTTGACTAAAGTTTTTGAGTCAGGACCAGAAACCTTCTGCTGCCTTAGTGGTTTCTCCATTTTCTAGACTCTTTTCCTGCTATTTTGCATGCAAATCCTGTGCTGTCTGCAAGCTGGGCCATGGATGGGTTTTATACACAGGTCATTAAAGAACTTTCCTGTGCATCTCCAGATTTATTGAGTGACTTGGAGTGCCACTCTATCAAGCCATTGTACCCAATTAGTATTTCTCTCCCTTACAGAAGGATTTCTTGAAGAATATTTGCAGCTTATGAAATTATATCTGCAATTATATAGGCTTTTGGATAATAACAAGTATATTTTCATTTTTCAGTTCATTTTATTGTGCTTTGTTGAGAACTGTTTACAGCAGTTCTTGCTGGCAGGGGAGAGGAGAGAGGGAGGGCAAATGGAGCTGAGCATGGAGTAAAACCAAGGGAAATCTCATATTAAAGATTCACCAATGAATCTTTACAGAGTTTATGCAAATCCAATGGGTATTTTGTGAAAGTGTTAATGAGTGTCACATCCTGATTTCTGCAGATTTCCCCTTGCATTTCCAACCATACCAAATCCAATTGAAACTGCTAAAATTAACACCATGGGTTCACAACATTTTGTCAGAAAAACGTGTGAAGTTTGTTTTTAAAATATTGTGCACTCATTATTCTTGGAAACGTCTTATGTAGATGTTGATATAAACTATCCTGTGTGCATTCCTTGATGGATGACAAACTCAGCGTTGGTCTCCCTAAATCCTTCTAAAGCACTGTCTATTTCTGAGCTGTGTTTTGCATCTCACTAGAAAGCAAGCCATATAATTAACTGCCCTGGCACTGAGGATCCTGTTGGGAATGTGCTTTTTACCAGCAGCTACCAGGAGCAGCCCTTTTTGCCAAGCACATGAGTCCCAGGATGGTTTGGGTTGTGAGGGACCTTCAAGCCCAGCCAGTGCCACCCCTGCCATGGCAGGGACACTTTCCACTGTCCCAGGGTGCTCCAAGATTGTCCAGCCTGGCCTTGGGCACTGCCAGGGATCCAGGGGCAGCCCCAGCTGCTCTGGGCACCCTGTGCCAGGGCCTCCCCACAGTCACTCAAGGATTTCTTCCTGAATGAGATTCTGGTCCTTCTGTTGTGCCTGAAGTGGGGCCTGTGATGTGTGAGGAGACTTCAGACTCATTGATTTAGCTAATCTCAAAAATGGAAAGGAAAATAACTAAATTAAAATAAAAACCCTATTTTGTTCCCTTTTACTTAAGAGTCAGGGTTTGGGTGCTCCAGCCAGCTCCCTTCCCTGTGTCTCCATTCCCTTTCCTTTTTCTGCATGAGCCATCTCTCCTCTGCCCTCTCTCTCAGCTTTTGCTGGGTTTGAATCTTTGAGACAATTTCTTGTCCCTTTGCTCTCTTTTGACTCACCTTGGCAGACATCTCCTGTCTTCACAACTAGGTCAAAAAAGCTCTTGCAAGTCGTGGGAACAACTGAAATCCAGGAATGTTTGGGGGAAGGAGACTTCCCTGCCACCATTCCAGGACACCACTGGTGGGATGGATCAGGATGTGGCACCAGGCAGTTGGGCATGGTCCTTTTGTTTCTCTGCCAGCCTGTTAATATAACCCAGAGTGCTGTGTTTGGATCCCAATGAGATCACAATGAGCCTGTTTATTTCCAGATACGTAGTGGCATCGTTCATTTGCACAATAAAGGGAACTTCGCTCCAAGAAGACAAATTCGAGGCTACAAAAGCTCTGTGATTATTGTAATGCTAATCTGTATTCAATCCCGTGGATGTGTCACATCTTGAATACTTTAAAAAATTAATTAGTCAACTGTGTTGTGCCACAGATGAGCAGGAGCAAGGGGCTGCTTGCATACACAAGCTGTGACATCCTCTGTGCCAGCAGAACTTTAAAGGAGAGAAGATCCCCAAGAACTGAGCTGGAGGTGGTCTCAACCTCTGCCTTCTACCTGATAGTGCACAAGGTGGTGGCATTTGTGTTGCTGTGCTAAATTAAGGGATGAAAATATGGTTAAATTATCTCAAACAACAATCCCTATGCTGCTTTATATCCTGTATTTATGAAGATATTTAAATCTTTGCATTCATTTTAGTAGGAAGCAAACATCATGCCTCTAAAGCTAGTGACAAAACTCTCATTGGTTTGCTCTGCAATCTGGAGAGCAACTGCAAAGGAAAATAGGTGGAGTAAAAATAAATACAGCTGCAAAAAAAGGATTTGTTAACTAAGAATAAAAGATAGGCAGTTACCCATTTTCTCAGCAGAATTCTACCTCCATCCATCTCAGAGAGCTGCCCAGAAGTATTTCTTTGCCTACTTTCCGGGCCAAAAATCTTCTAGGAATCTCTGACCTCTGCCATTCCCTTTTCTTTGCCCAGATCTCTGTGGGCAGGAGCAGGCACGTGTCAGACTCACTCAGGGGGTTGTGCTCACGCTACTTTACTGAGGGGGCAAAGGCAGAGGGAAAGGTCTCAGTTCTGACTCCTCTGGGGCTCTGTGCCTCTAGGGATGGCTGGGGAGCCTTGGTGCTCCCTCAGTGCCTTCCAGCTGTGCTCCTGGGGCTGGGCATGGTTTATATTGAATTTACCTGATGTTCTGAGCAGCACCTGGGGCCCTGCTCTGTGCCAGAGGCTGCACTTTCTCATTTGGAGGTGTTCCCTTGCAGCATTTGACCTCCAAGGGGAAGTACTTGCAGGTTTTTTAGGTGTCTTCCATTGTGTTTTGACATTTCCTCACGCTGGTGTGGGGAGCAGTGTCACATCTGTGTTTTCCTGGTCATGGGGCTCTGTAGACAAATTAACCTTTTGCAGTTTTATTGAGGAAACAATTTGCATTAATACCGTGGGAAGGAAAAAAAAAAAAGATTGTGGATTCGAAAGACATTCTGAATTCACAGCACAGTAAAAAGTTGTGTTTTCTAATTATTAAATTAAAAAATTCAATTTGTTTGGGAAAAACACCTAAATGCAGATCCAGATTACCTCTGAAGGACATAGAGAGTGAGATATTAAAGTCCATATTGCAGCCTTAACTTGTAATCCTTGTTCCTGTGGCAATGCTGTCTGCTTTAGTAGTGCAAATTCCTGTGACTGCTTTAGCATTTCAACAGGGCTGTGAATATGTATAAGCACAGAAGGAATTATTTTGCTTCAAGACTTTTCAGAGCCCTGTTTCTTCTTGTTGGTAGATGTGTTGTTACCTTCTGTTTCACATTAAACTTTGCAACGAGCTCAAAAAAAGAGTCAACAGTCTTGAAAGTGAATGCTGCTGGTAAATGGTGCCTGGTGCCTTCCTTACACTTGACAAAAATACAGATACAGATTTTTTTCTTGGGTTTGATGCTTCTTCAGAAACTTTGCTTTATTTTAGGGCTTAGGATAAGTAGTTCTTTTTTGAACTTGACCTCCTAAGCAGCAGTGGCTGTGCAAAAAATCCCTGTCCTGTGGAATATGCATTTTTGCTCTTTACAGGGGGATAAGTACAGGCACGACTGGTTATTTTTATAGCAGTTTTCATAGCATTTCTGCAGGAAACTTTTTTTGTGGCAGTGTTTGAAGTGACATTTATTAGAGCAGTACTATTTTAGTTGCATCAAAATTATGTTCCTCTACTATTTTATTGATGGTGTTTGATTTCTTGTTTCTGAATGAAATTAGGCATGACTTTTTAGATGAAATGTAGAAAATAACATTTTCATTTAATATGCTGCAAACTTTTGCATTTGGCATTGCAGTAAGGGTGTGAAAGTAACTTTGGACAATTGCAATGTTTAAGTTAATTCATTTGTAAACTCTTCTAATTCCATGAATGGCAGAAACAGAGCTAGAACCTTCAAGAGAGATTGGTGACATGAGTAGCAAACACACCTTGGGAAAAGGCAGCCCCAGCTCCTAATGCAAAATGGAGCAATTCAGATTGGTAGAATCACATTTACAAATTCTTTATGGAGGCTGCTTGGGAGCAATTGGCTAAAGAAAAGCAGTGACATTTTGAGTATCCAGAAAAATGATTTCTGAAAACAGCTACTATTTTGTGTCATTTCTTTTTTGGAACATCTCTTACATAGGTCCAATGCTGAACCCAATTATTTCTGTGTACTTCTGTAACTAGCTTCACTGTGCTCTTAGCAGCATTGTGGATGCTTGCAGGATCCAGTCCCTGGAGAACATTTTAAAATTCTGCTTGGTAGAGAAAAAAAACTTTTGTTTTCTGATTGTATTTCTTTTGATAGCTCAGATTTAAAATCCTTATCATTTAGATCCTCTCCAAAGGACACTGTTTAGCATGAGTTAACATCATGCATTCTCAGGTGTAGATTTCCTTCAGCTCCAGTTGCTCTGTTGGGTCTGTGACATCTGATGCTTGCTGGATTTTTTAACACATTGGTTGCCTGGCTCAAAGTTGCACATGGAAACCACAAACCCTTTTGAAATAAAGCTGCAGCACGTTTGTGATAAACCCCGGGATGCTTTTCCATCTGAATATGCTTCATTAGCTTCCCTTGGGTGGAGCTGCTGATTAGGTGGCTGTAGGGAAAAAAACCGTTCCAGCAGGAATCCATCAGGCATGGAGAGCCCCCATGTGTTGGACACGGACCTGCATTAACAACTAAAGCACATTTCACTGCCCTGTTTAGGGCTTTCACTGGAGTAAAAGCACTTGACAAACTGGGCACGTGCAGAATAACCTTCTGCTCGAGATACTACTTGTGAATTTAGCCAGTATTCACTTTCCTTCAGTGCTTATGTTGGTTTTTAATCCTTCCCACAGTGCAGAGACTTAGATCAGGAAATGATGGCTAAATCAGTCACCCACTGAAGACTTTGAGCTGGAAGCTCTCTAGGATGACACGTGCACCTTTGCATCAGTTAAAAAAAATCTCCAGCTGCACCATTCACTAAAAGGCACATATTTTACAGTTAGTTGCTGTGGCCTGCTTCTCTGTGATTTTCTTTATCAATTGGAAAATTCAGAAGAAAAACGCTCCCTTTTGTAAGGAGAAAAAGATGTAAGGGATGAAAAATCACTAAATTCATTTAGAGCTTTTGGTGTGCCATGAGACATAATGTGATGGTACTTGTCTGCAGTATTCAATCAGTGCATTGAAAATACTTGAAGATAAGTAAAAAAGATAGAAATCTGGGATTACTGAAACCTCGACAGCTGCTACTGTCACAGTAGTATTTCAATTATGTGAGGTTTGTCCCTGCAAGTGTGATGGGAAGGACAGAAGTTCAGGATGTGCCCTGCCCATGGCAGGAAATGTGTGTGTGAGAAGGTCACAGTGAGGGTCCCCAGCAGCTGAACCACAGCAAGGCCCACAGGGCACTTTTGCTCATCCCACAGGGCACCTAACTCTGGGTCAGGGTGTGGCTCAGTGGGTCTGGTTCACCCACAGCTGCTGGAGAATCCCTGCTGTCAAACAAGGGCATCCCAGCTGAGCTTCTGCAACCCCCCTGTGGTGACCCAAGGGCCACCCTGGCATCACTGGGCCATGAGAGATGTCAGACACTTCATCTCCAGTTCAGCTGGGAGGTGGAGGAACCACCATGAGAGACTTCAGACATTTCATCTCCAGTTCAGCTGGGAGGTGGAGGAACCACCATGAGAGACTTCAGACACTTCATCTCCAGTTCAGCTGGGAGGTGGAGGAACCACCATGAGAAATTTCAGACATATTATCTCCAGTTCAGCTGGGAGGTGGAGGAATAACCATGAGAGATGTCAGCCATTTCATCTCCAGTTCAGCTGGAGGTGGAAGAACCACGGGTACCCACCCCTGAGAGAGAGTGCTGCAAAAGAATGTGCAATGTGCGTGGATTTTTATTCAAGGTTGCTATTTCTATGGACTGAAATATAAATTTGCAATGATCTTTTTTAATTGGACATAGGAATTCAGACCATTATTTTTATTTTGATTGTTGTCACAACTTTGTGAGTGCTGCAGCTCTTTCTGCAGCAGTGTGTGCTTTGCCAGGACCTCCCCCTGCCCCCTTATTTTTTTGCTAATGAGATCATTAGTTGGTTCAAACTCTTTTCATTACTTGAATGAAGCATGGGGATCTCTGAAGAGCAGCACTGAGAGCCACATGTGGCATGTGCCAGAGCTGCAGGTCCTCTGATGGAAGGCCCATACTGCACAGGCTCAAAACAACAGGCCAGAGGTAATTGAGATGTTTTCTGCCTGCTTTGACCCTAAGTGGCCTTGCCCTGGACAGCCTGGATGTGTAGATTAGCAGTGCTAATTGCTGCTGGTGGCATTTGTAATGGAACTGAGCTTAATGCTAGGCATATATGGTAAAAATCAGATTTAAATAACAGAACTAATAAGCCAACCCATAGTATTTTGTTGATTGTAAGTGGTGGAAGATGGTATTTTAGTAATCCCTGTATTTTACTTCACTCATGTTTAGACACACAGGCTGATTTAATTGGAATTTCTAACATTTCAGTGCTTTAATGTTCTGAAACATATTAGCTCTGCCTTAGCAGTTAGTGTTTATTCAATCTCAGAGCACTGTAGGGTCATTAATCCTTCAAGCCCTCCTGAGAAGTCAGAGATGGGAGACACTGGCAGTCATATTATTCTAATTTTACATGTGGGAAAACTGAAGTGATGAATAATGTGGTCAAGGCCACACAGTGGGGCAGTGTGAGCTCTGAGATGTTCTGGCTATTAAGCCCTGTGGTCAGGCCAACCCTTGCAACACTCTCTTTTTAAATTATACACTTCATTGTGATTAAGGTGCCTTAATGGTCCCATAGTCTGTCTAGGTAGAAAGTTTAATAAGTTGAGCATGTCTGCAATAAAAACTTCCAAACAAGGAAAACACTGTGAAGTTACAGCCTGAATTTAATATTATTTTCTATATGTTAAGTTTTCACAGAACATAATTAAACCTTGTCTCTCCTGTACTTTCAGAAAGTATTTGTATTTACAGAAAGGAAATGATTGATACCAAGTTATTTTCCAAGAGATCAGATTGTTCTTCATTTTCATTGCAGAATAATGATAAACATTGAAAGACATTTTAATAAACTTTTGGGGTTTTTTTGAGAAATAGTGAATATATGGTATAAAAAATCATTTTACAGAATTAGAAAAGTCCTCTGAGCAGCCTCTTGAGAATTTTTCAATAGAGTACAAGTGGCTGTTTGCAGATTGTAACTCCAGTTGCATAAATACATGTACTTTGAAATAGCAGCTTATTTGGTAGGACATAAGCAGTGCTTTTTGTGTAGTTAAAGGGATCAGTTTTTAATGTTTATCTGAAACTTTTTTTTCCTTCTCCACAAATGGGTTAGTTGCTGCCATCTCTTGTGCAACATTTTCAGGTTTTGTTTCAGTTCCAGCCAGTCTTTGTCTCAAAAATGACATAGTCTGCGATATTATTCTAAAAGGAATTCAGAATTTCGCAAGAGATTAATCATCATTTAATCCAAACCATTTCGTATATATAGGATTGATCCTAGCAGTGAACCCCTGCAAACTTTAGCACCACGTCCAATATTTTAATAAGCAGCTAATATTTAGCCCATCCATTAAGCCGCTCCATAAATGAATTATTGAGTGTAATCTGCTCCCCCGTGCCCACCTTCCTTTCCCACAAGGCTGTGGTTTTTAGCTAAGCCGGCGTGGAGCTGCTTTATCTCCCAATAAAACAAAACGGCTCCGCCGAGCGCCCGCACTGCCGAGCCCGGCAGGGAAGGCAGAGGCAGCCGAGGGCTCTCGCCTCTCGCGGCAGCAGATGGAAACTCACCCGTACTGTCCCACGGCATCGCCGGCAGCGCGGCGGTAGCGGAGCCAGCGGCAGCGCTTCCCTCGCTCGGCGGGGCCGGCCGGCGGTGGATGCTGCCCCGGCTCCGGGCGCTGCAGGGCCGACCGGGGCCGCCCGGCTCCTCCCGCATCGCCGCCGACAATGAAACCCTGGCAGCTGCTGGCGGGCGTGGGAGATGCCCTGCAGGTAAGGCAGCGGCAGCCCGGAGCGGTCTCGGCCGGGCGAGGGCGGGATCCATCCTGTGCCCGCGCCGGGAGAGCCCCGAGCCCGGCGGTGCCCGCCCGGAGGGGCCGGGCTGCCAGCGGCATGAGGTCTGCCCCACCTGAGGGGACAGGTGAGGGCATCCGGCCGGATGAGGAGGATCCGGCCAGGTGAGGGGTGCGGGGATGCCGGCCAGGTGAAGGGGATGCCGGCTAGGTGTGGGGGATGCTGGCCAGGTGAGGGGTGCGGGGACATCGGCCAGGTGAGGGAGATCCGGCCAGGTGAGAGGTGCGGGGATGTCGGTCAGGTGAGGGGGATCCGGCCAGGTGAGGGGTGCAGGGATGCTGATCAGGTAAAGGGATGCAGAGGTGTCGATCAGGTGAGAAGATGCGGTGATGCCGACCGGCTGAAGATATTTCGGGCTGCGGGCCAGGTAAGGGGGTGCGGGGGTTTGTCGCTGCCGGCCGGGTGAAGGGGGATGCAGGATGCCGGCCAGGTGAAGGGGATGCCGGCGCGGCTGGGCTGTGTGCCGGCCCGGGGCCGGGGGATGCTCGGGGCTGATCCGGGTGTGTGCTGTACAAACTCCGCGGCGCTGCCGCGAGCGTGTTTCCGTGGCTGTGAGCGCTCCTCGAAGAAATGCCGACAGAAAACAACGTGCGGGAGGGATTATCCATCCTCCCTCCGTGTTTAGCTGAAGTTTATGTGAACTTCATCTTCAGAAAGCTGCTCGGCTTTCTGTGGATGGAATATGTATTAGCACTTATATGAAAGAGAGCAGGAGTCTCATTAGAAGGGGTTTGTCAGATGGATTATTGCCTGGTGATTGTTATTGCAGGCAGGTTACAGGATTCCTGACCAACCTGGGTGCCTGTTTAACTTTAGGGTTCCTGTGTGTCACCAGCATAATATACTGATCTTAGAAAGCACAATTTATGAGTATTTGGAGGTTTTATTGCTATACTTGTTAAAATGCATGGGATATAACAGCAGCAGCATTTTGTTAATAAATACAATTTAAACACACAGGTAATTTTGGCTAATAATCCATTTATATATGTTTGCATTGGAAAAAAAGCAGGAACAGGGTATAAAGGACTAGGATTTAAAAACGCCTATTGGTTTCCAGCTGGATATAATTGCAATGTAATTTAAATATTTTGAATGACTTTAGCAATCGTCTTGCTTTAAAAAACCCACACACTTCAAAGTATGCAAAAAAATGTTGAGGGAAGTGGGGAAGGTGGATTTCTCTAGCTTTTTAAAAAAAGGGCTCTCCTGCAGACTCCTAATAGGGATATAATATTTTTGAAAGACTTGCTGTCACATGGAGGAGACTCTGGCACAGCCCAGTAGTGGAATGCTGGGCTCTGCAGTTCAGACACTGTAAAATCACATTGCTTCCAGGGCTGTACATTAAATTCCACCTCAGGTACTTGATTTTGGTGGATACTGAGGAATTTAGTAAGAACCAAAACAGCCTTTGTATTTGTCACTTCTGTAGGGATAAGGAATTTGGTTGTAATAGAGAAGTAATTAGGATTTATGTAAGTGTTACATAGAAAGTTTGCATTTTTTCTTATGAAATATTTAGAATAATCAGTTTAAAAACAGTACATTTGTTCCATGTGTATTTCTAAAATGAAGCAACAGATAGGTATAAAGTTTGTCTGTCTTGATGTTCCGACCATACATTATAGCTTTTCTCTTAGATATTTCATGTTCCTGATGTTGATCTGTTCCTTGAACATGCAGGTAAGGCTGAGAAGTGAGCAAAACTCCTACTCAATGAGCAGTGCTCCCTTGTCTACAGCAGGAGCAGTAGTGCTGTGAAGAATTTTTAGTTTCAGATTTGAATAATTTAATGGGAAAAAAAGTGGATTTTTGGGTTTTATCCTTTACAGGGGTTTTTCTGTGAGTGCCTGGCTGGTGTCTGTCAATCATCAGCTTTACTTCCTTTAAACCTATGGATCTAGGAGAGGTGTGGTTATCCCTTTGGGAGCTCTCCTTCCCAAAGCAGGGCATTTTTTGGCCTTGGAGAGGCAGTGAACACACAGTAGCTCCCATTGCCATTGCCTGCTCTGGAAGCTGTGGGCAGGGAGCTCCATTTAATCAGTGTCTCTCCACATCCAGCACCCCAACACCTGCAGGAGTGTCAGCACAGTTCATTGCACCCCTTTCCAGCCACAGTTTTAGAAAGTTTGAGCTTTGTACTCTTGCCTACTCCCACTTAAATAAGTGTTTGAAATCAGAATAATTTAACAATGGATGGATGAAGCAACTTCAAGGTGTTCCCTTCAGTCTTTCCAACTTCAAGCCACTCACTTCAGTAGCATCATTGTCATGGAATTGTTCAAATTTATTCTTTTTGTAGTAGAAGTTTCAGGTAGGATCTCAGTTTTGCTCATACACCAGAAAACTTCTCCAGGAACAAGTAATAAATAAATTGTTCAAGTGATCAAGTTGGTGGCATTTGAAGTGCTCGGAAATGTCTAGAGAAATGTTCTCGAGAATAATATTGGAAGCTTTGGCTATTCCTTTTGTAAGGAAAAATATTGCTATCAAATTTATAATTCATTTTATGAAGACACATATGTTACAGTAACTGAAGAAGCATCTGCTTAAAGAGGAGAAGGGAGAGAAATGTGGTCAGCTCATGTTTTTAAGTTATTGTGGTGGTAATTGTGAAAAAGGAAACTGGAGAAAAAATACATAGGAAATTTTAACTGTAGAAAATATCTTGTCTGAAGTTTACTTCATTCTTTAATTTAAGCAAGCAATGTGTATTTTTTAACTCCTTCGAAAAAATCAAATTACTAAAGCCAAGCTTTCAGTTGACTTCAGTGATAGGGATTTTGGAGAGTTTGTTGGAAGGATTGTGTCACAGGATTGTACCTTTCTAGGGTTTAGAGATGGGAACAAAGACTTCAGAGGACCTCAATTATTTCAGAGTTTTCCAGTGTTTTGGGGATTTTATATATATTTGAAGATTGGGACATAATTTATGGCATCTCCTAGGAGCTAAGCATAACTTTTGAAATGTTTTGAAACTATTACTGGGCCATAAATAGGTATATTTCCAATCTAGGTGGAAATCAGCTTGGGTGGAAATTAGCAGAGGTATCTGCCTTTGATTCCTGTTGTCTTGGAATGGGTTCCAAAGGAAGGGAATGTGTTCTCCTGGGCTGAGCTGAGAGGAGATCAGGAATTCAGGAGTGCCCTGATCTCCAGCTCCTGGCTGTGCCAGGGATGCCCTCTGGAACACAAGAAGGGCCATAAGTCCACAGTCAGCAGATGGAAGAGAAGCACAGGCCTGTCCTTTCAGAGGGTACATCACAAATACATTTTATTTAAAATCCAACTGCTCTGGGACTACATTTGGGTGAGATAGCAGACAGTGGAAAGAAATAAATGTGTCACTGCCAAAACTCTCTTCTGGTGGCATTTTCTTCTAAATTTATCATGTCAGCCATGGAGCTCTCTGTCTGTAGGAATAAGTCTTTTCCATTTCATTTTATTTTTATTTTCTTTGTAAGGAGTCCCGTGGAGATGTTAAGGAACGTGCCAAAGTCCCTGTCTTCAGTGGCTTTGTGCACTCACTACTTCTACCTTAGCTGAACTTCAGTTTGGACAGTGTGGAGATGTGTTTGCTTTGTGGGACTGGAGTTGAGTTCAAGCATTTCTGCTTTCTCTTTGTCCTCTCCATGCCTGTTGCTCTTCTCATTTCTCTTACCCCTGCTAAATTGCAGAGGCTGTGATTCCCTTCATTGTCTTTGAAAATGAACACAGTGTGGCTTCCTTCAGCAGGTTGCAATCAGAGACTTTTTTTTTTGTTTGTTCTGTAATTAATTACAGATTTTATGCATAGCGATGAGGCTTCTGCAGAGAGAAATTTCACTGATGGTCAGGGATATTTCAAAAATTGCTTTCGTCTCACAGGAGTGGAGGCACGCAAACTTTTTCTATTAAAATGGAGAAACTGCTTGAGTCAGCAGTAACATCCAGATTCAGCAAAACTAGGTTATGAATCCGAGCAATTAAACATGACAAAGAGCCCAGTTTTACTGCCCGGACTTAATATCCTTCCAGTATTTTTTTCTGAGACATAAAGACTTCAAAATGTTCCTTTGTGTCAGGTGTTGACAAAAACAAGGTATACCTCCATACCCTACAAACTCTTGAAAATTCTTTTGCTTTACTTTTGCACCCACAGTTTTTATTTAAGTAGTTTTATTCTCATGAGAAGGAAAACGTTTTTTTCCTCTGTTTTGGATACCTGGAGTTTGGCAGCTACTCATAAATTACCTGCATTTTGGTAGAGATAATTAAAAACTGGTTAAATATTTAGAATTATTGAAATAAGCTTTTTAATCAATATTTAGCATGTATGAATACAAGGTTTTGCTAATGATGATTAGAAATCCCATCAGTGTGGAAGATCTGAGAATCTGTTTTGTTGTAGTGGTTTGGGTTTGTTTTTTTCCTGTTTTTATGTATTTGATGTTCAGAAATTGTAAGCAGGTTTCCTCTCTGGTAATTACTACAATTTTAGCTGGGAAGAGGAGGGGAGGGACATAAGCAGATGTAAATCATGGTACTGATGACTAATGGCCCAAGCTGAACTTGATCAAAACTTCAGCAAAGATTTTCTGTTCACTGCTCCTATGGTGGAGATTGATGTGAAATCCTGAGAACAACCTCCCACACCTTGCACATGTGAATTATTCTGTTTGTGCTGTGCTGCTCCCTGGACAGGTGTTTATGTCTTTTTTAACTTAAATGTTTTCCTTGTTAAGGTTGACCTTTCTGATTCCGTGACTAATAGGAATCCAGGAATGATGTTTGATCGTTTTCCCAGGTAAATGAGTTGTAGCTTACATCAGGACTTGTTTCTGACTGCTAATTAACCTGACTCTAATGACTTCTTTAACTGTAAAAACATCCTACAGCCAAGTGAGAGGCACACGTGGCACTGAGAACTTGCACTATTGCCTGGTGCTCTAAACAAAACCAGCAGCATTTTGGGAATTGAGGCTGAGCCTTAGGATCTTTAGAGAACAGAAGCAAGTCTTCTAAGAACATAACATTTAGAGCAGGCCCTGCTGGAGCATGCTGGCTCCCTCCTGGGCTGTTTCATGTGAATTTTATGTGTCCATGTCAGCATGAAGTGTTCACCTTCCTCTAGCTGCTCTGCCTTTCTGCCAGGACATGTCCTTGGGGCTGCAATCCTGAGGACAGCAGGTCGTGGCCCAGCTTTGCAGTGTATGATAGCAGCAGGCTGTGGGTACAAGAGCAAGAGATGCATTTTATAGAAGAAGAGATCTGCTGTCACCTGTGCTTGCAGGGGAGGTTTGGTATTTGGCTGTCACACAGAGTAACCTCAAACCATTCTCTTGGTTTTTTCTTGGGATACTTTGCAGGAGAAATGAAAATGAATATCATCTCCTGCTCTCATTTGAATACTTCAGCCATTTTCAAACCAAGTGTTAATTGATGAGGTCTGAATGGTGAGCAGTGCTGGGGTGTCCTGATTTTCCACCTTGCTGGTTAAGCCAGCACTACTTGAGGCTGTAATCCTGCACTAATCCTCACAGTCACCAGGAAAAGCAGGACACCACTGCTGTGCCAGGGAGCAAAGCCATCTAAGAACCAGATCTCATTTCAAATGGCATTTCATCCCAGGCTTTCACAGTGCCAGCAGAATCAAATATCCAATCGTGGCAGACTGAACTTTGTACCAACAGAGAGGCTGTGGGAAGCAACTTAATTTCATTTTGACTTTCATATTGGAAAGTTTGAGCCTTTTTTCTTATCCTTGCTCATTCTTTGAGACACAACAGGAAGAAAGGATTTACTAAAGGAAAATATTAAGAATTGGCATTGGGTATTTTACTATATTTTCTTTACTTCCAATTATATTTTCAAGATGTCACAGTCTCTTAAACAAGACTCTGTGGTTTTATGAGAACTGGTAAATCAAATTGAGCACAGTCATGTGACAGCTTAGCAGAAGTTCTGTTTGCCCAATTTTAATCTTGAGAGCAGAAGGTTTTAGCAGCTCCCTGTGGAAGTTGTGGCTCACTGATTGCACCCCTTCTAAATGCTGGGACTGGAGGGTGGTCTTTAGAACTGGAACTTGGGGAAAAATGTTCCAGCCTGGGGGTTGTCAATGAAATGAGGCTTTAAAAGGAAGGTCCAGGGGGATGCTGATATCTTTGGCAGCAGCTACTGATGCCCTGTTCAGGCTGCCCTAGAGCAGAGGCTGGACAGAGCTAAAGAATAAAGCAGGGATTTATTAAAGGATCTCCTCCATGGATGCACCTTGGACAGCACCAGAGCCCAGCCAGGGCTGCACCCAAGATGAACCAAAATGGTCCCAAAATGGATGAAAAGTTACAAGGTCTCACAACATTAAAAGTTCTGCTCCATTTGCACCTTGCAGTTTATTGTCCCAGCCCAGCTTTAGCCCAGGCAGTCCCACCCTGCTTGTTTTTCTCTCTCCAGCCCACGGGGTTTGTGCTCTTGGGCTGAGATTTGGATCATTTGTCCTTGGTGCCCAGCTGAAGCAGGAATTGTTTTGTCTCCCTGCTCTGTGCACAGAGCTCACCATCCCCTGATGTGAACCCAGACCCACACACTAAAGCAGCACAGAATGTGAAAATAGAAAAGCTCAAACCTGAGGCATCACTGCAGGGACTGAGCTCCTGTGCAATCCTGCATGTCCTGTAGGAGGAGAAACTGCACTGGTCAGGTCCTGCTCAAAGTAAAAGAAGCAACTTTTTAAAAGAATAAGTGCAAAGAGCAAACCTCAACAGTGCTCTATGGCTGTTTGAGTTCTTCCTGCAGCAGCCATGAGCTACTGGGCAATGAAAAATAAAGCTCAGGCCTGTTTGTATGTTGGCATTTCTTCTAATTAATAGAAGCATCGTGACTGTGTGTGTTTCACTAATTAGTGATTGCATTCCAGGCCTGGGCAGGGCACTCTGCAGAGGGGAGGCAGTGTGGCAGTTCTGCTTTCATTCATCTGTGCCCTCATGTAACTGAGCAAGCACAGAACAAAACTCTATCCTGGTGTTACAGTGAGGCATTTATGTGAAAAAATCCTTTTATCCCAGCTTGCAAGAAAATTATAAAAATGTAAAATTTTTTTCCATGTACAGTTTTGGGGTTTTTTTTTTCACTTTAAAGGCTTTGTCCTAAATATTGGTGTGGATTTTTAAAAACAGTGATGCAGAGGACACTCTTCCATGCCATGGAGTCCAGCCCTGCTCCCTGCAAGGAGTCGAGT
The DNA here is from genome assembly GCF_027477595.1 of Haemorhous mexicanus. Taxonomy (NCBI): domain Eukaryota; kingdom Metazoa; phylum Chordata; class Aves; order Passeriformes; family Fringillidae; genus Haemorhous; species Haemorhous mexicanus. The sequence goes on from NC_082357.1 coordinate 3,823,812, forward strand.
GTCACTGAGGATTGACATGCTGGTAATCTTTCAAGCTGTCCAGAAGGGAAGGTCCCTCCCCTCCTCAGACTACCTGTTCCAGTGCTAAGAAGTCATTACTGCCTTGAAAAATATTTTTTTGCTAGACAAATATACATTTCCCATGCTGCAGATGACCTCAGTGTTTCATCTTCTCAGGGAACCTGGAGAAAAAAGATTTCTCTGCTCTTTGTGCGAGTCTTTTATGACAGAGGCTCTGATTCACACCTGAGGTTTCTGTCCCAGGCATTTTAATTTCTGTATTTTTCTTCAACCCTTCCTAGTTATCATTTAGATTAGAAATCTTTATTTTGCATCTAAGACATTATTTTAGAACATTTTGCATTTAAATAAAAACATTGCATTCACATAGTTTACCTCAGAGGACAAATATTGGCCATAATTTATAATCAGGATTATAAAATTATTACTGTAAGACATTATACATTTGAGGCTGTAGGTCTCACTAACTTGAGATTTCTAAGCTGCCTATTGGGCTTTTTTGCAACAGAAGTTATGAGGATTTTTATTTTGCCAAAGTCTGCAAGAAAGTTTTATTACTCTCTCAAATTTATTGAAGTGTGGATATGTGTGTGTGATCAACTGTCTCATAAAAAGATAAAAGTTATAAACTTCTGCTGATACATTCAAGACTTGATTAGCTCCGCCTGCTCTTGGTTCACATCCTTTCTCGGGATGAATTCCTCTGAATTATTGCTCTGTACATTTCTCCTGTCAGTTTAACCTCACGGGACAGGTGTGGGGAGAGAGGAGGAGCAGGGCAAGGATTCAGAAGGCAAGTGTTGGGTGGAGGAAGGGCTCTGAGGTGATGCTTCAGACTCTACCTGAGCACTCCAGGGAGGTGAATCCAGGAGGATCTGGAGAACTGTCCTTGGGTAAGCTCCTTCCTTCCAGCCTGTGTTACCCAGGACCCTGTGTTATCCCACAGCAGCTGGGAGCAGGGCGTCACTCCAGCCCACAGAACTGAGGGTGGAGCACAGCTGGGATAAAATGAACAAAGCTTCTGCAGTTTTGAAATACATCTATGGAAAATGATGCATATCTACTCCATGAATTTGTAGTAACCCTTTTTTTTTTTTTTTTTTTTTGGTAATTAGCAGCTAAATGACTAATATTATAAAATAATGGGGTGTGAGTCACTGGCTAGTGCACAGCTTGACTTTGTCTGTGGTGTAGAACAGGAGAAGTGGAGGTTACAAACTCCAGCTCATCATGCACTGAGTGTATGACTCAGGTAGATTATCTTGTGCCTTCTCAGGAGGGAGCTGGCTTGGGCTCCTCTTATTTCCTTCAGGTTTTAGCACCACGGGAGGAGCCAAGGGCATTTTGCCCATTAAGATAACAGAAGGCAGAGATGGATGAGGGAGCTGAGATTCTTATGGGGAATTATCTTTAGGAAAGGCATGCAGGATGTGTACAATTCTTCCCCCAAAGCTTTGTGTCTGTGAAGCACAAAGACTGTAAAATTCTGACTGGATCCAAGCAGGTTTTTTCAGGCAGCTATTTCACTGAATGCAGGGAGGAGAGTTAGGATTAGTTACCGATCCTTTTAAGTTATTTTAACAAATTTCTAAGTTTTACCTATGTTTTAAGAAAACTGGGAACATGGAAGAAAAGAGCCAGGCAGCACTGCAACTTTGACACGTTTCATTTTGGCATTGTAAAAGGAACTGTCCTTTTTTTCCCCGCTGAGAAATTTCCTTTCCATTTTCCTGAGTGTTGTGGAAAGTGCCTGGGTCCAACTTGAGTTAGTAACAGATGTTTCATTTGATCTTTCAATCCTGCAGACACGAGACTGCATTTCTGCTTAGAGAAACAAATTCTGACACGTAATTGGATGTAACAGCATTGACATGTTCTTCTCCTCCATGGCTGCAGTGAGTAGGTTGGGAAGCTGTGGGTATAAATGACACAAGGGAAGGTTTAGATTGGGCATTTGAAAGGCTTCCTGATGGTAAGAATACTTAATATTTAATCAGATGAGTTAGGAAGATTATGGGATTTCTATTACTTGAGGTGTTTAGGAAAGGTTTAGGAAGCAAATGCCAGAAAAATGCAGCTATACATGTAAACATGTTCCACAGAATTGATTTATAGCTGACAGAACTCGTTCTCACTGCTGTGTTTTTCTAAGATAGAAAATCTTTCTCAAATACCAAGTTTAATTCCCATTTAGAGGCAAATCCCTTGTGTTCTTACCAAAAGGGTTTTTTACCCCGAGTTCAGAGCCTGACCTCCTGCTGCTGTCACACTCCACAAGGTGAGGCAGTGAATCGACATCAGAAGTGTTTCCTAGGAACAGAGTTTGGAAAACACTGGAGCTGTGCAAAGGTTCTGATAAAACCCTGGATCTTTTCTGAGGAACAGTGCAGTGAGGAGTGTGCACCTCTTCAGCCCCTGCTCCCCTCTGGGGTGTCTCTTCTGTCACACTGTGCTGGCTGGGCACACTCAGCTGGAGATGGCCACTTGGTTCTCAGAAAGTCCTTGGTCTGTATTTGTGGGAGCTCTGAGTAATCCTCTCAAGAAGAGCCAGGACAGGGGTAATAGAATTGATGTCTTTGAGGATTGGTTCTGTATAACCTCTTATAACATCTATAGCACACAGCCCAGATCCCCTTGTTCCTGTAATATTGCCTCCAGCATTTAAAATACAGACATTTGGAATATTTTTTTGCTTTGTTAATAGAAAGCAATTTTTTTCATCTGAGCACTGTGCAGACTTTCACATCTATTAATAACATAACATTAAAGGTTTTTTTAATAAAAAGCTGATTACACAGAATATATTAGAACTCAGCATCAGTTGAGACTTTTTATTTTACTATTTGAGATGTGTGAGAGTGCCTTGGAGCCAGAGAGGCTCTGTTGTGCTATTTTCTATGTAGTATTCTACACATTCTATAGAGGAGCCAGCAACCTCTTGTCAAAAAACCCTCCAGCTGAGGAAGTAATAGAAATAAAAAGGATGTGTTCTTGTCTGAGGATCAGTTCTTGTCTAGGGAATTTCAGTTTACCAACTGAAGGTGAAGTTGCTTGATTCAATGTGAGCACTGTGAGGAGGATAAGCATGCTGGACACCCTCTTTTCAACATGTTTTGTGGGTTTTTTGGTGTTTTATTGTCATTACTAGAGCCAACAACACGTTTGGCACAAAATAGAATATTGTGTTGTAGAGAACTGATTCAAATCTTGAAGACAGTGCTCCATCAGTTGCTATGCTTAGACAGAAAAGGAACAGCAGGCAACCAAGTCCCAGCATCCTCCCCACTCCTTTTGGCACAGCACAAGCCCCTGATGTAATTTTTAAAATTAATTTCCAGCTTCTTCTGGATAAACAAATAGTAAAACATAATATTCTGCTTAGAAATGATACTATTTTGAATGAAACAATGCTACTATTAATCAAGTTCAAAGAAAACTGTAGGTTTAGAATAGTCTGTGACAAATAGCAAACTGATATGGAGGCTTTCTGAAGTAGCTTTCTACTAAGTAGCTTTCTTTAATATCTGTATTAAAAGAAATGCTGCCAAGATGGTTATTACTTACAGGCATTTCAAACTTCAACAGGTTGATAAAGAATTTAATATTTTCATATGCTTCAGCATAAAGCCATCTGTCACAGTGACAGAATAAGGTGTTGGGAAGGAGAACAAACGTATGCTCGTGGAGGTTCTCCATGAAATGTTAGCAGGGAAGACACAGGATGCACAGCAGCATCTTGTGACAAGTGGGCAAGGGATTTGAAACAGCACGGCCATCATCTTCAATATTTACAATTACCATTTCTTTGCTAATTTCTTTTTGTGTAGAAGTGCTAAAAAAATAAAAGTCTGTCAATACAGATGGTGAGGGAGACAGATATACCAAGGAAAATAGCATTTGCATCCACCTTTTGTAGTTTTTCATGTTCCTGCTCTCGTTTCCTGCAGTTTCAAGCTTCTGTCTGGGTACATCAGTGTATACATTAGACCTCAGGCAGTGTTTCATACATCTGCTGGGCTTTTTAGTGCAAATTAAACAGCCTCAAACACACACAGGAGCTGAACTTTGCTAGTACCTGCTCCCCATCCCCCATTTGGGAAGGATTTTTATCTGAGGCTGCACAGAATGAATCACATTGCAGTGTTTGAAGCCAGAAGGTGACATGGTGTGACTTTTAACCTGCCATACCCCAAATGTGGGACACAGTGTGGGCTAGTAAGAGATACAAAGGGATTATAGGGGGAAAAAATGGGACTGAGACATAAAAAAGTGTTCAAGAAAAGTTACTTTGAATCTTTTGTCAGTGGTATTGCAACAAGAAAGATCCAGTTCTAAAAATCTATATGGTTGGATTTTTAGTTATAAGGTATAAAGGATATATTTTACAGTGATCCTGCTATTTCCAGGCCTTCATTCTCTCTCCAGGTTTGGGTGACTGAGAGCAAGGATTGAATTTGATTGTGCCTTAGCAGCACTGTGAATTTTCTAGGAAGCGTATTTTTCTGTTTTAAAATGATAGCTCCAAAGGAGATGTGTGCAGGAGGGTGAGGGAGCAGATTGTGGCACAGCTCCCTCCCCACTCAGCTCTGGCACAGCTCCATGGGCCACTTACCTACTTTGAGCTGGTGCATTCCCCAGATGTGGGGATGAACAGCAGGGCTCATTTCACCTTCTGAGGAATGTTTTCACTTTTGCTTTCATAGTCCATTTTCTTCACCAGATTCATAAACATAACACGGATTAATTTTCATCAGCCTTCAGCAGCTGAAGCCAATGAGATGGAGAGGTGGGATTGCACAATCCCCTGGAGATAACGAACCACAGGAGGATCCCGATGTTGGCACTTCTGCCATTCCCTGCTGGCTAGGAACATGCACATCCTTCCATGTTTTAGGCAGTCTGGAAGTTTGGGATCGATTGCACTGGGGCATTTCAGCCCTGTGAAGCTGTCCCGTGATCGCCTACAAGGAGCAAAGTGTCTGAGCTTTTATTTGGGTCCCGATAAATATGCAAATTCCCAATTTTCACTCGGCAACACTGACATCGTGTGGCAAAGAGGAGAACCCCAGCCCTGCTTCGGTACCGAGCAGGGAGTAGCTAAAAAAAAAAACCAAAAAACAAAAACCTCCTCAATTTTAACAAAACACTCAAAAAGAAGAGTCTCCAAGACCTTCAGTGTTACCTCTAAATAAAGACAACCAGGGAGAGAGAAATACAGTGCCTTGCTCAGACTTGAGCTTGTTTCCTATCTATTTTACTTTGGGCTGAGCAGGGCACTGGGAACAGCTTCACCTTGGTTTTCATGTGGAAGGGATGAGTTTGATCCTCAAGGCAACAGGTTTCAGCCATCAGGGTGTAATGCAGCTCCCCTCTGAGCACTACTTGTATTTCCTCAGGTATCCAGGTTTGGCAGCACATCTTTGACAATGAGTCTTGCAATTATGGGTATCTGCAGTGTTTAAAAAAGATTCTGACAGGTAGAATTTGTGGGAGGAGAGGTATCCTTCTGCTTTTCCATTAATTTTCATTGCATATTCCCATGTCCTTTTTTTCTTTGAACTGCATTTTCTAGTTCTCTGTGCCAGTTGTGGGTATTTATTTTGAGTCTTCTTTTAAGTTCTTTTAAAAACCAAGCAGCCTTAGTGTTATTTCTCTGGGTTTTGTGTAAGGATCTTGGAATTTTTAACCAGTTTGATCTCCTGCCATTACCATGGATGTTCTCTTGGACCCTCTTCTACAATTTGCATTCTAATTTTCATTCTGACTAAACTCTGTGCAGCTGAACCAGGTGTGTTGTTACTGCAAATTACAGGGAAAGTTCCTGGTAGGGTGTCACATGCCAGTGATTGTAGTGCTCTGCCAAGGGGTCCTGACTTGTTGTAAAAAAGGTTTACAAATTGTGAAGATGCTGCTGAGACTTTCTCTTACTGACAAAACCGAGAGAAAATTGCAGTATTTTTTGTGCTGGCAGTTTCTTTGTCAAAATTCAGTCTCTTTCCCATTGTATTTCTCCCAGAATATGAATTTTAATAATACATTTGTAGCTGTTTTAATTTTCCATATATTTATATGCTACCTACATGGTAAAAATTTCTGAATCTCTTTTTAATATTAATAAATTGGCTTTTCTCACTCAGTAGATTCACCCTTATTTGATTTGTATTTTGATGGACAGTGGAAATTGGTGATAACACTGCCCAGCATCAAATGCTGTGAAAATTATTGTCCATTGAATTCTACCATGCCATTAATTAAGACTGATATTAGCAAAATGAGCTTGGGGATTTGTTACATTTACTGATACTAATTCTCTAGAAGTTACAGAACTACAAGGAGAATTCTGGATATAGTGTTTCTTCTAATAGAAAAAAACTATAGGAAAAATAAAATATGAGAAAAAATAAAAATGAGATTATTGACATAATCTGGATGGGATTTGCTTCTCTTTGTGGAAATTCCCAGTGTCCTGAGAGCAAGGGTTGAGGCAAGGCAGCTCAGTAATTAGTGTGGGGTTCCTCCTGCCCACATCTCTGTGCACTCTCTCTCAAACCCTTCCCAAGTCCTGCAGCATCTTTGCAGCCAGTCCTGTTTGCTGCTGTACCCTCTGCTGTTTGTTCTTTCTGTGCAAACGCCCAGCATCTCCTTCATTGGATTTCATGTCAGTACTATTTTCCAGCTGTCAAAAACATATTGCTTTGTTGAGAGATGAAATTTTCCTGCTAGAAAAGCCTGGTTTTTTTTGGCAGGCAGCTTGTCCTGTTCTGCAGTTTCTGTGTTGGTAATGAACCTTGCCCACAGGCCCCCAGATTGCACAGGAGATCCTGCTGGGGATGGTTTTCCCCCATTAATTATGGTTGTAGCTGCTGGTTTGTGGCACTTGGCACAAGCTGATGTGCTCTCCTTTGTTTGGGGATGTCTCTCAGGGAGGATCAGGTAGAGGATGAGCCCGTTCAGGTGCAGCTCCCAGGCTGAGGTATGAGATGTAGCAGCAGCAGTTTGGGCATGGACAGGAAGAAAAACTGAGGGACCTGCTGGGAAAAGGGGAGAGGGACGGCAAGAACAAACAACTGCAGGTGCTCTGGGGGTGGCAGGGGGGATTTGTGTGCTCACCTGCAGGTGCTCTGGGGGTGGCAGGGGGGATTTGTGTGCTCACAAGTGCATCTTCACACATCTGCACAAACACAAATACCTCTGTTCTTTAAAAACCTGCCTGTTGCTGCAGCTTCCCTTTTGTCTAATCCACACTGAAGGAAGGTTGGGAATCACAGCTCTCCGAGGGCTGGGTTGGGGATAAGCACCTTAGGAATTGACAGGAACTTAAAAGGATAGGGCTCTGCCATAAATTGAGATTCCTTGCCCTTCTGTTCCCTCTTTCTTTGGAGTCTTGCTGATGGCACTGAATTTCAAATGGAAGAGAAATAACTTGAAAATTTCCCCCCTCCCTAAAGGAGTAAATGCCAAGTGCAGAGCCACTGATTAAAAATATATCTCTGAGGAGCCTAACAAGAGCTAATCCTTAGGATATGCTTAACTGTCTAATCCCTTTCTCTAGGAAGTGCATCAAGAGGTAAAACTTTCTTCTCTTCTCCATGGGTTACCTAGTTCTTCACAGAGCCATTCCTGCACTTAGCCCAACTTAGCCCTTTCTTTTGTCTGTCTTTGACAGCTGATGAACAATTAGGCTTCATTAAGAACACCATTGCTGTGCTTAAAAAGTACTTATTGCCAAGAATAAGCCACAAATTTCAAAGTTTATTTACCGTGGGGGCTCTAGTTAAATACTTTCTCTCTCTACTTGCACCTCTGCACATAGCAAGAGCCCTCCTGGCTGGAAGGCATAATAGAGGTATTATTTTCTCCCCTTAAGCAAAATGATGAGTTCCTGAAGTAATTGGCTGCAGTGCAAATTTTAACTGCTCCCTTTGTCGTGACAGGACTATAATCATTCGGTGTCACTGGCCACCCTTCTGACAGCTTTTGGTTCTCAGTGCTACCAAGTGGAAGTAAGAGGAGAAAAAAAAAAGAAAAAACACCCTTTGTTCTTTTGTTCTTTAGCTGGTGGCAAGGCTTTTGGTGTTTACATGTTGTGTTCCTCACTATGTGGAGAAAATAAGTTGGTGATTATTGGAATTATTTTTACAGTGCAGAATAATTTGCTGTTGAGTGAAAACAGGAAAGCTACTTGAAATATTAAAAAGCATTTCTTGTAGCCTAGGTTTTCTAATATGCAGCTCCTGTGAGGTGTTTTAAAGTGTCACCTCAAGTCTGCATAACTAATGTCGGCAAAGAAGAAAATAGAAAGGAAAGTTGTTTTAATGAGGTAGTTAGGCCGCTAAACATTGATGGAATTCTACTCTAAGACCTTGGGGAGGGGGCTAGGGAGAAGGGCACTGGGATAGAATAGATGCAGGTAAAGACCTATTTTGGTGCAGTTGTTGGTGTTTTTCATCAGCATCTCCCACGTGGACTGTGATTCCAGCACACACTCTTGTAATCTCCTGCAGTGGCAATGATTCAGCTTAAAAATCAATAGGGCATGAGGTGTTTCAAGTTCTCATTATTGTAATGTGTCAACATCACTTTCGTGACCCCAGAGCCCTATGCTGGCTGATTTGTTCTTTGATTTATTGTGCAATCTTGTAGGCAAACTATAATTTCACTTGTAACCAGGAACTCTGCTTTTATGGTTCATGTCCCAGTCTCCAGCCATTAGGAGGCTCAGGGATAATCAATAGTTGTGTTTGCTGCTGAAGGTTGAATGAAGTTGTCAAGCAGCTAAATTACAAAGAATACAAACAAAAGAACATTGTTATGGCTGAGCAGGCCAGGAAATGTTTTTATTTAAATTTTAATTCCCTATCAACTCACAAATGCTTTTACTTCTTAGCATTGTCATAATTTATATTCCCCTCTATGCCTACCAGTTTCAGATCTTGAATTTAGTGGTTGTGGTGATTTACTCTATCACTTTGTCTTCAGGTTGTCTGTGTTCCTTTCTGATTCTGTTATCTCCTCTGTATCTCTCCAAATCTAATAACATCATGAACAGGAAACAAATTATTTTAATTGTTCCAGCTCAGTTTATTGTGGCTTTAATACATCAGAAGCAAAGCAGCACTGTTCATTCTGCAGTGCTTCTCCTCCAGTAATGCTAATTTTGGTGTTTGTTTACATGATCAAAGTGCTGCAAGTGATACCAGCAGAATCTGTATCAGTTTATCCTGGGCAATATCACAGCCCTTAATGTATTCAGAATATCTCACATAAAACTGAGGTGGCTTTGCACAGCCCAGAGCTCTTGGGACTTGTATCCCTCACATACCCAACTGCACTGGAGGAGGCAACATCTGTATTTTTTATTTTTCTTGAAAAGCTGATGGCCAGACAGTGTTTTCCAGTGCACATAATAGATTTAATATTTTCCTCCTTCAGAAGTGCTTGATTCAGTAAAGCTTTCACCTTAACTATTGAGAGCTCACAGCTCACCTGGTGAGAAAACTTCCAGCAACATGTCAAGGTATGAGAGCCCTAGGTGGAATAAATCAGAAGTTGTGCTGTTTTTAAAAACTATAGAAAGCAATAAGATCTATATTAATCAGCAAATCTGATACAAATAGGAGAATATTCAGAACTGGAAATGAAATTGAAAAATCTCTCAGATTCGAGGTCAGAGATGTTCTAATTTTTGTAGTTTCATAGGAATTTAGTAGTTAGATTATGGAATGTTTGTTATGATATTGGGGGGATCAAAAAGTTAAAATTATCAAGAATGTTTTGGTTTCTGTCCCCTTTTTTTCTCAAGCCCTCATTTGAATTACAGTCTCTGAAACTCATTTTTTCTTCAGCTGTGTCCCTGTAATATGAGGGCACACCACTAAAATGGTGTCGTGGTTTGAGGGGAAATGGTTTTTTTTGGGATGGTGTGGTCACGCCAATCGGTGTCCAGATTTTAATATTGGCACCTGGTTTGTCCACTGAGGGCATGGATACGCCTCTGAGAACACAGGGGGTTAAAAGCTGTGAACTCCCCCTGGAAGTTCCTTTTGAGTTCCGGCCCTGGACCAGAGGAGACCTCTCCCCTGTCCAGCTCCGAGCTGGGCAGGGGGAGGGGAGCCATGCGGCCGGAGGGAGGTAGGCCAGGCCTGGGCCGAAGGGTGGAGGAGCTCTGCACTGCGAGGGCTTCGGGCAGCCATCCCCCATTCCCCCCCGGAGGGAGAGAGAGGAGAGCAGCCTGTGCCTGTGATAGCGCGGCTGGAGTGAAGGAGAAGGGGGGGGTGGCCAGCAGGGCAGCCAGCCCTGGGAGTTCATGAACCAAACCGGCAGAGCCTGGGACTTTTAACCCTTCTTGGGACGATGGAAACCTTGCAAATGCTGATTCCTCCTGGAGTTGGTGAGATTGAGAGAAGTTGAGAAGAATTCTAGGTGGGAGGAGATGATGGAGTGGCTTTTGGCTGGACTTTTCTTGGATAGCTATGGACAGAACCCTTGAGTTCCTGTGACACAGAGACTGCATCTAGGGGGAGGCAATGGCTCAGAGCCAGGAGAGTGCGGTGATGTGAAGGTGTGTGAACAGAGACGATGGGTGAGGAGGGTGGTGGTGGTGCCCTCCGTCTTCGATGAAGAAGAAGAGGAAGATGATCTCTGTTCAAGAGACCCCTCAGCCCCAGGGGGTGAAACATGGGGGGGACAGGTGTCCCAAAAGGAGAGGGACTGTGCTCTTTTTTGGAACTGGACAAAGCATCCTTAAAGGGAAAAACCCTAGAAGCAGCTCTGGTCCATGTGCAGTGGTGAGAGCACTGGACATGGAAGGAAGAGGTCACGATGGCAAAATGTTCTCCGGGCGGTGCCACCCGTGACACGGAAACACGAGAAGTTTCGACTGTTTCCTAGGTGAAGTCTGTGGTGCAAGAGGGACTCCTCTCTTCTCAAAGAACTGAGAATTGATTATCCAAAGGGTGGTAACGGAATTAGGAAATTTGGTGGAGGGGAGGAGGAGGAAATTTGGAAGGTTTTCATCCTGTGTTCTGTGTGTTTTTTCCCTGTAACCTTAGGTTAATAAAGTTTTTTTTCCTTTCAATCGTAAGTTGGAGCCTGCTCTGCTCTGTCTCTGATCACATCTCACAGTAGATACCAGGAAAAGAGGTTTTCTCATGGAAGCACTGGCATTTCGCCAGGCTCAGGCCATGACAAATGGGGAACACTTTTTAACAGCTCCCATGTAAAACCATTCAAATGTAGGCAAGTAAAACCAGTAAAATGTAGGTGTCACTATTTTCCAGTATCCTGTTAATATCCAAGGACAGGCTGGTGTCATTAATGAACACAGTGCATGTACAAATTTCCCTGTGCATTTGTCAGATGCTGAAAACCAGGAGTGTTTGGCTGCTGTAGGAAATGGTGCACAGGTTCTTCCTCAAAGTGGGTATTAGCAGCCCTGGCTCACTGTGGAAAGAGGGTTTTTAATAGGAAAATGCCCCATAATCATTTACTAAGCTGATCTATTTAAAGACCTTTACAGGAAATTGAATTAATTGTCATGGGGTTGCTGTGGCTTTGAAAAGTTAACATCTCTGGCCTTATATATCACAAAAAGATGTGGGTCTTTTCTGCAAGACAGTTTGACCTATATAACAGAATAATCTGGCATAATGCAGAGCAGGGAGACGAGGGGGAAGATGGGCTGGAGCAAACCTTTCAAGTGTTACACAGGCCATGAAAATCTGGGGAGCTGCTGGAAGGCAGATAACCTGTGCAAATTAATTTGTCTCCTGTACATGCCATGGTGTATAATTCAATTTACATTTTGCCGGTGTCCCACATTCTGGAGGCCAGGACTGGTTTCAAGTTTCTTGTCTAAGCCTCCCCTGTATCCCTTGAAGTGCTTATTTAAAAACAAAATGCCATAAATACATGGGAAACTTGCAAGAAAGTTCTATTCATTATTTCTTGGAAAGCTTCTTCATCCTCAGTATCGTTTTTGAAGTTTGCAGAAAAACCCTTTGTAGTTTGAACATTTTTTCCCCCTTTTGCTAAATACCCATTGCACCATCACCATTGCACCAGATTTCTAATGTGCAAAATGCCAGAAATTTGGGTCTTGTAGCTTGCTCTGGATGCTTTGGGGAATTAGACACATCTGTTGCATTATAACCCCTGTGTAACAAAATTAGATGATTTTTCCCATCACTATTTGCCATTTCAGCTGTATGCACACTGCTGTTAGACTTGGCATCCTGTTAACTATTTTGGTGCAAGAAGCATGATTATTTCTTATTCCATCACAAAGCAGACCTCATCTTGGTTTGAGTCATACCTTTAAATAAAAGGCACAGCATGGTCCAGCAAAATTCTGGCCATTTTCTTTAATCTAATCTGTTTCCTTTGATCTGGAAGGGGGATCACCTCACTGGTATGAGATTGAGTTGTAGTTATTTCCACTGGGTTTTGAAGGCAGTTCATCAGAAGATTCTGCTGGGATCTCCTCACACTCTGCTGTCATTAGGTGTGGGAAATGGAGACTCCTAATGGCCCAGGGGTGTTGTCATTATTGCCACTGAGCTCTCCAAGCATGGTATGAAGGAGCATTGCAGGGGGAAAAAACCACTTTTTACTGCTTGTTTCGGGTTTGTTTTTTTTTTAAGCTTTGAAAGTCTCTGTAATTCCAGCTGGATTTATTGTTTTCTCTGTGCATTATTGAATTCCTGCTGGTGCTGCAGCAATACCTGCATCCTGCTCAGCTGCCTTTCGGGGGGCTGTGCAGCTCAGTGTTCTCAAAGCACTTTGCAAAAGTGCCTTCTGAAAAGCATATTGTGTGTGTGTGTGTAAAGCACTGCTGCTCCTGCTGGAGCCTGGACACACCAGAAACCTCTGTGCCCGGAGAACATCACTGAGTGCTGCATCAGCTGTAGGAGTGCTGCTTTACCAAATCAAAGATCCTGAGAAAGGAGAACTCCCACGGTGAGAGACAGCTTGCTACAGTGGCATTCAACTCAAGGTCACACACAACCTCAGCCAGGCAGGGAAAAAAGCCAAATGCAGCAATTTTAGCAGTGCAAATATGTTGGGAAATATCATCAAGGGTGTGAGGATGCTGGAAAGGGAAACAGTGAAGCCCGTGTAGCAGAGCAGTTGTGTGGGCACAGTTACAGGGATAGGCATGGGGAGATGAAGTCACTTCACATTTTGGGTATCACTAAAATACTTTCCTTACGTGATCCTGCTTTGTGTGTGGCTTTGTGGCATCTCACTCTAGTGGTTACAGCTCTTACCCAAACAGATTTTATCTCTCTCTCTCTCTCTCTCTCTCTATATATATATATATGTATAAATTGCTGTGAAATAAATGGGAAGGTCGTTCCCTGTCACAGCACTGATTTGATGAGGGGGGGGGTTTGCTTTTTTCTTGAGATGAGCAATATTTGGAATTTTGGAGAAAGTTTACATGCATGAGATTTCTTCAATAAGGCTTGCCAACCTTTTATACTCAAATACCTCATGTATGTACCAACTATATTGATTCTGTATTTGTTCTTTAGTGGTACACTTAATGCAATTTCAAGTTTTAAATGGTGTCTCCTTTGCCTGTTACTGAGGAAATTTTTGCATCTGCAAAAAAAAAATGGATTGAGATAATTCTTCATTCTCATTGGATATCAAAGCCTGAAAGAAATATTGATGGTTTTAACTTTAATATAATTTAAATTATATTTTATAATATTCTTCTGTGATATTAAGTAGTAAATATCATTGATCTGTTTTCAGCACTAAGTAATGTTGATCAGAGCATGGTAAAATTGCTACTTTTTTATTGTATACAATATTGGTAAATCAGTAATTAAACTAATTGGAACTGATGGTTCATTTTAGGGAGTTCTGAATTAAACCCTCTGTCTTGTAGGGGACGGATGGAGATACCCAGATAATGGAGATACCCAGATAATACCCCAGGCCCAGTGTGAGCTCTGCAGGAAGGCCCTTAGAAGAGCAATTCCTGGGGAGAATTGATCCCTGGGTACTGCTTGTTGGGATGGTTTCTCCTACCCACTCTTGAGCTCTCAAACTCTCCACTTTAGAGCATGCTGAAGTAAATTAACAGGGTGATGTTCAGCTGGGTGCTGCTCTCCTCTCTCTGCTGTTGCATTCATGCTGACATTGTGCTTCGTGGACAGTACCTGCTCACTGAAATGGGATCTGGAAGCATTACAAAGTTCAGCAGTGAGCCATATGTTTTGGGGTGGGAATTGAAATTTTCCTTTTTGACAGGTTTCCTTGAAACTGGAATCCCACTGGCATCCAGATTTTCCTGGGAAGGGTTTTCCAGAATGCTGCAGAGAGGGGTGGTGCTCAGCTTGGGCACTCAGAAAGCTGGTAGAGGAGGAGGAGGGCAGCAGCCTGGAGGGGTGTGTCTGTGCCAGGAGAGAGGGAGAGCAGGCAATGCTGCAGGACCACACTGAGCAGGGCTGGGGCTTCTCTTGACTGTCCCACATACTCACAGCAGGTACTTGTCTAAACTTGGGTTTCACATTTGGGATGTTTTGCCATAACAAAATGTCCTTCTCTTCCATCTTTGGTGCCCAGAGATCTGCAGCAGAGCCAGAGCTGTCTCTGAGATGAAACACAGACATTTTAATTTCTTTTTAGATGCTAATTCCTGTTTGCCTGTTGTTACTTCCTTTAGGCACATTGTATGCCTTCCTATTGACTGAGCTCTGAATTAACTGTTCCTACTCCTTATTTCTTCATTTTGCCTCATGCATTTGATATCAGCTCCTTCTTTCTGTTCCCCTTAATGTTCTTGTCACCTCCTGGAGTTAATAGAATTAAATTCTAATACTAACATTCAATTTGCAATTTTGGAGGCTGGAAACGTCACCTGCTCTGCGTGAAGGAGTAGTTCCTGTGGTAAAGTTTGAATGTGGTATATTTTTAACAGAATTCCCAGGTTTGAAACCTCCTGCACTTGAGAGGTGCTTTCCATCCCCAGGAGTGCTTCTGTTGTAAGGGTTTCACTCTGGGGTGTCCATATGCTCTTTTTTCCACAGTGCTTACACATCTCAGGATGCAAGAAACTGGACAACACAATTTTCAAAGAAAGCCTTGGAAAACACATTCAATAAGTGACATGGTCCCACAGCTATGATATTTGTGAGAGTGCTGAGCAAACACATCAGCCACTTGCAGGAAGTGTCCTGGCAGACCTGAGGTGCTCACTGGAAACAAGGAGAGGATTCAGAGGCACAGTCTGGGTCAAACAAGAAGCAATGCAGCTATGGGGGAAGCAAAGGTGTTTTGCATCCTTTCCTCTCTGCCACCAGGTTTGGGGGGAGTTGTCTCTTCTCTCAAAATTCCCAGGCAATTATATTTTGAAAGAAATTGAACATAATGTGCAGGTGCTTAAATATTTGACATGGCACTTCCCCTTCTGCCTCAGCAGGTACTTATTGTTCTTTTGGCACAGCTCTGATGAGCATGTGATGCCTCTAAAGTACTCTGATAAGCAGGTATCCTGGCTGTAAAACATTCCTAGTGTTGGGGTATCATTTCTGAGTCACTGGTTTGATGCACAGAAACATATGGCTGGTTACAGGAGTGGACTGAAGAGATACAAAGGACAGTGTGACACCTTGGCCAGGACTGGCATCACAGGAAAGAGGAAAGCAAAAGCTGATATATATTTTAATTGCAGTATTTGCATTGATAATATTAATCACTGTTGAAAAAGCAGTTTATTTCAGGGGTTGCATGCATCTTATCAGCTCTGGTATTAGATGTAAAAACACATGGATGGATCTGGAACCAGCCAGGTCCCAGCTAAACATTTGTGTCTTCTTTTCCCAGCCCTGCAAAGCTTCCCATCCCCGTTCTATATGACAGATCAATGGAGCAGATTAAATGCAGAAATAAATAATTAGCAACAT
Organism: Haemorhous mexicanus; assembly: GCF_027477595.1. Lineage (NCBI taxonomy): Eukaryota > Metazoa > Chordata > Aves > Passeriformes > Fringillidae > Haemorhous > Haemorhous mexicanus. The sequence goes on from NC_082357.1 coordinate 3,839,750, forward strand.
TGTCATAAGCCTGAAGTATGTGGATGGCCACATGAAACTGAGATGTCCTGGGTTATTTTGTCACTTCAAGGCTTGATTAGGAGTGTCTTTCAAAGCTGTATGTTTAGTTTCTGATGGAAGCTTGGGGAGGGATATAGAGGTTACTGGGTAAGTGAGCATTATCCAAGAGATCAGGGTCCTAAAGGTAGACTGAAAATTCAGAGTTCTTTCCCAATGTGGATGACTTATCCATAGAATTTCCACCATTATGACTGGCTATATTAATATATAATCTTTTTTTAATTATATTAATATATAATCTCTTTTCCAGGTAATTTCTAATCTAGGTGCTCCAGCCTTTCAGGGTTGAACAAGCATTGACACTGTAAGCTGCTACTTCCACCTATTCCAAGTCCTTCCCAAGAAGTCTAGAAAGGTGCTCTGCAACTTTGAACACCTTTCTTTTATTTTGCAGACAACTAAAAGGAAAACCAGAAAAAAAATCTTTTTGAGGAAAGAAGAGTAATGTGGTTTTGGTGTTGCTTTGGTTTTGGTTTTTGTTGTTTGTTTTTTTCCCTAAACAAGAACTTCACATTTCATGAAGGTGAATTATATAGAAAAGATGAATTATGCAGCACAGAGGTCTGTAATTAACTTTATCACTTTATCTGTTTTTGATCTAGCAGGTCTTCAGGAAGAAACATTATTTAATTTACATTCATATTATCTCTTTCTCCCCTTAAAAAAAAAGAAAAAAAAGAAGACCTATTTTCTCAGTCTTTAGAAATGTGAAGACAGTGTTATTGTGCTGCTCTGTTCTACCTTGTTTCTTTCAATTCCTATTTAATAAGACACAGGACATCTCTCATAAATTCTGTTCCATCATTTTAATGTTGCTTTGATGATACATTGCACGTTAAGTTGGGATTGGCATGAAAGGATAGTGAGGGCTCAGGAGAGACTTTGAGACTTTTTTTTTTTTTTCTATTTTTCCCATAAATACTCTGCATCTCTTGCTGTCAAAATCTATGGAGAGCTCTCGGTGTGAAGTTTGAACCTGGGGTGTTCTGCCCTCTGGGCCTTCTGCAGCTGCTGCCCCCTGCTCCAAAGAACTCCTTATTTTGGGAGCCCTCTCTGGAAGGGCACGAGTGAATCTCTACAGAAGATCCATTTCTGGAGCAGAGCAGGCCTGGACAGTTGTCCTGACCCTTTTCCTGTGCTCTGCACTAAGGGGGAGACTTTCCCCACGGGATCCCACCTGGAGCTGGCAGAGGTTTGGAAGCTTATTTCCAGCCTCTGCCATTTGAAGTTGCTCTCTCTTCATTTCTCTGCATGTATTTATAGATACACTGGCATTCTGGTGGCTGTCTACCTGAAAAGCAATATATTTACTCTGGTATTGCTTTTTTTTCCATGGATTAATGATGATCTTGACTGCAAGAATGACTCTGGGCATGAAATGTAATTTAGACACATCAAATCTAAATTTGTTGCAATACTAAATTCCATGGATTTTAAAGTTTTTTAATATATATAAAAATTAATACTTAAATACAAATGTAACCTGTATTTTATATAGGATCCTATATAGTATAATGCATTTATTACCCCCTAAAAACTCATTCAAAGTTGTATTGTTCATCTCTAGTAAAACTCTTGCTGTGTCTTCTTGCCCATCTTGTTATTTCTGTGCTTTTCATCCTTTTTCTTCATAGTCTATACTCCTTCCACATGAGCAAATTTCATCTCTCTTTCTTCCTTTTTATATGCTAGCTCTTTCTTCAAGTTCCTATCTCCTTGCAGTGTAGTACAGCACAATCAAGCCAGCAAACTTTGTCCTTTTTGAAGCAGGGGTGTTTGAACATTTGAAAACCCACAAAAGAAAGGCAGATCAGTGGTTCTGGCATTCTTCAAAATTGCTCTTTCATTTGAGAGGAACAGAGAAGCTCTGGGTGGGCAAACTGAAAGTTGTGGTGTGTGTTTAATGAGGCTGTGGAGGGAGGCAGGAGATAGATTGGCAACGATTCGATGTGGTGAATGCAGATGTGTCCACTTAAAGGAGAAAAATGTGCTCAAAGAATAATCTCATATTTGATAATCAGGCCACACTTGGAATGTATCCAGGGCTTCTCAGGAAGCCCGGAGGTCTGGGATCTGCTCCCTGGAGATGAAGTTCCAGCAGAATTCCAGAGGAAGTCCACACTTGGCTGGGTGAATTGCATAAACCTGAGTGTGCCCCCTTATAGATGCAGCTCTCTTCAGAGAGAGCAGGCAGGCACAATTCCCAAGGATATTTCCTGGGAATTACAGAGAGGAACCTCAGAGAAAGAGAAAACAATTCTTATCTCTAGTCTCTGCTTCTGTTGTTTTTGCACATGTGGAATGTGTTAGGAAGATTGTCAAAAAAAGCCTGAAGGGATTTGGTAATTGGATTCTGCTGAGGATTGTTTTGATTCCTTGGCCAATTGGGTCAAAGCTGTGTCCTGGCTGTCGAGAGAGTTTTCTTTTGCATGTAATTTAGTGTGGTATACATATATATAGAATATATAGTATATGTGTACATAGATATACTATATAGTATAGTATCTCTTTAATATAGTATAGTACAATGTAATATAGTATAGTTTAACAGAGCAATAGTTCAGCATTCTGAATCAATGGAGTCGGGTGCCAATAATTTCCTTCCTTGGGAGTGCCCTGTTCTACTGTACTCGCTGAAGTTTGTTATTCAGACTCGTGTCCTGCAGCTCCCTGACTGCTCCGGGCACGGTGCTCTGGGGTCTGCTGCTCTTTTCCCTGCTGGGATCCAGGGATGTATCAGAGTCACATGGCAGCCTCCCTGGTGTTAAAAACAAGAGCAGGCCCTGGTGCTAAAGTGATTTCAGCATTTATTATAAGAAATAGAAAGGCCCAAAGCCAGGGGGCCCGGGCTGAGCAGGAGCGTTCCTGTCGAGGACGGCCCCGATGTTCCAGGTGGAGCAGCACTGTTCAGTGGGTCAGAAGCCCCTTTTTATCCTGTTTTTTGTCCCTTTTAATTGGTTTCTTTTTGAATCCTTCATGTGCATGAAGGTTTAAGGGGCTCAATTGGCCATTACAGCTCTGTGCAGGCTGGCTCGTGGTGCACTTTACTGAGGTGTGTTATGCTACATGGAGTGCTGTATTTCTTACAACCACCCTTTAACCCCTTTTACAATAACCAAACTAACAGTGTAGGGGGATAGAATATAAGAAAATAAAGATGGTGTAGAAAGTAACCTAACCTAAGGAGTTACAGTTGGGCCAATTATCAAAGATTAGGAACAGCCTGACTTTAACAGGGCACAGCTGTAAGCAATGAGAAGAAGAGTGCTATAGAAGAGTGGGGTGGCTGGTTGGGAAGGGCGCTGGAGTCAGTTGGCTGCTTTGTGAAGAGGGAAGAGTCAGTGCTCTGAGGAGCTGCCCACCAGAAACACCAGGAAGGTATGGAACCTTTGTGATGAGGAAACAGCAGTATGGAACCCCTGTGATAGGATGACAACATACTTAATGATCTCTCAACTATTTCACAACAGTTTCTAACCTATTTTTATCACCTGGCACAGCTGGCAGGAGATGCTGGCCCCAAAGGCACTCCTGGCATCCCGGCTGCACGGCGCAGTTAACCGGACTGTGCTGGGCTTCACTAAAGGTCCAAAGTGAATATATCCATCAGTTCCACACTGAAGCTTTTGCTTAAGTCTGGCTCCTTCTCAAGTCTCTTTAGCGAGTGTAATGGGGTTGTTTTTCCTAGCAAAGCTCTCTGGTATCCCGGGTAATGGGCTGCATTCCTCATTCTAAGTTCCCGGGCAGAGAATTGTTCTTTGCACAGGCGTTCCTGCCTCGGGAAGCGCCCGTGCCTTTTTTCACCAAGGAATCATTACCTGGAGTGCTCTGGGGGATTTATAATGCCTCGAGTGCCTCCCAACACAAACTTTATGGCTCTTAATAGCTGTTACCTTTCAGTACAAAGTGCATCTCTCCCCAGACACACTCCTGCCCAGGGGCAATTAGTTAACAAAGTAGTCGTTTGCTACTGATAATGATCAATTTGTCAGTGATTATTGCACAATAATGCCATATTCTCTATTAATTAGGTAGACCCATGTTAATTGGAGGTTTTCTTAAAAGCACTTTCTTGGATGATCAAGAGGGCTTGACATAAGACAAACAGCTTTGCAAAAGTAGAGTAAATGATATGAGGAGTTAAGATATATATATTTATTATACTGATACTTTTAGAAATGCTCATGATTTAGCAGGTTTATAATTTTCAGACATAGCTGCTCATAAGGAAAAGAACTTAATCCAGTCACAGTTTTTCTAGAAAGCAAGGTCCTTTCTGGTCCTGTCCGATACCCTTTTCTAGAATAAGGGAAAGAAGCAGCATGCACACAGACATAAAACTGTTTATACCTCAAAACTGCCCATATTTGGGACAAGAAGACTTCAGTGTGCATGTTCATGAAAAATCTCTTTTTGGTGTTTTGGGCCAGTTTATGAGGCATCACAGAATGGATGCAAAATCTCTTCAGAGAGATGTGTATAGTTGTTGACAAATATACACATCCTGTACTACCAGGAACTAAAATTGTTATATCCATTCAATTTTTGTTTAATTATAAAACTCTGTTTCTCATCTATGGCTTAGTTTCAAGTGTCCAGTACAAATTTTTGTCTTCTGAAGATGTGATTCTGCAGTAACTCTGCATATGGTACTCTCATCACATCCTGCTGGAATATGATCATGGAAATCATGACCTTAGAAAAATCCTAAATTAATAAAAACCCAAGAAAAGTGCTGCACCTTGTTAGGTGGGGAGGGCTGGGATTCAATGTGCGTACAGGAAATTCTTCTTGAGCTCCCTTCAGTTTTAGCATTAATATCTCTGAATCTGCAGAGTTTTAGGCTGTTCCCAGCAGTGTTTGCCATCAAGTGAAGTATGGGGTTGAGTGGATTTTTATTATAAGTGTGAAAAATTATTTCAATGTAACATTCAATGCAGTTGAGGTGGCCACGTGGTGAATTTTAGCAAGAACTCTTGCAGGCCATTTCAGAGTGGAATTCATTCCTACAGCAGCAAACAGAAGGTGTGAGAGGTGAGAAAAAGCTGTCACATTAACATTTTAAGAAGATAAATCCCCACGTGCCCCCCCCCTCTGGGGGATGGGATCCTGGCATGTTTTAATGCCCCTGTGGGGAATCCAGGGAGGATGACAAGTCTGAGCAGCAGGTGAGATCTCCTGGGCAGGTGGCTCTGGGACGGCTGGGCTGGGCCTCCCTCCATCCTTGGTGAGTTCTTTAAATCCTCCTGGGGAGAAGGAGGGGTGAACGTGAGCACAGCTCTGACATCTGGCTGCACCACTGTGACAAGGCAAACCCAAAATTCATCCTCATCTCCAAGCTGGAACTTCAGTCCCACACATCCTGCCATTTATTCCTGCATTTAATGCTGCTGCTTCTGAATTTCAGGTCAGAAACTGAGAAAAAAAGGGGGGATTGTATTGAGTTGCTGTGGAGAAAACCTTAGGGTGCTGCGAGGCTTAGGTATAAAACATGGATTCTTTATAGCTCCCTGTCTTTGTCAGAATGTTTTCCATTGTGTTTGTGTCTTGTCAATGCCTGAAGTATTGATTTCCTGCCAGTGTGAACTGGATTCCCAGCGAGCCTTTTTGTCCTTGTCTTCAGCACCCTTTGGTAAAGTCACTCAGGATTGTGTGTTTAGTTTGGTTTTACAAACCATAAAATAGCGTTTTATGTCTGGCTTCCTCAGTGTAAATGCAGCAGCTTTCCCTTCTTTTTTCACTGCAATACTAAGGTTTTAAAGTGGCAATTTTAGGAAAAAAGGCTATGTAAACACAAGGTGAACTGATATACCAGAGAATTGTAAAGATTGGTTTCCTCTGGAGCTTTGCTCCACAGTGTTGGCTCATGAACTTATTTCAAGGCACAGACTGGAAAAAGTCACACAGTGCTCACCTGCTGCACAATTAAAAGTAATTTCCCTTTGTGCATGAGCAGTACCAGGTTATGTGTAGTGGTCAAGAAAAGGTAGTTAAAAAATAGAGTATAACAGTTTGATTGCACACTTGTTTTAAGTAATTATTGTTTTAGTGCATTTGAGAAATGCAGATGGCAATAATAATAAGTCGTCTCCCTTTCTTGACTTGAAATGCCTGTGTCATATTTGAGGATATGTATTAAGCAACTCTTTTGCTGGTTAAATGATTCGGGAAACTTGCTCATGTTTGCAGATCATTGTTAGCTGGCTTAGTGCAATTAAGAGGAGATTTCAGTTCATGATCTAGTAGAGGTTTTTGTGTTGATTCCTTTGCCGTAATTCAGCATAGATGTATTACACCATAGTCTTGTCTGTACTGAGCTGCCTTACCCTGTCAGTGTCACACCTCTGACACCTGGCTGTGCCTAACTCCACTGCTGTCACCTCTGGCATCATTTCCAGCCTGAGTCTCGGTGAACTCTGAGCTTGGATCCATCATCACTCAGCTGTGCAATCTCTGTGTGTGTTCCTTGCTGTGTTTTGGACTCTTGGTGGGTGATCCTCACTCAGGAGTGCCACGTGATTTGTCACAGAACATGTGGCTGGTGCCAGAGTGGCTGTGCAGCAGCCTGGCCTTTCCTTAGGAACCTTCCTGCCCCTTTTGCATCTGTGGTGCAGAACAGCTGATGGTAATCACTATAAACATTAATTATGAGCTGATAGATGAGGGCATAATCAAAGCAGAGATGAATTAGGACAGCAATCCAACATCCAGACCTTTAAACCAGCTGATAACTCTCTGCCTTTGATTAATATGAGGGAAATATAATAGGAAAACTTCATTGTCAAGGGATCTAATCATCCAGTTCTGTGCTCAGTAAGTGTTAAAATGCAATAGCTGGACAAAGAAATGAGACAAACAAAAGTCTGCACTGAATTAATGCTTCAGCAAAATGTTTGAGTAACATATGTCTCAACCTGGCTAGAGTCCTAAAGCAGGAGTAAAAGACTTTAATTAAATGATGGATGGGTGCTTCAGGAGAGAGCTGTGAGTGCACAGTGACTGCAAGGTCACAAGAGCTGTCTGGAAAGGGGACAGGGAAGGCCACCGGCCCCAGAGGCAGCAGCAGCACAAGCAGCCCTGGCTCACTGGGGTTGTACTACCAGGAAGGTTTAAGAGCTTTGTGCTTGGCTGTCTCACAGAAAATTATGCAAAATATCCAGCTGCTTCCTGCAGTGCTCAGGAACTATAAAACTTTGGGATTTTTGCTAGTAAGCCACAGAAAATAACTTGTTCTGAAGCAGTAAAAGCCTTGCACTTGTGGTTGGTGACTGGTGCTGACACTAAACTTCCCTGTGATAATTAGAAGTATCTACAGTGTTAAGCATTTTTGTTGGATGATTCTTGGCAAAGTGGGTGCCAGTTTTCCTGTGAGAGGGGTCACTTATGTGTGTGTGACTGCACATTTCAGTTTAGACCTCTTCTGAGGTACTGATGTGAGATAATGAGCATGGGCAAATCCTGGTTCCCTTCTCCTTAAGTGCCTGTGAACTAGAATTTTGTCTGTGAGTCTCTAAGGATTGGGTTCCATCATCATCATCATCTGTTTTTTCAGCTGTGGAGGGGTAGCTTTCTCACTGTCACAGAGAGAGAGGATGCTCTTTCAATAAACTATTGCAAGATTATTTTGAATATTTCTTTCTATTTCCAGTAAGGTATTGACAGCAAAGCCTTTCTTTATGTGCTATTTAAATTTTTATATCCACCCTTTCTGTGCCCATCAAGCCCTTTCTAGACATGGCTGCAGTTTTCTTCTCTGACTGCCTTGGTGGCACCACTTGACACCAAGCAGAAAATAGTATGATTTTCAAAATATTTTCTGTCTGCATCCTGTGGCAGGTCATTGAGTATTTCCTGCTAAGGAAAAAGTGAAATGGTCTGAGGTGAACTTACGGAATCTGGGTTCAATAATGATTGTAATGTCCCAGTTTCAATTGTGTCCCAGATTGGAACATTATGCTATGTAGTCAATTCAGGTAAATTAATGGTGAATCTGTTTCACAGCTGATTATTAGTTTCTCCTGAGATGATATTAAGTTTTTTCTTTCTTCTATAGTTTCATGTATTTCTGACTTTGTTTTTAGATTTTTTTTTTTTTTTTTAAAGGCTGTGGGCAAGAAAAAGGTGAAAATGTCACTTTGCTTAGAGAAGATGTAGTTCTGAATAAATTTTGAGTAATGTGAAATATTTTTATGTTTATGGCAGTATGGTACCTTAGTAAGTAGAATTGGGCAATTGGAATGTTGCTTGCTGGGTCACCATTTCAAAAGCCCCTGGATGCAAAAGCAGTGTGTTTCCCACAATGATCATCATTGCTGTTCTCTAGTGGAGGCTGAGGAGCCAGGCTCCCATTCAGCAGGTTTTGTCTGGCCCTGGCACTGCCAGGGCAGGGTGTGCCTGTTCCACAATGCCCATTTGCAGGAGTCTTAGCAGCCTGCAGAAATAATAATGTTGTGCCCAAGAAAAGCAGCCCTGCCCTGGCAAACATGACATCAATTCCAGTCACTGGCTGTGTGTCAAGTGTAATGCATTGGGTTAGGATAACCTGAACTAATACTTTTATTTTAATGAGACAGGTGGGTAGAAGTTTCCCAGAAAGGTACCTGAGGTCATAAATGTGCTTGGAATGGCTGTGGTGTTGAATGTTTGTAGTGTACTCTATCACAATTAGATAAAGCAACAACAATCTGGGTAACTGGGGCTGTGCTGAAGGGGAGAGGTGAACAGAAGAGAGGAGCCGTGTGAGGTTATGAAGTTTTTGTGTCCTGAACAAGAAGTGGAAATGTGGATCCTGAAAGCTGCTGAGGGCACAGGTGGCTGCAGAAGACTTTAACCCTGTGGTTCCCCAAAGAAGTGGAGGAACAGCACAGGTCAGGGGAAATAAATTTTCTGCTGTCCATAACAAGAGCTCAGCAAACACAGAGCCTCCAGCTTTGTAGAAGAGTTTCAAGGTACTTGAATATTTGTATTTCTGTTTCAATGTATTTGATATATTAGTGACAGTAAAGGTGGTTCATAATCAGTGGGCTGATGTCCTAATGAAATTAATTGCAGATACATCTGTGAGCAACTGTCAAACAGTCTGTTAAAATCAGCTTTGCTTTGGAAGAGGGGCGCCAATCAATGCAGTGTTGTGGAAAGAACCAATATGTTTGTAATAGTGGAACTATAAAAGAAAAAGTAGCTTGAGTGCACTGAACAAAAGAAGTCCTTTCCCAACATCTTGGTGTTGATCTTTCTGTCTTTGCTGTAGTAAATAGCATTTACTTGGCCTTTTAGCTTATTATCTAAGGCACTGAGGTGACAGTGACCTGCTTTGCTAAATCAGAATAACTGCTTTAGGGTCTGACACTGCAGGAGCTAAACCTGAAAGTGCTGAAAACCTCAAATTTGTGACATTAGAGTAGGAATTAAACAGCTATGAATCACTGTTAGAACAAAGCCTATGCATTATTTCATCGTGATAAATTAAAAAGTGTCTCCAGCAATCTGCATGTGAAACCCTGGGCACTAATAAACAGCAGCCACTGGCACAAATTTGAGCACTGCTTGCAAAATGCCCAGAGGAGGAAGATAACTCAGGGTCAAAATGTGTGGTGCTGAGACTTCTGGCTTTGGTATTTTTCCCCACTGGTCTTGGGCAGGGCCTTTTCAGATGCACTCACTGATAACCGATGCATTTGTGACAGCATCATTTTCCCTCCTCTTGGTTCTCATTGTCCAAAATGCCTGTGAAGACATGATTTTATGTGTCTCTCTTCATAACAATACTGGGCCTAAACTCAGCTGCAGGTTGTGAGATGATGCAGTTTCATTGAGAGGAAGGAACCATGGTCTGTTAACACAAAATGGAGCTTTCACCTGGATCTATAACCTCCATCTAAAACTAGCAAAACTGTATTTTTTTGTTAGGGTTTCAGATACCTCACTTGCTGTGTTTATCTTGGCTGAAGGTGTGGTGAAGGAAAGGGGAAAATACAAGTTTTGGCTTTATAAGTATCTTACTCTACATCCTTTTTCTCTCTCCTTTGTGGTAAAGAATAGTGACATTTTAAACATCAACAAAAAGCAAACAAGCAACACCCACTGCCCCAAATCAGAGCCAGTGGCAGAGTTGAGATTTCTCTGGTTGAAGCTGCCTTATTGTCTGTACCTGAAAGATGCACTTGCCTTGAGAGAGTTTTGGGCCAGGGGAGGAGGAAATTAGTTATATTTGCCTCATTGTTTCCTTCCTGGACAAACAGGAATGAAGATCCCCCAGATGGGGCACCCAAAATTTTGAAGCACTGCTAGAGACAGACATGAACCATGAGCAGGATGTGGCACCCAAGGATGAGCCTGGGCAGGGCTGCAGCAGTGATCATTAATAAGAATCATTATTAATGACATAATCATCATTAATGAATGTGCAAAGGCTGCACCTACACTGGTTGTAGTGAGCTGACTGAAATCCATCCCACAGTTTAGGATTTCCTGCTGTTATTTGATTGGATATTATCTCCTTGGATAATAGTGTGGGGAGGATGGGGATTGACTGAATGTGGCAGAAAGCTGTCTTATTTTTTGTAGGTCACAAAGGGGTGAATACCTCTAATTCTGTGATGAAAGAAGTGATTGTGTTGTTTGCAAGGAGTATTTGTGGAATTCTGTCTGGCACAGCAGAGTTTTCATAGGTGGCAGTAGCAATAGCTGTTGGTCTAATGGGTAGTCATTATGAGGAGGAATTAAGCTGTTCTTTGCAGTAAAATTATCCAAGGAGAAATTGCAGTGCCAAAGCTGTTGCTTGGAGTTATTTGCCTTTCCACTGATTGGGTTTCATTACATTCTTTCATGTTGCTGAACTTGAAGTTTCTTTACTGACTTGTTTGCACTAGTAGCCAGCTCTGCTGCTGATGTTATGCTACTTTCTTCTGAGGACATGACCCTCAATTCTTTTGCAAGTTTCTTTATCTCATTTTTCCACAAACTTTTAAAATTTTCTTTTAAGCCATTTTAGATATTTTTATCAAAATATTTGTATATTTCAAAATAATTTTATGTTTTGAAATATATAATAGTTTTATTAATATTTATATATTTTAATCAAAATATATTTTTATCATGGTACTGCAGCAGTTTTGAGTCATATTTTCAGCCGTCTGCTCTCCATGCACAGCCTACATGGTACATTCCAGTTACATCAATTCTAATATTCTCTCTGCTTCCTTTCCCTCCTTGAATCTGTCCTCCCCTTATTTGTTTCATCTGTTATTTATGTTTCATCCTATTGTGTATTTCACTTTGCAACAAAATTATCATTTTGTCTGAAAGCTATACGATGGTGTTTGCAATGCGTTCCCTGCAGAGATTCTTCAGTATCAGGTTCTTCACTTTACTTTTACCTTTTGGGCAGACAATAACAATCAAAAATCCATCTGGGAAGGTTGGGAATAAACTCATGATGGATCTGATGCCTAAAGGATTCCAGTGAAGTTCATCTGTGCTTTATGCCATCCATCCTTCCTGGATGCTGAAAAGCAGGGAACACATGGATCTCTTGGTTTTAACAGCATTTCACTGTGGAAATGAATGCTCAGGCCGTTTTGGAGACTTCACAGAAGACAAATGACAATTCAAATCCTTTGAAACTCTTTTCCAGGGTTGTATCCAGCAGTTATTTCAGGTGTTCTGAGGCCAGAAGTGCTTGCTGATGCCTTTGGAATGCAGCAGGGCTGCATTGTGGCACCCTCAAATTAGGTTGTATGATAACATTCCCTTCAGAAACACAAGCTGGTGAAGAGAACTGTTCTTCTTCAGAGGAAACCAGGTGTGGTGTGTTTTGAGCTGCAGAGAAGTCACTATCCTTGAGGGGCTCTCACTGCTCCTGACCTTGTGGTTTGTTGGAAAGTGATACTCAGAGCACCAGGCTGGCAAATGAGTTGAGTGGTGAAATTATAGAAGAGAGGATGTGAAAAGAAACTTAGCATAGACACTGGATTGGTGATTGGTTTACCTCATCAAGGTGCTTACATTTGGTGGGATAAGTCCCAGTTGCTTTGAGCTCTGTAGTGATTGAGTGGTGTTTTAGACCAGTGTATGGAACAACAGAAAACTGAGCCCTGTTAGGTCATACGTCAAAATATGTTGGGTCATGGATTTGCTTCTATCCACACAGCATTTGTTTAAAATACTGCAACCACTCCTTAGAATGAGTAGCTACCAAAAGGGGAGCTACTTCTGCTGCAGTAAATGTACAATACTACAACAGGGTGTAGAGCAAAGCCCAGGAGTCAGAGCTGTGACCCAGGGGATCCCGGCTGGGCAGGGAGGGGCTCCCCTGAACATCACCAGAACCTCCCAGAACAAAATGGGGAGCAACTTGCTTCAGGTTGAAGGTTGACCCTACTGTGAGTAGGGTGTGGAGCCCTCGAGATGTTTCCTCCCCACTCAGTCAGGAGCATTAATTCCCCAGGGCAGCTGCAGAACTGAAGGTGCTGTGGCATTCCTGGGTGCCTGACTGCACAGACAACAAGTGCTGTCCTTCCTTCCAGATCATCTAGTCCTGAAGGGCTGTTCTTTTCCTTTTTCTTTTTCTCTTTTTTTTTTTTTTTTTTGGTAACTTGCTTAACAGGCTTTCTATTCCTTCTCAGTTGTTCCAATGTATTTAAGGAGAATCAAACCCCTTCAGTCAATTTTAATTCTGTATTGAATTTAGAATAAGTGCTATAAGATTCAATTGTCTTCAATGACAATATTTGTTTTGTTAGACCTTCAAGTAATTTTTGGGGTTTTTTTCTTTCTCCTCTTTTTTTTTTTTTTTGGTAGTAGTTGGCTTTAGGAAATGTTTCATTGTAGTATTTAGAGAATGACCTTCAGTACTGATAACATTTTGTTGTAGTGCACTTTTTCTCTCTGCACTGTTTAAATAATGAATTGTAAATCAACACAGTTAAATGAGATATGACTGCACAGATTTCTGGATAAATTGGGAAACTCCACCACCTGCTCTGCAAGGACAACCTTTACCAATTGTGGATGTTTTTCTGTTTCAGAAAACCTTTCCAGAGGAATTCCAAATCTCTCACATCCCAGATCAGTAAGCTATGTGAGCCAATAGTCCTTGTACTGCAGAGTGGTTGAATAGCACAAGAATGTTTGGTTTTTTTTGGTTTTTTATTTTTTTTGTGCTACCTTTTTCTAAGCCACTTCTTTGAAAATGTTTGAAAGAACAAAAATAAGAAGAAATTCTAGGCAGAACAATTTGTGGTTCAAAACACATAGAAAACAGTTTTAAAAAGGTACTATTCTTTTTTGTGTCTATAACATGTTAGTTTTATATGGCATTCAGACAGTATTAATATTAAATAACTTCAGATATTTATTAAGTTTGAAAAGTGGTTTAATTTTTTTTTCTTCAGGCATATGAGAACAGTTTTAATTTAGATTTGGCTAAAATTATCTGTCATATGCAGATGATTATGCAATATCTGCCAGCATCCTACCCTAAGACAGTTTAACCAGATGGTCAAGCGTGTTTCATGTGGCACTTAGTTAAATGCAAATATATCTAATTTTTCCTGTAATTATTAACATCATTTTGCATCTAAGGTCTTGATCTGCTTTGAATTAACTACTTCTGGACTATTTCTGCCACATTTTGTAGTGAAAAGATGATGTTTCATCCTTTATAGTTGGCAGGACAAGTATTTTGCTTTAATATCTAAGAGATCTATATTAACATGTCAAAATTTATAGTAGGAATAACAAATATGTTATCCAGTGCTGAATATGCTGTTTATAAAGAAAAAAAAGGCTTGTTATTTAATTTATGTGTCTCCAAGCAAAATGAGACTGTGGCACTGAGATTTACCGAACTGATTTTGAGTATTGAAGCAGCAATTTGAGGTACACGTGACAAATACAAACAAAGTCTTTTAAAGATGCATTTGCTTGAATAAAACCCTAATTTGGGGTGTAGGCAGGCTTGTATTCACATCAGTGATGGAAGATGATAATCAAACAAGATCTCCACTGGGGGATGGACAATTCCATATGTTTATAACATGAAAATTATCCCACGTGTGCACTGGGTACTGTGCTCTTCCCCCTAGTCCTTTGCTCTTTGAATGTTTTGCTTGCTGTAGTTTCCCTGGGATCCTCCTTTAGCATATGCTGGGGTTTGAGCTGGTTCTTCTGTTGTGCCTATCCATGGACATCCTGGTTAAAGGTGAAATGACAATCACTGCACTAAAAAAATAGTTTGGCATGTAGATTAAAACCCAGTACTGTGGGTAGATAGACCCTGGTACCATGGGTAGTTAAAACCCAGTACCCCATGGGTAGTTAAACACCTGTACTGTGGGTAAGTAAAACCCAGTACCTCATGGGTAGATTAGACCCTGTACCATAGGTAATAAACCCCAGTACTGTGGGTAGTTGAACCCTGGTACCATGGGTAGGTAAAACCCCGAATGGCATGGGTAGATTAAACCCTGTACCATGGGTAGTTAAACCCCAGTGCCAGAGGTAGTTAAGTCAGCCATGGGGTGACCAACATGCAATTTGTGCCTTTAAGGTTTATTTCTGAGCTTCAGGCTGCAATTTTGCCATGGGTACCATAGTTGGCAGTTTCTCATTTTTTATTGGGCATAAAAAGTAACAACATGGGTCTGTTATTAGCTACAGAATAAAGCACTGTTAGCACTCACTTTTTATGTTAAATCCAAGTACTGCATTGATTTTGCAGTAGGAAGACATGCAAGTCAGAAATGCAGTAGACAATGAGCCATCAACAAAGCATTGGTTCAGGGTGTGAAAGAGAATTGCAGAGTTCCAGTCAGAAACACCAGAAGGAAGGACATAAAAGAAGACAGTAGAAAGAGAAAGCAATAATAAATGTAAATAAATAATATGAAAACACATTCAGTCACGGAGAGGATTTGTTCTGCATTCACTGTTTGCTGTGGGGCATCATCCTGTGAATTTCAGTACCAGGTTTTTTGAGAGCAGGAGCTGGAAGGCTTGGCCTGTATTTTTAGGATGCTTCCAAGAAAAGCAGTAAATAACCCCTGAGTCTGCTTGTACCTCTAGTTAATGGCCATAATGGACAGCAGTTCCAGTCTGACACCCTGCTGTGCACAAAAGGAGCTGACCTTTTAACCATGAACACTAAACCACAAAGCTCTTGTAGCAGCAAGGGGAGGAAAATTTCAATTGTCAGTGAGATGAAGTGCAGCCCAAGCTGTCCATGGAGCACTGGGTCAGGCAGGATGAAATTCACATCGCTTGCAGTGAACTGTGCCTCAGAATCTACTGTTTAGTAGCATTATATTTACACTAAAACATAAAATCTAAGTGATATAAAAATCACATTTTCAGCATGGTTCTTGTGGACAGCAGGACTTGTAAAAGATGTTTTAACTGTGTAATTTATTCCTGGATAATTGTGATTGACAACCATGGGGGGAAAAAATGCTTTGGGAACAGCTCTGACTCTTGGCTAAGCACAATATTTAGATGCCCATGTTTAAACATAGATATTTGTGATTCTATTTATTAGTTTAAGAAGAAAAAGTCATGCTCTCATGAGCTGTTAGTAATAGACTCTATTATATCTTATTTTCCATGAGGCTGAGACTGCTCAGTTGTCCAGAGGTCCAGACTCTCAGGACACAGGTGAGGGGGGAGAGTTTTCATGGGTTTCACCTGGTGAACTACTCTCAGCTTGCTTTTGTAGGATTCCATCTTGCCTTGGAGACAGACATTTTGTGCAGTAAAAAACTTGTTATCAAATGCATTTTTGAAGCTGAAAGACAGGTTTTTCTTTTACTCAGGCAAGGTGTTCTTGTGTGCTTGGCATCTGGCTTACAATTTTTGTTTTTGAAGAATATCACAGTACACAATTGTACGGCCTGTTGCACATTTACTGAACCCCCTTTATTTTCCAGGGTTTCCCCAAATTCTCTGTAATTTTGCAGTTGTTTTTCATGACCATAACATTCTACACTTAGAATATCTCAACAAAACCACAAGAATGGGATATCAGCAAATCCTGGGAGGACTGTAATGTATCAGGATTGATCCAGGAGTTTTGCACCCACCTGGGGGTGAGTTAGGATGTTGTGTGGGCAGGAGTAATCTGAGGAATAGGTGCACTCTGCATCTCTCCTGGCAAGAGGTGGGTGTCATTTTGTGAATGCTGCTCCCCAGTGGCTCACTGTTGCTTTTATTTTCTCAATAAAACTGCATATTAAATTAAATTAAATCCTTATAAGTTGCAGGTATTTCAAAAGACTGGCTGTACCATGCTACAGATGCTGGTCATAAATCAAAACACTGATGGGAAGTGGTAATAATGATGGAATATTCCATCCACTCTTGGTTGGTTTTTCTAATTATTTTAGGAATTTAGAACTGATTTGTGGTTGGAGCTTTTAACCATCCCATCTCCAGCACTAGGAGTTGGTGTGGCGGTGAGCTGGCAGGTAAAGATAAGCTGTGCTTTTCAGGATGTTACAAACAAGCACTAAGGATGCTTTTTTTTTTCAATAGATACCCTTGCTGGTAGTCATGGCTGTCTGTAATAAAGGACTTACTTGTCTGTAATAAAGGACTTGCAGGTGCTGGTGATTACACCAGGGATATTCCTGCACTGCTGAGCAGGAAAGGGTCAGCACTGAGTGTTGGAACCAGGCTGTTGCTGACCTAGAGAAATTATTGGAATTCTTCCAGCAGCTCCCACTCCAGACAGTGTAGAGCCAAAAGTTCCTGCTGAACTAGAAGAGGCTGAAGGAAACTAACTGGAATGTTTGAGTGGATTGCCAGGCACCTCTTTGCCTGCATAGTAGAGGTGGTCATTAATGTCAGATAACCATTACTGAGATCATGTATTTGAGAGAAAATAATGAGCTGGCTTTCAATAATTTAAATATTTCTCTTTTCCAGCCATTGCTTTTCTTCCACCTTTTGTGTACACAGGCTTTCCCTCTTTAACCCATCTGATCTTTTACCTGGATGAACTGTAATAAATGTAGGTGTTCATCCTTTCTTCTAACAGACAATTGTGTGAAACTTGAAGCTCTGCAGATTCCAAGGAATTGGTGCCATTTGTTGTGGACACACTCCTCTGTAAATCTGTTGCCTCTCTTGCTTTTTGTAGTATTTCACCCATTTTTATTTTTCCTTCCTTCCCCCCACTCAGCCCTCTGGGTTTTGTTTTTTTCCCTCTGTTTTCTTCCCTTTTCTTTTTGACTTTTTTTCCTTCTCCCCTCTCCCTTTTTGCTTTCCAGCTTCAGTTATTTCAGAACATGATGTTATGGATCCCTTTTATTCTCATGTCAGCATTTCAACCCTCATCAAAGATCCCATCAGCTAAAACCAGATTCTGTACTCACACATAAACCCCCACCCAAATTCTCTGATGTTGTTATGAAGGGCTCAGACACATTTTCCTTCTGGGAAGAAGGAGAGAAGTGGGAATGGGAGGAGGGCGTTGCTGCTAGAGAGTCTTTTAATTTCATCCAGCTTCAGACTGATCTTTGGTCTGCACTGCCACTGCCACCCAGCTTCTGAGCTCTCTCAGCCAGCTGTTCTTGTTTTCTCTCTACACTTGGCTGTCTACCTGCCCAGAGTTTCCTGCTCTGTCAGGAAACAGAGTTGAATAGTTTACTCCATAAAGAAACAGTGACTGCAGTGGAATTTATTTTTTCTCCCCTTTTTTTTTTTGCTTCTATTGCACCTTTCATGCCATTGCTTCATCCTTAAGTGGTGCTTTATGTCAGATGAGGGACAGATATTTTTCTGAAAAATGAAGGCCCCCCCCTCAGTCATGAAAAAGTCCTGGGCTCATTACTCTGTGGATGGAAAGCTCAACAAAAGCTGGGATGAGAAAGAGCTGCTCGATGACAGGAACAAAACATAACTTCCAGTGTATTTGTCTTGGAGTAAAAGTAATGTCTGCCCTCTATTGAACAGGTAACCTATCGATTACAGCACAGCCAGAGCACTCTCACATCCCTACCAGGCTTTCCCTCTAATGGATATTAATGTTCCAGCTTTCCTCATGTTGCTTTGGAGGAATACTGAGGGTTACAGCCAATGCAAAAAGAACTGCTCAACAGTTCTGGTATCTTCTGACTTTAAGAGCCACTTAATCAACTTTGTAGTTGTCTAAGGATGCTGATTAATTTGCATTCTTGTTATGTAATTTAAAGATAAAATGATTCATGTTTCATCTATTTAAAAAAAAAAATCTGCAGAGGCTTCCTTCTACTGTCTGAAGAGAGATTACATAAAGAAATGTGCTACTGAGTGCATTTATCAACTAGAAAAAGGCTCCCCTTTTATCTGAGTGGCTTTTCTAAGTGTTTCTGTTTCCTTTTCCCACTGTGTTTTATATAAATTGGTGAACATCAGGAATATAATTTCTGGCATATCACTGGGGAGAGATCTGGAGGGATGAACACTGTTGCCCTTGCACATCACTGGAAGGCTGGGGATGTTGAGTCTTTACCATGGCAGCTGTTCCCAAAATGTTCAATCATTGTTGAATAAGCTAACAAATAGGAATTACCTGCTCTGTTTTCAGTATCTCATGTCTGCATTGTTCAGTTTGATTTCTCTGGTGTATCTACTGCAGGGTAGTTTTTCAGTTACTACAGAATGATAAATATTGATTAATGTACAGATTTCCTACAAATATATGCATGTAAGTACATGTAAATATAAAGAGGTCATATCATAAATAGATATAAAAGGAACCTGTTGCAGCACATTTCAGCTTCTTATATTACCAAAGTTAAGTGAAAAAGGTTAAATGTTATATGCTGATTATCTGTTGTTAAAAATGAAAAGGATTTAATTACTCAGGGTTTTATATTAATGTTTACTAGACAATCTTTCACCTGAATACAACTTGACACTCAGGACAGAGCTCTGTCTCAGTTTGCTTCTGCTGGTAGATTTAGTTGATCAAGAACATTCAGATAAGATTTTTTGGATAAAACCCTCTGGTTTCCTCCCAAATAGTGCTTTATTTTGATAGTTTGATTTTTTTTTAAAACTATTTTTTGGCCCTCAGAGTTCCAGCTGCCTCTCTGTCCTCTTTTACTTCTTTTTTACTTCTTTCCTGCCTACTTGTGTTCCCCCAGAAAACTTCTGTGTGCCAGGTCTTGGCACAGCCCATGTCTCTGCAGAGGTTCTCGGGGAGTTTTGTTTTCCAGCTTCTGAACAATGATCAAAGCTGTCACATCAGTCAGTTTTACTTCATCCATGTGAAATTTCTTCCTTTCTCTCACAGTTCTTTTATCTTTGCTTCAACCACCAGAAGCTCCAAGAGTCAGAGTCACTCTGTGAATATGCATAAAATTTGTGTTTGGCTGCTCCCTTCTAGCAGGACTGTTCTCCATCCACGTTTCAAACCCTGCAGAAGTTTGGAAGTCAGGGGAAGTTTGAAGTAATTCCATCCAGAGGCTGAAGGGTCCTGCAATACCGGGATGTTTGTGGCTGGCTGAAGAGTTTTCTTTACTTTCTGCAATTCTTGAAATTGCTCCTCAGGGATTTCCTCTCCTCAGTGCCTCCACAGCACCACAGAGTCAGGGCATTCTTCAAGTTGTCTGTCTGTGGTTTCTCTTTATCTCTGCTTTGGTTGTGAAGTTATGCTTTTTTATCTTGTTTAGCTATATGGGTCTTTTAAAACCATTTTAATGTCATTCTCACCACCACACCGAATAAGTCCAGTTTTAGTATTTCTCTATTAGATTATTTTTGGTTGGTTTTTGAATTCTACTGAATTGGAGGTTTAATTGGGTTGATATGGTGCCAAAATTTATGTTATTTTTCAGCAACTTGTTTTTATTTCTAAACTAAGAAGTTGGAACTTCAAGCAATTTGATTCCATAATATTGAAAGCTAATTAGCTCTGTTGTGTGTTGAGTGTGCATGGAAAGAAGAATTTCATTATTTGATGTTTTGTCTGCAACTGTAAAGCCAGAGGCCAAATATTTAGAAGAAAAGCTTTCTAAAACCGGGTTACTTTATTGACTCACAGCTAGTGTGCAGGGGTTTGATTGGAGTTGAACCTCAGAATGATGGAATCACAGGTGTGAGTTGGAAGGGACCTTTAGGGTCTTGTTCCACCCCCTGCCATGGCAAGGACAATTTCTACCGTTGCTCCAAGCCCTGTCCAGCCTGGTCTTGGGCACTGCCAGGGATCCAGGGGCAGCCACAGCTGCTCTGGGCACCCTGTGACTGCCCACCCTGCCAGGGAACAATTCCTGCCCAATATCCCACCCATCCCTGCCCTCTGGCAGTGGAAACCATTGTCCCTTGTCCTGTCACGCCATGCCCTTGTCAGGGCCTCTCCAGCTCTCTTACAGGCACTGGAAATCTGCTTTGAGTTTTCCCCACAGCTCTGTAATAATTTGGAAGTTCTGGTTCTGCCAGAGCCATGCCTGTGTGTGTGACACCACCACGACAGAAAAGGCCACGTGGGGGTTGGAATGTCTGGAACAGAAGGGGAAGGGCAGGGAGGGCTTGCTTAGGCTGGCTCAGTCACACACTGTGTGCTGAACCTATGGATAAAATTCCAATTCTTTCCCATTAATGCCCTGTCCATTGTCATTACAGGACGCCTTGAGCTTTCTCACATTGAGGTTTGGTGAGTGACACTGCTTTTCTCAGAATATTGCTCCCATCCTTGCCTGCTGAATGCAATCCACAAGCTGTGGGTGTCAGTCTGGAGAAAAAGAAAAAAAAAAGTGTCTGAGCAGCAACATTTGTCTGCTTGATGTTTAAAAAAAGGCACTCGGGCTAGTGGCTCTTGGTTCAGTTCTCACTTTTATCCTGCACTTAAACTTCTGATTAAGGTCATGCAGGACACCTTGTCATCTTTGCACCACTTAGCTTGACTTTTATCTGAAGCTGAAGAACTCGCTAAGTTGTCTTTGAAGAATAATGTTCTGGGGAAAATGGATCTAAATGGATATATTGGGTAAAATAAATTCACCTGCAGGCCTGTGAAAAAGCACTGTAAATCTTGCCATGACCCTGCTCACTAAGGAGGTTTGTTGATAGCATTATATTAAATCAGGAGCAGCAGAGGAAGCTATAGAGATATTCAGCAGTAACTGGAGAGGGAGAATTGCACGGCTTGTGGGATTACAGAATATGGAGTTTTGTACTTCCAGGTCATTACTTTGAATTCAAATACACTCCTGGCAGTAATAAAAATCTGTTACCAGATGACAGCTCTCCAGTTTCATGTATGAAATGAGCTGAGGTTTTTTCTCCACCTGGTAATGGGCAGATGCCAGCTACAGAAAAAGTGTCACAACTGACATTATCAGCTACCTCTACTGACATCTCAGGGGGTGGGCAGCAGATAAATATCTCATTGCCCAGTCACCTCTTTGACCTTAGATTAGATTCTTCTCTGGTGTTCTGCAGGGAGCTGTGTGCAGGGAAGAGTTTAAGGGATAATATATCTTCCTCCTTTATAAAGCACTGTTGAACAATGAACAGGAGGTAAAAATTGAGGGCAATTTCCGAATTATTGCTCATAAATTAAAGACTATGTGTTGTTCCTTATTTCATGTGGCACCAAACAGGGTTTCAACAAGGGAGGCATCTGAGAGGAGGTGTAATTAATAAGTATTTTGGCATAGCATTACTCTTTCTCCCTTATTCTCTGGGGCTTACCATTGTTGACACCACTGAATAAGAAAGCTAATTTATTCTGGATGCGTAGGAGTTACAGAATATAGCTGCTTTTGAAGGCAAGATGTAGTGTATTTAACATGTCTGATTTAAAGACAGTCATCCTTTGGTGCTTGCAGAAGAAAATTCTGTGACAAGTCCCTGTGACTGCTGGTGACTCATGAAGTGGGAAGTCCTACAGGAGCTCCCCAAAGTGGCTTTTCTCTCCTGAATCCAAATCAAGTCTCTCATGCCTTCTCTGGGGATTGTTTTGCTCTCAGTGTGAGGAGTTTCATCTGAAGCTCTCGTTACCACAGGAATAAATGCAAAAAGCAGCCACCTGATGGTTCCTGAGGTAGAGGCCACTGAGAAAATCCTCCTGTCTCTGGGCAGCTGTGATTGCTGATAACCCCACCACTGTGGCAAAGGCAGATGTGGATTTACAGAAGATCACATGCACATGGGGATGTGTCACAGACATATTTTCTGAAAAATCCTTTTGCCAGGATCTTTTCTCCTGAGAATCTGGGAAGCTTCAGCTTTTCCATGTTTTGCTGCTTTGGAATGTGATTTGGAGAACTGTTTACCCAGCATGTGAAATTGTTTTTACTTGATGACCAATGACAGCCACCTGTGTCAAGGCTGTGAGCAGTCACAGATTTTTATTATCATTCCTTTCTGGCCTTCTGATGAAATCCTTTCTTCTCTTCTTTTAGTACAGTTTTAATAGCTCGTTTTCTTTTAATATAGCATATATCATAAAATAATAAATCAGCCTTCTGAAACATGGAGTCAAGATTCTCATCTCTTCCCTCGTCCTGGGATCCCTGCAACCACCACCACAGGGATGTTGGAGCAGAGGAGGAGGAGGAGCAGGAGCAGTTCCTGGTGGTGGCAGGAGGGCTGCAGGTACAAACAGCACTATGCCAAGCCATGGGACAGCACCTGCAGCCCTCCAGGCAGCTCTTGGCTCGCTTGGAGGTGCTCTCCAGCCACTTGCCCATGCCTCTCCAGCAAGCCAAGAGAGGGCAGATGTCTTTTCAAGCCCAACAAACTGCCCTTGGTGGTTGGAAAAAATTCAGGTGCTGTTTATAAAGTGACAGATTGCACTGGGTACACACCCTGCCTTTGGCTGGAGGCATTGGATTTGAGGATGTAAAGAAGAGAAGCCTACAGAAAGCCCCCTGCAGTTATCTAGGGGATCAAGAGAAACAATATTATTTTCCTTTGCTCATGGTCTTGATGTTCATCTTAAATTGGAAGTGCATTTTACTTTTTTCTGGATCAGATCCTAAATATGCTTCAGAAAAATAACTCTACTTCTGCCACTCTTACTGTATAACCTGTTATATGCAGCATCTTTAACAAATGTAATAATTTGTAAACAATTATGAAAATTAATTTATAAGCACAACATAGGGTGTTAATTGCCCTGAAGGCACTAAGGTTAGGCACAATTTCCAGTACTATGCGGTTTTGTGTTTTCTGTTTGGAGTGTTTGGTACTATTATGAGAAGCTTTAAACAGCAATGCTGATAGATTTTTAGCATTGGAACCAACAGGAGCCAATAAAATCAGACTTGGCATGGAGCAGCAATCTTAATCCGGATGAACATGGCAAACATGCCCAGCTCCCACCTGGGGACAGCTGACACAGATGGCAGAAGGGATTTTACCATGTGCTATATGTCTTATTAATTGTTGTGCCCATTACTGTGAACTCCAGAGCCTTCTCCTTTGTTCCACTGCTGTGGACAGTTTGTCTGGTGTCTGTTTCCTGCAAACTATCAGATTTCTCTGTTTATCTTGTGGATATGGTGGCCCCTCTTTTCCTCTTTCCCTTTCCTCTTTCCCTTTCCTCTTTCCCTTTCCTCTTTCCCTTTCCTCTTTCCCTTTCCTCTTTCCCTTTCCTCTTTCCCTTTCCTCTTTCCCTTTCCTCTTTCCCTTTCCTCTTTCCCTTTCCTCTTTCCCTTTCCTCTTTCCCTTTCCTCTTTCCCTTTCCCTTCTTCTTTTCCTCTTTTTTCCCCTCCCCCTGGACTTGTGCATGTGACTTGTTTTGGGAAAGAAGATCAAATCCCACCCCTTTCAGAGGTGGTTTAGCATTCTAAGCAGAGAACAGTTGGAGTGACACTCTAAAAACAGGTGAAGTGCATCTGAGATTCCTTAGCAACCTTTGTACCCATGGAATATGGGCAATTGTACCTTGGAGTTCTCTCTTCCAGGTTTGTAAAGGTTTGGATGACCAGAGATTCTGTGTGCTGTGATGTGATTCCTCAGGGTGAGCTCCTGCAAAACCATTAAAATCATTGTGTGGGAAAGCAGGTGGGCAGAACTCATTGAAATCCCTGACTGTAAACTCTGGAGGGACTCTGCTCCTGCTGCTACCTGGTGTGAGCCAGACAAAGAAAGCCCTGAAACTGAGTGAAGCACTGCATAAAGAATTCTGGGTGAAGTGAGGATATTAAACCAAGAAATTACATGAAACAAAAAGCACAAATTTGATAATTTTTTGACAATTTTTTTTAAATTTGATAGCAACAAATAATCTGTTAATTGCTATTTTTTCTGGTCTGATAGCATTATAAGCAGCCAGTGGGTAGCAGTAGGTACCCTCTGTAGAAGAGTGTGAGTTAAATATTTTCTCTCTCCTGGGCTTGTCCTAACTAGCTGGTGCCCCGTTCTGGGGAAGTTGATTGAGTTGTTATTGTCACCCAGCAGCAGTGTCCCTTACACAGTCGAGCATCTCACATGCTGAACCAGTGCTGGGTTTGCTGTGGTGCCAAAAGTGAATTGTATTCAAATTCTCTCTCTGGTGGGACTTAGCTGAGCAGTGGTTATGCTTGGAGGCTTGAAATTTAAGTGGCCTGCCTCTGGGGGCCTCCAAGGAGTCAGAGAAGTCCTGGAAGTGTGACAATTACATTAGGGCATGAAATGTTTTACAAAACCATGGAACCTTTGTGAGCCATGTGCCTGGTACAAACCCCCAGGGAGCCAGGCAGGCTGGTGTGGGCCCAGCAGCAGCTCAGAGCAGGGAGGGTGGACAGCACCTTTCCCCTTCCATCTCCCACATTTCACCTGGGCCACTGCCTGCTCTTGCAGCTGGGTTTCACTGGTGCACTCAGCACTGGCAAAAGTCATGTTTTTAACAATTACAGGCAAGTGTGTTAAATCTATGGTGCAGCTGGAACTGCAGTGTGGAAAATAACCTTCTTACAAGGCAATTACTGTGAAATGTTGTTCCTTCCTTGCAAGCACAACATAAACATGCTAATTGCTACAACTTTTTTGTCATTTGTATTAAATAGCTGTTCTTTAATTATTTAAGGGTTTCAACAAAAATATTAGCAAAAAAACAACCCAAATGTTACCAAAGTAGTCTTATCCCACATCTTTGTAACCAACACTTTGCATTTTACTTTTATGCCAGCTTTCACAACATCAGACTGTGGTACAATTATGAATTTTTGAAAATGCATAGTGATTTTGACACATTTCTCGCCCCACATACTTTTTTGTTGGAGGATGGCACAGATTTAACTCTCAAAGCATTTCAATTACAAGACTTGGATGAGCTAATCAATAGCCCATTCTTTTTTGCATGCTTTTTAAATTCATAGAACCACTAAGGTTGAAAAAGTCCTCCAGGATCACAGAGTCCACAACCTGTGCGCAGTGCCCACCTTTTGTTTCACAGGTATCACATTTTTTTGCTGTGTGTTGGTTTGTTCCTATTCATGTGCAAGGTTCTTTTGTGTTGTTTTGTTTTTTAAAGAATCCTTGAGCCTGAAGTAGTTGTAGACCAGAGTCAGAACTATTCTTTTACTCCTTTACAAAATGGCTAGAAGATATGTGGTGGTTAGCTAAATCTTGAGTTGGATTATTCCATTTTATACAGGCTTTTATTGCAACAGCAATCAAAGCACTGTCTGCACATTTTGTTCTTTAATCCCAGGAGAACTGTATGTGTTGCACCAGATTATAAGGTTTAAATTCTGTTTAAAGGATTTAAAGTAATGTGATTAATATTAAGGCAATAAATTACAGGCAATCAGGATATTCATAAATTGGAGGGGGGCGGGGGGAATTTATTCAGAAAACCAGCTGAATTTTGCAAAAAAGTGTTTTTTGCTAGATACTCCAGGAGTGCCAGTATGGAAACTGGTCTGAATCAGGTCCCACTGATACTAGAATCAAAAAAAAAAAAAAAAAAAAAAAAAAAAAAAAAAAAAAAAATCTATATCTGTTTTGTTACTGCCTATTATTTTCATTTTGAGTAATTTCAGAGTAAATATTAATTTCTTAACAAATGTTATTCCAGAGGTGCAGAAAGACTAAATTGTTTCTTCATCCACAGAGAGCAGATTTGAATTCCTGCCCTTAACAGGTGCTTCAGAAGATTCCCACGCCTCAAGTATGTTTCTCAATATATTTTGAATATGAATCTACCATTGCTCTCTGTAGAGAGGGATCTGCTGCACGTGCTGATGTGAGCTGGGGCTGGTTCCAGTGAAAGTGAAATACAGTAGAATTTTATTTCTAATAGAGGGTATTATCATAGCAGAAGTCTAAGCAAAATATGTTAGATATTTCTAAGATGTCTTCAATCCACCCGTGCTTGTTTAGGGATAATTTGATGGAACAAGGTAAACCCTTCCATTCCTCATTTTCATCTCTCTTCTTTTGATAATTTATTGTTCCACAAAGCTTTTAAAGATGCATGTTTGCATTTATTTCTCTTTTAAAATCAAAAGAGTAGCATTAGAGAAGTTCAGGTTGTGAGTATCAGGGTTAAAAACATGCAGTGGTTTTATTTTAGCACCTTCACACATGGCCTTTCTATACACATTCTGGCAAGAGAAAATCAAACCCAACATGTAAAAGACAAAACCTGATTTAACTCCAGCTCTGGGCTGTTTGTTTACTGTATCACATGGCTTTTAAGGCTGTACCAGCAAGTGTGGGGAAGGCATCGGTTCTAGAAGTTTCCAAAGTAATCCCATCTTGATAAGGAATTTCTTTTTCCTGGAAATGGAGCCGTTATTTCAGTGATTCCTTTTTTCTGTAGTGCTGTCAGAGGGCTTTAGAATTTCTCATTTGCCTCTCAAAGACTTATTTTGCTTGGCCCTCAGTGCAGCACATGAATATTTTTGAATGACACAGACAGAATGCTGTCCAAGCCTTTCATTGTCTTAATTTGAGAGGTGGTGGATTTGCTGGGCCAGGGAACTTCTCCCATCTGGCAGAGGGTGGGTGTGACAGGGTTCAGGAGATCAGGAATGACTGCACAGTCAGAGACTGGATTGAAGGACATTTAATGCTGCTTAAAATGGGCCATCAGTTCTTGGAAAATCAGTATGGGACTACTAAAAGAAATCAGAATATCTGAACAGAGCTTCTCCTACAGTCCCTCACAAGTGCAAGGGTTAAATTCACCATTGTGGCAGTGGGTCAGGCAGTGGAAGGACGTGGCTGATGACACAATGCATAGGGGAAAGCCAAAGTGATGGAACAGCCATCTCCATCAGAGCAAATTTACTGTTTGCTCCTGGAGAGAGATGATTTGTTTGGTTAATAATAACTCAGGGACACAGCTGAGGTGCTGCATGCACAGAAGACCTTACTCACAGTGAAGCAATAAGAAAAAGGCATTTTAGAAGAGAGCTGTTTTGGATACAGGGAAGTGACAATGATTGCCTGCTTACAAATACTGAATAAATACTTGAGAACCTCTGAGCCATGAGTGACTGTGATTTACATGCTCCATGCGTCCTAGTAGGCTTCTGATTGCTGGTGTTTTTACTGCTTGTCAAAATGTAAATGTTGTTCTTTTAAAAGGGGGCACTTTGAAATCCTAAATCAGTTGTGAGGTAGGGTGTTGCTTTGGGTTTGGCTTATTATTTTGTTTGTTTTTTTCTAAGGTATCATTTATATGATGACAGAGTACAGAGCTAGTAGTGAACTACCAGATTTGACTTAAAATGAAGTTGAACATACAGAAATCAAACACAGATTAGGGGCCCTCTTTAGGTTAATCAAGAAGAGAATTTTGTAGTTGTGCACGTGACGTGGGCTAGCAGTCTCACTGTGTTCCCAAATATGGAGGACAGCCATGAGAATGACATGGACATTTGGGCTCAGTTTGCCCATTGTCCAGGTGGGACCACAGTGCATTTGTTCATCTCCTTCAGCACTTCCCAACCCAATCCACAGGAATATTACCCAGAGTGGAAGAGATGAATTCAGGTGGGCTTTGCCTTTCTGTCAAGGCAAGAGGAGGAGGAGGAGGAGGGTGTTGCTCATACTTTGAGATTAGCTGATAACATGCCTAGAAGAGAATACACAGCATTCCCTTGGTCAGCAGTGCCATGCTGAGCATTTAATACTCTGTATGATCTCTAATCAATATTCCAGTAGTTTCTTGACCATTCAGACCTGTAGAGTAATTCCTAAAGGATCCTTGGGCATTTCATGGCAGAGAGCTGTGCCAGGGCTGACAGAAAGGTTTTTCTTTCTCTTCTGTGCTTGTGATGCCAGCTTTCCAGCTTCATTTTCTGTAGGGGAACATAGTCTTATATCTCCAAAGCATTTTTTAAAAAAGACATTTATGGGGTTCTAGAATAATTCCCGTGATGCAGCAGCGCTGGTTGAGGAAATCTCCTCCTGGGAAGATGTTTTGTTGAAATTGGGGTGCTGTGTTCTCATTATTGACCCAAGATGCATCAGTGCAAATAAAATTAAACCTTCACAAGATTAAAAATGTATTGATAGGGGGCAGAGCAGAAAAAAAAGAAGTAAAAAAGGGAAATAAATAGAGAAACCTTCCTAATGTGCTCATTCTCAGGCTGGAATGTTATTAAATCACTGAGCCAACTTAACTGCAGTTGGGATGAAGAACCTCAAGAGTTCCCTGAACTTTCCCTCAGTGCTTGGAACCAATAGGTTTGAGATTCATGGTCCAAATTTGTCTCCAGTACAGAGGGTCCAACTGTGTCTTCCTTGGTGATTGAATAAAACAAACAAATGAAAATTGCCTCATAACTGAATTTTTTCAGTTTCAAAACTGGGTTTTTGAAACAACAGTGGAATTTGTGGCCCTTGGTGGCCTAAAGGAGTGTTCTCTGCACTTGGCTTTTTTAAAAGCGTAATCTGGTTTTGAAAATCAGTTGAGAAATACAGTGTATTTAAGTATTCCCCTAAATTCACTTCTGGACTTAGCAGTTAGAATTTAATGTGACAAGAATGCATTTACATGCATGCTTTCACACACACAATGAAAACATCTCCATAAATTAAGAGTCCTGGTAAATCCCATGGTAACCTGACAGAACAGAGGGGGGGAAAAGACATTTTTAAAACAGTTCTCTAAAAACTGAGATTTTCAAACTGCTGTTTTTGTGCAGGATACATGTTGGTGTTTACAGAAGCTGGTTTTTTGTTGAGTATTGCAGAAATTATGGGGAAAAAAATTATTTACAGTGTTGCCCTCAAAAGCCTAGCCTTTTATGAGCTTGATATCATCCTGTGATAAATACTGAGCACAAATAATCCTGCAGCTGCAGTTCCTTATTGCCCCTCCTAATTGTGCATGGTTTGTGATATGTAAGATTAGATTTATTGCAGGCTGTGCTCACAAGGCTTCCACAGCAGCTTTCCCACCCCTCTCCTGAGGTGTCTTTTTTCTGTGCATGATGTGCTTGGCTGTCAGGTTTGTGAAAAGCACTGAGCACCAAGGAGAAAAAACACGTGTACTGAGGTGGTGTTCTTGTGAAAGCGGAGAAGGGGCTCATCTTGGAGGGCTGGCACGTGCTTGGTGGCTGTACTGGGTAGGTCAGGCAAGACAACAACCTTTTCTGATGCTTTGACAGGTCTTTCTTGGGTCTCTGTTTTTGGCTGTGTGTTAAAGGCAGTCTGGGCTGCTGTTGTTGCCAGCACGTCTCATGGGTGCAGCTGGAGGCAGGTGCTTGGGCTTTGTCAGCTGCTCTGGGTGTCCCTGCCAGGCTGGGGACACCTTGTGTCCCAGAAGGGATGGAATGCTGCCCAGCTGTGAGGACGCAGCAGCCCTGGCAGGGCAGGAGGGGCTGCACTGCCAGGGCAGGGTCCCTGCAGCTCCTCTGAAATTCCCTGCAGGACTCCAGCCTGGAGCCCTGGGAAGGGCTCAGGCTCAGCCAGAGCACTCCACTGCCAGTGTGGAGATAGACTGAGCTCCTGAAGCTGCTCTGAGCCCTGACTCTGCATGGGGGGGTGAGCTGGGGTTCTTGGTCACAGTTTCACCACTGTTCATCCCAACAAGTGTGTGTCTTGTCTAGAAATGGAGAAGGAAAGTCTCTGTGTAATTCATGAGGTGTAAGTTTTAATTATTGCAGTGACCTTTCCAGCTGTCCTTGTCTTTCTGCTCATCCATTGAACTGTGCACTAGGCTCCCTGACTGGAAAGTCAATGATTCTCAGCCTTGTGGGAGAGCAGGGATCCTGGAGAAGGTTCCAGCACTGCTGCCCTGGCCGGGGTTGAGGATGTTCCTCGGTCAGAGCAGATCTTGGGGTGGTATGAACATTACCCCACAGGCTTAATGTTCTAGGTGAGGTTTTAGTGTCTGCAAAGGGGCTTTTTGAGTTTATCTTTTCAGCTCCCCAAAAAAATTCTTCCTGCTGCCTCGAGTGAGTGTGGAATCTTACTGGCATTATTGTACTGGTAATTTATAATGCCTCTTTACCCCCCCGCTCATCCAGCCACAAACCTGTCCAACACAGGTGGATTCTCCTGTGTTCCTGCACAGGAACAAGAGCTCTGGCAGGTATTTTGTCATGGAATGTGTGAGCTGACACAGGCAGGGCTCAGGAGCTGCCACACAGCTGTGGGTGGATCACAAAGGCTGAGTTTGTTTTCCTTCTGTTGCAGCCTGGAGGATTCCCAGGGCAGCACCTGGCCAGACACAGCCTGGTGGGAAGGCAGGTCCCACAGGGCAGGTCCTTGCTGGAGGGTCCCTGAGCTGCTGGTGTCATCTGTGTCCCAGGGACACACACAGGGGTCCTTTACTCTGGGCTTTGATCTTTCCCACAGCAGGGCAGGGATCCCAAAGGTGTTGGCATGGTCTATCCAGGCCTGTGCTATCTGGACACAGATGTTCTACTTGTCAAGTACTCAAGACTAAGCAACAATTAGGATGATAGATGTGTTCTACACCCCAGCTGCAAGGCACTTGGATATGCTTAAAATCCTCCTCACCTTTCCTCTGCTTATTTTCCTATACCTATTAAAAGTGATTATGCAAAGCACCCTTTTCCTGCTCCTTTAGCAAATTCCTGTCTTGCATTTTCCCCTCCACTTTATCAAAAATATGCCATGTGCAAAGTGTCCTTTTATTAGATGTGTGAGGAGAAGAGCTGCCAGTGATTAGATTGGCTGTTCATCCTCTCTCTGCTGGTCCAGCATAACCAACATTTGCTTCCTGAACGTTAGCCAAAAATTATCTTCTCTCCAGCTGGATGGGGATGTTTCATCATCTTTAAAAACTGAGGTGACCATTATGTTGTTATTGTTAGGCAATTATTTCCTGTTCTCATACAAATTTACCCTCTGACCAGTTCTGGCCGTGATGTATCTGGCAGAGAAGCCAGTGCAGACTAATCAAGCCTTGTGAGAGCTGCTGTTACCATAATGCAATTTGTCACCTTCTACCCCTGCTGCCTTTGCCACTGCTCCTGCTCAGGAAATGCATCTGTCATCTTTATCAAGGCTTCCTACCCCTAACTGATTACCCTGCCTGCAAAAGGAAGAAATTCTGGGGTTCCAGTGGCTGTCCCAGAGTGGGAGAGGAGCAGGAGCTGGTTTTGCGCTCCCCTTGCACAGTGCTCCAGCTCTGGAGTTGCTCTGGGTCTCTGTGCCCCTGCTGCTGCTGCCTGAGGCACAGAGAGGTGCAGGGAGACCTGAGGTGTTTGGAGGATCAGGCTGGTGCTTTATTGACAGATAAATGCACACAAAAGATGGAGCCAGAGTCCCTGCAGAGGCAGTTGGAAGGGTAGCGGACACAGGCTGCAACACAGGAAATTCTTTCCAGGCATTAGGAAAACATTGTTAACAAAGAGATTACACAAACCCCAGGGCAAGGGTCTGGAGAGGCTGTGGAATCGCTGGGTTTGGATGCACTTGTGAATTTTTTGAAAAAGACACTTTGCTTCTGCTCAGAAATACATTATGATTGATTTTCCCTGTAAACATCTGTATAGATGTTCAAGTAGCTGTAAATAAGCATTTTATCTCAGCAGTAGGTTAGTCATAAGTGATTTTAGAAATGAAAGAGGTGTGGGGAACAGAGGCCATTTGTTTCTGTCTTTTTCTGAAGCACCTGCAATGAGCATGGGGAGAGGTGAGAGGCTGAGCTGGATGGGTGCTGCTCTGAGCCAGCCCCTCAAAGCACAGAGCTCTGCTCTGACACCTGACTTGCTGAATGTGAAGCTCTTCTGGGTTTACTGGCTCATTTCAGTGCCCTGCATTAGAATGCTATTTTTCACACAAGTTTCCAAGTTTTGCTTTTATCTTGAAGTAGATTAGAAAGCTTTTCTCCTTCCTTCCACCCCTGTCCTCCTCCCAGCTTTGCTCCCTTATGTCACAAATGGCATGATCAATGCCTGAGACTCTGTAGGAAATCACCCTTGGAGAATTTAGTTTTGTCTGCCCTCTTACATGATATGTAAAATTTATTTTGGACCCTAAAAACCTGATATTAATCTCACACAGAGTTGTGAGTTTTAAAATGCCTGTTTGTTCTGGTAACTTAGAGGGGGAAAAGAGGAAGCAGCTGGTTTTCCTTTTTTAATATTTCAGCTACTTTTGGTTTTAGATTTTTTTAACTTTTTCCATACTTTCCTGCTTTCTTCCTTTTCCATTTTGTAACACTGTTATGCAGATAAAGATTTATAACATGTAAGCTTAATAGCACTAAACACTTGTTTAATTGGTAGAGATTTGGGAGGAGGCCCAGACTAATTAACACTAATTTCTACTCTATTGTCAGTGTTTAATGGATTTTAGGACCAGATCTTTTTGGAACTAAAGTTATACTGAACGCATGCTGAAATTAGGAAATAAAATCCTGTATGGCCACCTTGACAAACCATCTGTTCCTGGAATAATGTTGGTTTTTGTAGGTAACCAGACATATATGCAGTGTAAACATTGAGTTTCCCTTTTGTAGCATTGTTTATAATGACATAAACCCTCCTGGAATGCTCCCCAAGTGTATCCATACACCTCTAATTTCACAATTTCTCTTCCTTAAGAACTGAATATTTAGTGAATAATGGGCAACTTTACTACAAGAAGTCCTGAGAGTGATCTTTATTAAAGCTCATAACTTAACTGACTGTTTATAAAAACAGAGCCTAGAAAAAAATATGATAGAACTGTATATAAACACTTAGTAAAATATCTTTAAAGGTCCCAAATGAGGAAGGGATAATTAGAGTAAAAACAGGATGAGACTTAAGTTCAAGTGTATGAAGTGTGTGGTCTTGTCTGGCTATTTCAAGTTCTGTGGTGTACCCCCAGAGAGGGATCCTGCTCAGGAGAGCCCTGTCCTGGTGAGCAGCAGAGCAGAGGATGCCCAGGCTGGCAGAGCTGCCTCCAGACATGGAAAGCCAGGTCAGATGAATCCAGTCTGGAAGAAAAATGATGCAGCCTTTCTCAGGTAATTTTCTACCAAGGCCTTTGAAAGAACAAGAACACGAAGGAAGTTTTGTGTCATCAGAATTTTCTGCCTTTTGAGCCTTTTCATTGCCTGGCTTCCATTTCATTAACTGAGCTGATATTAGTGGGATTCTCACCTTCTTCCAAGTGTCTGCTTGACCTTTTGTTGGGTCAGGACTGGAGTGCCCTGGCATTAAAGCAGGATGCCCTATGATTTAATTCACTGTCTCTCCACATTTCTCTCCTCTCTTTGCTCTCCAGCTCAGGAGTGTCTTGGCCAGCTGTGATTTTGTATTCCTCCTGTCACTGCAGCGTGTTGCTGCTCAGAAATCCACCTGGGGAGTTGCCACTGTCTGCTTTTCACTGTTAAAACAAGAAGCTCTGGTTCCAGCCCTCTGTTTGCCCTCTGGAGTGTCAGGGGAATGGGAGCTTAAGTGCTCTGTCACTGGCTGCTAATGCAGATCCTTTGTTGTTAATCTCGCTGTGAGGAAATACAAATTTGGAATTACTTGACAGGATTCCACTGAAATCCTTGGCATTGGATGCCTTGTGGCTCCCACTAGGGTTTGAAACTTTGGTCTACTGGCACGTGCCAGAAAAGGATCCCTTTCAAATAAGCTAAAATATCTAATGTGCTTTTATGTGAGGATTTTCTTGTTTCTTAAATTAAGGCATCAAACGCAGTCGAGTCCTTGCACAGTAGAGAGATGGTGGAATTCCTGTTCAGGGTTCTTTTTAAGTAAAAAAACCCACAATAAAAATGGATGGTTGCTCTGTATGTTTGATGGTGCTTCAGAGATGCTGCATTGTCCAGAACACCTCCAGGCACAACTGAGAGCTGCTTATTTTGCCTTCAGAATGAATGCTTTATTCCTGTTTGTGGAAATCTAAATGGTGGTTTCTTAGGGAAGAAAACATAATTTTTCACCCAAGCTGCTGCGAGGTATAAATACATTTAGCATGTCTTCATCTCAAATTCTGTAGTGTGAATCACATGGAAATGACTGGAGCAGAAGTAATTTTGGTTGTTGGCCAGATTTTAATTTTTCACTGCCCAAGTGTTTTTCACATGTTTATTTACCTGAAGATGAGAGAGCACCAACCAATTAGCATATGGTTCTAGGAAACACAACAGATATTCCAGTTAGGAAAACAATAATTTAAATGTGCTATTTGTCATCAAGGTGCATGATATGTGACTGGCCTTTTAATGGCTTTTAGAAATGTGCTTCACATAATTTGAGGCAAGCTTTCTTATCAGTATGTCGTGCAATTAATTTAATCTTGTTTCTGTTATTTCCACAGTATTTTTCAATTCAGTGAACCTCATTACATTTACAAGTGCATTAAATTAGAGTCTGGATAGAAGAAGAGAGATGATTATCAGTTAATTTAATTATATTTCTAGGTTTGCCCATTTAATGATACGTCTGCCATTGTTGCTGCAGCCTTTACGCAGTAGCACTGTGCAGGAATTAGTTCTGATTCCATGTAAAGTTTGTGTTATCTGATAACTCCTGACAACTGCTGCAGCCACATGTTCACTAATTTATGAGTCTAATCAAAAGTCATTTACTTTAAGCCTGGAGGCTGCAGTGTGCAATACTTTCACTGTGTTCACCACATCATTTTTGGCTCTGCATATGTGGGAATGTTTCTGCAGAGCTTGACACCATGAATTAAGACATACAACTTACAGTGATTGCAGGAGCAAGGAAAAGTTCCCCTGGCAGGGCTCTTCCAGCCAGCTGGACACTGCAGCTGGGAATGTTCTTGTTTTTAAGGATGAGACAAAAAACAACCCCCAGAATTCACCATTATGCAGTCCTTCATATGAAACACTCTTTACTTTTTCTAATAAAACTATGTGCTCCTTTAGGGAGGTGCTACAGCCTGAAATTTTGTGCTCAGCTCCTAACACAGTGCCTGTCAATGTTACTGCTTTCTGCAGTCAATAATATTTTTTATTACTCCTTTTGCAACTCTGCAGTTTTGTTTTTTTCCCCTAAAGTTTTGTGCCACGTGTTTGAAATTTCAAGGGGCATGGTGTTTGCCCTGGTGTCTGGGAATCCTAAGGATGAGGCTGCTGGGACTCTCCAAAGCAGGGCTGCATTATCAATTAGCTGGATCAATCGTGTAGCTCATTAAAGGCAGATCTATTAAAGCAGCAGTTTTAGTTTTTAGACATTTATAGATACCCAGTATGAATGTGAGAGAAGGAACATTTTGTACTTCAGAGCTGAATTTCTCTAAGTTCCAATATTTTAAGATGGCTGTTTCTGAGATTTTTAGCAATTTAGGATTTGGAAGTAAATCTTAAATTTCTTAGCAGAAATAACTCATAAATGAGGAAGAAAGAAGTTTAAATCCAAATTTTACTACACTCTGAGAACTGTTCTTCTATTCCTATATTTTGGAAGGTGAAACAATTAGGTTTACATTTATATTTTTATTTATAACATTATAATTTTATAACATTTATATTGACTATTTGTCTGTGATGAACCATCCCGTGGCTGCAATGCAGATAATGCACAGAGGTTGTGTACATGAAAATGGTTCTTTTTCTGGAAGTATTTGCCACCAGAACAAGACTCTGATGCCACAAGGTCCCGTGGCCTTTTCTGCTAGCCTGGCAATCTGGAGAGTTGATGGAATGTTTTATAGAGGAATAGATGGATTGAGCGTTTCAGGATAAAGATATTTGGATATTTCTGATGCACTTAATGGGAGAAGAAAAAACAACAAAAAAAGAGTAATTTTAGTATATTTTTGAAAGTGAGACCTGTGTGTGGGTGCAGAGTGGGAGAATCAGACTGAAGAAACTCGGAAGGGCTGGATTTGAGAAGCTGAAGAAAAGTCTCATTTTTCATTGGAGAAAATTCCCATTCTCCCAGCTGCTCCCTTCAGTGCTGGGGTGAGCTCCTGCCAGGGGATTATTCCTTACTCTGGCTGAGTAAAGTTTTTGTAGGGCTGGTGGAACACCAGTCTGGGTGTTCAGGTTAGTAAGAGATATCCTGCTTCTCCTGGGCTTTTTAAACTCCATTACTGGCTTCTGCTTTGCCTGATTTGCTGAATCCCATCTCCCATGACACACCTTCACTTCTGTTTACACCTCTCTATTTTTTTTTTTTTTCTCACTTTGGCTTACTTTTACTGTCAAGTTTCTCTTGGCAAGGATGACTGATAGACAGGCACTAATTTATTCAGGATAGTGCAGGGATATGCCAGCATTGGCTGGAAAATATGGATTTGGTGAAAATTAAAAATAGAACAATTACTACATAGCTTGTTTTTTTGAGGAGGAGTTAGTCAGGGACAAACCTCCTTCTCAGTTTATCTTGCAGGTTTCCAGTTGGGCTTTGAGGACCACATGTTTGTTTTGAGTTGCAGCTCACAATTCTGTAACAATGACAGTTTTTAAACCTTATTATTTTTCTAAATAAGTACAGTCTCTCTGTTCAGCTCTATTGGAAATAAGTGCTTTGAATTCCTGCCAGTACCCAGGGCCTCTGGCAGAGTCCCCTGGAAACCTGCATGGGCCAAAATGTAATGTTATGCTCCTTTATACTGGCACAATCATCCCTTGGAGACTGCAGAGCAGGGATAAATCCAGCTGCTTGTCCAAACACAGAAATAAAGCAAGGATTTATTAGCTAGTTTTGACTGCAATTTTGTCTGATTACAAGAGCCCTCAGCTAATGCTAAGGGCAGAAAAACAGACTTGCTCTGACTCTGGATTGCAACAGGGAGAATGAAATAGATTTAATTAATAGAGCAGTGAAATTTTGGTTTAGCTTTTTAATATATGGGAGAAGAAAGCCTCTTCTTAAATGAGGATAAAGCTCCTTGCTTGATCATCACCCTACATTACAACCCTTCTGTGTTCTCTACTTAACTTTTCTAGAAAATATTTTTGGGATATTTTTGTTTGTTGTGTTGTTGTTTTGGATTTTTTGTTTGGTTTTTTTTTTTGCTTTGTTTCAAACTTGTTAATTGCCTGCGACTTATTTAATGAGGCTTGCTCTAATGGGAGTGATTTCTGCTCTCCTTGCTTTTGTCAGTTCACTTTGGTATTTTCCCCCCAGCTGGTATTTTTGGAGAGACTGGAATGGAAAGAGGACATCCCTTAGTATTCCGTGCTGGAAAAGTGCTGTGTTTCCTTTTCTGGCTGGAAGAATTCTTCCAAATCTCTCCTTGGTCTGAGCTGCTGCTCTTGACGTCTCATTATTTGACTCAGCTGTTTCTGTTTCACCTTCACCCAGCTAATTAAGGAACTCATTGAATGCATTATTCAGTGTTTGATTCTGCTTTCTGAGTCAGTGAGAGATGGGATTGAAAAAAACCTAAACAAAACCCAACAAAAGAATCCCCTTGCTGGGATTAGTGAAGGATTGGTGCTGGACATGGTGGATGTCCATGAATCACACTCTGGGCTGCTGGAAAAGACTGGGATTAGTGCTGATCATTCCTTAACTACCCCAGAGTGACCTGCCAGTTGTTGCAGGACATTTGTGGAGTTGGAGCTGTCCTTTGCCTTTTTATTTCCCTGGTCCTGCAGGGCATCCCATGGCTCTGGCAGGTCTGATGGGGGCCTCAGCTGCTGCTGGAACTGGGCTTTGCTCATCATCCTGGCTCCACTGCCCACAAAAATTACCTTCCAGGGCTTTTGGCAATTTGTAAATAATTTATTTCTTTTTCTTGGATTAGAAGTTTAAACAGGAGTGCTCTGCAAATGAGCAAAATCCAGTGTTCAGCTGTAAATTATCCATTTGCATTCCCGTCCCTCTGACTGTGACTGCCTTTGTGAGTAATCTTTTGTACAAAACAGAAGTGTTATTACAATTAAATGAATTCCCTTTTTTGCTTTAGACTATTTTTCCTTAATATTTGCATATTTAGGCTACTGAATTTAACATGACTATAAGTAATATTCTCATTCATGTAAAACCGACATATTTTTATCATATCTGTTTAAGCAAAACTTTTAAAATATTTTTTTAATAAACCCAAATTAACAAAAAATTACTATCACCAGAGAGATCTAGCCTTGATTTTGCATGCAGCAGATTGAAGTGTATGAGTTCACAGACTGATTCATGCAGTGTATGAATCAGGTTCAGCAAGGATTTGAATATATTCCTTATATTAGAACATATGTGTTCCTTATATTAGAGTTCCATAAATGCTTTCTGTTTTCAACTTGCAGTTCATGGTTCTGATGGAGGTGTCTCCCTCTCCTCCTTCCAGGGCTGAGTTGTCCTTTCAGCTTTGATCAGAAGCAGATTTTGGGCTCTGGGGTGCCTTAACTGGCAGGAGTCTAGTGAGAGCTGAGAGCTCCCAGTGAGGTGTTTTCAAAGTGGCTCTGGTGCCAGTCACCAAAAAGCCCCTGGAAAAGTCCTCCTCAAGCCTTCCACAAAACATCTGCTGCTGATCTGAATTTCTAGAATAGTTCTTGCAATATATGCAATAGTTCGGGTGCATCAGCAGAAAAACAATCACAAGAAAATAGTTGTTTCTGGTTTTAAATGAGTAATGCTTTTTTTCCTGAGGCAGCTCTGTTATATTTAAGGGGTGGGAGCTCCATTCTGGAAGGTTTCATGGCAAAACAAAAAGCAGATGCTGGTTTTCTGTAATTCATGTTGGTTTTGCATTATGTTTTGAAGATTGGGGTAGTTCCTAAAGCAGAATCCTAGAGCTTTTTCAATGTACAATTTAGGGTAAAATACACTGAGTCAATCATTGTCTTAGTTGAGCATATACTTAATATTTTTCATTTTCAAATAAGAGTACATTTTGCCTTGAGCTTAATCTGCTTTTGGTCTGAGCAGTCACATACTTTTGGATCTTGATATTCCCAGGGAAAAGGATGGCTTTTGGTGGGAGTGATGGCTTTGGAATAGACTCTGACCTCTTTGCCTTGCTTTTGCAGTTTCATTAGCCCAGAAGGTTATTGTTCTCTGCAAGGAAAAATAACTATTTGGCTGGGATATCTCCAGATCAGTGTTCTGGCAGGGACCTTTTTATACTCATCCTCTTGCTAACGAGAAGATACCTGAATATTTTATCAAGCTACTAAAAGACTGAGAACTTTTTATGAGACATGAACTTTAATGAGACATGAAGTAGAAAAAATTAGACTCAGTCTTTCAATAATTTGGAGCAGTGAAAAATGTTAACTGTCTTATCATACTAACAAGGACTTGGAATATACACAATTGTATCAGCAAACTGAATTTGTATTTAGTTATTTTCTTGGTTTAAACTTGTTTTGAATCCCTACTTTTTATGTTCTTTTCTAGAGAAAGGCTCTAGCAATATTCCTTACTGCTTTATTCCAGTGAGAAGTAGTAAAAACATATAAAACTAACTTTGGGGGTTAATTTAATGTAAAAAAACTTAACTAGAGTTGTAACAAGCAGTTAGATTCCTTTTTTCAACACATGATTGGCTTAGAGCTTATGACTTCTCTATATTTGCAGGTTTGCATTTTGTAATAACATGTTCAGTGGCACTGTACTTTTATGTGCTGAATTTATTTACTATTTGAATCAAAAAATCAAGAAATGTAACTTTGTCTTTGCTGTTTAAATAAGGCCATATCTTAATTATGGTGTATAGGGTAATAAACAAGCTTCTCAAATTATCTAAGCTGTGAAAGTTGAGCAGTGACTTCAAAATTGATGTATACACTTGATCAATACATGCGGGTTTAATTCATTTTTACTGGTGCAATTAATTCTTTTAGAATTAAAATATTTGTCTTGGTTTGGATAAGACAGGTGCCTGCTAAAGAAGGCAGGAGCTTCCCCTGAAATGGAGAATGCAAACCCTCCCCACCCCTCCAAATTGCTATGAATTTTAAATTAAGGGGCTCTCAGGCAAAAGAAATACGGGAGCAGGAAATAACAGTTCTTTAATAGGGAAGGGGGGAAAAAACATAAAATGATAAAATAAAAACAATGCAGTACACTAAAATGACAGAGTCAGAACTCAACCTGACACCCTGTTGGTCAGGGTGCTGGCAGCAGTCCAGTTGGAAAAGTGGCTGCAGTCCTCCTGAGGTGTCAGGTGTGGTTCTGTTGGAGCAGGGGGTCTTGTAGAAAAAGGGTGATTCTTCCTCCGCAGATCCGTGGAAGTAGAAGCAGCTGCTGTTCCTCTGGTGAATCCAGTGGAGAAGCTGTGCTGGTGTGTCAGAATCTCCTGATTATATCTGGATAGCAATGCTCGGCTCCTCCCTCTGGGCGGAGCATCTCACAATGGGATGTTACAGTTCTTATCAGCCATGCAGTGACATTCAATAGCCTCTTATCACGGGATGCCCCCTGCTGAGGGAGGAGTGATTGTGATCTCGCAGGGAGAGAGATAAGGGGAGATTGCCCACTTAACACCTAGACAACTGCCATACAGATGGTAATAGAATACATCCTGCCTTGCAATCCAGAACAATATTCTTCACCTGAACTTAAATATCAAGTGAATGATTTCTTTTAAATTCTCTAAAAAAAAATCTCAGTTGTATTTCAAAACCTATTTGTTCCCCAGACAGTAAGAGAAATGCTTGTCTTGTTTCTCATTATGTGCCCCACCCAGCCTCTTTGCTAAGGCCAACTTCTTTCTATGTCTCTAAATATCCAAATACCTCTCAAGACAGTTTTTGCTCACACATTTGTGTCTATAGCTATAAAATACTCCTGAGAGCAACCTGCTGCTCTGAATTTCCAGGAGCACCAGCAGCAAGATGCCCTGGTGCCAGCCCCAGCTCATTTATGGCTAAGCAGAGGGAGAGCTGAGCCAGG
Source organism: Haemorhous mexicanus (assembly GCF_027477595.1). Taxonomy (NCBI): domain Eukaryota; kingdom Metazoa; phylum Chordata; class Aves; order Passeriformes; family Fringillidae; genus Haemorhous; species Haemorhous mexicanus. The sequence continues at coordinate 3,880,960 of NC_082357.1, forward strand.
TACAATGAACCCTTCTCCCTGCATGTTTGGGGCTGGGGTGAGTCACAGCAGTTATGAACACAAGAGCAGATAAACATCCAGTTTTTCATAGTGTTTCTTCTGTATTTTCATTGCTCTACAAATCCAACGTTATTATTTTTTGGAGTGTGTGACACAGCCATTTCCAGCTCAGTCCTGTGTTCTTATCTCACCATTCTGTGCTGGCACTTGAAATATTAATGACTTTAGCACAAGTTATAGTAATGGAACAGTTATGTCTTTTGGGTTTAAATAGAATTAAATTTAGGAAACTGCTTCTCATGAGAGTAATCAGAAGCAGCTGTTGGTTTTGCTGTAAAATATGAATGCACACTTAAAGAAAAACAGCAGTGACTTAGGAAAGAGGGCTGTTTGCTGGAAGTGTACCTTTGCTCTGCCTTGCTGTGGCCATATATTCCCAAATTCCAACACTGTGGTGGGTGCTCAGTGTGTGCTGAAGTTTTAGCTTTCCCTGTGCCTTTTAATGGACCACACTGAGTTCTGTAGAAAATGTACGCACTAAAATTTTCTGCAATGTTTCTCCTTGAAGTAAAAGACCTTGGAGGTGTTATTCACATCAAATTGCAAATTACAGCTAACTTAGTTCTCCACTGTTTGACTATTTTCCACGTGTAGGGGGTGGTTGTAGCCACAAAGCTGCTGTGAGTTGTTTTCTGGCTGACTTGTTTGTCCTCTGGAAGACTTATCCCAAGTGCCTCTGGCCTGGAGCAAGCCCAGCTGCAGCAAGCACCCACCCTGTGCTGGGCTGTGTTAGCTGCTGGATTGTTCTCACCTTTTCCTGGCTGGGGAGCCCTTCTCACCTGGGGAGTGCATTCTAGCAAAATCATTGCCCACAGAGAGGCTGCTGGAGGGGGAGCTTTGCCCCTTGCAGGCAGAGCAGAGCACCAGGGCTGATGGAGGTGAGGACTTTGTGCAGATCTGCAGTGTCCAGGAGCACTCTGAGAGAGCTCTGAAACAGCTGGAGAGTTCCCAGTTGCACTGAATTCCTTCCAGTGCTCTGTTCTACTTGTTCTGTAGTACCATAGAGGTGTTCTTGGGCTTCTGTGCTGCTGGAGAGCTGTGTGCCTCTCACCCTGGGAGTCACAGATGTCCTTGTCACCTTTTTTCACCTCCTTGGAACCACTCTGTCTGATTAGAAGTCCTCCTTCCCAGCACTTATACTGAAATCTTAGCAATATGTGGGAATTTCTGTAGAGTTTCTCAACAGAGTTGGTCAACTCTATTTCCTTGCTGGGCCATCAGTTGCCCAAAGCTGTGTTAGTGAACACCCAGACCTCTGGGTGCAGTTTTAGTAGCTGAGGCACCTCCAGGATTCCTGGAGCCTCACAGATGCTCAGCTATTTAAACATCTGAGGTTTTGTTTTGCTCCAGCTGGGAGCTGCACCCGTGGGAATGTGTGCTGCTGAGGGTTGTGCTCCTTTTATTCTCCCCCAGGAAATGCAGGTCTGCTGGTCTGCTCTGCCTGTCACCAAGTGACCAGGCAGGGTTAAAAAAGAACTCACAGGATAAGCAAGGACTGTGGAGAAGCTTCACTACCCCAAGAAAGGGACCATTTTTTTTTTTTTTTATTGATAATAATAATTTGGTGAATTAATTTCCTTTCTTTTGTTTGTCTCTGTGGCTGTTCATGGTGATATTTGCAATGTGAGCCTTTGGAGCACAGCCTTGGAGTGACTCTTGTTCTATGGTTAGTGCACCATGACAGCAGGGGGAGATGAAAGGGAAGCCTTGCTGGGATTTCTTTCTTATTAAAAGTGCTTCTTTTGAAGAACATGGGAGCAGCTCTGGTTTTAGGTTATCACTCTCAGCCAGCAGACCTGTTTTCCTATCTCCCCCAGCCTATCTTAAGCTTGTAGGGATCCCAGTTTATACAATTCTCTACAGGGCTTTCTCTTATCTCCTTCTCTCAACTGACAATTTCCCTGTCCAAACATAAACCAGGCTATCTTGCTTTTCCCTCCTTTTTCTCTATTGCATTAAAAAACAGCTTTGACACTCCACTGTTATGACTCTAATATTGGCTGCACATCCAGTTGTTCTCCTGCCCTGAGCCCAGATCAAGGCCTGTGTGCACCCTGGGACCTCTCTGCTCGTGGCTGAGCACACCGAGTCCTGCATCTCAGCTCAGGGGTTTGGCTGTTATCACCAGGACCTTGCCATTTGCAAATGCCAGTTTCCTCAATCTGCCAAAATACCATTTTCTGAGCAACTTTTATTTCAGTTCCCTTGCTCTCTCTAGGTTTGAACCTACCTGGTATTGCTGGATGTGGAGTTGGAAATATTTTTCCTAGTTTCAAAGAAATAAGTTCTCTTTTGAAGTGTGTATTTGTAAAAGTTTAACAGCAGTTAACTAAGGTAGCATCACCATGTCATGGTTGCCAAAATTTCAGTGGAGGATGTAAACATAGGACCTATTCTAAAAAAATACCAATTTTTAGTGTTGTTTCTAATTTTCCAAGTTTCGTTTTCCTTGAAACATTTATATTTATGTCATATCCATGGCTTTTCATTCAGTCTGTTTTCTGGGGTCATTAATAAGCCTGCAGCTGACTTGTGGGTAAAATAAAAGAACCTACAAAACCTGAACTCAGTGATTTACTAACACACAAATTAAATCATTTTTCATCATTGTAATGTTCAGTGCCTACAAACATGGATGGCAATCTCTTTTTTCAGGCATCTAAATCAGAAATGAGAGTAAAAGAAAGAAAATAGACATAAGCTTTTCTATTTTCTAAAGGTTTGAAGCATCCACACAGAGGCAGCATTATCTGGGTGCTGTGGCAAAGGGAGATGACTTCAGTAGTCATTGGGATTATTATTTCTGGAATGAAGAATTGTTATTTTATCTTGTTGAAAAACCTTATAATCCTTTTGTAGGTCAGAAAATCATGTGCAAAGAAACAAGGGGTTAGAACAGGAGCTGCTGCTTTGTAGAGTACAGAGCTGAGACCCTGGCTAAAATGGTGGGGGGTGGCTGAAATTCCTGTGGGGAATGGGGAATTCCTGTGGGGAGGTGGGCATGGAAACCTCACCCCAAAGCCCTGTGGCAGTTTCAGGGTTAAGGTTGTTTGGTGTCTCTGAGCTTTTGCACTGCTGCCTTTTGCTTGTTTGGGGGTTTCCCAAACACAAATGCAGTTTCTCAGTGGATTTTTTTCAGCTGTCAGAAATTCTGGCTCAGATTTTTGATTGCAGTTTCTCCAAGTTCAGTTCTGTGGAATGTGCTGGATGAACTTGGAGCAATCAGAAGTTAGACTGGCAAAGGTGTTGAGCTGAAGAAACCTCCTCTGTCACTGCCCAGGGCTGTGCTTTTGGCCCACAGCCACAAACCCTGAGTGCTCTGTGTTCAGGATATCAGAATTGCTGCCTCTGTTGAAATACAGACAGATATTACCACTCTTAGTGCTCCTTCTACCCTGCATTGTTTAAATATTTGGTTTGCATATTCTAAATGTTAAACTAAGTTCTTCTGCCTTTACAGAATTGAGGATGAATTACCCATTATAATTTCCGAGTCAGATTTAGACTCTAAAATATGATTCATGATCTTACCTAGTTTCCCATATGAAGAAATCAACCTGCTGATCAGAAGCTGCTGGAGTTCCCTTTGCACTTGGAAATTCCTGACAAGCAGCAGACAGTGGCTGATAAAGTATTTGCCACGAATGGCATCTGAGAATTCTGTTATTTTTGCTTTTGAGGGTGCCAGATGGGAATTATGTAAAGTGCAGTTAGCTGGAGCCTTCAGAGGACGTGCACATTTGGGGAGATAATTCTGCAGTTCTGCTCTGCCGTTGTTGTTTTGTTCCCTCAGCACTGCAGGAGGTCTGAGGGCAGGAGAGATCACTGTCCTTCCTCTGCTGCTTGGTCCTCCAGAGCCTGGGGTCACTCTGATGTGGGCTGACAGGGTTTTTTGAACCTTTATCCATGAATTACATGTGAGATGTTTGCACCATGGAGAGGCCAGCAGAGACAATATTGAGTGGAGCAGCTCTACTGCAGAACCTCAGTGCTCATCCTGTGCCAAACCCATCCTGTCCTGGGGCTGCTCTTCTGCAGCTTCTTCTGATCTCCTCAGCATCAGCTTCACTTTGCCTTTACTGGAGCATTATCCCCCGTTAAGAAATGGAGATTTCCAGCCTGATGAGTGAAAAAAAAAAAAGTGTTGCTGGTGATATCTGATGGGATTTACTCAATATTATCCTTTGATTATTGTCCCATCATTTTACAGAATGTATTTCTCTGACTGCATCATTGGTATTGTTAGGCTCAGTAAAAGTGATTCCAGTCTAAAAGGATGATGTTCCACGTTTTTGTTGTAAAGCTAGCCACAGTTTTAGATGTTCTTTTCAACCTGTTGTAAGGAATGCTGAAATTGCATGGTTAATCAATTTTAGCAGTGAAAAATTACCTAGGAATACTTTCTATTTGGTGGGAATTTAAAGCTGCAGAAACAAAGAAACAAAACTGGTAGCAGATCTCAGATTAATTTACCTAAAGTTCTTTATTATTGATCAGTTTGGAGGCAGCTTTCTCCAGTTATGACTGCAACTCCACATCATTCCAGGGATTCTAGAGGGAAATAACTGTCTTTGTCAGGATTCCTTCAGTGAACATTGCTCACCCTAACGACTTGCTGTTGCTATTTTTACTTTTGCATTTATGACATTTCTTTTATGAGATAATGGATTGTGGAAGAGAGAGCTTGTGTGACTCAGATGTTTTAAGGACAGCCTTTATATACCAAACTGTCATATGTTGAAACACAAAATGGAAAGGAAGACTTTTAAAACCAATGACTAAAAAAAAGCCTCTTTTCCTATTTTCTACTAATGCACCTGTAATCCTTCTAAAAATCAGAATTTCTAACAAATTAACTCATAAATTAATGTAATGTTTTCCATTTTGATGAAAATATGCATCATTCTATCCATTTAGAGGGATTTTAGGATCCTCTCAGGCTTCAGTGAGTGCTGAAAAGCAGTTAATTATGTTTGTGTTTAAGGGTGCATGTTTTACAGAACAGCAGCTCTGTTTTAGTAGAAGATATCATTGTAATTCTTTAGTTTCTGTTCAGCTAGGATAAAACATAAGAGTATTTTTCTTTTTGCTTCAGAAGAGTGAATATAATGGTTGTCTTCCAGAGGATATATCAGTTGTGTTTTCACTTGGTGGATGCATGGCCCTGCCTGAGTGCCTTAGTGCTGTTCTGAAGGAATTTATAAAAATATCCCCAAGTTAAAATATGTTCTGAAAAATACTCTGCCTTGCTTATGGAGAGAAAATTTCAACATTTGGCCTTACTGTAGCAAGGAATCTGGACCTTAACCTGCCACATGTGTGACACATTTCCACGTTAATTCCTTGAGTTTTGGGGCAGCACTGAGTTCAGCACTGGCAGTGACCCCTGTGCTAAAAGAACTCAGCGCTGTGGGGCATCTCCATTTCCTCTTGGAGTGCACTGGTGGCACCTGTGGGATGGAGCTCTTGTTGGCATTTCAGTTTTACTGATAGTGACACCCCTGGAATTTGCCTCAGCAGCAAGAAGAAATGTAAAGTTTAGGAGTGCAGCTGTTTGGAGAGCTTGTACTTTGATGCACTTGTATAAATGGAATCTGAGGCTGGTTAAATTGCAGGAATCCATCTAAGAAAAATTCAGGTTGTAATTTGTTTTGTTTTGGGGTTTTTTTTGTGGGTTTTTTTTTTTTTTTCCTCCTTTTTGGGTTTTGTTTTGGGTTTTTTTGCAGGGAGTTTCTTTCTTTGGGGTTTTTGTTTTGTTTTATTTTTTGGGTTTGTTTGTTTGCTACTTTTTTACAGAGTATGGTGTTCTAGATAAAGTTTCAGCCTGTTTACATTATAGCAGCAATTCTTCTCACTCATTCTAATAAATTATTATTTTATTATTGGTATTATTATTGCTACTACTGCTGCCACCACCACCCCAATAAAATCCTTACAACTGAAAAGGAATAAGAAACCACTTTACAGGCACATTGTTTACTGAGCTGATGCACAACATATTAGTTGAGGCACAATTATTTTAATAGATCCACTCCTACCCCACTTCACCTTGGCAAAGAATATTGGATTTTCCAGTTCAGTGAGTGTCTGGTCGTTATCATTCATGTGCTCTATTGCAGTTATTGTTAATGGTTATATGAACAGCAAAATAGGAAGCATATATCACCTGTCAGCCTGTGTTCTTTAGGCCCTTCTTGGGGTAAATTATAGCAGGATTAAGAGCAGAAGCTGCTAAAATTCAGGTTTCATGAAGAAGTTGTAGATTTTGGGTTTTTTTTTCCCCTCTAAGGTTTAGGATTTGTGTTCAGTCTTTAAGGAAAAAGTATCAGTATATTAGGATCATAAATTCTGGATTGGTCTTGCCAAAAAGTAATTTAGAAAATTTACCAGATCGAATAAAAAGTGTGTTAACCTGGTTTATAGAGAAAGAGGGAGAAATACATTTTTCTACTCTAATGTGATTCTAACAACTTTCTAGTTTAGGGTAAATGTGTGCAGTTATACTCACCATGGGATGAAAATAATTCACCAAAGCAATGTTCTGAGTTCAGGAACAGTGCCATTTGTGCTCCATCAAAAATGGGCTTTATGTAATCAGTTTTTTTAGCTTTGAAATTGATCTCCTGTCACTATTTTACTTTGTTTTAAATTGTGCAGCTTAGATACTATCCCGTATTCATGCTTGGGTAACTTCATTGAACTGGAAGAAAAACTTTATCAAAAGCACACACTTGTGTATTTTAGCCTATAATATAGAAAGAGCAGAGAAAATGCAATGTGGGGGTGATCACATCTTTGATGTAAATTTATCCCTCAGGTTCTTTTGGCCATGCTGAATTGGCATTTCTTAATATGAAATTCTTCATTTTGTAGAGATTTATTTTTTTTTAAGCAATGCCATCAGATTTGGTGAGATAATCTTTTAACTGGAATTTTGAAATAAGCATGGCAATCTTTTTCCTGGGTCAACACATGGCCTACTACATTAATTAAACTGGAACATTCACATTTTATAAGTGTCAAATAGCTGAAGGTTATAGGATTGAGGATGAAGGATTCTCCTTTGGATTGAGAGAAATGTGTTGGTGTGAATTCTAACATTTGGGAGCCCTCTGATGCATTTTAAATACTGCTCTAGTTACTCAGTTTTCACTGGTGAAATGAACTGTTGACATCCCATCATCCCTGCTGATGAACAACCTCAAACCAAACACAATGGTGTGTTTTTCAATATTAGATGTAATGGATGGCACTTGGGATTGCCATGAGATGTTTCAGAGGCCAAAAAGAGGAGGAGTTTCTGAAACAGAGTGGATGAGTTAAGTGAGATGAAATTGCCTGCTTATAAAGTGGCAAAGGAGTCCTTGCCCTGCTCAGGTAAATCAGTCCTTACCCTGCTCAGGTAAAGGAGTCCTTACCCTGCTCAGGTAAAGGAGTCCTTACCCTGCTCAGGTAAATCAGTCCTTGCCCTGCTCAGGTAAATCAGTCCTTGCCCTGCTCAGGTAAATCAGTCCTTGCCCTGTTCAGGTAAATCAGTCCTTGCCCTGCTCAGGTAAAGGAGTCCTTGCCCTGTTCAGGTAAATCAGTCCTTGCCCTGCTCAGGTAAATCAGTCCTTGCCCTGCTCAGGTAAAGGAGTCCTTGCCCTGCTCAGGTAAAGGAGCCCTTGCCCTGCTCAGGTAAAGGAGTCCTTACCCTGCTCAGGTGATGAGCCCTTACCCTGTTCAGGTAAATCAGTAATTAGCCTGCTCAGGAGATCAGTCCTTACCCCCTTTGGGATGATCCAGAGCCTGCAGCCTGAGCCCTGAGGCTCAGCTCATGGCTGGTGAATTGAAGTAGAAAAGCTTTGTGTTTAGGCAGGAGGGACAGTGAGGGTTATGGAGCTACTCTGGGGGTTACAGACCTGCTCAGCTCCTAAAAGTCAGCAGTGCTGCTTTATTCCTACTGGATTTTTCTGCTGGGAATAGATGATTTAAGATGTCTGGTGAATGAGAAATTGCAGATTATGAGACTAATAAAGATAAAAAAAATGCATTTTGATGGCTACTTTTTTCCTTTCATTTCTCTACTAGTTTAAGAAAAGGAGGAGGAAACTGATTTTATTAATTTTTTTGATTGATCCAGATCTGTTTATTAACTTCTTGTTATGCTGCTTTAAGATTACCTGGCACCTCTCTCTCCCAAATGCCATAGCTCATTTTTGCATTCATCTTTCATACACACTTGTGTGGGAAAAACATTTGTCAGCCTGAATACACAGTGAAATCAGTTATAAAGAAAATGCAGGAACTGTTCATTTCAGTATCTACTGAAATGTCCTCACATACTGCACAGTGCTTCAAAGAGATATTTATTATCTGCACTCCAATTAAAAATACTGTGTTGGTTTATTAGACATTTAAAAGTATTTACTACTAAGTAAAAGTATTTACAACTAAGGAATCAATATTCCTTATTTAAAAAGAAGGCTAATTCCTCAGTGCACATGGATCTATACACAAAACCACAAAATCTATGTGCACAGTTGAAGAAAAAGGGGTTTAGGGGTGTGAAGGGGCTGTGTGTTTTTATGGTTTTTTTGATGGGGGGAGGTTGGTTTAGTTTGATTTGGTTTGGTTTAGTTTTTTCCTACATCTCTTGACCATCTCTATGTAGTATTGCAGGGGTCCCCAGGGCGAGGTGAGTCTGACTCCATGTTCTTAGAAGGCTGATTTCTTATTTTATGATATTATATATTATATTACGATATATATTATATTGTATTGTATTATATTGTATTATATTGTATTATATTGTATTGTAATATATTTATTATAATATATTATATTATAATATATTATAATATTATGCCATACTAAAACTGTTCTAAAGAGTAGAGAATGTATACAGACAGAAGGCTTAACAAGAATGATCATGAAAAACTCGTGACTGACTCCTCAGAGTCTGACACAGCTGACTGTGATTGGTCTTTAACATGGAACCAATCAAACATTCACCTGTTGGTAAACAATCTCCAGCCACATTCCAAAGCAGCAGAACAGGGAGAAGCAAATGAGATAATATTTCTCTGAGGCCTCTCATCTTCCCAGGAGAAGAAATCCGGATGAAGGGATTGTTCAGAAAATATGACAGTGACAATCTCTACATCTCTTGAGACAGAGTTGTCCTTTTGCAAGAAGCTGCCGGGGCTGTTTGTGTTCAGTGATGCTTTGCTCATCACTTTAGTGCTGCTATAGAGGGCAAGGCATCTGTCTGAGGGCAGCAGCCAGGCAAAGGTGCAGGAGGAGCAGTGCACCGTGTGTTTGCTGACTGCAGAGGTCCATGGATGTGCTGCTGAGACACTTGAGTGGAAACCAAGTTGTGAGCTGCAGCCCTGGGAGTAGAGCAAGTACTGGGGATGCTGAGAGCTGAGCATTTTGGGAGCAGATCACGTGCTGGGGATGCTGAGAGCTGAGCATTTGGGAGCAGACCCACGGCTGTGCCTCTGACATGTGGCTGTTTTCCTTGGCAGGGCTGGCTGAGCTGCTCCCTGTGCCAGGGCAATGCCTGTGGCACGCTGGCTCTGCTGTCACTAGTGTCTTTTTAGCTGTGTGCTTCTCAAAGTGTTTGGGAAACCAAAGGGCTCTGCTGTCTTCATGGCAGCATAGCTTGGCAGATGTTTCACAAAAAACTGGGCTTGTTTACCCTGCACTGGGCATGGAGGAAGAAACAGCAGCTCAGTCACTCTCTCCTTGCCAACAAGAACACAAAACTGACTCTTGGTCGACAAGGAAACTTCTCAAAGCTCAATTACATCAACTTGCTACCTGAGGCTCCAGTCCAATTCTTTATTTCCCCTGGATGCTGAAGCAATAGCTGTCATCATCAGAGCTCCTTTTGAGTTTGCTGTGGTAGGAGCAGTCCTTTGGATGCAGGGCTCACTCCTGCCTTCTTATTAGTGGGATGACACAGCTCTGGGCCAGGAGGCTGAAATCATTTCCAGTGTTTGAAGCACTGATAATATGTGGCCTGACTACTCGTGACTTTTGAGAATAGGTAGGAACTGAAGCATTTTAAGTTTCTGATGGCTGTGGGTTAACCCCAGTAGGCAGCAAAACCCCACTCACTCCCCCTCAGCGAGGCAGAAGTGAGAAAGTTTGTGGGTTGTTTATTAAAGGAAGTCTTGAGACCAATATGAAATTCTGCTTCACTTTGTTACTCGAGAAAGCATAGTAAATATATAGCCAGCTTTTTGGGAATGCAATTGTTCTGCTGCACAGAAACAGCCATATTTTGTGAAAATATAATAAAAGCATGAAACTCTACTTGTTGGGATAATCAAAAGTGTAGTGTAATATCAAAGAGAAAACAGATCTTTACAGAGCTCTAATTTTCCAAGGCACTTCTACAGTCATCACACATCTTCTGTCATTAAACAATTCCTATCCTGTCACTCTGTAAGCTTGAAAAATTGCTATTTGATTTTAAAATGATGCTTTTCATCACTACATAGCCCAAAATGACTGAACTCCATTTAAAAGTTCAGCAAAAATCCTCTTCAGTCTTGAAGGAACTTATCCTGTGAAAATTGGACTTAAGTGAAGTAGTTCTGTTATTGATTTGTACCCTGTGCCCACACATTTGCCTCTCAGTAAACACAGGCAGCCACTTCAGCATCTTCACAGAGTGAATCCTGCTCCTCTCAGCATCCTCACCTCTCCTTGGGGTCTTTGATCAGCTGGAGTAGGGCATGGCTTTGCAAGTGATATTCTGTCTTTTCCTCAGGCACTCATTTATGAAAAACACAGGACTGTCTTTGAGCTTCTCTTTATTTCTCTGTCAAATATGGCAAAACTTAGTAAAGATATTCTAGAGGTTTTGAGGTGTCTGAGGTATGAAGCAATTTTATGTGCTTGTTTCATTTAGGAAACCTGACTGAAAAAATATAGATTCCTTCAGGAATTGTGTTGTGCCCTTGTGCTGTTGTTAATTTGAAAACATAAACTGTTAAATTAGGTTTCTTTCTCTAAAAGTTGCATCTGTACTCTGGGTGTATATTGCCAGCTGTCACCTTACTCAGCTCTCACAGCGTGTGGCTTAGCTGAAATCACACCAGTAGCTTTCTCAGCTCCTTGGATTTATCAGGAATATCTACTGAGCACTTAGATTTCAGTGATTTCAAATACAGGACTATTTATGTGGCTGTTGGTCTACCTGACACCTAAGGCAACTTTATTAGATAAATAAAGTTCAGCTTAAAAATCCAGTGTTAACAGTTTAAAACTGTTAAAATTTGCAATTCTGGAAATTCCTGTGTATTTTCAGCCATGAAAGTAGAGGGACATATAGAAAAGGCATTTCAGATTTGACCTGTAGGTCAAAATGATGTTGCATGAAGGAATCTTAAGTGTTTTTATTCTGTCCAAACTGACAACTTTACCAAATGGCAGTTTCTGTTGCTGGCTTTGAAAATGGAATATTTACTAGCCCAAAATTAAGTCTTAACCTGATCTGGGCTTCAGAAGCCAATATTTACAGCTTGATATTGCTATATGACTGATTCACATCTTAAAATTACTTTGGTATCTCCCATCAATGCTGCCTATTTTATCTGTGGTTTTGGGATCTCTGAGGAGAAAGGTGGAGGTTTTACCCTCGTGTGCCTTTGCATCCCTGGGCTAATGAAACATCTGTTTGGAGAGAGGAGGGGAGTGTGAGGTACCAGGATTCTGTGCTGGGCAGACGTGTCTGTGCATCTCTGAGTGTTTGGAGAGCATTAAGGAAAGGACAAGTAACTCCTGAAGGTGAGAGAAGGAAGAGAAAGAGGAGTGTGAATGTTTTATAGACTCCACTCCATAAACCCCCAGCAGCAGCAGTACCTGTTCCCTCAAACAAGTTTTATTTAGGAAAAAAGTCAAAGCTTTCCTTGGGGGGCAAAAAAAAAATTAATTAACTCTTGATAGCCTTGAAAATGAGCATAAGCAATGGTCTGGAAGCAGCAGAAAGCAGCAAGCAGAGCTGGGTGCTCACTGGCACAGCCGGGTGGTGGGTGGCTGTGTGGGAGGGGGCACACACACCAGTACTTTCAAATCTGCATTAAAAATACAGCAGTATTTTTGTAAGCAGTCGTTTTTTTATTATAAAATGTGTCACTTCAGTTTCTAAGTCTCGCAAACCTTCCTCTAACAGCCTGCTTTTTTCTAGAAACAAGAGAAGAAGGCTCCCTAAAACCTGGAGAATTTGATTTTAAGTCTGTGCTTAGATGGGTTGTTTCCTTTTTGACTCCACTCAGAGTGCCCCAAGGCTGCCCTGAGGCATCAGAAATAGGTGCAGATGGCCCAATTTTCTCCTGGTTTGAGCTTGTACACACAAACCTCTTGGTCCACAAATGTTAGTAAATAGAGATGAAGCTATTTCCTTCAAAATAAAACTCCTCTCCTACATCTTTGACATTGCAAGTGTTGCAGCCATTCAAATCCTTGAATTGGTTTGTTGATTTGATGAGGCTTCTGCCTGAGTTGCTGGGGACAAACTTAGTGAAGACTTGAATGTCACATTCTAAGGTTTCATTTTTCATTTATTTTCTTCTTCAGTAAGTTTTACCGTGTGGTTAATTTGTTCTCTGGGATGGATGAAATAGAACTAATATGAAATTCAAATGAATTCTTCTGCTGGCAGCCTGTTTGTTAGCAGCAATAATGAAACATAATGGCCAATGGATAGAGAACCACATTGAATATTTTTCTCAATTATTCAGGGGTTTGAGATATTTAACAGTCAATAAAAAAATCCAGAAGAATCAATAACCTAAATTTTGACTGCTTACTTTTAAATTTTATATGTGTGTGTGTGTATTTTTATTTTGAGTAAGGTCATGTTACCTTTTTAAATGCTTTAGTCATTAAAAGGAGTCCATTTCGGCTGTACCAATTTCAAATAAACAAACAGAAAACCCCAAAACAACAACGACAAAAAACCAAACGATGCAAACCACCTTTTATCTCTAAACTACTGCTGTTTCATGAAACTGGAAGCCAGTACTGTGAAGAAAAAAACCATTATTTGTTGGGCTGCCAAGGACACGTGTAAAACACCTGAGCAGCATTCGGTTTATCTTTCACGGGAGGCTGAACAGGATTTTACAAGGTTATTTGCTTCCACCTACTGCTCATCCTGGATATTACAGAAGAACCCAGCCGGGAGAGCACTGGGATGGTTGGAGCTCCAGAGGCTCATCCTTCCTCCCCTGGGCTGTGGGAAGGCAGTGTGTGCACAGGAATTCGGTTTGCCTTTCCCTGTGCCTTGTGTTCGCATGAAAAAAGGAAATATGTTGGAAGTTCAGACCACTTTTCTAAAGTTTCTGCCTTCTTGGGGTTGTTTGGGAGGGTTCTGGCAGCCAGTGCAGGGATGGCAGGGAGAGAGCAAACTGCAGTGCACGATGAAGCTCAAGCACTCGGGGTGTGGTATCCAAAGGATACCTCAGGGTAGTGATTTCACTGCTCCTGCTTGCAATTCCAGGAGTGAAATTAATCGTAGAATTACAGAATCTATGTTAAGTAAAGTGTGTGCAGGTTTCTACTGCATCCTAAAGCAAAAATTTCATTCAGGGCCATGCCACTACGAGAAATTACTTCTGCTTTCTGGAGCTTGCACTTCCCTCTGTTCAGTAACATTTTTATAGTGCTACTGCTGATGAAGGTGGTAGATTTGTTCAGTAACATGTTTAAATGACTGTTGATGAAGGTGGTAGATTTGTTCAGTAACATGTTTAAATGACTGTTGATGACAGTGGTAGTTTTGTTCTCCAGTGTGCTAAACTTGAAAAACCCCAGCCCTTAAGCATGTGTTTGTCCTGCATTGCCCCCAATGTCCTGCAGAAAGCCTTGCTTTGTTTCCCTGTTGCTGCCACCAAAAAAACAGACCAAAAAGGCAATTTATATAAAACATAAAGCTTTTAATATGTTTGTAATAATGTTATTTAATTGGCTGTTAGGCAGTGATACTGAGAGAAAAAAGGAATTGTGTTGGTTTTAAACTGAAATGGATGAGAGGGTTTTCTATTTAATTCCATATTTTCCATGAAACTTCCATAGAATACTTCCATTCTGTAAAGTTTTCTATCATTATATAAAATACCTAAAATAATTTTTCAAAAAGAACATATTTTCTGAATTTTTCCTGTTTATTTTGTGATGTAACAACGCTAAAGAAGGTGCCTGGTACGTTGTTCAGAGCTCAAGGATTTAAGGATTGCTTTTCAGCAATGGTGCTTCTCCATCTCAAATAATTCACAGAGCTGGGAAATTTGCAATACACACAGGAAGTGACAGCACTGTGTCATTTTGCACTTAGAGAAAGTAGCACAGATGTCTCCCAGAGAGGAACATTCTTATTTCTTCCCTTCTTGCTCTGAGATTGACAGATGATTCATTTTGATGATTTTTAACGCTTAGGGTCTGTGTGTATATTTTTCTTCAGAAGAGATATATCAGGATGTAGACATATACTCAAATATTTATATTTAAACATAGATTTGATTAAGTCAGTAACTGCGCTGGTTTAAAGAATTACAGCACTAATTGCTTCAGAAAATTAACTGGTTTTTTTCTTGCCCTTGTGCAGATAGCTGAATCCAGGTCTTTAGTCTTGAAGACATACAGCAGTTCTTTTAAATCCAACTCTACATCATTTCAAAGATAACACATTCTTGCAGTGAGACTGAAGCCACACAGATGTGGTTTTTCATTGCTAAAGATGCAGTGGTTCATTTGTAAAAATTCACTTTCCGTATCTTTAGGTAGACAGCCAAACACTAAGGGATGAAATGCTTGTCTAATAAAACACAGAGCAGAAATGCTGAAATTTGCCATTCAGCCTGAAGCTTTTCCTGGGGCTGGTCTCGGTTCCATTTGAGGTCTGGGTTCCATCTGAGGTCTCAGTTCCAGGTGAGGTCTGGGCTCCTGATGAGGTCTGGGCTCCAGGTGTGGCTTGTTACCTCATTAACTCCTGATTGAGCAGAGCAGGCTCAGCTGGGCTGGCCCCACCTTTGTGGGGCTGAGGCTGCTCTGCTGCCTCTCCTTGCTGCTCCAGGCACCCACACCGGATAAGCTGAGCTGGGAGGAGGATGGGTTTTGCTTCATCCAGGTAAAACTGCATTTTTAATTGAGTAATGAATACTTGTGAACTTGAGCCTCTTAAAAATTGCTTTTAATGGGAAAGGACAGTGGTGAAATAGCAGAATACACTGTTCCATGGGCAGCAGAAAGGAGCAGAGTGCTGTTGGGTCATCAGGTATATCCATCATGCTGAAAGCCTGTGATAGCCATGACTGCTGTCTGAGAGCAGCTACTTTATTCTGCTTTCCGTTAATTTAGGTCAGTGTGTGAGACAGAGCCACTCTTGTCCTTGGTGGTATGGAAAGAGATGATTCATTTTTGATTAACCAATAAATATGTTAAAGAACATTACCCTCTTTCCAAAAGGTGACTCAGGGCACAGCTAGGACATGAAGACAACTGCTGCTAATGGAATTAGAATTCATTCCCCTGAGGGAGAAGGCTTCTGAAAAGCTGAGCTTTTTTTCCCCTCCCCAAAAAGCAACAAGTGTAAATATGCAAACAGGCCCAGGAAGTGAGCCTTAGAAAAGCTGAGCTTCTTTCCCATTCCCAAAAAGAATCAAGTGTAAAGATCCAGACAGGCTCAGGAAGTGAGCCTGTAGGCAGAGAGAGTATTTCCTTCTCCTCCACGTGGGAGATGTGGGGAGAGACTGTCTGGCTGCCAGTAAGGCACACTTGAAAGAAAATTTTTGAGTGTTATATTCCCCAGACTACAATCTGGCTCCCCATGAAAAGGGATGGAATATAAAGAGTATTAGAGGTGCTGATTCATGTATTAGACTGGCTAGAATAACAAATGGTTTTTTGCTGCTTGAGAAGTGACACAACTTGGTATGCCTAATGAAACCATCTTTAATATAATTTGCTGTGAATTAAAGTATTTTTTTCTAGGAAACCGTGCTTCATCTTGGTTGAACAATTTAATTTTTTAAAATCTTTTATAGGTGTAGGTAGGAAGTCTTTGGATTTGAAATAAAACCAGTCCTTCATTTAAGATGAATAGACATGCTATTGAAGAAACATAAATTCCCCACTTTACATTTGTTTTCATTTTAAATAGGAGCTGCTCTTTGCTATCAGCATTTGAATTTATGTGCAAGTAACTAACCAGAAATCTGAAACCTGATTAGAGTAGTTCAGGCTGGGGTGAGAAGCTGGGCAAGTGCTTTTCACTAAAAATTATCCCTCAGCCATATATTATTCTTTCCCTAATAGAAATATATAAAGCTGCAATGGTTAAAATAGTTAAAATTTGCTTCCAAAAATATCCTCACTAGAAAAGTAAAGTTGGAAAGAAAATTAGTAGGGCACCTGTTTGGAGTTTAGTGACTTGAATTGTACTTGGCTTACTCAGTTTGCAGTAGTAACTTGCTGTAAAAAGGGTGACTGGAGCAATAAATTCCTTTTGGAGTGTCATTTTTGTGGTAACCATTATCAGCACAAAAACCCATAGGTTCAAGGAGTCCAAATACTTCAGGAATAAAAGGACCACGTGTTGGATGTCCTTAGGTTTGAGATCATTTGTTTCACTCCTGAAGAAAACATGTCCAAGATATCCACACGTGTGCCGCTCTGTGCACACACATTTGCATATTTATCATAAACAGAGGCTTTGCTGTTCTTGCACACTGCAGTGAGATTCAGACACAAATCTCATCAGGTTCTGGCTAGCATCTGATAACCGACAGAAGGTTGAGCACTTTCTTCTCTTTAGCTTACCTTTATATTTCTTCCATAATTTGTTTATTTAAAAAAGTGAGCAAGAAATATATTTTCCTCAAGATGGAAGCAAAAAAGAAAATGTATTCTAACAAATCATTTTCTTTTCCTGACAGCTGGCTGCACTATATTGAAATAGGTTTGGGGGTTTTTTTTTGTGTGTGTGTTTGTTTTCAAACCTGTCTTTAAAGTTATGCCTGTAGTAAAGTTTAATGAATTTCACCTAAAGGCAAAATACTAGACATTGTATTTTCAAATAAATCTGTAAAAAAAATAGCAGTTCTTCAGGCTGAGTTACTGCCCAGTGCTGGTCAGTGTGTTTTATGACACGGGCTTCTCTCTCTGTGCTTTCAGGACACTAAAGCAGAGTGCAGTTCTGGTGTAGAAACTGAGGACAGAAAAGTAAGTGGCTTGTTTTAATGTGATTTTTCAGGCAACTCTGGTAGATGGGACAACAACCAGAGGGTTGTTGTTTGGGTTTGTTTTTTTTTTTAATTAAACCATGTGAAATTATTTTATGGTTCTTTACATGTGTAAGTGTTCATGTTGTACTTTAATTTCAATAGGGACAAAGCAGTCTTACTCTGTTGAATATGCTTGTTAGAAATTTGAATTTGCTTTTTCTAGGAGAATAAGGGAATTATAGACTTAATATCTTTATACTACAAAAAAGTTTACAAGACAGTTGCATTTCCTATTCTTAATTTACATTATTAACAACGTTATTGTGTGTCTGTCATGATCAAGTTGGCATGCCATGTTAAATATTTGTAAGACAGCAAGATGAATGCTTTCTCTTGCTTTAGAAGAAGTACCTTTGAAACTTTATTTTTTTCTTTTAAAGGGTTGATTAAAACAAATGTTTCCAGTTTTAGTTTCTCTGGACAAATATAAACCATATACAAAATACATTTTTAGTTGTGTTCTTCACCTTACTCGTGGTAAATACTAACCAAGAAACAAAGGCTTCACAAAGAAACCTTCAGCTTAAAAAAAAAAAAAGTTGTCAGAAATAAATATCAATGCAGTTTTAAAGAGAGTAATGTGCTTTGTTTGAAAATCTGTTGCTACTGAAATTTGAAAATCTGGATTACTAGATCTGTGCAGGGTAATTCTGTGTGGAATAGTAACTGAGTTTGTGGAAGTGTTGAGCACATGATTTATGATTTTAATGTCTCTGACTCTGGCTGGGACTTGCTCTGTCCCACTGAGGCTGCAGGTTCTGAGCATCAGCTTTCACCAAGCTCTCCAGGTGCTTACATTTAGGTTCATGGTGCTTTAAATGTTGCTAAAATCCAGGCTGGGACCTTACTTCTAAACCCTAAGTTTTGACTTTTTTTAGTGTTGGTAGCAACTATTAAAACTGCCCAAGCCAGAAGTTCATTCTGAAGCGTGAATTATGGGAAAAGGTGTCAGGAGCCTGACAAGCTTTGAACAACAATTTTAAAAAGTGTTGTATTTCTTCTTCCTGGTATTGCAACTTTACTGGCAACAGGCTGGTGCTCTGCTAGATTAAACTGTGGAGTTTTTTTCCTGGTTTATGATGCTGTGGTTTGTACCTCAGGAGAAAAGTCAGGAGATGTGTGCCTGAGACCCTCTCTTGTGACTCAAAGGGACTGCTCTGAGCTGGGGGGGTTCCACCTCCAGTGACTCAGGATATCCAGCTTTTGCAATTAGCAGAAAGGGTTGTCTAGAAAACCCCTGGATTTTTCCTTGCCCTTTTGTTATTATGTGGGAGCACTTTGAAAGAGCAGGAATGTGATAAACACCTCTTGTTGCAGGATCTGTTTCATCTTTTCCCTGTGTTTGGTCCCAAAATTGAAGCTTCCACCAAGTTTAAGTGGCAGTTGTTCTTTGCAGTCCAGGGAGGGAGTTACCAGTGATCATCACACCCAGATCCATCAGTCTTGGCTAATACTAATGAATTGTTGCATGTTTGTTGGAGGCATCAATTAAGAATGTAATGTAATTCATAAACCTGAAACAATGTAAATAAATATTTTTATTTCATTGAACTTGAAATCAAGACAAACTACTGCAATTAGGGCATGCATCATTAGTATCTAATAATTTGCACTTCCATAATGAAATATACTGCTAATGAACTATATCATTAGTAATTAATGGGAAATTTTCTCATTTAACCACAAAATACAAACCTGCAAGGTGCCTTTTCTTGTGCTCTTTTTATTCTGAAGTTTTCTAATCTATAACTTCTGAAGTAGAAAGTTATGTGACCATGTCTAAAGCATTGCCTGCTGGCAAACTCAAATTTAATAACTGTACTTATTATTTTGAGATCTATTATTCTGTAAATTCCAAAATAGCAGTTAATTATCATAACCACTTCGTCACTGTGATCTGCCTCTCCTTTCATTGTCTTCAACTGACCTTTCCATGTAAGATTTTTATTTATTTCCTGCAAGGCTAAAAGCTCCCAGGTTTGAGAATACCAGGTGACAAGCAATGCACATTCTGCTCCCTCTGGCCTGGATAATTATGAATTACTTAATTGCCTTCACCTTTCCCAGAAGAAGACCCATAAGTGCATGTACAACTCCTTTTCCACTTAATGAATACTTTTTTTCTGCATTTGACACTCCCAAGATTTCTTGTTTTGGTCTCCCACCACCATTCTGACCATCACAATATTGGATGTTTCATGACTCATGTGGTCACAGAAATGGCTCAGCTTTGCTTCTCAAAGAAACCCATGTACAAAAGTGACCCTTAAATTTTCACAGGAAAAATCCTGTCAAAAACATTCCATGTGTGGTTTTGGTAAAAAATCCATGGAAATCTGCAGCTAGCCAGGTGATGTTAGGGAATTTGAGCCATGTTTCCAAAGCCTGTGTGATGTTCTATTGCAAGGCTGCTGGCAGATGGTGAGGTTGGTTTTCCTTTTACCCTTGTTTTCTGATATAACTCTGTGTGTGGGGCACAAACAAAATGGTTCTGGTGGAAGGCAATTAATAAGGATTTTGGCCATTTTGCCAAGAGGGAGAGCTCGTGCATTCCTTTGAAATCCTTCCATTTGGTATAGCCAAACCACTCTTTGTCTCTAAGAAGGCTTCTAATGTCTGCAGCCTTTTTGTTGGTGCTGCCCTTACACAGCTCCATCATCTCCCATTACCTGAAAAACCTGCCTTGTTTTTAATAAAATTGTAATTTATAAATCTTCCTTGTTTTTTTATTTAATCTCAGTTCATATCATGGTTCTGAGCAGTTTTTTTTTTAATATGTTTATATGGGACTTGCTTCAAACAGTAATCTCCAAAAATACAAATAGAAAAAGAAACTATAAATAAGATTTTGCCCAGTCCTGCTCTTTGAGATCTGAATAGAGCACAAAGGACATACTTTGTTTTACTCTGCAATTGTCACACCATCAAATTAATTCGTGGCAATGCTGTGAAACCCCAACTCTGATATGAAGTTACATCCCCTGACATCCTTTCTGTGACATTTCCACCTGACACTGCAGACTGGAAGTTAACTTACAGTGACCTTTCTGTGCTGGATAATTTTGTCTCAGCTTGTTTTCACCATGCTGGGAATTTTTTATTCTTCAGCTCTGGCTGCTTCATCTGTGTTTTATTTCAGTTTATTCTGCTGTGCTGGCTGCAATGTGCAGTGTCCTTCTCCTGTTGCCCCCGTCCAGCAGCAGCTCAGCACCATTAGCAGGGGGCTCAAGGTCACCCAGGGTGTCCTGCTGCATTTTCCCTTCTAGAGAAAGAAGTGGCTCATGGAGAGAATATTTTTGAGATGCATCTTGACTTGAAAATGTCCCACTTCAGAGCTGGGAGTGCAGAGGCTTTATGGGAGCTGCAGAGTTGATGGCAGAGCATCAGGGCAATAACCTGATGGGTCAGGAAGGCAGGAAGGTTCCCTGGAGTGCCATAATGTTCCTAACTCCCCATTACCTGCTGGGGGATGTGGGGGAGGCAGTAAAGCCTTTCCCTTTCTCTGCCTGCTGTGCAAAATATTTCATTTTTTTTCCTTTAGTACCTTCTGTCAGTAGTTCTCAAATTACTTTACAAACAAATTAAAAACACCTATGAGGAAAGTACTTACAGTTCTATAGCTTGAGTTACATATGGAGAAATAGATGTTTGAAGGGCAGATGTAGGCAAGGTCATAAAGTGTGTGTGAGATAAAATTAGGAGAAAAAGAAAAGCATTACAAATATATTTTGCTTTGTCTATTCAATGGCTTCTTGCAGGTTGTTTTTAGGGTTCCTTTAGTTTATTCATAGTGATTGTATAAAGGTGTTTTTCCTGGAAGTTTAGGGGAATGGTTTTTTTAGGAGAAAAAAATTATCCAATTTCTCTGATCTTCAGATGACTTTAGAAGGGATTTGATAAGGGTATTAAATAGTGAGGAGCACCATGGAGGAACTGAGTTAACTCCTGGCATCATAGATGTGGATTTGTTATCCTGCTGTTTCTTTTCCTGGTAGTCCCTTCTCTGCTGTTTAGGGGCTCTTCAGCAGTGAATAGGAATAAGTGTCATTTTTATTCCCTTGTGAAGGCATTGTGCAATCTGCATCATTATGGAGATAATTGAGATGCATTTTCACTCCCGTTGAAAGAAACTATTTTTTTTGTTGTTGTGAGGGAAGATCAGAGACTCCAATGGATTGGTAGGGAAGTGTCTAAATTGTATTTGGATAGAGACTTGGAGGAATCTAAGGAGGTTTTCAATGCTAATGGCCCTTCTAACAGAGTGAGCAAATGATTCCTGTTTCTCCTGCCTCTTTTCCTGGTGTACAAACAGTGCCAGGTGTTGGTGAACCATTGCAGGACAGGATCACCCAAAGTGGAGAGGGCTGACCACAGAGCTGAGGAAGCAGGGAGAGTAACCCAGAGGGGGAATAATGAGCTGCTCCAGGAATAGCATCCTCCTGTCAAGGCACAGCAGACGTTTCCCCTGACACCTCAGCTCATGTAAGTCAGATTTAGTGATGCCTTCCTCAGTGCAGAGTTTCCACAACTTCCACAGAAGGGTGAAGTTATCTAAGGGAAGTGTGTGTTGTGTGTGTTGTTTGTTTGTTTGTTACCAGAAAAGTTACTTGAAATCCATGGCTGATTACTTCACAATTATTTGAAATCAAGATCTGTTGCTCTCCAGGGATCCTAAAACCCAGAAAGTTTTATCAAGCCCATAATCTACATTATTCAGGCAGTATTTATTGTTATTAATATTGCTTTTAGTGATATTTTTAAATCAAAGGATTTTTTTTTCTCCTTTGTCTTAGTTTTATGTTCTTTTCAAATGGAAGCAGCACTTCTGGGAAAACAGGGAAATGTAAGTTGCCCTGCAACTTAAGACACTGCATTATTTATTAGCCAGCCTAATAAATATTGGCAATTCTAATGTGAGGAATTGCTCAGAAATCCAGTCCATTTCTTGGCATGTGGCTTGACAGAGTGCAAAGTCTTGCTGCAAAGTTTCCTGGTATTTGAATGCTCATAATGTCAGCCCCATTACTGCTCTCTTGTTCTCGCTGTCACTGACATGCAATTATGGGATTTCACAACTGAAGTGGTGACAGTTGCTCCTCTGTGTGTGTGTGTCTGTCTTTCCCCTTAATCCAACTCTATCTAGCAATCTGTAATTTGATAAAGTGGAATTGAAGTGACAGGCGTGACACAAGTGCCAAAACAATAATTTGACCTCCCACTGAAGTGTCAACGTGTTCTGCTGCATGACTTTTACATATGCTGAATACACAGGAGGGACATGGATAGTGCATTTTACAGTGTGTTTGCTGGGCTGCAACACCTGCTGAGGCACAGGGCTAAAAAAGCTTTTACTACAGTGTGTCTTTTGGCCAGCGTGTTCCACCTTGAGCCATCACATCTCCTATCCCTGTATCAATATGGATAAACATGATTGCTGCTGCAAATAAATTACCTTTTCACTGGGAGATTTTTTTTCAAATCTTCATTTTGAAGATATTTGGATAAATCTCAAGATTACAGTTCTGTGATTGTCTACAGAATTAGTTCTCAGGCTTTATTTGACTTTCCTTTTTGGATCTCTTCTACCTTGAAATAAATTTCATTAGGTATATGACACATTCCTGATAATAATTCCTAAAAAGCTCACCGAGCTAGAAAGAACATTCTTTTATATGCATGAATAAAATATTTTATTAACACCGAAGTTAATGTAGGCACAAGTTACTTTGGCATATATTCATATCTACTGGGCCTGCATTGCATACAAGTAATTATGTTTCACTTGGGGACAAGGGGGAGGGCAGGAGACAGAAACTGTTTGCTTTAATACTTGGCTAAATGTAAAGTTAAAATATTGAGATTCAGGGGAGAAGAGCCAGAGGGGAAAAGGAAAACTCAAGTCTGATTTGATGGTAATTACCTACCAAAATGAACTGAAAAAATAATTTGTGGGAGACTTAAGCCTTGCTGAAATTTTGTTGACACCTGGCCAATAAATTTTCAGCAGGTATAAAAGCAGAGGAGAATTGGCTTTTGAAGTTATATAAAGAAGGGAGAACCCCACAGATCTGTAAATATCAGTATGCTGTGAATGGGAACATGTCTTGGATCTCGTCTCTGTTTGTGAACCAATAAAACTTCCCAACAATGGGAGGCTGCAGCTTCTGCTGCTGTGGTGGAACATTTCCTTTTGAAAGATTTTGGGTGGTGTCAGCTTTTCCTAAACCAGGCCCCTCAGTGTTTTATAGTGCTTACATGTGCCTGAGAGTGTCATGGTCATTGATGCTTTAGAGAAAAATAAGTTTCCAGTTGACATTTCCTTCTCTGTTTTTTTTTCTCACTTTTTAAAATAAAGATTTTAATCTTTATTGATGGGAGATTTGATAAAGAAGGACTGAGCTGAGAACATGTACCTATGACCCACCTTATTGGAAGGTACTTTTGTGGTCACAGGGTTTTGGACCTGGTCTAAAGAGTACTGAAAGAGAAGGGAGGCCTTACACTGCTGTGAGCAAAATTATCTCTGAACAGACAGAAGAGTCTCAGGTTGGGGCCTTTTTTTCATTTAACTTACTGCCAACCTGTGCTTAGGCATGGTAGTGTTTTGTTCCTACATTTTAATTTTCCTCCCAGTAAGGAAACTAGCCACTGACAGGTTTGTATTCCCAAACTCTCCTTAAAGAGCCCTGTTGGGGGGGTTAGAAATCCAGAGAGGATGTATTTCTCCAGAAAAAAGGAATGGAAATGCGAGCTCTTTTATGATTTATTCAGAGTCCTTGTAGAAGAGCTCCTGCTGAGACAAGC
This sequence comes from Haemorhous mexicanus, assembly GCF_027477595.1. Lineage (NCBI taxonomy): Eukaryota > Metazoa > Chordata > Aves > Passeriformes > Fringillidae > Haemorhous > Haemorhous mexicanus. The sequence continues at coordinate 3,905,100 of NC_082357.1, forward strand.
CCACCAATGTGCTGCTGTGGAGGAGGCTGCAGTTGCTCTGTCTTTATTTAACACCAGACAAATGCTCTGACCTCAGGCTGCTCCTCTGGGGTGTAAAAGTTGTGTGGTCCTGTGTACTCTTCACTGGAACTATTGTATAGGAAACTTGGAAATGGCACTTGAGGTTTGTGAGAAGAACTCGATGCAGGCCACTGCTCTAAATCCTAAAATGGGGAGAGATAAATAACATTCTTTCTGTATCAAATGCTGTGTACCTATGGAAAGTTTAAATTTTTATATTGAAAATATGAGTCAATGCTTATATTTTTGCATTTGTTCTCCTTATATCCCGAATTTAAAAAATGAGAATAAGAATAAATTCTTACAGAAATATTTAGGAATATTAGATATTTAAAATTCTCATTTTTTTTCTTCTGCTCCATGTCTTCAGCAGGGGTTGTGCACTGACCTTCTGTGCATGTGGGCTCAGTTCTGCATCTGAGTCTGTTGGACAGGCTTGGAATCCTGCACATCCCACAGGCAGGCTTGGCCCAGAGGCAGGAGCTCTGTGACTGCTTCTCTCTGTTAACCCCTTGCTGGTACCCAGCTGCTGCCCAGGAGTTGGCTCATGTTGGGGATTCTCTTTGGGCATTGAAGCTCTCTGCAAACAGTGATTCAAAGAGAAAAAGTATTGCTTATGCTTAACAGCCTTGTCACAGTGCAGGAGGAGGGACAGAATGTCACCCACAGGGCTGGACACCTGCTGAGCTGGCTGAGGCAGCAGCTGCTGCCCCCAGCCACCTGACACTGGGGTTGGAGGGACACAGGGAAGGTAAAAGTGAGAAAATTCATCAGCTGAGGTGGTTTATTAGGTGAAGAGACAATAAACCCTGACCAAAGCCAAACCCCAGGAGGTGCAGAGGAAGTCTGAAGGGATCCCAGCAGCAGGACAGGGTTCCTCTGCTCAGTGAGGCAGTGATGAGCCAGCAGCCTTTAGTTCACACACAGCGTGAGCTCATCTGCAGGATTTATTCATTTTTAGTCCAAAGGAGTCCATAACCCCTTGAGCTGCCTCCCTTCACTCTGCATGCTCCTGGGGCAGCACAGGACCCATTTCCACACTGTGAGTGGATGAGGAAAGCCTTCTGGCATTTGTGAGTGCAGAGAGCTCATCTCAGCACCAGCTGATCAGATGGCTCTCCAGGAGCACATGCATGGTAAGATCATCAGTGGCAGATTGTTTTCAGCGTATCTGAAGGGGACAGGCTGAATCAGATGATGGTTTTGTTTGCCAAATTAATATCTGGGATGTAATCCAGCCTGATTAACAGTGTGGCTGTGATTGGATCAGGAGAGGGTAAGCAGACATTTGGAAGGGTTTTCTGTACCTGCTGGCTCTGTTACTTTCCCAGTAGCTTGAACATGGGCAAGAATATGCTTCTGTCCAGTAATCCAATTCATTTCTCATTGATTCCAGTTTGTTTTTTTTAGTTGCATTGGATCTCTTGCCAGGTAAATCTTTTCTCTGTAGCAATAGATGGCTCTTAATGGTGGTGGTTGGGCAGTTTGATTAAAACTTCCTAATTCCATTATTTCAGAACTGATTTCTTCAGCAGTGACGCAGAGTGTCTTTTTGTCTAATGAAGCCTGTTTTTATAAGAGCCCTTACATTTAAATTTATATATATCCATGTTTAGAAACCTGAATTTTTCTGCATCTTTCTGTAGTCTTTGAAACATGGCTGAGGATTCTTATGTAGGGAGTAAAAGAAGGGTTAATGGATTTTTTTTTTTCAGATTTTTTGAACAGAAGTATGTTTCATTGTCTTTCAGTGTGATGGATGAGACAGAGACCATGGTTTATATATAAACCATGTGCTTTCCAGATTAGATTGATGTAATCATAGCAGTGTTGCACACTTCAGCTAAAAATTTGTTCTTCTTGATCAAGGTCAGGAAAATCCTGAGATTCTGCCATTTACCTCATCTTTTCAGTACTAAGCCAGGAGAATATTGAAAGGATTGGTGTACAGGCACGTCCCACTATGTCATACTTGCTGTCTCACAACTGATTTTTAAAATATAAGGGATGATTTCTGAAAAAATAGAGTATAAATGTTGAAAAAAGAATGCTGATATTGCAAGTCTAAAGCAAAGTTTTTTTAATTTTTCATTTTATCCCTCCCTATCAGCAGGCTAATATAGAAAAGTTATTTAGCCTTTTTCCCTAGGTGATGGCAATATGCATACCATGCAAGGAGCAAACATTTTGACTTCCTAACAAAGCCACTTAAAAAAAAATCTGATCTCTGTTACCCTCTTTCACTTTGAATGCTTGATAAAGGTTCAAGTCTAAGGAACAGAGCAGCTTTGTTCCATGTGTGAATTGTCTGAAATCCAGCACATCTGTTGAGCAGATTTGTTTGTGCTTCTGAAAACTTTGGCTTGCTGTGGCCTTTTGCTGGTAATTGGTTAATGGGTAATGGAAGACCAAATTTGCAGGGAGGTGTAAAATCCCATTATACCATCTGAGGTGCTGTCATACCAGCTGGATGGAGAACATTCTTTGTGCCGTAGTTAGGACACAATTATTGGTACCTCCTGAAACTTTTTGCCTTTGCACCCAAAGTTTGATGTTTTCTTGTGTTGCTGGCTTGCATTTCCTTTGTCCTTGTCTGCCTGTACTGTTGAATTTCTCCTGAATGGATGATTCCAGTATTTCTCCTAAACAGATTCCAGTATTTCTCCTAAACAGATTCCAGTATTTCTCCTAAACAGATTCCAGTATTTCTCCTAAACAGATTCCAGTATTTCTTTGACTCACAGCAGCCAAAGACAATCATGCTTTGCTTTTTACCTCTGAGATACCAGGTGTGGGAGGTGACATCCAGTCAGGAACATCCTGGCTGGCTCTCACGGCCTTGCAAGTCAATATCTCCCTCATTCTTTTCCAAAGCAGTAGAACACATTTCTGCATGAAGAGGGTTGGGTTTATATCAGCTTTGATGCCTTTTCACTGCTGCTGAAGATGTAAAATGATTATTCAGTATATTTCTAACTAACCTTGGGATGAAATTTCTTAGGACAGTATTTGAGTAGTTGTGAAAAGCTGGAACACCTAAAGGACTTTGCCCTTCTGTATTGGTTATATTCTATGAAATGCTTTTGAAGAACTGTGATGCACTGTTTATTATAATGTAATGAATTTTGAAACTTTACTACACAGGCTAAGTTAAAAAAATGCAAAAGGCAAATTGAAAACCCTTAGAATCTGTATTGCATCAAATCTATGACAGCATTAAAATTCAATGGCATGCAGAAAAGTAACACTCCATCTCTCTAGTACAGCTTAATCTATATCAGTCTTCTTAAAATTGTACTTACACTGCAGCTGTGATTGCAGTGAGGCTCTGTCAGTTCCATCTGGGGAAAGAAAGGGGTCTGTGAGCTCACTTGCCCTTTCTTTTGCTCCTCAGCAGGAGCAAAAGCAAATATTAGTTGTTGCTGAGAGATTTGGAGATGATTGGGTTCCAAAACTTTTAATGTTTATTCCTAAAGTCAAGTCTTCAAAGGAAGGTGTCACGATTTTTAGAAGTTCTGCACACTTTTCAAGTTTCTTAACCAGTGCAAGCTCTGAGTGTCCATATTTATTTTGGAGGCCCTGTAAGCTGAACTCTATTAGGAATTTATTAAGTTGGTGCCTTTAAACCAAATGGCAGTGTGCTCAAATCTGATCTGTTGTAATCTGACACAGAAAACTGTGAGAATTGCGTCAGACTGGAGCCTAGACCAAGTTATTCTGCAAGCTAATGAATTTATCTTTCAAAACATTCCTTGTACATTCTCTCTCAGCTCAAACACTGCTTCAAAATTAATTAAAAGAGCTCTGAAACTTCAGGCTCACTTAAAAAAACTTGATGTAAATGTCACAAACTGCTCTTTCCTTGCCTCTTATTTCCTGTGTATTTGAAACATTCCCAAACTTATTGTGAGTTTTTCCAGAGCCACTTGTGTCATGTCCTGGGGATTTTTTGTCCTATCCATCTGAATTTGAGGACCAGACTGATGATCCTAATAGTCCTTAGTTACCAAAAATGTCTCTCTTACTTTCATTTGAGCTTTGTCTAAAACATCACTCAAGCTGGATTTGCTTACCCCTAAATTTGGTTAGCTGTGGGTGATGTAATAATCATTATAAAAAAAAAAAGCTCTTTTTTAGTTTTTTTTTCTCCTGGCGTAGTGAAGCTCAGAGTGGATTATATGTACATGGTTTAAATGTTAGGAGATATGTAGTTCAAAATTTGTTGTAGTCCCTTAATTAATGAAATACCACTTTGAGCATTTGCCTCTGAGGTCCACAGTCATAAACTATTTAGCAATGGTTTTCAAATTACATAGTTTAACTTAAATTTTAAACTAAAAACTCTATTAAAAAAAGAAAAATAACAACAAAAAAAAAAAAAGGCAATATGAGCATGATTCTATATGACATGGCATTTTAGCCATAGTTTTTAGCCAGCTGGTTTGAATGTTCTGCTCTCATATTCTCTCTTTACCTGAGAATCACTTTTTTATTTATGCATGCAATGCTTTTCCATGTAAGTACTACAACTCCTTTCAGTACCACGAGTTTTTACCAACGTGCAGAGCAGTGAGGCTTGTTCTTTTTTCTGCGTTGAAATGTTTAGCTGGCTGCATTTCCCCACCCCATGCTGGTATAGCTCCCGTAGCCAGACGATGGCACTGCAGGCTAAAGAACACACCTGCCAGGAGCTCCCGTCCCTTTTCAAATGGAAGAGGTGGTGGGTTTGTTACTCACCCCCAACGACTTCTCCTCAAATTAACCTGGAAGTTATTTTAAGGCCTGTTCATCCTCAGCAGAAGCCATGTCTGGGTTCTCCATTATTGCACTGTCAGTCCAGCTCTTCTGGATGTTTATTTGACTTGTTTAGATCTGATACAGTGCCAAAATAATTTTTGCACTCTCTGTGTATTATTTTTTAATGTGGTGAATCCTCACTCCACTAAAACTATTTTTGTTAGTGTTTTACACATTTAATAAAACATGGCTTCTCTCAGGCCACTCATCTTCTTTCTACTTCTTTGCTGCTTTTTGTTGTATGTAGTAAAAATTGAAACATTGCAATGGCCACATCTCTGTAATACATTAAAATAGTTGGAACTGTAATTCCCTGTTTATATGTTGCATCAAATCCATGTGTGTGCCAGCAGCTGCTCTTTCTCCCTGAATCACACAAGAACCAGGCAATGAAGGAATTAAATTGGCACAAAGCATTACAAAATGCAGTTTACTTTTTATGCTGGCCTCTGGAAAATAGTCCTAAACACTGTATTTTTGGCCCTTCAGCCTAAAATGAGAGCACTTTTTGTCACCAAGTGGCCTGACTGACAGAAACATCAGTGCTTTTCTTTTACTCTTTCACCTCCCTCCTCCTTTTCCCCCCAAACTCTTGATGTCATTTAGGCATTATTTGTTTTAGATTATTTTATTAGAGGGAGAGGATTACTGCTGGATTTATGTATCTTGATAAGGATTTCCCTTTTTATTTATTTATTTCTGTTCATAATGAGCAAAGAGAAGCTGGGATAGCCAATTCTCAAAGCAGGAATATGAATGATATAACACAAAACCAGCTGGAAGGATTTGGTGATAAGTAGGTGAATTGTTCTGGGATGATGCCTTTGAAAACAGAGTTTATGTTATTTATTTTTGTAATAGTCATGATGAAATTCTTTCACAAAAGCAATTCTATTAATTTGTTCAAACCACAAGTGAATACATTACTAAACAGAAAAGCACACCTCAGCCCCCACCATTTCTACAGCTTTTGATTTTGCTGAGATTGTCTTTGCTCTGTAATCTGGTTGTTATGCTTAAGCATATTTATCTGAGCAGGTTTATTACCTGTAATAGTGGGGTTTATTTATTTGTTTTCACTTATTGCTGACTGTGGGATTGCCAAACAACTTGGGCTTTCACAGCCAGGCTGCTGGTACAATATTGTTCACAAAAACCATTTGCACATGAGTCCCTAAGGGCTGGGCTGCTACACCATGCCTGACATTTATAGAAGGGAGGGTGAAATTAGCAGTGGGTTCTTTTATCTGGAGCTGCCATGTGACACTCCTGGGGATGAACCAGAGACCCACAGCTATTAACTTGCCTTTTCCAGCCAGTCAATGAAAGCCTGACTCGTGTGGCCTGCAGGGCACAGCCCAGGACCTGGCTACTTAGCCAGGCATTTATTTACAGCATCTGGGGGAGCTGAAAAGGGTTTTTTTTTGGACTGGCAAGATTAATAAGGGCCGTGGCTGTGTGTAAGGAAAGCTGCTTTTTTCTGTAGGCATTAGAATATAATAATATAATATAAAAATAATATATTATAAAATATAGTCATAAAATATAATATAAAATAAAATAATAATGTAATATATATTAATGTTTTAACAATAATTTATATAGCATAATGCTACTATATTTTAATATTATGATATATTAAAAAATAGAGCAGTTTTTAGTCATAAATCTGAACTTGCCTGACCTGTGTCACTCCCTGTAAGCTTAGTGCCCCTGCTGTTCTGATAATGTGCATTATCTCACAGAGTGGTTGATGTCCCACCCTTGCCAATGCAATTTCATCTGCCCCAGAAGCACATTCTAAGTCTAAGCTGAGTTACCACTGCTGGCATTAAACTTTTTATTGGAATTTTCAAGCCTGGTGCTATAATTATTTACACACAGCCATTTATAGTCTATGGAAAGGGGAATTGTAGTTGTTAGACACAATAATGACACCCAGCTGCACTCTGGACACAACTGAGCAGAAAGTTTTGGCAGGAGCTGGCAGCTGTGAGTTGGCCTGGTGCAGTTAATTGGGTGCTCATTGCAGTCCCTGTGTGGTTCAAGGTAACTGCATCAGCTTTCATGTCTGCCTGTCTGGAGATCTGATTAACCCAGCGGGACTGTGATCCTGGCCTTGGGAATCTGTCAGCTTGTGCAACAAAGCTCAGAACTTGCAAATTCTATAATGAAGTTTGCCTTGGATGTTGGGATTTTAATTTTTTGTTGTTGTTGTTGTTGTTGGTTTTTTCCCCCCCATATTCCTTTTACTGGGTTCTCTAATCTTTATTTTCTCGGTAGGTAATGTCAAGTCTTGGGTGCACAGTCTTCTTTATTCAAAGTTTCTACTTACTGCTTTTGTCTCCTCCAATCTTGATTCATTTTTATTTTTTATTTGTACTTTAGAATCTGTTAAAAAGTTAGGCTAAATTTAGTATGTGTCATCCCTTTGGTAACAGCACTCCTTAAAGGGATATAATACAAGATTATGGTATTTTCTAATTATTGAATAAACTGTTTAAGGTTTAATCAAGTTGAAATCAACAGCCAATGGCATTTTAATATGGATGGAGTGCATAAGAAATTTTGGTGTCTGGAAGTTTTATTTTGAATATTTCTGAACTGGGAGTGGAGGTGTGCACTGTGGAGTCAGCATTTACAGCTTTGAACTAAATTATTCTCAATTGGATTTCTATTAGTGTAGTGAGTACTTGGGAATTCTGAAAGATCTTTCACATGAGTAAGTCATCCAGTGGTGATAAATATTTACTTGTCATGAAGTGGGAAATTAAAAAAAATAAACAAGCTGACAGAGATTCAGTGTTACATAAGGGAGTTTTTCTTGTAGAAAAAGAAATAACTGTATCTTACTAGGGCTTATCTTCTCACTTAATGTTTCTTACTAAGAGCTAGGCAGTGAAAAGAGGTTCCTAAAATATCTCACCACTTCTTATTTTAGTAATTAAGACAGTTGAATTCCCTTTGAAAAGACTGGAATGACTGTGCAGTGCGCGGGCTGGATATTGCCTGAAGGGAGCTAATTACCTGCCTGGTGCCTTGGATGGAGAATTTGGCTGTTTGAGCAAGAATTCCTGTTCTGTTCTGCTTAGGAAAATCTTTAGTCTCCTACTGGTTGCCAGAGCAGCTGTGGCTGCCCCTGGATCCCTGGCAGTGTCCCGGGCCAGGTTGGATGGGGCTTGGAGCAGCCTGGGGCAGTGGAAGGTGTCCCTGCCATGGCAGGGGGTGTCAGAACTGGGTGATCTTTAAGGTCTCTTCCAGCTGAAACCATTCTGGGATTCCATGATTTTCTGAGCTGTGATATCTCTCCATGGATTTCTGTGCAGGACTTGTGTTGTTCCTTTTCCTGTGTAACCTCCAAGCACAGTTGGTTGCTGTGAAGCCTCAGGACAGGTGGACCTGTTAATTAGGTTGCAGAAGAATTCTGTTTATTTATAATTCCAGAACCAGCTCATCCCACAGGAACATAAAAATGGCTATTTTGAACTGTTGTAATTATTCAGGCACATAAAAATCTCATTTAGAATGATCCCTGTGATGTGTTTTTGTTTTTATTTGAGGAAGACAAATTATCTTGTTGATATGAAATGTAATTCTCAGTCTAGACATTCTTTGCATTCAAACAAAACCTTCTGCCACTGCTCCCAAATTCAAGTTTGCTGTTTCCAGTGTGTGATGATAATGGGAAGCTAATGGTTCAGCCTTGGACATTTGGTAAATATTTTGGTGAGGTGTTTCTTTTGCAGCAAATAACAAACCAGTCCTGCTGCTCTTCAGACAGGGGCTCATCAGAGAGATGGGAGGGGCAGGAAATCAATTCTTCCTATTTCTTATAGGAGATAAGAATCTCTTTGAGTTGACACAGATTAATTATGGAGACTGTATCAGTTGTCTTCATCAGAAACTCTTGCTAGTAAATCAGTCTTACTCCAATGCCTAATATACCATCCTTTAGAGCAACTCATAACTTCTTTGACAAAACAGTACATAATTTGTCTCTTTTAACTTTCTTTTTTAAATTATTGGTTTGTTATTGGATCCACTAAGTTCAAACTTGAAAATGTGAAATCAATCCTGACATTTAATTAGATGGTCCAAGTTCTCTACAGTACAATGATGAAAAGCAACTGATATTCTGAGGTCATGTAATTAAAAAATTCCCTATAGCTACCCTTTAAAGGTTTTGTTTTATTTAGATATACATGTGCATTTATGGAAATGTGCAGCTGCCTTAAAAATTCTCCATAATTCTTACATATGCAGTTTCTTAGATTATTTCTTTAATATCTTGCATTTGGAAATTTCTTCTTATCTCACTCTTAACTCTTGTATGCTGAACAGTAGGCAAATGGTAAAAAATAATTTAGATTTTTGTCTAGTGATGGTGAAAATCTTGAAAACTAAATGCAAGCAGTGTAAATGCAAAGAGAATAAAGGGGGAAATGCCCTCTTGTTTCTGTGGTGATATCAATGCAATATTTTAGACATGGACTTTGGCCACCTTGAGGGTGCTGTGGTTTATCTGGATGTTGGCCATAATCTCTGGAACAATTATAGCACTGTACTGTTTCATTTTACACATTAAAGGTACAAGTGGTTTTAGAAAACAAATTTTTTCAGTGATTTTTTGTTTTTAAGATGCTGTAAAGTGAAACCTCATTTTTAGTGTAATTCTTATAAGGGAAAAGTCAAAGACCTTCAGTGTCCTACAGAATATGCTGAATTTTTTAATGAAGAATACTTTTTTTTAAATTCAATGTTTGCCCAAGCACATTATTCCAGACATCAAGTGCTGACTTAGCTTCAAGTGGAAGTAGGAAAAGAGAAACTGATGATGAGCCTGTAGCATGAGTTTTATTCAGCATGCCCAGTGCCTGTCTGAGTGTTCTGATCCCAGAACTTCCCTGTGCAGGAGGGGTGTGCTGCATCTGCTGCAAGCACCCAGGAGGAGATGGCAGGGACATTGCCAAGGAGCTTGGAGCTCCTCAGTCATTCTTGTATTCTGATTTTGTGTGAAACATTCTGAGCTGGCTGGCAGTTTCTGTAAGGCTGCCTTGCTGTCTGTAACCATGGGGCTGGAATTGTCTACAAGGAAAGGTTTTCCTTTGGTCAGGGTGTTCTGGTGCTGGGGGTCCCCAGGACAACTGTTCCCTGAAACACCTGGAGGGTGTCAAACAGAAAGGAGTTTAGAACTGCTGAGTTCCAGTGTTCTCTGCAGAGTTACCTGTTGTAATATGGGGAGTGTGATGGTTACGGGAGCTGATGCCTCCATCCAAAGAAATGTATTTATTAGCAGTATGCAGACTTTTTAATGCTGTCTGATTGCTGTGCATTGAAGAAAAAAAAAAAGATAAATAAAGGGTAAAGTTTAGCTGTTTTACTCTAAAGTTTTCCAATATGTGACTTTTCTCTCTCTCTCTGTTTGCTAAATTGATGAGACATGCATAGTTCCAGATAAAACATGCAAAGTACTTAAGTGCATGGAAGAAAGAAAACAATATTTTCACAATCCATTTTCCCCTTATAAACAACCAAGTTGATATGGTTTAACTGTAATTTTTCCAGCCAATTCAATATAGAAACCATCACTTACTATTTAAAAGAAAAAAAAAAAAAAACAACCAAAACTAGGGGAGAAAAAACATCATAAGATTAAAAGAAATGTTTAACAGGATAAAAGGCTTAATTTCTGGGGACAAATAAAAATATCTGCACAAATTTATTTTGATCCTTACTATATACAGTTTTCATATTACGCTGTCAACTGAGGTTAATGCACATGTGTAGGAATAAATATATTTACACTGGCAAAAATTTCACCTCTCTAGATGCTGGAAATAAGAGCCAAGACTGAGGTAAGTGAGGATTAGAGTGTTTTCAGTTTTTTGTTGTTTATAAAACATAAAATATGTCAAGTGTTGTTTTCTAATGACTCCCTTCATAAACTACGAAGTCTACAAATGCATTTAGTTATTTGCTGATTATAATTCTATACTAAATCAAAAATTACTGCACAAAAACACTTCCATAGAGCCAGCTCAGTCTTTTTAAATGATGGTCTGGAAACAGGAGATCCTTTATTCTTGTTTTTCCTTGGAGTAATGAAAAATGAAAAAAATGTTGTGTGAATGTCAAAAGCGTTGTCAGGAACAAATCCTGGGGGTTGGTTAATGGAACTTGGGTGCCTGGTGGTGAGCAGCAGGCCCCCAGCTCTCCAGCAGGCAGCACCAGGATGCTGGGAGCAGCAATATCTCAGGAACTGTGTGCCACATTGCATCACTGATTGCTCATTTTCTGAAGCCTCCCAGGCACGTGGCTTAAGCTCTGAAGCAGGAAGCCTCACCACCACCACCAGCAGATTTGTAGGTGTTTGCACCATGTATTAAAAACTGTAGGATTTGTGTTATTCCCTGCCACAATTTCATTATTTAATGGGTTGTACAAACAATGTGTGTGTGATATCTTAAAGTGAGATTTTGGTTGGCTTTTACGATGTCAGACACGCAGTTGCACTGAGACACAGCTTATGTTAATGGAATAACAGGAAACTGAAGGGAAAAGTGAGAAATAAAGTATGTGAGACCCCAGGAACAGGACAGTTAATAGTTCAGGAAGCTCATTCTTTCCTGTTGTAAAATCCAAACTAATTAAGTTGGGAAGTATGTCTCTAATGAGGAAGTGAAAATTTCTCCTGAATATCTGGGCTAGTCAGAGGTAGGAGCTGGCACTGCCTTGTTTTAAGGGCAGGTGATGCACCCAGGCTGGCTGCCTGAGGGACCAGTGCCCACCAGCAAGGCCAGCCCAAAGGGAATGCCCACAGGGCTGTCACAAGCAGTGCTGCAGGACAGGGCACAGATCCTGTGCAGGCTGAGCATCCCCCAGGAATATCTCCTGTGCCAGCCTGAGCCCTTGTGAGGCTGCCCTGGGTGTTTGCCTTGGGCTGGCTGGAGCTGGAGGGTGCCCTGCCCTGGGTCAGGCAAGGGCAGGGGTGTGCCAGTGATCTTGGGAAGAAATGTCTGCCTGGTGTTTGTTCTCAACGTGCATGAGATGGTGAGGGAAATGTCGTCATCTCTTGTTGAGTGCATTTATGGGAGAGTGTTCGTGAATTTAACAAGAGAATGACGGGATTTGTTTAAGAAGGAAAAGGGGCGTTTGCAAACTCTCCAATGCTGGTTACGTTTGCACCCAGGAAGTGGGGAGGGAAGTGGAAATGGGTGTCCACAACTCTGCCTACAACCAGATTCAGGTTTTTCAGCCATTGTGGCTTGGCCAGTTGATATCATAGAAAAAAAAAAAAAAACTCCTGGGCAGTTGTTCCTGAGAACTTGTTAAGGTAGTGGAAGCAGTGGAAAGGCTCCTGAGTGACCAAGCAGCTCTGTGTGTTGGTGCTCTCCTGGGCTGGGCTGGGTTTCCAGCAGTGTATACAGAGGTTTGAGAACTAAATTTGGAGACTTGCAGTTAGCTTTCAGGGAGAGATACGAGTTAAAGAATATGCATGGTTGTAAAGCTAAAGATATCATACTTCAGTTGAAAGCTAGAAATCAGCACTTCATTCCTTCCTTCTAGCAAATGGCAATCTCTCTTTATTGCAGTGTTGGATTTTCAAAATCATTTAAAATACTAGATAACCAGTATAGTTTTGTTGCTCAATTTATACAGAACTCTTACCTCTATACTACTGAGCAACCCAAAAATTTTATTAAATACTGAACTAACTGATGTTCTCTTATTTTCTAAGATGACCTATTATCTGTTCCTTCTTTTAGCTGCTTGATGGAATTTTTTAATGTTTCAGAAGGCTTTTATCAAAGGTGAACCTCTTTTGATCCCACATTAAAAACAGTTTGTGGTGTGCAATTAGTATGTGCAAGGTGATTTCAACACTAACATCTATTCAAATCTATGTCATTGTCCAAAGAGAAGTGGAATTATTCATACAAGTTTATGAAGAGAGATTTGAACCTTCTAATTTCCTCTGCAGCTTTCCAAATATATTATACTACATCTGGGAAATTGCCTGAGTTATTAATATTTATTCCTTTAAATCTTGTCAGATCACATTTTTGGTGTCTTACAAATGGTCCATCAAGTATTTTTCTTTCTTGTTGGGATAGAAAGATCTTATCCTTTTATTGGTGAAGGAAGGTGTTAGATGGAGAGTTTCTCCTTGGCAAGGCTTTCTCCCAGCTGCTAGATGAGTAAAGTGGTTTTTGAGTCACTCAAATTCGTTTTCTCAAGCTTTGCTGTCTCAGTAGCAGTAAGGTAAAATCCCTCTTGTTTGTCTGCCAGGAGGGAAATCCAGTCCTGCCATATACAGCAGCACAAGACCTGAGTTGATAATTGTTGGAAATAACGTAAAGTATTTGGTGTTTCTACCTTGGGGAGCTTTCCCTGTGAATGGATTGCAGGGAATATAAGTTCTTCCTTATGTTTTGGCATATGTTAGCATCAATTCTGCACGTGGTCGGGTGGTTTTAGGGTTATGTAAAACCTTGAGTAGTATTTCAACTGCTTGATGGACAGTGTGGAGCTCAGCAGTGATCTGGATATTGGCATCTCTCATGTGGAGGCAAGGGTGGTGGTTCTTTTCCTTGAACTGGCAAGGAGCCAGACTGAATGGAGAACATAATATGATCAGTGGAAATTCAAAGAAGGCATTTTAAAATAAGTCAATTTGGTAATTACAAGTCAGTGTACCAGTAGATTTTCACAGCAGGGAGGACAGCAGGGAAAGCCAAGAGTGCTAATTTCATTTTAATTACGCTTTTCTGTTAATTGGGATCAGAGGATTCTGTCACAAAGTGGGAGAGGAGGAGCTGTGTGATGATAGACTTGCTCCACGCTTGACTTGGTCAAGTGGCTTCTATTACTATGGTTATAGCATGGAGTGTTCTCAAGTGCTGCTGAAGGAGCTCTTCAGGTTGGGAATGAGCATTCAAAGAGCAGGATACAGCACTCCTGATCTCTCTTCAGTTCCATGGCTTTTACAACTTTCAGCAAACCCACAGGGCTACTCCCCTTTCCCTGCCAGAAGGAGACAAAAGTGAGTAGCTAGAAGAGTCCTGTTTAGAGGGCAGGTGGAGAAAACACAGATTGTTTCTTTTTTCAGGTTTGATCATTAGAACTCTCTGCTTAAACTACAGAGTCTATATGGTTTGCATCAGCCTTGTGGGAAAACAGTCACTGTGATTAGACACAAAATTCTTCATATCTTCTGCAGCTGCCAGGTCCTCTTAACTCCTGGCTGTGGCTAGAAATTAGGCAGAGCTGTTTGCTTTGTACCAATAAAGAATTTTTTCTCCATATAGACCAGTTAGTAAACAAAATCCAGTGTTATATGGGAAAGAGATGGTTTTAAGTAGCTGTGGTTTAGGAGCTCGATGTGAATGTGCCTGAACCTCAGCAGAAGCACTCCAAGAGAAGAGTTCCCTGGTCATGTGGCTTTGCCAAGCTGACAGCACTCTCCTACCCACACAAACACACAAGTGCAAACCAAATGGCTGGCCCAGGTTTTAGCTGAGGTTTGCAGTGTGGCTCTGGTCTCCTGACCCACGCCCCAACAGGCTCCCTTAAACTGATCAAGAGTCATAGTAAAGGCAATGTTTATTTTTTTATAGAACTCCTAAAGAAATCTTCTGTTCCAAGAACTGGCTGTGGGCTCACTGTTCTGTTCTGAATTTTCTGAACTGCCTTAGCAAATACTTGGAAGGATAAGAATAGTAAACCTATTATCTGATAATTACCTGCTGCAGGCTGACTGCTCATTTGCATGTTCTGATTCTGGCTTTGCATTATATAATTTTCATCTTTTGATAATATTCCACTTATGAAAGAACTTGGCTGTTTTTCCTGTTAACTGCACTATCAAAAAGATATTGCAAGATATTCTGGATCCAAATGGTAATGTTTGATCCCAATATGTCAGGGAGCAACTGGGTTTCAGTATCCCAAGCTAAGCCTGCAGTTGTAGCACTTAAGTAATTTTGAATTGGATTGGACTTGTAATCAAAGGAAAAAGAAACATCAGAACTCCATTTTGGCAGACTCTTTAACCAATGCTGGAAAGACTTTTATAAGGCAGTAGTAGGGGTTCTTTGTTAGGTTACTCTAAAACAAGTCATTGAAAACATAAACCAAAGATTCATCTGGGATATGGATTTCCTAATAATGAATTGGTTAATCCTGTGCAATGTGAGCCTCTTTCTGAGGTTTCAAGGCTTTCTGGGCTCTACATATCTTCTTTTCCCACATTGTATCTCAGGAAGTCAGGAGGGCCCTTGCTTTAATGAGCAGTGTGAGGTATTTGTATTTTAAGTTCTTGAATTCACTTGCTAGGGTAGTGTGTTCCTAGGTTTTAGTTTGTGTGCAGTATCATTCCATCAGATAATTCTGCACAGATAATTCATTTCCGTGATTTAGGATGTTCTTAATTGCTTTACTGAAGGGAGATTGAGCACCTTTTAACCAAACAGCTGAACGATTTGCTATGACAATTCTGCCACTGTGCATTCACTTAATTTCCAATTAATCAAACATTCAATAAATCATTAGTATAATTACACCTGCTCAAATATTCCTACCCCAGCACATTAGCTATGCTCAGGCAGACTCTTTTACCAGCTGTGTGAATGGATTCATTTGTCTGACCCAGTTGGTTGCACGTCCCTGCTTCTTATGAGCCTTGAGAAATGATAGGGCAGAAATTTTAATTATTTATAATACCAGGCATTCTTTGGCTTCATTGTTCATGCTTTTCGCTTGGATGCTTCTGTAGCAACTTAAAACAAACAGCAGTGCAACAGTGGCTGGGTAATTTCTGAAGGTTTTGAAATCATTTCCATTCCCCTGCTGTGCCACTTTCCTAATTACACCAAGTCCCCAAGTGCATGATAATTCCCTCATCACCATGCATTGGAAGCACAGATGATGAAACAGCATCGCCTGTGTCACAGAAATGTAGCAAAAAGTACTTTACTGAAAGCCAGTCAACTAGCCCCAGAAATTAATTTTAGGATTTGTTTTAAAAAATTGCACGAGTAGAAATCCAATGACACATCTTCAAAATTTCTGTGTAGTTGCACTCGGTGTCTGAGGGAGGCTGAAATTTGAGGCAGCTCTCCAAGGATTGAAGTAGGTAGCTTTGGAACACCTGTGCTGTGTAGGTGTGTGTTGCTATTTGTTCCCTCCACGCAGATGAGAAATCTGAATTTCCTCAGGTACCAGTGGTATTACTCAGTATTTGTGTCTGCTGATTGTTGTAAGCTTTAAATCATACTTAATGTGTGTCTTTGTTGTGAGACTTAAGGTAAACAAACCCGGACATGCAGTTTCAGTCTGTAATATTTTAAATAGGAAGCTCTTTATGTGGGTGTAGACACATTTTAAATTGTGCAGTGTAGGTTCTGTTACCTCCAAAATAGATTTACTGCTTACAACTTGCCTGTATTTATCTTTGAGTCAGGAATTGGAGGAGATTGGTAATGCTTTAATCCCTTAGTACAAATAGGTAAGATTTTTTAAAATTTACTGAAGGTGTCATGATCCATCTAGATAGTGTTATACAAAGCATATTCAGTAAAAAGAAAAGAAAGTATAAACAGAATAGGGAATGGGTTGCTGGGGGAAAGTTAACCTATTTTACTGAGGGGAAGTTCTTTATCCTGAAGGGAAAAAGCATCAAAGAATCTATTAAAATAAAATAAAAAAAAGGAGATGAGAGAAAGATAGATACAGTAATTGGACATTATTTTAATTACTTAAACATTTGTCAACTTTCTTTCTTATCTGTTATAAAAATTATTGGTAGAGTGCATCAGCACATGGGTTCTCTGACCCTTTCAGTCTGTTAGAGCACAGAATGGAAGAAAACTCTGCTTGGATAAATGTCTCTTGGCTCCCCATGGCATGGGGCCTTACTGCTGTGGCTGGCAGAAATGTCTTGCTGCACAGAAAACAGGAAGATTTATTTATCCATTAAGCTGCATTTGGGTTTGGATGCTCTGCCCAGTGTTATTGAGTAGGAGCTTCCCTAATGGTTTGTTTGCATTTCTAATAGTGGCTCAGCATATCATCAGCCTAATGCATCTGCATGGCTGGGCTCCAGTGGAGCCCAGGAATCTTGCTGGAAGTTGGAGCTGGAGCATTCTGTGGAATGCATGAAATGCTGATTGGAAGTTTCAATGCCCTGGTTTTAGTCCCTCTTGCATTGTTGTAGTAGTGGAGCACTGTAACATCACCAGACACACTTCTCTACCTTTACAACCTTGAGACTGCCTTTTGCATCAGTTGTGAAAATTTTGGATCAAATCTATAGTCACAAAATTTCCCTTCACCCATCCATATTTTATAGTCCATTATTGCATTTCTTTCACAATTTTCCCCCTCTAAAGCTGACAGGATTCTTTGTCTTAGGCATTTTATTTTAGTTCCCCTCATCCCAATCCTTTCCACACCTTCAAAATGTCTCCCCAAGTCTGAGCTCATTTAGCTTTACTGAAGTTTGTTGTAAATAATTTATTACCTTGAAACATAACAGTCTAGGAAATTAATCATCATAAACAACAGCACAGCTTTTAGTTGCCTAGGGACAGGGTCATAGTCTGCACAGAAGTCTCCTCACCAGTTAAAACAGGGATATAAAACTCCACTTTACTTGCCATCACAAGGTCCTCTTCAGGAGTTTCCTTTTGAGATTTACCTTTCTTTCTTTTCTGTTTTTTCAAGTACACTGTCATGTGTGGGTTATTTTTCTGAAGCTCTTTGGCAATTTAGTCCAAGTATTACAATATTTGATTTTTTTTTTTTTAAATTGCTCAGGGTTTTTTGACCAATATTGTGTAACAGACCTTCTCTTCCCCAACATCTCTCATCCCTCTGGGTCCACAAGGGGACAGTTTAATTCCAGGTTGATATTTTCAGAAATACCCTGCCAGCTGGTGAGTGTTTTGAGCACTAAAAGATGATAACTTGCAATTTGTTTGAAGCAAAAAAACCAACCTCTAGTACACACAAACTTGAATTGGGCACCAAAATACTTTTGGCACCCTTGCTTGGGTACCACAGCACAGGAAGTTGGCTTGGTGGGCAGTGCCTGTGCTTGGGCATTGACCTTCCTCTGGCACCTTGTATCACTGCCAGTGGAGCCCAGAAGGCAAGGCAGCCTCAAGGCAGTCAGCATGGGGAAGTGGAAGGTGAAATGTCTGCTCCAAAGCCTCCCTGCACAACCCCTCTGGATTATCCTGAGCTTTGACCAAAATCTGTTTGCAGTCAGAGAACAAACAATACATTAGTTGGCTGTCATCATTACCTATGCAAATATAATCTGCAATTCTTACTCCATTCATTCACCTCCCTTCTGTCTGCCAACATGAGCTAACTTTGTAGTACAGTAAATAATACTTTTTATTTATATATTATTGTAAACAAGGTGCCCCCAATGTCTGGGAGTGATTGGCATCTGACTCCAAAGCTTTGGAATGCTGAACACTCACTTTATTTAAACTATACTATAGTACATTACAATTATATTAAAGAGAGATACTATACTATACTAATCATACTTCTCACTGAAAAACTGGTGACTGTCTGCAGACTGACAGTCCACACAGCTTGGACCTGATAGTCTCATTAACATAAACAATCCAATCACCAAATTCCTTCAGATAAACAATCTTCCCAACACCTTCCACATGTGCAAAACACCAGGAGCAGCAAGCAGAGATAAGAACTGTTTTCCCTCTGTGCTTTTCCAGGAAAAAACTGAGAGAATTATGCCTCTCTCTGTTCAGAGAATGTGAAGGCCACAATATATATTTTACTTTTTACTAAAAAAGTTATTTTTTTACTTTGTAGTAAAAAGTGAGTGATATCACAGGATAAAAGGTAGAAATAGTCAACACCTGAAGATAAAACTAGCATAAGGGAACGTGAAAATGCTCCCAAAATATGCTTGACAAGACTAAATTAAAAGAGTTTAAATATGGACATTCACATTTAGGAAAAAAACCTCATCACTTGAACTCCAGAGCAGCATGTAACTCTATCATCTTGATGAGGGTAAATCAGTGTCAGACTGGATTGGAAACAGCAGATCACATTTCCACTCTTCATTATGCAGAAGAATGGCATTAATGTTGTGAGGGCTCTCTAGCAGCAGTTAGCCTCATGCAGCAGTTCCTCAGCTAAAGCATGCCCTTGCACAGACAAATCCATTTAATGCTATCTGCAATGTCAGATTTATTTCAAATGAAGAGGAATTAGCATCCCAGATTGTCAGATGTACTTTTTATGCATGATTGCAATGAGCAGGAGACCACACTGGAAGCAGGAGTCAAGAGGGGTTTCAAGTGCTTGTGTTTGACCCCAAATTCCTCCTTCCCTCTAACCCTGAAACCTGCACAGACACCTCACACCTGTCAGTTCTTTGCACAAGCATTTGGGGAAGGGCAATGCTTAAAAGCAAAATATGAGCATAGGAGGCTGCTGTTGGCATGGGCTGAGCAAGAGCTCCCAAGGCTGCTGATTTGGATGACAAATTCCCCCAGCTCTTTATTTTGAAATCTACAGCTCTTATGAATTTTTTTTATTTGATGTCAGATTCTGATATCAGCCAGATTTTTTTTAAGTCCCCTTTTTAATATTGGATTGCTTTCACGTTTGTATTATATTCAATATTCTTTCTAAATATTCTTTTTAGAGCTGAATCAGATCTGTGTAGCACCTCTGAAATCATAATTTATATTATATGGATGGTAGTCTGAGGAGTGAGGAGGATTTTCTTTTGAGGACTGCCTATACCTCCCAATATATTCTCAGTAAAGACTGTTCTATGAGGTACTTATAAGGCCTCCTAATTTCATATTAACAGTTGATTAAACTTAATAATACACTGAGTATCATATCAAAGCATATAATTGTAAAATGCTTTGCCTTTTGGAGCCCAGAGGAGTTTCTATGGTGATAACTTTAGAGGCTTATAAATGTTTTTATGTCTTTTTCTCAGATTAATAAAATTTTTATTATTTTAAAACTATGTTTGGATAGTCTACAATTAAATGAATTCCATAAGCAAACTAAATTAGAAGCCACAGCCATCAATACAGAGTGAATGATTTTGCCAGGGTTCCATTTGTGCAGGTTTTGTGTGTCCAGATGGGTGTTTTGCTTTGCCATATTCATCAGTAAGGAATCTCAGGGCACCCTAACATCTGTGGGGGGCCTGAGCACACACATTAGATTATTTCCCAACTGCAGTCAACAGCTTATTTTTTTCTCTCAGAAAAAGATGGTGATTTCTCTCAGAAAGAGGTGATGATTTCTCTCAGGAAGAGGTGATGATTTCTCTCAGAAAGAGGTGATGATTTCTCTCAGGAAGAGATGGTGATTTCTCTCAGAAAGAGGTGATGATTTCTCTCAGGAAGAGGTGATGATTTCTCTCAGGAAGAGGTGATGATTTCTCTCAGAAAGAGGTGATGATTTCTCTCAGGAAGAGATGGTGATTTCTCTCAGAAAGAGGTGATGATTTCTCTCAGGAAGAGATGATGATTTTTGTACTCCACTGGTGAAGGAAGAGGGGCTTCACTGAGCCCAGAATGAGCAGGAGGGATTGCTGGTGGTGCTGCACAGTGGCAGGAGTTGCTCAGTCATCTGGTGCTGCACATTCTCATGCCTCCAACTGATCTCTCATTTCAGAAGGAGTTGGGAAACGCACAGGGCAAACACTTCAGAGCTTCCTCTGCCAGCATAAAGTAGCAGAAAGTGAATTTCCATAGCAAAAGGCAAAACTCAGCGCAGTGATCAGTAGCTGCTGCTCCTGCAGCTCTATTACTGTTCCTAAAGGATGTGATGAACAAAATCCAGCAGCACTTCGGACAAAATCATCAACTTTATAATTTCTTGGTGTTTCTGGTGATCAGTAGCTACTGCTTCTACAACTGTAGTACTGTCCCTAAAGGATGTGATGAACAAAATCCAGCAGCATTTTGGACAAGATCATCAACTCTGTCACTTCCTGGTGCTCCAGGAAGGGCAGAAAGGGTCCCAAAGTGAAGAAGAAAGCAGAATTCCTTTGTATTGCCTATACATCTTTGGCAGTAAATGTGGTGTTTTCAGGGTCCCCCATTTTAGGGAGGAAATGATGAATCTGACTCCATGTTCTTAGAAAGCTCATTTATTATTTTATGTTACTATATTATAATAAAGAATGCTATACTAAACTATATTAAAGAATAGAGAAAGGATACAGACAGAAGGCTAAAAGATAATAATGAAAACTTATGACTCTCTCTTCAGAGTCTGGCACAGCATGACCATGATTGGCCAACAAGTAAAAACAATTCACATGTTGGAGAAACAATCTCCAACCACATTCCAAAGCAGCAAAACACAGGAGAAGCAAAGGAGATAATATTGTTTTCCTTTTTCTCTGAGGCTTCTCAGCTTCCCAGGAGAGAAATCCTGGGCAAGGGATTTTTCTAGAAACTATGATGGTGACAAGGGAATATCAAGCAGATTGCAGAAAACAGGCAGATTTGATGTTGACAGAGAGGGTGTCCATGCCAAATTTGGGAGTTCAGTGAGGCGTGTTTCACTCTGGGAGAAATGGCCTGACAGGGTCAGGTACCAGCTTGGCAAGGCCCAGCTTTGTGCCAATTCTACCCTGGGGCTGAACATCTCCTGTTTGAGAAGAGCCCTTGCTGTGTTTGTCTTTCTGAGCCCTTCACCTCACTCACCTGAGCTGGAATTCATCCACACTGTCCTTCTGAACGGCTTCTCCTTCCTGGCTGTCATTTCATGGAGACTTCTCAATTCTTACTCTCGTTTGTCCCAAGAAATGTTGATTTTTTTGAAGTTACTGTCTAAAAGTAGTTTGTAAATATAGTCATATTAATTTGTCATATTAAAAAAAATTGTCATATTAAAAAATCTTTTTATGAGTGTTTTTAAAAGCTCGTGGAACTCATTTCCTTCCAATTTATGTGTTGGTTTTCATTGCAAGTTAAATTTAGCATGGGCTACTTTTTCATTGTAGTTTTAAAGTGAAGTAATACACAGTTTCTGTTGGCAGAATCAGCTGTAATTTTATGTTTCTGTCTTTAAGAGAACCAGTGTTTTCTTACAATCTTAAACAGTAAGGGATCATACACCCCATACCACTATCACCCTGCAATGCAAAAATCAAAACCACAACCCAAACTGGAAAAAAACCAAGCTCAAAACCCCAAACCAACCAAACGAAAATACCCAAAACACAAAAATCACACCAAGAACAAAACAAAGGCAGCATCAGCTTAACTCAGATAAATAAAGAAATATTTATGCTCTTTAGGACAAAAATTTTCTTCCTTTGAGCATCACGTTGTATTTTCCTTGTGTTTCTGGAAGTAAATTGTTCCTGCTGTGCCACTGCCATAGGACATGATAGAGTTAAGGATGGTTCTGAGAAAATTATCCTGAAATTCTTTGACTCCTGTCTTGAACTTGCTGCTTTTAACTTCCAGGAGTCACCCAAAGGCACCACCTGTTGTCCCAGCTTGCTGTATGTGTGGAGTCTGTGATATTTACTGATAAAAGAACATCAAAGAACATCATCCATGTGATTTGGTGACTTGGGGAAAAAATGCCAGGAGGGGGCAGTAAATTTCTTTTTATTGTCCTTGGAATCAAGCCCAACCTTCTCTCACCATGAAAGGCTCTTCTCTTAAAAATAGCACTTTTTTTAAATTAGAAACCAGTATTGTTACTCCACTGTCATTGTTTTTAACTCCTTTTTCCTGACAGTCTTCTTAATAAAATAGAAAATTTCCACAACTTTCAAAGTCAGGCATTTGTAGCTTTGATCTTCAATGTATTCAAAATAATCTGTAATATGATAGACATTTTAAATATTAAAATTTCATATGAAATGTATTCCAGTTTTTTTTTTAGTTTTGTTGAAAATACTCTTTTTTCAAGGAGTACTAATGAAATGGAGCAGAGTTTGCCTCTGTGCTAAAATAACCTTGTTTTCTTTTCTAACCCTAATATTCATGTACATATGTATACAGAGGAACCAAGCTGATTTAAACGCTCCCAAATTGCATGTTTGCATTTCTCAGTACATTACAACGAAACAGAAATGAATAGGAGGCAAAAAAGTCTGGTTTGTATGAGTGCACATCATTTTTCTGGGCAGAAAAAGTTATTTTTCTTACTTGGCTTGGAGGTAACTGGAAATGATTATTGGCTCTGCGAGGGAGAAAACACAAGTACAGACCTAGTGCATGTGGCATTGGCTGGGGGAGGACAAGAAGTTGTGGCAGTCAGTGGATTCTTTGGAGTTTTGTTTTTGCTGTTGGGCAAAGTTATTATCATGAAATTTCAGGTGCAATTCAAGTGGTGTTGTGAGTCCAAATAACCTCCTTGAATGTTTTCACTGTTTTTAATTGCTGTAATTCTCAAGAAGTTTCTGAGAAAAAAAGCCCATAAAACATAAGTGCTGATGCACTCATAGCTGGTCCAGAAGTTCATCCCAGAGAGAGCAGAAATAGCACTTTCCACCTTGATCCTCCTCAAGGATATTTTATAGAGTTTGTGGAGGTGTTGTTATCAATTATTTCAATTATTTATGATTATTAATAGCTATCATTTAGGCACATATCTTCTTAAGCTGGGTGGGAGCTCATAAAGCCCTGGCTGTGATGTTCTGAGCAGTAGAATGTTGTGTTCAGTGCCCTTAGTGCAACTTTGGAAGGTGTCCAATATTTGGAAGGTGCACAGGTGGTGTCCCATGGAAATATTTGCTGTTTATTTGGTGGATGAATCTACCAAAATATTTCCCAAAGCAACTCTTTTTTTTTTTTTTTTCACCCTGAAATTTCTGTGGTTAAAGTGTGTTCAGCTGATGGTTCATCACCCTGGTCCACCACAAACAGCAGCAGTTTATTTCTTCTGAAGGACAAACTGCTATCACAAAACTGCTTTGCTTTTCACTGATTTTATTTATTGCTTGTACTACTACTATCATTATTAGGCACTATAAGGATTATTAAGTGAAAAAATATCCCAACTGTATCTTCTTCTTGCCATTTGTGGAGTTAGGGGTGCTGATGGGAAAAGAAATTATTTCATATGGAAATTTGTCTGAAATAAATTCTAGCCTACAATTTTAGAATAGGAGTGGGCTGTAAGAATGTGGGAGAAACTTTGTGAGTGACTTGAATTAATAAATGAAGTATAGATTTTGAGTGAGTGCCAGCTCTGCTGAGTGCAATAGCTCTGTGTAGAGCTAAAACTCTCAGACCAAAGTTTTCAAAATCAGGTGCCTAAAGTTGCATATGTAAATGTGATTTGTTTCCCAGAGTGTGAGTCAGCCACCACTGGTGATGGGAGTTGATGGGAACTGCCTATGGTTCCCAGCTATTAAAAATAGATTGTTGGTAGAGATTTTGTTTCCCAACAGGTTATGGCCAATACATGATGGATGCCAGTGTAACAGCATTCACTGATTATATGTAACTTCAGCTACATATTTGTGACATTTATCCTCCCCCCCCCCCTTTAGTTCTTTAAGGTTCAGGACCCAAACACTCAAAGACTTTATTTGCCTTAACTTAAAAGTAATATGTCATATAATATAATTATTTAGGATTTTTTAATATATATAATGGCAAATAAATATTTTTTTTTCCATTGTTTCCTCAAAAGAGAAGGAGAACCTCTGGAGACTTACAGAAGGGTTTTAGCTGAGTGTACACTGTAGTTATGTAGCTGAGATCAGGGTGAGAGGTGCTCCAGTGGAATCCTCAGCACATTCCTTTGAACAACCCCCTTTCTTTGTCTGTGGAGCAGCTCTTGATTACTCTGTGCTTGTGTTTTCTAACTTGAAGTTTCCCTGTGCTTGTTGCTATCTGGAATTTGGAGTGAGGGATCTCATGGGCTGCCCATACCACACTGTATTTCAACTCTCCCACACTGGCAAGAAGAATCAGGGAGGTTGGGTTATACATTTCATGAATTTTATGGCTTTATCATTCCTTACCCATATTCTTTACTCTTTAGGAATGATGTCTCCTTAAGCAGCAACGCTACTGGAGCTATTTTTAAATCACTGTTGAGAATTGCTACACACCAATATCATGCATTTTTCATTAATCTAATCTTTTCAAGATTTCCTTAATTCTTGCTTGACCTGAAATGTTTCCTGCTACATTTTGTGTGTGGAATTGCTACTACTGTTTTACTACCTCTGACTGGAGGCACACGATGGTAGTAGAATACAAATTGCATTCATCAGGACTTAGAAAATTCAATAGTCAAAGTGGGGAAATGAGCTTAAGCACAAACTCATCAAAGATGAACTTCAGTCCATTTTTCTTTTTATAGTATAGTGTTAAAAGAGATAAAGATACTGGGTTCTGAAACAGTGATACATAGAAAATAACCTGTTACTTTCAAAACAAAATGTCATTACTCTGTATTAAAAAGGGTCACCTTTAGCTCCTTCTGTCTTCATAACTTCCTAACTGTAGCTAATGTCTGGTATTGATTCTGAATAATTTAAATCGCAATAAAATTGGGTTTTCATGACAGTCAGTCAGAAACATTTTATATTTAATGTTCATTTAAAGAAACATAGTCCCTTCTTACCTTCTGAATTTCAAAGCCATTAAAGTAATTGCAGGTCGTTAAGCTAAATTTCTTTGAATAATCAGGACAGTTAATCTAATACATACACCACTCAAACCAATGGGCAGGAAAGACTGGAATGCCAGGAGTGGATTTTTGAGAGATTCACCTGGTGGATCTTCAGATGTGCTTCAGCATTTCCTCAGGAATCACCCTCAGGCTTCAAACCTTTGGGACTTGAAATTGTGTTCTGCTTTTGTCTTTTTAAAATGTACAGACTTCAAAAGAGAGGAGGCTTAAGTGGATTGGTTTCTTTCCCTTGGAGTAACCAAATCACTGTGTAGTGACAGAGATCTTGATTGTGTGCTTGCAATGTGTTATGGATGTGTAAACTATCACAAAAACATTCCCAGATGATGTCCCATATTTAGCAAGTGTTGTGATTTAGGGTGAAGGAAGTTGGAATGCAAATGCATAAACAAACAGCATCTAAAAATAAAAGTGTCTAGGTCTTCTTGGGAGAAGGGATACATTTCATCTCTTAAGGGTACTGCTCACTTATGTGGAGGTAGAAAACGAGGGTGAGGCAATGGGCTGGTAATGGAGCAGACTTGAAGCACCTGAGTTTGCCGACAGAAGCAGTGTGTGCAGATGTGTGTGTGTGTGCCAGGCTCTGCCCATCTCTGCAGGGCTTTCTCAAACATCCCCTCTCTCAACAGGGGGGCAAGGACAGAGTGAAAACACTGACTGTCTAATTGCCTGCTTCATTAATGAGCATGAAACTCTGAGACAAGAAACTGAGAGTTTGGAGCCTTGAGTGTTTGGTGTGTTGGAAGGAGGGCAATGGTTTGGGTCCCTGTAGTGGGGAAGGAGAGAGGTTGGGATCCATGTACTGGGGAAGGTCAATGGTTGGGATCCATGTACTGGGGAAGGGCAGTGGTTTGGATTGCTGTGCTGGAGGAGGACAGTGGCTGGGATCCCTGTGCTGGAGAAGGACAGTGGTTTGGATTGTTGTACTGGATGGAGAAGGACAATGGTTTGGATCATTACACTGGATGGAGAGGGACAATGGTTTGGATCATTACACTGGATGGAGAGGGACAATGGTTTGGATTGCTGTACTGGAGAAGGACAATGGTTTGGATTGCTGTACTGGATGGAGAAGGACAATGGTTTGGATTGCTGTACTGGATGGAGAAGGACAATGGTTTGGATTGCTGTACTGGATGGAGAAGGACAATGGTTTGGATTGCTGTACTGGATGGAGAAGGACAATGGTTTGGATTGCTGTACTGGATGGAGAAGGACAATGGTTTGGATTGCTGTACTGGATGGAGAAGGACAATGGTTTGGATTGCTGTACTGAAGGGAGAAGGACAATGGTTTGGATTGCTGTACTGAAGGGAGAAGGGCAATAGTTGGGACCCCTGTACTTTGAGTTGAGCTAAATGAATGCAGTTCATGAAGTGAACACAAGCAAAGCAAATGCTCCTGAGGGCCAAAAAGGGGAGAGTGGGCCTTGCCCAGGCATTGGTGTCCAACAGGCCTGCTCTGGAATGAGGGGAATTCGATCTGAATGATGAATTCCATCAGTTGGAGTCTTAGCAAGCAAACAAAGGATGTTTTGCACATCCCCATGCTGCTGCCATGCATAAAGGAACCTGGGACTTTAGTCCTGGGCTTTAGGATCCCTGCCCTTGGGGGTGGCAGCTCCTCTCCCTGTCTCTGTTCCCTCTCAGTACCCTCTCTAAGGTGCTCTCTTTGTGACCAGCAGATCTCTTGCCTCTGCCTACACTTTGCAGCTGTGTTTCATAATGGGGGATTTATACTCACACACACTGCTTTAAATAAGTTTAAATTTTCATGACAATAGACTATGAAAAAATTAAGGGTTTTTTATTTTTGTTCTCTAAGGAGAGCCATAAAGCAGATGTATTATTTTTAATTCTTAGTAGGAATTACAATGCACTTAAAAAAAAAAAAAAAACCCTCCCACAGAGATTTAAAATAAAATCATGGCAACCCCCCCATCTTTTCATACCCAAGACACACGACCAGGAAAGATTTTAAACTCATTGTTGATCAGCTCATTGTCTGTCAAGATCATGGAGATCATTCTTGGTGGGAGATTTTCAGTCAAGATAACACTGGAGGTTTTGACTTTGCTTTTGCCTTGATGTTATTTATAAGTAATTAGTTTACAATTCTTTTTGTAAAAGGTATTGAGTGAACCCTAAATACCTTATTACTGTTCTACAGAATCTAAATGTGTCTTGGAGGCTGAGATATTTTCCACAAGTGTCATGTGTGCTCTGTCAAGAATGGATTTGTAGTCTTGCAGTACAAGCAAGTTCAAGATATATGTAAAAAAAAATGTAAATATTGAATTTCAGTACCAGCTATTACTATTTTGAGGTATGATGAGAGAATTTTCCTGTCGGACTGCCCTTGTTTCTTAAGCAGACTCTCTAGATCTACATTTGATTTTGCTTACTTAGTAAAAGCATTTGTTAGGTAACGTCAGTGAATTCAGTGGGACTTAGCTCCCAGCTTAGGCAAGATTTTCAGCACTGATGTGAATGGAATTGGCTATTTTTGTATAATGTTATATGAGATTTGAATTAAAAATTTATATGAATTAATTATAAGAATTCCTGTATGGAATTGAATATCCTTTTGATAAATATTCAAAATTATTATTGAATAGTGTTTGAAAGCTGCTGTTATGTCTTCAGAATGTAAGAATGGATTTTTTTTTTTAATTCTACTAATTGCTTTCTCAATTGTTTTAATTTTTGGTCTATATTCTCACTTTTGCTGACATAAGGTCTGAAATATACTCAAATGCATGTTGCAGCACTCAGCTTAGTTATCTTTATTTGACCACTTAAATAAGGCAGAATATTTTCTTCCTATTCTGTGTCTTGTCAGTCAGGTACATTTTACTGTTAAAATCTTGAAGACAAAAAACTAAACCAAAAACAAAGGCACCATTCAGTAAGTTGGAGCTAAATGCATGTAGGCATGTGGGGAAAATAAATAAATTATTCCCTGGAGTTAAATAATGGATGTATTTATTACCATGCTGTGTAAGTGCCACAGTTCACATGTGATGTTCTCTGGAATTAAAGCAATGATGTGCTGTACTTAAGCACATATATTTCAGTTATGCCTTTTGAATTCTTAGGAGTTCATTTCCCTTCCCTTGCTCAAAGTTAATGAACACTTTTTCCAACTGAGTTGACTTGCTGACCCGTTAGTTTTTGGTTTAACTTCAAAATTATGTTAATTTTTCAAATTCCTCTTGAATTTTCCTTGATTTCAGTGACCAATTGCCTCCAAGTTTCCTTTGACCAAAATTAATAATTATATTTCATTATGCTCATAGTCTGACCTTTTTAATCTGCATATTTCTTGTAGGCTGTGCTGGCTTACTTCCACCACAATACATTAGAATGGAAAACTATTAGAAATATTGATTTATCATTTATAATGCCCAAGTGATATATTGAAATGAAATTTGGATGCCATCCAGCCCTCAGATAACATTGGCATTGTTGGATGGAGCTGCATGATCTCATCCTAATTAATGTGCTGGTTCCATGTGAAAAGCACAGGGAAAATAGCCCTGGGAGCTGGTCTAAAGTAGGAGCTCAGCAATGAGGGCTGCTGAGGGTTGTGATTGTTCCACTGTGCCACCTTTAATATTTAATATTCCATATACAGAGGAATCAGCACTTGCCTTTCTCTCCCTCCTTTTTGATTTTCCCCCTGCCTCAGCATCACCTTGTTCTGGAGCTGTTCTGTGCAGGGTGTGGCCCATGAGCATCCTGGTGCTGGATCCAGCTCTGGGCTGGTTATCCTGCAGTGCACTTGGTGCAGCAAAAGCTTCTTTTAATCAGGTGAAGCTCAAATCAAATTAATTCAAAAGCTTTTATCTCAATTTCTACATGTTTTTCTCATGCTGAACCTGTGATCCCCACCACCTCCTGCACTGCAGCACATATTCATCCTAGTACCTCCTGGAATTTGGAAACTCCAGAAAATAAAGGTGTTTTCAGTCAGCATGTGTAATGTCAGTACTCAGTGGTTTTCATTGCCACAGTGAAACTGAGGGTTCTCAGTACATATTTGTGTGTCATTGTTCACGTGGAAGAGCCTTGGGTTGTGGTTGTGTGATACATTGACTATTTCAATAGCACAAATGCTTTCCAAAATCCTGGCTGCTTGTTTCTCCAGTCCTTCTTTGGGTTCACTCCACTAGTTCAGTGCCCTCTATAAAGTGTGGTGTCTGTCTTCATTGATTTAGTCTTTATTCATTTATTTGAGCTTTTTTTTTTTTTTTTCCCTGCTACCAATCAATCCAACAGCCATTGGACTTGCAGGCTTGGTTTCCACATTGGCTTTTTTTTTTTTTTTTCCAAATGCTCTGTCCTTTTTTCTGTGAAGCTTCCCAAAGCTCCTTGCTGCTCTTTGTTCCCTGTGTGTGGAAGGCAGTGGAGGGGAGCTGTCCCCAGGCTGATGGGAGGGAGTGGGAGCTCCCCTCTGATTTCCCAGTGATTGAGCTGCCTGGGCTTCAGGGAGTTGGCAAGGGCTGGTTTTTATGGTTGATATGTTTTTGGTCATTTGTCATAAAATCATTCTAACCAAGCTGTTTACTGGTCTGAATACTTAATTACTGCAGGAGCAGGGAATGGCACGAGCTGTAGTTTGTGCTGAATATTCATGTACAAAGAGAAAATAGGTGGTGCTTCTTTTTTTTTTTTTTTTTAAATGAGGATTTAACCTAAAAAATACCCATTTTATTTTTGAAATGACAGTCAGAACTTGTTTTATTTTAATCCTAATGTATGACAGAATAAGAATAGTTTTATACCCCTAATGAATATTTCAAAGCTGGATTGATTTAATTCTAGTGGTCATCTGTTCATCTCATGTTTTAGAGACTGTTGGACTGTTCATGCTTTTATAAGGATTTAACAATTTCTTTTTAATACTTGAAAAATTTCTTTTCAATACTTGAAAATCAAGATGGAAAAAGTCAGTTTAATTTGTTCATGGGCAAAAGAAAAGGAAGCACTCAGAATTGTAAATATAATAACTTTGTCTTTTTAAAAAACACTTTAGATCTTCTAGGAGCTCATTTTATTTTTAGGCCATTATTTAAAGAAAACTAACACAAACCCAAAGATTTTAATTTCCTAATTCTCATGTTGTCCCTTCCTACTCAGGTGCTTCTTAAGGGAGGAGAAGTGTTGGATGAAAAAGTATAATTTTGGGTTTGGTTTGCTATTAGAATTTTTATATATTATATAATATTTTAATCTTGCACTCTGCTTCTCAGGTATAAGTCTGTTTTGAGTATTATGCCCACACTTACCATGGAGATGGATAAAACCAGAAAATTAATCTTTTAATGCTATTCCACATGGTTTCTGTTGCAAAGGAAAACAGCCATTTATCATGTTTGTTAGAGAAGAGCTCCAATTAGTTTGATTTAATGAAAAGCAACAGACTTGGATCATGACAACAAAAAAAAATCCACAAGGGAAAAATTGCAATTTAGAAAAGTAAAAGATTTTTTTTTTTTTAGCTTGGGAAAACAAAAATAAAAGGCTTTGCAAAATCTAGTGTAAGTGTGAATTAACAAATAGTATGACAGTAGAGTGTTTAAAAAATGAAAATGCATTTTTACATGCTGTGCTAACAGAAGCTACACTCAGCAATGTCTCCCCAGCAGAGTGTGTGCAGTGGTGTTAGCACTCTGGCATGCGGGAACTGCCATGGAAACACTCTGCAGTCTGACATGACTGCATACAGTTTTATGTGAGTCAATATCATGTAAAATCTATTAATACAAGGACAGAGTTTTGGACAGATTTGTGACTCAGGTCCTCTTACTGCATTACATGCTTTAGACCTAAGAACAG
Organism: Haemorhous mexicanus; assembly: GCF_027477595.1. Taxonomy (NCBI): domain Eukaryota; kingdom Metazoa; phylum Chordata; class Aves; order Passeriformes; family Fringillidae; genus Haemorhous; species Haemorhous mexicanus. Next base: position 3,936,491 of record NC_082357.1, read on the forward strand.
AAATAGCAAAATCCCCCAGTTAGACTAAAACCAATTAATTTTGATCATTCCTAGGTGAGCAATTGAATTCTAACGTGCTAAAAGAATTATTTTATATGTTCATAATAAAATGGTGACCTGACTACACTTTTGACCATTTGTCATGAAAGATAATTTGTCACTCCAAATGTTCTGCTCAGTGTGTTCATTGGTTTTATTCAGAATGGAGAGTGTTTCTTAGCTGGGTGTGCTCACACTGCTCCCATGAGCCCAGGTTAGCATGCAGGGCTTGGAGACAGGGCTACCACTCCCAGAGTAACTCAGCTGGTCCAAATTTAATTACAAAATGACTCCTGTAGTGAAGATTTGTGAGTAGTTTGTATGCTTTGCAAGTATCTCATAAATGTTATGACTGTAACTTATAAAATCAGTTGTCTTTGAGAGCTCCCCTCTGCTCTCCAGCACATGTTGGAACTGAGAGGAGGGACTGAATTCAGGAGAGAGCTGCTGTAGTTTTATTTCACAGGAGGAACTCATGAACTGCTTTATCTAGTCTTTCCCTACAGCCCCAAACATGCTAAACTCAGTGGTTTTCATTGCCACAGTGAAACTGAGAGTTCTCAGTACATATTTGTGTGTCATTGTTCAAATGGAAAAGCCTTGGGTTGAAGTTGTGTGAATCATTGACTGTTTCAATAGCACAAATGCTTTCCAAAATCCTGGCTGCTTGTTTCTCCAGTCCTTCTCTGGGTTCACTCAAACAGTGCAGAATTTTGTGACTGTGTTAAGGACCCAGCTTCAACACAACTGTGAGGTGATTTTAGTGATGCATCTTACAAAGGTGTCCTGCAGGTGGGAGGAGCATGGTTCTCTGACAGGGAGGAGGCAGAGCAGAGAGCTGGGAGTCCTGCAAGAGCCTCCCTGAGGAGGCAGAGCCTGTGGCTGTGTGTCTGGGCTTGCAGCAGTCACCTACAGCACGTGGCAAGGCTGGTAACTGGGGTTTGCCAGGAGTGGGAAGGAGAAGGTATGGACTGAAAGTGAAGGCACGTCCAGCAGGATGGGCATAGGCTGTGTCATTCCAATTCTGTAAAGGCCTTAATCCAAAATGATTGTTCTGAGCAGCTGCAGGAGAGGGTGCAGACACCTAAGTTCTGGTGATGGGGATCTCCCTGCCATGCAGATAAGAGATTATTGCTTTCTGGGTTCCAGCCCAAACCATGGAATGCCAGGGTACTGAGGGAAGTTTAGCTACCTGAGAATAGAATATGGCTGCTCTGATATTTTCCCCATTTATTTTCCTGTTCTGCCTTTTCCTGCTTCCATCTCAGCAGATGGGGATTTTGCACAGAGCTGGGCAGTGTTCCCTCAGAGCAATGTTACTTCTAAGCTATCCTTAGTTATCCTTAAAAGCTAAATAATGTTACTATTAGTTATCCCTAAAAGTTATTACTAGTTATCCCTAAAAGTTAAATAATGTTATTCCAAGACCAAGCAGGTGATGCCTGCTCATAAGGCAGCTGCTGTGAACAAGGGACACATGAAAGGTCCTGTGAATTTGGAGTTACTGAAGTCCCTGAATTCTGCAGTCCACCTGAACTCACAATAAACCTTGCTAAATCTGGGAAGTTAGGATGAGTAAACAACAACAACCAAAAAGAGGAAGGTTTTCTTCTAAATGAGAAGCACACTGTGTTTCATAAATAGATCATAAATGGAATCTATACCAGCACTTAAGCATTGTCTATTTACCTCAGTGAATAGGAAATAAATACCTTTCCATTATATTTACTTTTGCTTTCAAATCCTGGTGCTCTGAATAAAAGACAGTGGTATTTTTGTTGCTCAGTGAAAAGTATTCCATATATAAAGTATAAGTTAGAAGCTTGTCTGAATATTTGCTGAGCAAATTAAGGTCAATATTCACCCTATTTCATGGGAGTTAGCATGCAATTTGTTAATCTAGAATAATGTATATGATTTCTTAGCCCTGATCTGAAAATCCATCCTTTGCTGCCTCAGAGGTCAAGCTAGGTAATCCTGAAGCCAATTAGCTTTTGGAAGAATAAATAAATTAATGAGAAATGTATAGTCTGGGCTGGGCAGACTATATTGCACTGAGGACTGGGAGAGAAAACCTTGTCTCCTGGTGCTGTAATGCTAAAAGCTTTTCACAGAAGCACAGAGTGCTGTGGGTTGGAAGGGACATTAGGGATCATCCAATTCCACCCTTCTAGACCACACCTCCCACCGGACCAGGGTGCCCCAACCCTTACCCTTCCCTAGAAAATACGTTCTACCTTAAATAGGGATTTGCAGACAGTGCTTTTGTTTTGATCTTCGCAGTGACAGAGAATAATTCCAGTTGAGCAGGTTGGAAGGGGCCTTTAGCTCAGTCTCTTGCTCTGCCAGCATGTGAAATGGCATCCTGTCTTGCAGCCTTCCTGCTAATGTGCCTCAGCCTACTTCCCATTGGTTTCAATGAAACTCTGAAGTGCAAATAAAACACGTTATTTGGAAATATTTAACGTGCAGTTCTGTGCAGTTTGAAATAAGATATTTAGAGAGAGACAAATTCTAAGAGGGCTGCAGGATTACAAATCACAATGTAATTTTAAAGTTGTAATGAGAATAAGTTGCACAGGAAGGTCTCTTAACAATTATTGTCATGAAAATGAAGTAGCACAGCGTTAATGTTTCATGTATTCTGTGAAAGATGATAATAAACTGTACTGCTTTGACCTTATTAATGTTCTGTAATTTGACTTGCTGGCATTATGCATTTTTCTTTGGTTACAGCCTTAGTAACCTCTGAAGAAGAGGTAGAACTGACAGTCAGTCTAAACATAATTGAATAGTGAAAAGGTCAGAAATATCAAGAATGATAATTCTGATACCTCCTTCTCATGACAAAGGTAGTAGCAAAAGGCACAATGTGTGTGTTGAAATAACAAAGCTTATTACAGGAGTTTTTCTGTTATTTAGTGAAAAAAAATAAGCAAAACCACACTCTTCCCTTGTAGTTCATTCCATACTCAACAATGTGAAGCTTTTTTCCCTTTTTATAGAATCATTGACTAGTTTAGGTTGGGAAAAAACCTTTGCGATCAAGTCCAAGTCCTGCCAAGGCCACCACTAAGGCATGTCCCCACGTGCCACATCTACACCTTTTTTAAGTCCCTCCAGGGAGGGTGACTCCAGCAGTGCCTTGGGCAGCCTGACCACCAAAAGGGTGAAGAATGTTTTCCTAATGGCCAGTTTCAAGTTCTCTTGTCCTCTCTTTCATTCCCTGGGAGCAGAGCCCACCTGGCTGCACCCTCCTGGCACGGAGGTGCCAACAGTGAGAAGGTGTCCCTGTCCCCTCCTCCCCTTCTCCAGGCTGAGCCCGCCAGGCTCCTTCAGCCCCTCTGCTCAGGACATGAGCTCCATACCCTTCCCCAGCTCTGTTCCCTTCCCTGCCCCCTCTCAATGTCCCCCCACAACTGAGGGGCTGACACAGGCCAGGGGTCACTGGCGCCACTTCAGCCCCGGTCCACCAGCAGCCCTGGACCTTTCCTGCTGGGAGCCTTTCCACACCCTCTGCTGCAGCTGGGAGCTGCAGGGGCAGCTTGTGGCCAAAGGGCAGCACCTGGCAGGTCCTCTGGAACCTCCTTTTGCCCTAAAGGAGCAGTCTGTTATTATGGAGGGCCCCCTGCTCTACAACTCCCTGGAGGGTGGCTGTAGCCAGGTGAGGTCGGGCTCTTCTCCCAGGGAACCCCTGACAGAATGAGAGTACACAGCCTTAAGCTGCACCAGGGGAAGCTGAGATTGGACATCAGGAAAAAATTCCTCACTGAAAGAGTGATTGGGCACTGGGATTGCCTGCCCAGGGAGGTGGTGGGGTCACTGTCCCTGGATGTGTTTAAGAACAGCCTGGACGTGGCACTCAGTGCTGTGGTTTAGGTGATGAGGAGATGTTGGGTCGTAGGTTGGACTTGATGATCTCAAAGGTCTTTTCCATCCCTGTGATTCTGTGGACCAAAGTACAGATGAAGGAAACTGAATTTTACACTCTGCTGAAGTTTTTTCAATTCCACAGGACAGATATTTCTTATTACATGTTTTGGCTATGTAATTGAACACAATTTTTACAATAGTGTAATCTGGAATCAGCCTGAAAGTTTCAGGCTTTTTTCCTTAAAACAAAAACTTCAGATTTTCCAGGAATTTACAGAACAAAGTTGTGGTATTGAACGTGAAGGGCAAAGGTCTGATTAACATCTTAACAACATTCTTTGATTTCTACTTACTTGACTGAACACTGAATCGGGCAAGTACAACCCAGTACTTTGTGATACTGAGCAATGTCATTGATCAATTTATTCCTGCACCGCTGCAGAGTGAAATGAGTAATCAAACCTCCTAAAAAAAATGCTTTGTTCTTGGGGTTTTTTTTGAGGTATGTTAATGGAGATAAAGAGCATATAACATGTATCTTAATTTCCGTGTGTAAATACATCAATAAAATCCACCTATTTAAAAAAATAAATAAAATCCAATTATTTTTCTTTTAAGGCTTTAGCTTGTTATAGTTGTGGGATAAGAAAGTAAAATATTTTGTGGTTTCCTGTTTGTAAATCCAAATCTTTTGTAATCCCTCTCTCATTCCAGTGTGCTTCTAAATGTAAAGAATGTAGGAAGCTGGTGAGAATGGTATAATGTGATATTTTTCACAGCTGGTTTTATACAGATTGGCACAGTGCACAGATTAATGGAGATACTGTGTGGAATGCTTTTGGATCCAAGTTTTGCTTAAAATTTTAAATTCTGTTTAGGCTATTTCTCTGACACCTTTTCAATTGTAGTTAAAGTTTTTTTCCTGGAAGTTTGTGTGAATGAGGGTCTTAGCAATCTGAAAGTGTAATTTCATATCCAGTTCTTCTCATGTAAAACTGAATCCATGAAAGAAAGCCAAGACAAATATTCCTGGGAGATGACAAGTTCACATTTTTTTGCCAAGTGAGCTGAGCAGTACCTACAAAGTTCCTTCTGCAGTAGCAGGATCCTTGGTAGGACAGACATAGCTTTGGGAAACAATTTTGAGATGTTGCAGTTTTCAGTTTCAGCAATATTTAATAAATTTACCATAAAATATGCATGGGATAAAAGTCTTTAGGCCCATTGATGATGTGTAGAAGTTAAGGAGATATGTAAACAGCAGTGACATGAATTCCTGTCCAGGTGCTTTGGGGATGGTTCCATTTTTGTTTCCTTCTCAGTCACTATAAAACATCTGAAGATTTTTTTTACTGAGACACTATTGAAATGCTTTCCAGTGTCATATACTTATTAGGACTTCAGAGTAGCTGTGTAGGATCATAGGGAATAATATCAGAACACTTTAAGATTCACAAAACAAAGACTAATGACTCAAAAGAGTATTTTTTTATAAAGATTGACCATTTAGTAAAAGTGTATTCATTCTTGGAAGAGATTAGCTATAAGTCTTGGAAAATTGAGATATTCTGAGTTTAGGAGATGGTGTCAGGAGCTGTGTTATGGACAGTGCCTTTGGTACTGATGAGCCAGAGCTGCACAAACAGTTGCAGCTTTCAGCTGTAGAATGCAAAACTTTCCCTTATTTGCCAAAATTAGTTTTTAACACAACTTTGTGGATTCATGAAAAGCCTTTCTCAGACTCTTGCTTTGCTGCTTTTCGTGCTGATACCTTCTCAACTCTGCACACATCTCATCTCAGTCCCATTTTATGCCCAACCACACCTCCAGCCCACACAAACCAGCAGTTACACAATTTTTATTGTTGCACATCATTTACAATTTAATGCTGATTCAAAAAATGTGAGGCTGCAGAAGATGTTCTCTATGCTGAAGAAATGAGCCCTGCACCAGTTGAAGATGTGGGTGGTTCTTTAGGTGGATGGCTCTTTATCAGTGAGGGGTCTCTCAGTGCTGTCAGTTTTGCCTCTAACTCCAGGTATCTCACAACCTGGAATGTAGAGCCTGAGAGTGATTTGAAATATGTGAGGAATATACTTGTTGAAATAGTAGAGGAAAGTTCTATGACTGATAATATTTTTTTCCAAAATTGTCTGGAATTGACTTTCAAAGAGTTGCCTTTGCTATGCTGTTGTCATTTGCTCTGCATTCCTTAGAAATCCTTAATTTGGACCAGTATGGCGAGGTTCCACTTACCCAAATATGTATTGCAACAATTTTCTAGGTTATCTTGTTTGGCAGCTACTGTTATTTTCTACAGTGTTCAAATGACAAATTAGATTACCACATAAATTATACCATTAGTTTGTTAATAGTTTGTAATTAAAAATGACTTAATCTGTATTTTATGGATTTTACAGATGGGAAAAAATAGTCTCAGTGAGAGCCCACTGTAGTCCCATGGAAATGGGTTTTGAATAAAGCAGAAGAGCAGCGTGGTTGATAAATTAATTAAATAAAAATGTACATAGCTGTGATTGCTTGGAGTTTGTAAACAGCCAAGCTCATAGTGCACAGGAACACATGGATGCTAACTCCAGCACTGCAGAAAGCTCTATTGCAGGTTGTGTGCTTTCATTTGTGCTTCTCAGAGAACACAACTGCAAATCAAAAAGAAACGTTAGGTTTGTGTCACATATTGCACAATGCATGTTCCCCCGACTCTGAAAGTGAAGATTTGAGCTGCTGCTGCATTTCAGTGTTAGTCTGGGTGAGCAGGAGCTCATCTCACATGTTTATTCATAAATCCTCTTTATATGAGTGCAGTATGGGTCCTAAAAAGTGTCAAGAATGTGTTTAATGAAGGAGAGGGAAGGAACTGAAGGGTATGTGCTAGATCTTTAAAGCCCACTGGCATTCATAAAACAGATACAGGTGGGACATAAACTGCAGGACTAGATAGGTAAGGAACTTGCTTATAAAATCAAAATGTGTTTTATACTGCTGGATGTGAGAGGTTTGAACAGCAGCTTTTAAAGGTATAGGTGCATTCTAAGAATATTCTTTGGCTTAGTGTGCATTATAAATGCATTTATGTAATCCAAGAAATATTGTCTCTATTTTTGCTTGAGATGTAGTAGCAGAAAAGTAAAATGGTAAATTCCATGATCACTGCTTCTTTCTTTTAAAACTTCACTTGGAAAACGCATTTTAATAGTGGGGAACAGAACTGGCTTCTCTCAGTGACACTGCACAAAGACAGGACAGTTTCCTTAGGAGTGGTGATGACTGGAATTTGTCAGTGTGAATTTGGACTTCCCTTGTGTTCTCAGCTCTGTGAGCACTCCACAGCTGCTGCAGGCACTGCTGCATCCACATGGGCTGAGCTTTGTTACTCAGCTGAGTCAGGTCTGAGCATCCTCCTGCCTTCACTGGAGGCCTTGCAGCAGCTACAAACCCCTTTGCAGCTTAAAGGCACACGGTGGTTGAGTTGGAGTGGGCTTTGGGTGGGTTTGCCACCACAGATCTGGGCAATGAACGTGGCCTGGGCAGTGTTTAAACAGAAATAAGTCTGTGCCCAGAGCTCCTCAGTAAAACCCCCAAGAACACCCCAGAAAAATGGTGAGATAGCACATGCCTTCAGTGGTGCAGGATCCCATCGTCCTGGGGCAAGGCTTCATATCCCTGCTTCAAAGTTTTATTGACACTGTTCACTTCACTGATGGGATGAACCTGCCCTAGGGCAGAAACAGGCTGGGTGGAAACTTTATTTCATGGTTTATTTTAATATTCAAAAGAGGGGAGACCAGGCCTGAAGGAGTCAATAGCTGGCCTTTCTAGGGAAGGTCTGGTTTGTTCCAACAGCCTGAATGATGCATTTCTAGTGTGCATTTCTAGTCCTTTACAGATATTTAAGGACCATTAAATTTCAGTCATTATTTCATTTTTAGAGAGTAGAAGCCTTTGTTCATTGGGTGGGTGGCTGATGTGCTCTGCAGCTCATTTGGCAAAGGGAAACACTTATAAATTTTCTGTTGGAAGTACTGGGATAAAATATTTTTTTGGTGTCATTTAGACATAGCATAATTGCATGCTCCTGACGTTACCTGACATGATTATGGAATCATGAAAGACAAGAATGAAGCCAGTAGCAGGAATGACTGTGAAATTAGGGAAATGCAAACCTGCTGCCTTGCAATATCCCATGAAGTGGCTCTGCAGAGTTGCACAGGTGCTTGGAAATATCCAAAAAAAAAAAAAATCAGAGAGAACTGATAGTAATTGTGTAACACTAGAAGCCTTCAGCAACGTAATTTACCACCCTTTAGAAAGAAATTTCATCAAAGGTCCTCATCTGTGCACCTCACAGAAATAGCAGGAGCCTAAATTCGGCTGGTATTTGTCACAGAAATCTAAGACTGAGTGTGAATTTTAGACTGAACACATCTCAAGACTCATCTAGCTTAAGGAGGTGTCCTAAACATTTTTTTTAATATGGTTTGCTGCTTTGCTTATTATTAGTATCTCAGAATGAGTGTGTATCCCACTTCAGGCTGGTGGAAAGGTTAAAAGAATATTTTAGCAGAATAAATAGCTCTTGTTTGGGAAAAGAAGGGGGAGGAATCACAAGGTAATTTAAATGTTCGTGGTTTAGTTTTTAAAAATTAATGGGAACTTGAAGTTTGCCTCTTCCTGAAGGAGAGACTAAAATTACATGTGCTACTAAGAGCTGAGGAATTTGTATTTTAATAGATTGAAAAAAGTGAGTAAACTGAAATATGCACAAGATTGGGGTGTGAAGGGAAGGTGCTGCTTTGAGGACTGCTTTGTGCCACATGGATATAAGTTCGTACCCACCACCCCCAAATAAACTCAAAAAATCAAATCTCTTCCTTAAACTTTAGAGCAATTCTGCTTTTAATAATGTATGAATTTAAAATGTATCCTTTCAGTACAAGAGTAAATAATTTTATATATATTTAGAATATAGTTTTGGGATATTTAGCTCCAGCCTGTAACCTGGATGTACTATTAATGATGTAAGTACTTTCAAGGAATACTAAGTTTTTCACTGTTGAAAGTGAGATGAAAATTAGATGTGTCATAATGCTGAAGTCTTGCCTAAATCCTTTGAGAATGGTTTCTTTAGAAAAGAGGTTATGTGTAACTATAAGGACATAAATAGGTAAGTACACAGTGTGTGTATATGTATATTTACACATGTTATCTGTCACTCAGTATCTGCATATTAAAACATTTTAAATAAAACCACATTAGAAATATTCTCTTGCTGACAAGCTTTAAGTTAGAGCTGTCTCTGTCACTGAGGGCACGCCTTCCCTTGCAGGGCACTACCAGTAGTGTGTGTGAATTAAAAATACCTTCCAGCTGGGGGCTCAAGGAAAAACCTTCAGCCTGAGAGAAGAGCTAACAGCCACACAATTAGGGGAGGAAATAAATAAAAAAGAAGCGTAGACTGTTGTTCTAGAAGCCTCTATGGGATGTTTTGTGGTGTGAGTTGCTGTATGGGGCTGGAGACCTTGAGGATCTGTTTTGTCTTCCTCTCACCTAAAAACCAGCGTAGCAAAATGGAGAATTCACATCATATTCAGGAAGAAGAAATCCAGTTACTCAGGCTGACACTTGCTTAAAGCTGTGAATCTTGATGTTTTAATCTTGTGCCTTTTGGTAGTGCTTGATATTCATAACTGGTAGGTTTGATAAATTTTTAACAAGGAAGTTGAGGATGATGAGAAAACACAAGGGGAGTTTTGCATTTCGCACCTTGCACTCAAGCCTTCAGGTTTAATTTTCACTTTCTGCACCAAGAACGTTCCTTGGAGGAAGATTGACTAGATCTCATGTTGCCCTAAGCTGGCTTTAATCCATTAAGGTAAAATAAAAAACCCAAACCTTGCAGAGTTAGCTTTCAAAAACCCCAATTTTAGTAAAGGCAACAATGGTAATGCTTGAGATCCAGAAGAGATCCATTTAGGACTAATATAAGTATATGTTTTTACTCATAACCTATGGGATAAATCTTGTAATTTCTGCATAAGTAAAATAACAGATATATCCAGATGGGAATACAGTTCAAATATATGCCTTGCCCTAGTTGTATTATGGAAAGAAAATCTAATAAAAATAGATTAAAAGAGAAGGCCGATAAAAATTGGAACTGAGACACCAGCTAGGAAGCACAGTTCAATTTATTTTAATTTTTAGTATTCTTAATCTTTTATTCATAATTCAGAAAATTATATTAATATGAGATTGGAGTTCCTGAGTTGATTTGAAGGAAACCATCAGCTGCCTTTCTGCAATTGTAACTATTTCCTTTCTGTTGCACGGGCCTGTTTCAGTTAATGGATGGTAACTTACACAAGCACCACAATTATGAGTATGCTACAAGTCCTTGGATTTACTCAGAGGTGCACATGGGCTCTAACATTCTTCTCATTAAGGATAAATTAGAACTAGGTTATTAGAATTAGGTAAAATGACATATGTATTAGTTATTTTTAAAGGGATATAACACGTTTTTCATTTATGTACAAAGTTCTATTAATTTAAATTCTATTACTACACATTAAATTTAAATAAAAGAACCTAAGCATTAGTGAGTTGACTTTAAAAAAAAAAAATCAAGTGCAAGCAGTTTTTGGGAGCCTATTGCTGCTGCTGTGTCTGCTGTCATGACACAAGTTGTTGCTTCATTTATTTCAGGAGCCTTTGTCTGGCATATCAGGCATGCACCATTTGTAGTGAAAATTTCATCTTTTAAAACCCAGGTTCAGGTTGGCTCAGTAACAGAGTCAGCAGGGCTCCTTGTCTGTGGGCACAGCCCAAACAACTCTGGCAAATTAATAATGCACGGGTGTCCACGACAAGGTGGTGGCCAAACTTTGGCCACTGGGCTAAATTAAGACTTGGGAAACATTAGGAAAATACACATTTGTTTCCTCTATTTGAGGAAAATAACTCCTAAATCTTGTAGGAGAATCAATTGCAATAAAACCCCAGATCTTTGTAAAAAGCTGTAATTATTGGTATTATTGTAATTATTATTGTAGTTATTAAGGATTCACCTGCTTCTGAAGTGTCTTTAAAATCTTTTGGCACCCTTCTATCTTCATAGCACAAATTCAATAACCTGTTTGGTGTTGTTGTTGTTCTGTGTTTATTTTAACTGGGCCATGTCTTACAGACTTAGTGCAAAATGTGTGAATGAGCAGATTTGTTTCAGATCCTGATTTGTACAGTAGAAATTATGTTTTCTATAATGAATATATTAAAAAATTGTTTTGACACATTAACAAAAACTTTGATGGAAATAGAGTTCTGAGGGAAATATTTCTGTATAAAATACCCCTAAATGATGGGGTGCAAGTTTTTATTGTTTTTTGACTCTCCCTTCACATCTGGATCAAATGAAAATAATTCAGGAAGCATAGATGCCCTTCCTGGAGCTAAGTTCCTTGAAATTCAAATTATAATGGTATAGAATACTTTCTTGGCATAAGGGGATGTAAGTGATAAAGATTTTCTTTTGATTTTCATTGAATCTATTGGAGAGAAGCAGTGGTTATTTATGTTGCAGTGCTGGTGGAATGATGGTGAGGGATGAAACTTACAGAAAGTTATTTTAAAAATACACAAAATTATGCATATACATGCTTGCCTTCATGTCTCATCATTCATTCCTTGTGATATCTTTGTAACTTCTAAGAATACTGAAATTGATTCAAAGCATATTGAAATTTATAATTTTGAGTTACTGTTAAAGACCAAATGATGTTCAATATGGCAACAGGAATATTCTGCTGGCTGCAAGCTTCTATTGGCTTGATTGGAAGTCAATCAATAACTCTGAAAGGCAGTGCTGTGCTGCTCTCCAGCTCTGATCACTTCCTGATCAATTCACTTGCTGATGGGAAATGTTATGTTTGGAAGGATAGATTGTTGAATAAACTAGAAAATGCTGTTTAGCATGAAGGAAAGCCTACATAGAAAAGAGAACTAAAAATATCAAATAGAAATGGAATAATTATCTGTTCTCAGCAGTTCTGTTCATTTAATATATTAAATTAGGTGAAGCATTTAAACTGGTTTCTATGGCATATTATTAGAATTTGTGGATAGGAGAAGACAGTCTGTAAAAATGCTAGCATTGGTATTGCTGCTGGGGATAGCTTTAAAAACAGGGTACAAGGTATTTTTCTCTCTCCTGAGCAATGGGGTGGTGTGACACTGACGTATTTTCTGAAAAATATCTTCACTAAGATTTTTGTTGAGAAGCTGAGAAACCTCAGAAAAGAAATGTAAACAATGATTATCTGATGGCTGTGCAATGTGGTCTGGAGATGTTTTACCAACAGGTGAACCTTTGATTGGTCCATGTGGATTGTTTTACTTGATGACCAATCCCAGTCCTGCTGTGTCAGGACTCTGGTCAGTCACAAGATTTTGTTATTCATTCCTTTCTAGCCTTCTGATGTCTGCTTTCTCTTTCTTTAGTCTAGTTTAATAAAAAATTTTCTTTTAATATAATATATATCATAAAATAATAAATCAGCCTTCTGAAACATAAAGTTAAGATTCTCATTTCTTCTCTCATCCTGAAAACCTTCAAACACCACCACAGTGGTGGGGAAAAAACAAAACCAACAACAACCCAGTGAAATAAAACAGAGCAAGGGAGAATAGTCAGAATGGTATATGATTCAATACCAGTCCTGGATTGCTTTTTTGGGTAGCTAATGAAGCACAGAGCCAGATTCCACTGCTGCCATAAGTCAGAGCACAGCCCACTCCTGTTCCTGCAGCAGGGTCACGGGGCAGGGAGGGGACTCTGACCTGTAAATGCGCTCCAGAATGCAGCACTTCTAGTAAATGAGCTCCAGAAGGGGGAAGGATGGAGACACTGGGTTTGATTTTGCAAATCCCAGGCTGCACAGTTGCTGCTGCATCTCCTGCAGGGTTCTGCCATCTGTGGGGGCTGATCTATTGATTGTTTGTGGCCAAGGCATGAGCAGAGACTTCACCACAATCAGATTTTTAACTCTATTTTCACTTAGAGTCCTGTGCCAATGCTTTCCTTAACAGATTTAGGCTGTTTCAAATCTTGACAAGCTGGAATTATTGTTGTTTTCTTATTTGAAATATTTGCAGTTTGAGTTCTTAATGGTGCAGTTCAGTTTGTTCCAGTGTCTCAATTAGCTTCCTCCCTCAAAGTTCTTTAGGTTTCTTTGTGTGGAAATTTGCATTTTCATTTAATATCATTATCCTAATGACCACATATGATCATTGTTTCACTTGGTAATTATTTTAAATAGGTAATGTATAAACCTGTCATTTGATTTAAAATATATATATATATTTAATTTTTTTTTTTAATATGGCTTAATTTTGCCAAATTTTCCTGAGAGTTGTTTGAAATTACTTTCTCCTATCACCATCATTTCAGTCTAAAATATTTTTATTTTTTTATAAATCAAAACTAGTGGGCAAATGTGTAATAAGAATTTGTTAGCTATGAAAGACAGATGTATTAAAGACCAAAAAATAGGTATCTGGCTTAATCCAATTTGAGAATAAATGGAATGTTTTGCTGGAGAAAAAAATCCAGATTCTGCTTTGATACCAATAATGCCACAGAGATCATTGTAACAGTTGGGATGGTTGTGTTCCTGGACTTCACTAGTGAGTATATCAGGCTTTGAATTCCTCAGCTTATCCTCTGCCAGGGACAGAAAGGAAAAAAAAATGAAAAGAGCCATAGGGCTGTGTTTAATCTGGCACTGTTCCATCAGTCATTCTTATAGCTCATGAGGAGCTGGCACCTCCTGGAATCCTCTCAGCTGTGAGGACTCTGGTGCCTGCCATTTCCCAGAGGTTTAACAGGATTAAGATGCAGAAACGTGTGGCAAAGTCTGGGTGCATGCAAAAAGCAATGATTTACCAGAACAAAAATCTGAGTTTGCAGTGATCAAAGGAACTTTTTTAAAGTGCTTGAATTTGAAGGAAATGAATGCCAGCACCTCTCAGAGCACGGAGCTTGCTGTCGTTCTGTTGTTTCCCTTCCTCCTTCAGTGCACAAGTGCAGGAATGTTCACGAGCCCTCTCTCCTGTGCTGATCTCAGTGCCTTGTTGGATGTCCACGGCCTGCATTCCAGCAGGATCACTGCTAGAGTGAGATCCCTAAATTATTGTAAAACCAAAGCCAAGCACTTCAGAATGCTCTCCTACTATCTTGCAAACTCAAAGGAAATAAAAATAATCCTCCAAATGCTTCACTCAGAGTTGCAAATTAATTCATCTGATGTATTTTGGTCATTTTCTTGACAACCATTTACAGGGCAGACTACTGAAAGTTTTTCTGGAAATTGATGGGGTTTTTTCCTGCAGCCATAAATACTTTGTTTTTTCCTAGATAATTTTAACTACAGTAATCAGGTTTTCTGGGTGTCCTAGCATATTTATATGGATAAAATGATGAAAATAATCAATGGAGAATGGTAAGAGTAAAGTAAAAAATAAACTAGATTTACTAGCACAATATGTTATTGACCTAATGAGATTAGATTGTATTCCCAATTGCACTTCAGGGAGTATAATTCAATCTGTACTCACTTGCAGTTGTTTAAAACACTCCTCTTGTTCTTAATGCTATTCAAATGCTTCCCCATCCTTAAATCCTGCCCTTTTTCCAAGAGGCATCTACAGCAACTCTGTCTCTGTTTCAGAATGGGCTGGGGGTGCCTGGATCAGTCCTGCTCCTACAGATTATCCCAAAGCCATAAAATAACTGGCTCAGTGGAGATGAGGAGATGATCAGATCTAATCTTTGCTTGACAGTGGCTCTAATGCCACTGGTAAATCAGGTCACTTGTGGATTTGTTTAGAAAAGTCTTGAAAACCTCTGAAAATGGAATTAATGTAAAATCTCTGGCACGTTCCCCACCTGGTGCAGAGCTTTTTGAAAGTCTGCAGACTCAGCCTACCCACCTGGTTTGATTTGCTGTTTTAATGAAGCTGAAAAGAGCTGGGTTTTGACATCTTGCAACTACTTTACAAGTAGTAGTAGGCTTCTGTTAGGTTTTCTGTAGCCTTTTCTCTGCCAGACTGTGCATGTCTGTACCCTCTCCCTCTGAGCTTTAGGCCCTTTGTCACCGTGGCATCATCAGGACCTGCTTCAGTTTTACATCTTTCTTAAACTGGAGGAGAACCAAACTGGGTGTGGATATAGTCTCAGAAAAAAAAAAAAAACAAAAACCAAAACTATTTAAATAGCTGATCCAACAGAGCAATCACTCATGGGAATACCTGAAAATATCTGCCTGTATACATTACTTTTTAATACCAGCTGTAGTGCTTCTGGTGTTCCTGTCAAGTGTTAACACTAGACACATGAAAAGAGTTGGGAGCTACAGGCTTTTTCATTAATCAGTAATATTAAATTAGTTGGGTAAATATTGCTGTGCTGGCAGAAATTCAAGACAGTCTGAAAAGGATGCAAAAACTGATCTCAGCTTGAATGAAGATACTGGTCTGAGTCCCCATGGGGGGATGTTTAATGAGGAAGCAACTGTAAGACAGCAATGCACTTTTTGTGGAGATACTGGCAAATGTACTGGGTCAGGAGAATTTTTAGGCTCCTTATAAGAGCTGTGGTATCTGATCTGGGAATGGTCTTGGGAATATTTCAGGTATCCTTTGTCACCCACATGTTTTATGAAAAATCCTTTCCTTAGGATTTTTCCTCCTGAGAAGCTGAGAGGCCTCAGGAACAAACTGCAAACAATGATTATCTGCTGCTGTGGGATGCAGCAGGTGGATCTGGGATTGGTCACATCTGGTTGTTTCTAATTAATGACCAATCCCAGTCCAGCTGTCCAGACTGTCTTGGTCAGAGACAAACTTTTGTTATTCATTCCTTTTCTATTCTTAGCCAGCCTTCTGATGAAATCCTTTCTTCTATTCTTTTAGTATAGTTTTAATATAATATATATCATAAAATAATAAATCAGCCTTCTGAAACATGGAGTCAACTTTCTCATCTCTTCCCTCATCCTGGGACCCCTGTGAACACCATCACAATCCTTTACTAAGAAACAGCTCTCTCAGAGCCATGGCAAGATTCTGGGGGTGGTCTCGTGCAGAGGCAGGAGCTGACTCGATGATCTGTGTGGGTCCCTTCCAGCTCAGGCTGTTCCCTGATTCTGTCATTGATTTGCTGCTATTGGGACAGCCCTTCAGAAAAGGCCCAGGGGAAAAAAACAAAGGTATTTGTCAACCAGATACTCCAGGGAGATGTATTTTAAATCTCAGGGTTTAAAGTGTTTGCCTGTGTTCGAAAGGAAGTATTGATTGCCACTGTAATCAAAGAAAGATTGTATCGGTTCTCACAAGCACTTTCCAGGCAAACAAGGTGAGGGCTGGTGAAATGGCTTTCCATGCCACAATAGGAGTTATATTTATTGATGTTTCCCAGAGCCATGTGGACTTTGAGTGGGATCAAGGCTCTTCTCAATCAAATTTTATGGCCCGGCTTTATGTGACTAATGATTTTGAAATAAATAGTTTGAAAATAATATTGTGTGTTGCTTACATAACTGCATAGATGTTAATATTTATTACGCTTAAAATTTTTAGCAGTGAGTCAGTGAATATCCCAGAATTGTTTGTCTTGTTTTCAGTTCCTTTCCTATGGTCTGAATCACAGAGCTGTATATATTCTGTGCCTGTGAACTAAAATATAACACAGTGCTGAGAATGCTTTTCTTTTCAGGGGTCTGCTGGTCATATAGCAGAGTTTGTTACCAGGGTTTGTTCAGCTTGGAAATAGTGCAGTGGAATTACCAAACCTTGGATCAATTGTCCTCCTTAATCAATAAATCTGTCCCTGAACTGGTTTTAGGGAAAATCACATTTATAGACTGAAGAGTAAAACTTGCCTGTAGTTTACCTGCTAATTGAAATGACTGTGCACAGCAGTGTTTATATTCTGTTGCCTCTTGTTTGTGCTGCTTTTTTTCACCTCATGAATTCTGTCCTTGTGTGAAATATCACTGTACATCATGCAGAGAGTGTAATTCAGCCCCTTCTCATGTCAGACTTGTGAGCATTAAAGCAATATTATCATTTTTCTAGGGCTAAGCCACTGAACCACAGTGGTTTGTCATTATCTTTATAACTTGGCAAATATGGCCAATCCTTTCGACTCCTGAATTATCAGATGTTTTATGAGCAGATTTCTTTTTTTTTTTTTTTTTTTTTTGGTGATGTATTTCATTGTAAGGAAATTATACTTAAGCAGAAGTCATTTGCCTGAATTCACACTATTGGTTATTGCCTGTGGTGACAGTGCAGGATTGCATTATGCTTTATGACTTTTTGTCTTCTTGAATAATGACATTTCTGTTTAACAGAAACTGTGCTGGAGCCTCAGTCAAGAATACTGAGTATGAGATGAACTAGAGGGTTAATCAGGAATTCCTCAGAGAGTAGTAAAGCATACACGTTTTACATTTATGGACACTGAACCAGATCAATTTTTCAATTTTTTTAATGGTATGGATCTTTCTTGCTTTATTAAATGATAGAGCTGGCCATATATATTCTTGTCATTAATCAATAATTTCTACTGTTTTAATTTTGTGTTATGAAAGGCAAGAAAGCTCATGTGACTTAGGGAATACTAAGTTGACTCAGGTAAATGATTGCCAAGGGATGGCAATTGATTATGAAATCTGGGAAAGATCAGAGTGAATCTTCCCACTCAATCTTTTTTTTTTTTTTTTTTTTAATCAAGCAGAATCAGATTTGCCAAGTAATGGAAACAAAAAGCCTCCACTTAAGTCAGTTATTTTCAATCTCAATTAAAAATACCGTTCTTGTCAGACTGTTTTTAATCTAAGTATTTCTGCTGGTCTGAGCCTGCTGCTTTGTGTACTCAACACCTCTATTTCAGTGGTATTAATGATATGAAACCTGGAGTAGATTTAGGCAATGCATACCTCTCTGTAGGGTTAGAGTCCCATGTCTTTACATGTAATAAAGTTCTCTGCTGGGCTGGTACAAGTTAAACTATACCTCTGTCATATGATACAAAATAAATTTTAATTTGTTGGGTTTTTTCTTTGTAGATGATTGGTGTGGAATTATCCATTATATTTATAAATGTATTTTTACTTTGGCAGCTAAGGCCAGTCATGTTGTAGAGGTGCATTTTAGTTTGATGGATCAGCAATAAATGTTATTGCCATTTTCAGGAGTGCTTTTTGCTTATCAACCTCCAGGATAATCCTTAGGTTTGTGTTTGAGGGAGGCGTCATTTACAAGGTCGTTTAAGGAGTAGGCATTGGTGCAGGATGACAGGAATAAATAATAATGATTCCTAGCAGAGTGTTCAACTGCTGAACTTCTTAATTTCAGTGTGCTCAAAGGTAAGGGATAGTAAGGAATAACAATCTCATTAATTGCATTAATCAGGGAGTTCCCAGCTCTGTGGAACACAGTAGCTTGGTTGTGAGTCTCTTGCACTCTAGAACTTCATCCAGACTGAATCAAAGCTTCCTATTCCTATTCCTATTCCTATTCCTATTCCTATTCCTATTCCTATTCCTATTCCTATTCCTATTCCTATTCCTATTCCTATTCCTATTCCTTCTCCATCTGAGGAGCAGAAGCAAAGGTGTAACCAAGGAATAGTGCACAAGGTGAGAATTGCAGCAGCTCAGGGGAATCAAAGGGAACACAGTAAATGCAGTTTATGTGCAGAGCAGGTGTTGGTTAAGCCTTAGGTTAGGGGTCCAGCCCCATTTTCCTTTCAGAGTGGCTCTCTCTGTGCTTTAATGTGAGCATAAGTGTTTCCAGATCTGGGCAAATGCACCAGTCATCTTCAGTTTATGGAGGGGAATATGGCACGGGCTGTTATTTTGGGAAGTAATGAACCAAAGCCCCTTGGCTTTAGCTGTGGCTCAGCAAAATTCTTAGAGATGACACAGCTTGGCTGCATCTGGATTCTTGACTGTACAGACTGGTTTGTTTGTTTAGTTGTTTTTTATCTCAAAACCCAGGATGGGGTTCTGGGAAACTGTCCTCAGGGATAAGGGCAGATAATAGAAAAGAGTTGATGGCCTTTAAAAGACATTTTTCTTACAGCACAAGAACTCCTGATTCCCATGTGTGAGGAAGTAGAATAGTATGAGGGAGTTAGGACCTCCTGGTGGAACTGAATTACAATGAGGAATCAAGCCTGGGAAGAGCATAGGGGTGTTGCTAGCATGGGATCAGGAAAGGTAAAGCTCATTTGGAGTTTGGAATTAGTCATGGAATTTGAAGAACTAAAGGAAGAGCTTCTATTGGCACGTTGGTCAGAAAAGGGAGAATTAAGAAAATATACCCACTCAGCCACTCCCAAATAAATCAGAGGAAATCAAGTGGCAACCAGCATGGAGAAGGCTGGGGAGTTTTTACTCACAACCCCTCTTCCCACATCTCACTGAGCCTCAAAGCAGGGACTGGGCAAACCAAGGCCCTCCTGTTCTGGAGGAGGTTGGGTTTGAGACCACCTGAGGAACCAGAACCTACTCAAGTCCATTGGAAAATAACAAATGTGTCCCAGGGTCCCGAGGGAATTGGCAGATGTAATTCCTAGGACACTCTCCATGACATTTGAAAAGTTGTGGCAAAGTCCTCAGTGATTGGATAAAAAAGAATATTTTAGAAAAGGGTGATAAGAAGATTCTGTGATTTGGAGATGCTTGACTTGGAGAATTTGAGGAAATGTTTTCCATTTAAAACAATCAATGTGTCCTAAAAGGAAGTTGTGATAGATTTCTTTCCTAGTCTGTCACTTCAAAATGTGGGGCATGCAATGGTGTTTTTCAAGAGCTTGAATCTACTCAGACAGGTAAAATGGTTTGTGCTTCATATCCAAATACCTCAGCCCAGCTCTTGGTCACCAGACCTTTAAAACTTTATTGGTGTTGGAGCACTTGGGGTTCATGCACTCTGAGAGCTTCTTAGAGCACATGATAAATCCATGAGCGTGTGTATGTGACCTGCTTTGCTACCTTGGCTTGTTTAAAAGTGTATTTTTATCAGGATGCATACAGTGCCCTTTCTGGGAGAGCTCTAATAATATGTGAAATTGTGGTGAATAACTGAAAAAATTATATTTTCTGGGTCTTTTATTACTGTAAAACATAAAAAGGAGCTTTGTGGTCCTCCCTATAGCAAATAGTGGGGATAGATGTTTACAGATATATATATATATATATATATTAAAATACTTAACTCATCTACTTCTAAATCATCATAAAGAGGTAGCAACTTTATGAAAGTAAAATCAATACAAATTGCATACGGCTCTTGGGATAGGTTTTATAAACTAGGTGTTTTTCTTGTAGTAACATAAACATCTATTAATATTAAGCCACTTCTTTTGCAATTCAATTTTAATCTTTCAAATATAGAACAGGGACTATTTTCCCCTTACTGTGTAATTTCAATTCCCAGTTTTGCTGATGGCATTATGATCATAAATAGAGATATTGAAAAAATAGAGGCACAAAAGTTGCTGAAGTGATTTGCTGAGCAGGCTGCATGTGCATAAGTGAGAGATGCTTAAGTACACTTAGAACTTTAAAAAATGGTCTCCTTGATCAGTTCTTTTCATAGTGAGGATGATGAAAATTTACTGGATTACAGCAAATATAACTGAGATTGTGACCATGGCGGAGATTTAATTTGAGTGCGTTTTTTTTCTGTCATTTGAGACTCCATGAAATGATCAATCCAGAAGTAGTGCAGCAATACAAACAATTTAGGAAGTTTTATTTTAAAGCACTTAATTCTACAAAGAATTTGTCTTGTGGGGTTTCTTCATTTCGTGGCTAATTTTACAGTTTGTTGGCTGTATGTGCAGATCTGTCCCTTGGGTAGGGAATGGATGTGGCCTGGTTATGGGACTTCCATGCAACCAGTATTTTAGGAAATGTTTGAAAAACAATTATAGTGGAATAATAACACTTTTAATGCCAGCAGAGAAAAGAAATGTCAGGTGTTTGTGGGTATTCACGTTTCAAGAATGTAAAATGTAGAACACTGATAGTGCTGGAATGGAGACTGACTGTGGGGACATTTCATAAACTTCAGTGCCACTTTGCTTACAGTACAACTTTATTCCTGCAAAATTTCTACTTGTGCAATTTTGCTGAGATTTCTGGAGGGTATTAATTTGCTTGCAAAGTTTCTGCATTTTTTAAACTACCCAAGGAATGCAGCTGACATTAATCATGAGGTGAAGAGCCGCTGCTCAGAGTGACAATAGGGCTGTGCATCTTACTCAAGAATTGCACACCAGCTGAAGTGACTAGAGTGAAATAATTTCAGAAGATAAAACACAGAGGGCTCTAATCCTATTAAAACATGTCAGTAAATAATAGGTTTTTGTTACTGGTTTAATTTCCAAAATTTCTGAGGTATTTAGTTAAACACTTAGAGGGACTAATTGTAAATGATATATAGCCATAGTTGCTTTGGTTAATAAAAATGGTAATACCTGTGCAAAACAGAACTGCTTTCAATGCTGTAATGTAATTGCATTGTGGAAAACAGCATAATAAAGCAGGAAGAAAACCCTAGGTATATGTAATTTCAGCTTCAATTTCCTCTGGATTGAGAAATACTGTCTGGGTATGGGTACCACTTTTAAACTGGTCAGAACTGCCTCTATCTTATTGCACTATTCACTTTGATTATTAATTCCAAGTGTAAAATTGTACTATTATTTTTGTAGTTTTCACAAGCTAAAATGAGATTTTTAAGCTGATTCTGAAATAATAGTTGCTTCTGAGCTTTTTCCTTGTACTTCTCTGTAGTGATTATTCATGGCCTGAGAACATGAAAACAAAATTAGGGCAGAGAGAAGTAAAACTGTCCTTGTCTACCCTGGGATATCCTATGTCATACTCAGGTCTTTGTGTGCTTCCATTCAGGACTAGAAATGATTTCTGGAGTCAGAATGCATTTTCATCTTTGAGATTCATGGTTGAGTTTGAAGAAATTCTAGGGAAGAGTCTTAGAAATAATCAGAACCCAGTGGTCATATTTCTGAATTAACTACCTGTATTTCTTTTTCCTGCCTAATTTCCTTAGGAACTGAGCTCATGTGAGAACACAGACTCACCCACTGCTTATCCAATATGTTCACAGCCCAAACATTTCATCTGGAATGTCTGCTGGGGTGAAACCTTCTGTATGGCATTTATTTTCACTTAATAGGCAGGCTTTTGCTACCTTAACATTGCTGTGGGAAAATCATGTTTATTGGTGTTGTTTCCCTGCTTTTTTAGGCTGTTGTCTTCTTTTTTTTTTGGTAGTAAATACAAATAATGTGTCTCAATATGAGCAGAGCACATTTTGAGCACCTTCTTACATGGTATTTGGACATCAGTGAAGAACATTATTTAAATCAGCTCCATTTCCTAAGTTGTGGAAAATTCATTGTGGAAGATGAAGAACAAAAGCAAAAGAAAAATGCATTTAGTTAAATGTAGCTGCCTTACATGATGCACTTGAGAGACACTAGCTCAGATCTCCACAGAAGTGTTTTGTTGTTTTGTTTTTTTCCTTGCAGGATGAAAATGTAGCACTCAGGAAACATGGATAATTGAGCTATCAAATAAGATAGAAACTAGTAGCAAATGAAATAAACTCCTGCTTTAAAGTCCCACAGCAAAGTCAAAATCTTTCTGGATAGACCCCAGTAACTCAGTTTTCAGCCTGGGAGATGAGAACTATGGAATGTTGTGGGCATGCAGAAGCAGTTTTGGTGGGGTTTATTCTACACTGTGTGCGCTGAGATTCTCACTGCTGGAATTCACTGCTCTGCCTCCCAGCTTTCCTTTCTGATCCTGTTCTGCACATGTTAACAGACAGCAGCAAACTACAGCACCATTCTAGGAGTGATTTTGCAAACGGTGCTCCTTTTTTTTTCCATATTAAAACATGGACAGTTAGAACACATGTTTTGCACGGTAAAATCCTGCTTTTAACATCTGATTTTCAATATTCTCTGGAATTTGTACCTATATTTAGAATAATCCTTGAAACCATTGAGCCTACTTGAGTGTTTCAGAATATTGTGTTCCACTGTGACATGAGGCAGATGGATTTCAGATTTCTGTTGTTCTTTTCTCCCATGGGTTTGTGCACATCTAAGCCATAGTCTGGAGTGAGTTGAAGAGATCAAACTTCCCCTTTTCTGTGCACAGAAAGGACTTTGCACTAGGGGTGGTGTGTGCTGCCACATGCAGAAAGCCAGCCCAAACTGGTCATGGTGTGAGCAGCTGGGGCAAAACAAGTTCTGATTTATTTGTGGTATGGTTTTTTGAGGTCTCTCATAAAACATCAGTTTAAGCCAAAGACTGGAAGTTAGGGCAAACAAGAATGTGATTATATTTTCAAATACTAAAAATATACAATAACTTTACTTTGTGAATGAGAAATGTTATTCTGAGAAAAATTCAACTCTGTAAGATGTGGTAACCACCTCCCCCTAGCCCTTCATGTCTTTTACATCACCAGAATTTCAATATAGGCATATTTCAGCCTCCTTTTATGGGCTATTACTAAATTATCTTCTTATGGGTGTTACTGAAGTATAATAGTTTCAAGTTTTCCTGTTCTATATACTCTATTTTATCCACCACTAGTTAGGTGCTCTGAAGAAAATAATCAGAAAACAGGTTTTGTGCTAATTCAGCCAGTCAGTTTAGCAGGGGTTAGAACAATATTATTCTGGAGTGATGTTTTATTGGTTTTGTTGGGTTTTTTTAACTAATAGAAATGAGATCTCTGATTCTCTGGTTCCCTCCTTGGGTAAATATAACCAGCCTAAAAGTGTCTGGAAATGTGAGATCACCAAGGATTCAACCTTATATTTTGTTTCGCTGCTGTTAGTTTCCGGTATCTCCATAATACATTTTTCCTTCAGTAAATAAAAATCTTGAATAGTCATAAAGTATGAGACAGAAGAAATAAATAAGCAGCCCAGCACATAAATGTCATGCAATCCCTCCCTGCAAGAGATCATCTGACCACAGGGAAATCACCACTCACTGCTGTGAAAGCTCTGAGCTGACTAATGAGTCAGGGTGCCTGTGAGGTGATGGAAATGGCTTGGAAAAGTCACCTGCAAGGCTGCCTTTTATGTGGATTTTCCTCTAATAGTTTTTTTAAAATTCACTTGTGAGTTGTACTCCCACCAGGCTTCACAGAGCTCTCCCTGCTACCACACACACACACTGCAAAGGCAAACACTGCACCACACACCTTGCAGCTTCTTCTGCACAGGGCCATTTCTACTTCAACAATTTCTTCTGCAGATTTACTTGCCACAGGAATAGCTTTATGTGAAATCTGTGAATTTGTAATATTCATGTACGATAAATTACTTTTAAATTGAATTTCAGGAATGCAATTGATTGTGTTTGCCTGGGAAGAATAAGGAATTATCCACAGAGTTATCTATAACTTAGAAATGCTGCTTCTGCACAAGTAGCAGAATAATTTGGGGATGTTTCTGATAAAGGGCAGTGTATTTCACATTGCCTTAGATTACTTGAGAAGCAGAAATGCAGTGTTTTGGTAAAGTATATTTTCAATCCATCTTCTAAAAGTAAGGTAAAGCTTGAATTTTCAAGTTATAAAAGTAGAAGTATCAAAAAGTTTCTTCCTTCATCTCTGAGACGTTTCTTCTTAAAATCTTTGCACATCTTTCAAAGACTCCTTTGTTGCAGGTTGTTGTTTTCTTTCCTAGTCAGCATAGATTTGAATTTCCTGTATTCCTGAGAACATTGCTCCAATGCATGCTATTGACCAGAATTTTCCAGTGGTTATGAAAAAAACAAAAAAACAAAAAAAACAAAGGCAGTCATAAGACATGAAATTGAATAAGTGGCTTGATTTTATTCTGGCATTCTACCTGCTTATCTGTAAAACCTTTTCTGCATCTGTCAACAGGGAAATCATTCTTGAAATTATTGAGTGGAAGTAAAAGGTAAAATCCATCCAGGAGGGACAAGAACATTGGAAGGTCCCTTAATCAGCTTTCTAATTTTCAGTGAAAATAGATTTTTTATTAGTCAGCAGTAACTTGTAACATAACATGGTGCTACTCACTTGAAAAAAATAATTTGTTTTTGATTGGCAAGGAATCAGCTGCTTTCTGAATGCTGGGTTAACAATTAATATCTTGCTTATGAAGCAGAAATTTACTTTTTCATCAAATGATTGAAGAAAGAAACTCAAATGAACACAAGAAACAAGATTTTCTGAGAAAAGACCCCACAGTTGGATTTGATTTGAAAAGAGGAATAGCAGGCATATGCCATGTGTCATTATAGGAGAGAACTGGCGACAGTATTATTCATTATGTGCTTTCAGAGTGCCCCAAATTGGAGTATAAGATTATTGGAAGTGGTTGATTTCCCCACATTACTGCTTAATAGTGACTAAAGGGCCCACATTACTCATATTTGCAAGGAAAATAGTGCCAAAAAGCAGCAGTGGTTGACTGGAATGTAATGTGGAGCCCTCAGGGTTTTAGCTTGAGATGCAGTTTAATTGTTTGTCTCTTGTTTAATCCAAATGTCCCTGAGTCTCTGAGGCTGCTGTGCTCTCAGCACTTGCAAATTGATCCAGCACTTTCCACACTGTTTACTGGGGATTTTTTCTTCACTGCTTTCTAAACAAATTATTATAATGACTTCACAGGCCCAAGTAGGTTTCCCTGTTTCTGGCTGTTTATCGTTACCAAATTCCTTCGTTTTCCTGCCAGCTTTGGTTTATTTCCTTCATCTGCTTAAACTTCTGTAATGCCATGGCAGGAAAAGGGTTAGAGCCTGATGTCACCACTGCAACTTTCCTCCTGCATTTCTAGAAAAACATGGGAAAATGGCCTAGCTGGGATTAGGGTGTGAGGTGCTGCCTCTTGATGATGAAATCTAAGTGTGATTAATTACTTTTAACTAAAGTAATTCATATTTTCAAGCAGTTTTGCTAAGGTACTTTTAGAAACTGTTTGTGCTGTGAAGTTTCTTTTAGTTTTAGGGGCATGTATTGCTCTACTTGGACAATGTTTTGCTAAATTGGTTGTGGGGTATATACAGAGCATTATTTAAGAAAAGCTAAATTAGAAACAACCTGAGATTTTCACAAATTTAACCCCCCCCAAAAAAAATCTATTTCTTTCACAATATTTACAATTTCTCTGTCAGATCCAATGAAAATAAGGGAAAATACTACATTGCTGTGAAATAAAAATCTTTTGTTGTGTGAAGGTGCTGGAGTGATGTGCAGAGGAATGAGCTGGAGTTCAGGGCTGTGCTGGATTCCACAGGACTTCTGTGATTCTGTTCCCAGTTGACGAAAGGGAAATTAAAGTTCGTTCTTTTTGCCTAGTGAAAATGTCAGGTCTAAGCAGGCAAGATTTTTACCTAGAAATACCTTGGGAAAGAACCTCAGAAATCACCTTGGCCATCTGCTTTAATTAACTGGACCTGGAACTGAGGGATTTGTCAGGGTCTGAGCCTGGCAAAATGCCAGTGCTTCCATGAGAACACCTCTTTTCCTGGTATCTGCTGTGAGATGTGATCAGAGACAGAGCAGAGCAGGCTCTAACTTATGATTGAAAGGAAAAAACTTTATTAACATAAAACTACAGGGAAAAAACACACAGAACACAGGATGAAAACCTTCCAAATTTCCTCCTCCTCCCCCCACTAAATTTCCTAATTCCGTTGCCACCCTTTTGGATAATCAATTCTCAGTTCTTTGAGAAGAGAGGAGTCCCTCTTGCACCACAGACTTCACCCAGGAAACAGTCGAAACTTCTCGTGTTTCCGTGTCACGGGTGGCACCGCCCGGAGAACATTTTGCCATCGTGACCTCTTCCTTCCATGTCCAGTGCTCTCACCACTGCACATGGACCAGAGCTACTTCTAGGGTTTTTCCCTTTAAGGATGCTTTGCCCAGTTCCAAAAAAAGAGCACAGTCCCTCTCCCTTTGGGACACCTGTCCCCCCCATGTTTCACCCCCTGGAGCTGAGGGGTCTCTTGAACAGAGATCATCTTCCTCTTCTTCTTCATCGAAGACGGAGGGCACCACCACCACCCTCCTCCCCCATCGTCTCTGTTCACACACCTTCACATCACCGCACTCTCCTGGCTCTGAGCCATTGCCTCCCCCTAGAATGCAGTCTCTGCGTCACAGGAACTGAAGGGTTCTGTCCATAGCTATCCAAGAAAAGTCCAGCCAAAAGCCACTCCAGCATCTCCTCCCACCTAGAATTCTTCTCAACTTCTCTCAATCTCACCAACTCCAGGAGGAATCAGCATTTGCAAGGTTTCCATCGTCCCAAGAAGGGTTAAAAGTCCCAGGCTCTGCCGGTTTGGTTCATGAACTCCCAGGGCTGGCTGCCCTGCTGGGCACCCCCTCCCTTCTCCTTCACTCCAGCCGCGCTATCACAGGCACAGGCTGCTCTCCTCTCTCTCCCTCCGGGGGGGAATGGGGGATGGCTGCCCGAAGCCCTCGCAGTGCAGAGCTCCTCCACCCTTCGGCCCAGGCCTGGCCTACCTCCCTCCGGCCGCATGGCTCCCCTCCCCCCTGCCCAGCTCGGAGCTGGACAGGGGAGAGGTCTCCTCTGGTCCAGGGCCGGAACTCAAAAGGAACTTCCAGTGGGAGTTCACAGCTTTTAACCCCCTGTGTTCTCAGAGGCGTATCCATGCCCTCAGTGGACAAACCAGGTGCCAATATTAAAATCTGGACACCGATTGGCGTGACCACACCATCCCAAAAAAACCATTTCCTCTCAAACCATGACAGATTGAAAAGCTCTATTACAAACAGGGGGATGAGCAAAGGAAGAAATGATTCCTGCATTGTGATCCTGATTTCTGCCTTTCCTGCAATACCTCACACATTTGAATAAGGTTAAAAGAAACTCCAGATTGTGGCAATGATGTTTCCAGGTTTTGAATTCAGAGGGATTGCTGAAGTCTTTGAGTCAACATGTTGACCGAGGAAGTACCTAGGATTAACTGCTAAAATACATAAATATTAACAAATTAAACCCAAGATTTTAAACATATTCAGAATAAACTGAACTGTTCACCTGATCCCTGAGTAGCACATCTCGTAATACTGATGTCATTGCTGTGTTCTTCAGAGAGAAAATTACAGAGAAGCATTTTTAATTGTTATTTTTTCTTTAGCTTAAAAGATTAAATTGCTGCCTTATGATGTTCAGCAAAAGTTCCAATGCATGTTTAGAACTTCTGTAGATCAGAGTTTTTTTCTAGTGTTTTTGAGAGACATTGCTCCCTGAATTCAGCCACTTACACAAATGAAGTTACTTATTACATTATTATTTTAAATTTCTCCTTTTCAAAAATTACATTTGCAGTTGATATTTCTGCAGTCCAATAAAGTGGTAACTGTGCACCAAGGACCATAATCCTGGAGAATCCTTGAAGTGTTGTGCAAGAAATACAATGGTTTAATATCAGTAAAGGTGTTTGAGGTGATTCTATATGAGCATTTTTAATGTGTAGGAGAAATTCAAGATGCAGAGAGAAATTGCTTGAGTTCGTTTTTAGATGAAAACTCAAAATTTGGATATAAAAACTTTCTAGAAGGAGGAAAACGATGTAAAAAGCTGCAAATTACATTTGAAAATCTGAAGGATTAGTTCAAGCAAACATGCATGGTCATGAAATAAGCTTTTATTGATCAGTTATTAGGTGATGAAAGCTCCATTCCATTGCTCTCTGTAAAACCCCACTGAATAGATCATTTTCCTTCCACTTCCATGTGGAATGAATGTTTTTCAAGGTTATGTTTTTCCCCCTATACAGTTTAATATTGTTCTTCCACCCTTTGGGCAAAGAAAGGACATCTTTGGTTATGTGATGTTTTTTCCTGAATCAAAAAATGCTTTCACTGTGTCAGGATTGCAGGAGAACAAGTGGGGAAACCTTGGAGCAAGGGCTGAGCTCCACGCTGGGTTTGGTCTCACAGACCTTGAGGAGCTCCTGGCCTGGCTGCAGGACCTGCCCAGGAGGTGACAATTGCTGTCCTGTCCTGGCCTCACAGGTCAGATCCACTTGAGCCAGATTCCTCTGGCCCTAAAATCTCTGGGCTGCCTTCTCCTTCCAGTCCTTTCTTCCACTGCCTCTGGGGCATTGCCTGCTCCCCATGCCCAGCAATGTTTGGATATTTGCCTTTATGCTGCTCTGCAGGAAGGCACTGCCCAAGCATGCCCCAAGGATGTTATCTCTTCATGTGAGATGTGGTTTTCCATTGCAATGGTTCAGTAGAGACAAGGGGCCTTGTTGCTT
This sequence comes from Haemorhous mexicanus, assembly GCF_027477595.1. NCBI lineage: Eukaryota > Metazoa > Chordata > Aves > Passeriformes > Fringillidae > Haemorhous > Haemorhous mexicanus. The sequence goes on from NC_082357.1 coordinate 3,965,812, forward strand.
TTTATTCTGTCTGAAGCATCAAAGCCAGACCCAGCCAGGAGCAGGTGAGTGTGAAAAGAGCTCTGCTGTCTTGCTGCTGTGTCTGGTTGTCTGGTTCACACACCAGTGCTAGGAGCAGCTGACCAAATACAGGACAGGATTTTATTTTTTTTTTTTTCCCTCAGATCATCTGGGATCTCTCTTTGGGTCTTGTCTGCAGCAAAGAAGATGATCTGAGTATCATAAAATCATCTCCCTGCCATTTTGGGAGTGGTATTTGTTATTTGCCCTGCTTAGGTATCTGCCTTTTCACTTTCTTCCACTTCTCCTGCCCTCTGGAAAGGATGTTAGGACTGATTTAATGGCATTAACGGTGTTCTGGATGCCAGATCAGATGGTTTGAACCTGTCAGTCTTGGGTTTCTGTGAGAGCTGTGAGGGCAGGTGTTCTCAACCTGACTGTGCTGGTTGGTCACTGTCACAAAAATCACTTGCATGCTCTGTGCCTCAAAACTCCCAACAGAAAAGCCTGGATGCTATTTAGCAGCCTCAGACTCTATATATTTATTAATTAGAAGTTTAATCTAATTAAAATACTCGTGTCAAGAAAACATAGTATTTGGATTTGATCTTCCACATTTGAGAGGAAGATTGGAACTCAGTTCAGGTGTTAATTACTGTTCAAATATTGCATGTGTTTTGTGGAGTGATTACATGCCACTAATCTGTGCATTGCAGAGTTGTTGTCTCACCCTTGTTAATATTCTCCTGTTACTTCTTTCCTGACCAATGGCTGTGGTGCTTTAGCCATTCCACTTTCTGCAAGCCTCATGCTGTCCCTGTTCACATCTATTAATGCTGTGTCCCAAAATGCAGAGTGTGTGAGGGAATGCTAATTGAAATTCCTGTATTCATTCAATTGAATTTGCTGTGTTTATTCCATTGAAATTACTGTATTCATTCCATTGAATTTGCTGTGTTTATTCCATTGAAATTCCTGTATTCATTCCATTGAATTTTCTGTATTTATTCCATTGAAATTCCTGTATTTATTCCATTGAAATTGCTATATTTATTCCTCTGGCAGGAGAAGTATCAGTGCAGTGTAGCAGTGTGTCTCAGGGCTGGAGAGGGTGGAATTCACATGCACAGCAGCAGCAATCCACTTTGTGCTGCAGATAATAGGAGACAGCACTTTGCTGGGGGCAATGACTTTCATGTCTGCTCTGTTGTGTGAAGCCAGAGCCCAAGGCACTCAGATAACATACATTAATAGGGACAAAACTTCCAGTGTTCTGGGAGTAAATATTCACCACTTCTCTGTTAATCCATCCACTTTGATTGGGGGATACAAAAGCAAATGGAGAAGTGTCTGCTTCTCTGCAGATGGAATGTTTGAAAGTAGAACTGACTACAGCAAACAGGCAAAGCAGCAGTGCTGAGAGCATGGAGCTGTGCAAGGGGAGAAATTCATGTCACCTGCACCTCTGGGGGTTAGTGGAAAACCCCAGCTGTATGTGTGTCTGGAAAAAAAAAAAAATCTCAATTTTCCCTCTACTTTTCACAAAAGAACAGCTAATCTGGATTTCAGGTTCATGGTAGAAAGTTTCTGCTGAGGGTTTGCTTTACCTGCACAACATTCTCAGTGCTTGCTTCTGTTGGCTGAAAAGTAAACCTTTTCCAAAAGCTAGAAACTTGTATTCTTTAGCTAAATAAAATGTGTTCTTCTCATTATCAGTGATCCCTTCAAGGTAGGAGTGAGCTGGGTTTGCCATAACAGCAGACACACCTGGGAGAGCTCTGCTTCCACCTCACAGAGCTCTGCTGCTCTGTAATCAGTGCAGCTGCAAGCTAAACTTATCATTTGATGTCATTAACAGCAGTTTGTGCTAATAAAAACTTCTTGAGAGCTTCACTCTTCCCAGGAATACAGCATCCAGTGGGCTGTTCTTGTTTCCAGGCTCACCAGAGCATGGGAATGGTGCTTTTTATGGCAGGGCACAGAACAGGGACCAGGGCAAAGGAGAGCAGCTCCAGCTGCTCAAGCAGTTTTGCTCCAGCACATAGATGTTGTGCCAAAGAGTGAAACAGTGTCCTAATGATGTTTAGTTGAGCTCTAATAATGAACTAAATGTAACCTGCTGTATTGTTTTGGGTGTTTTATTAGCTGTAGAGTGGCTCAAATCTAATAGTTCAATGTATGTGATATTGCATAATCAAAGATACAGTGTGAATCTGTGTTTGTTTGCATGGCTTTGGGTTTGGTGCAGAGTTATGCCCACTGACAGTAAGAATTTGCTAAAATGTTTGGGAATATATTGTAGCAACATGGAGTATCTGTTTGTAATGCCCTTGTACATAAAATATGTGGGGTTTTTATAGGAAATCTCTTGGATATGTTTTGAAAGAGGTGTTGTCTGTTCTCTGGAAAATAATTTTGTTCATTTGAAAGAGCATGTGAAGTACTTCAAATGAAAGGATTTGAGATAATCCTGTAAGATGCAATGAGAAATCTGATGAAAAACCATGGAAAATTTGGAAGTAAAATATTGTTTTGTGGTCTCCATTTCAGCGTGAAGAACACAAGCCTGTAGTGTGTTTGTTTCTAGCTCAACTTTGCCTGACTTCTCTTGCAGTGTCAAAACCTTAAAACCCTGCAATAATTTCATTCCTTTTTCTACTCACTTCACTACGAGGCTAAAAGGATTTTAATTAGACCCACTCCACAAGCTGCATGAGAGCATCAGCAGTGCCTGCTCATGAAATGAAAAAGGAAATGAAGCAAAAAGATGCTGGAGTCTGGGGCACGTTTTATTGGGGTTGACAGTGGTAACTCATTTAGCAGGACAGAGGCACTCTGTTCAGGCCCTGAATTACTGCTCAGCTCTGGGCTCTGTGTCCTGCAGAGGCTGCATTAGAATATCAGAAATACTCTGGCTTTCCCTTGGACGGTTCTGTTGAGCAGTGTTTTGGCTAGCACACAAATTGCATGTAAAGTGCATTGTTTTCCTTCCTCCTGGTTTTTCCCATTCAGGTTGCAATAGGAGATTTTGCCATTTAGAGCAATGTTATCCATGTGGTATTCACAAATCTGGACACCAAAGGGTAGCATTAATTTGCTCTTTTCAGTCTTTTCAGAGGAAACAATCAAGTCCTTCTAAAAATGATTCAAAGTTTCAACTCTGAAAAAAACTGGTTAAATTACATCAAAATGCCCAGATCTAGTGTGGAATTGTAGCACATAGAACAAGAACTGCCATCATTCCAGCTCTGAAAGATTTTGTACCAGTCTATTGGGCCTCGTTTTGTAATTCACTAATTTGATATTCCAATTCTGTTTGATGTTGTTCCTGCAGCATCCCTACCTAAATTAACAGTGCTGAATTATAACCAAAGAGACCCATCTTCCACCCACACTTTGATTTGTCAGAAACTATTAAAAATTAGTCATTTATTATTTAGCAAACCATTATTGTGTGTTTCCTCTGATCTGTAAGCAAAATTTCGAGGAATTAAAAAAATTTAGAAAATGGCAGTGGAGGTTGACATGAAATCATCACTTCCCAACAATTAATAGCTGCATAAATTATGAAGCCAAGCAGGCTTTTAAAATTTATTTTAAATTTTATTCTTATTCTTGGTGAGTATGAAGTGGCCTGTTTTTCAAACTGAGCAGGCTCTGTCTCTGCTGCCTTCCTTGGGAGGAAGGACACATTTACAGGTGCATTTCTCTGCTGCTCTGCATTCCCACACAGGGCTTGGTGCCTGTTCAGCTGAGCAAAATCCGTGGTCATTATTAAAGCAGAACTTTCCAGTGTCTGCTTCTTTAATCCATTCTTTTAAATTAGACTTACTTTTTGTATTTCTAGTATGGTCAAAACTTAAAAAATGTGTTTTGCTTCTTTCTTCCTCACTGCCTCCCCTAAATCAGGCAGATGTTGTGTCACTTGTTCCCTCCAGGGCACAAGGGATCACATTCCCCTCTTTCTTCAACGGGATTTATCTCAGGAGCCTTAGCTTGAGTCTTCTCCCAAGATTAAATTTATTAATATTCATTTAGCTCATGTTTCCTCAGAAAGTAACAGGCTAAGATGCCCCTCAAACTTTCTGAATTTTTTCTCTCTATCAGATATTGCAATCTAATCATGAGCTAAGAACTTGGAGCTCTTGCAAGACATTTCACACACCCCCTTCCCAAGGAAACTATTGTGTGGGCAGTGTAATATTCCATTGCAGTTCCTGAGTGCTGCCTCCTTACAGCAGCAGGGCAGAAGTGTCAAAGGACTTGATTTCAAGGATTATTTGCTTTTATTGGAGCAGGCAGGCCAAGGAATGAATTTAGCTGTCGAAAGGAGCCATGGTTCTGTTTGTGGCAATTTGTTCCCCAATATTTAATTGTCTCCCAGTCCCCAAACAGTCTCTGCCTTGCCTTCATGTGTGTAGGACGAGTGACATTGATGACCCCTGCTTTAATCCTGGAGCTTCAGATACCTCCTGGTAACTTAATAAAAACCTTTTACCTGAGACAAAAAGTTTGCAGCCCTCGACTTGATTGTCCAAAATAACTGATGCAGGGAGCAGTCAACTATCTCTTCTCTTTTTTTTAATGCCACCCATCTATTGGCAAACAAAGAATGAGTCCAGGCTTTGGGGCTGGATACAGGGAAATATCAAGGGTTGGTTAATGCCTGTGAGTTCAGAATTGTTACAGGAAGGCAGAGACCCCGAGGTCAGATGTGGCAGAGGCTGAATGTTTTGCTGATTTGATTGCTGTGGTTCATATTATGAGTGTCTCCTGTCTCTGGAGGAGCATTTCCCAGGTTCTGGAATTTGTGTGGTAGCCTGTACAATTCATCCCATCTCCTGGAGTGATTTAGATTAGTGTGGTCTGCTTAAAGCCATTCCTGGAGGAATACACACCTGATGACTTGGAGCAGGCCAGTGACATTTTTTGTTACTTGTTTTGTGCTCAGTCATCAGTTCTACCCTGGTTTGTTAATGCCTTGAAGTGCAGATAAAGCTGCAGTACAGAAATAACAGAACTTTGAATTTTAAGTCTCTAATTACTGGTGTTAAATACATCCACTGAAGGTTGGGGGTCTGTTCCGTAGTGTTCCTTCTTTTTTGATACTTGAATTCTGGAGTTGAGAAATGGCAGCCTGCCTGGCTTAAAGATGGTCTGGGCTTTATGCTGCACATTAAAACTTAAGGCTCCCTCACCTGGATACCCCCAACTGTGCTCCCAGGATCCACCTCTGAACACCAGAAATAATAACCTGCTTTCCCCAGGTCCTGGAAGTCTCACTGACTCAATTTTGAATTTGGGGTATTTAAGATGCTGTTGGGGGAGGGAGAAGTGTTTAAAGTGAACAGTGAGAAAGTTTTTGGAAGTATTTTTTGGATTTTTGGGGTTTTTTTCCACCTTACTCTGTAGTAACCCCCTGATCTCTGTATAGGAAAATACCTTAATATTTGCACACAGTTGCTTACAGGGCACACCCACAGATGTGTCTTACATCAAACCCAAGTTGTGGGGTGGTTTTCCAGCACTCCCCAGCCATTGTTCACAGCCAGAAACAACCCACTCCTGTTGCCTGCTCCTACAAGCCCCAGCACATGCAGTTTTTTGAAGCTGAGCTGAATAGCCTCTGATTGACATCTCTTGCTAATGCTGCAATCAGATCAATTGCTGCCCATTGTGCCACTTTTTCACAAAAGGTCCATATTCTGGTTGCTTCTATTTGGGTTTGGCTGCCTTTTTTTTTTTTTTTTTGTTAGTTTATTTGTGTCTTTGTTTGCTTTGTTTTTGTTTAATTTTTGTTTGGGTTTTGTTTGTTTTGTGTTTGTTGGTTTTTTTTCTTTTTTTTTTCCTTCATCTGCTTCTGAAAATAAACCTCAGATAACCAAACCTGTTCTTGAGAAGAATTTAATGCTATTGGCAGTTATAACTATAACAAATTTCCTTATTTGATTTTTCTTTTTTTTAATTAGTCAATGTAGTCAGCTTAGTATGAGTTCACATATTCTATAGCAGTGCAAAGGACTGACTAATTGTAATATGATAAAAGGCAGAAATTTTGCTGATATTTATTAAAAGTCAGTTGGAAATAGGACTGCTTTGAATGTGTGATAAATGGATTTTATTTTTCTATATTGTTAGTAAATAAGAAATTATTTTAAAATCACCCTTTACAAAATTAAATGCTTTCTCTTTTGTGTATTTAATTAAGACTTTTTCCCCTTTGAAACCCATTTAGTGCTGAGCAGTTTCTGTGAAACTGGACCCAAATCCTTAAGAATTATTTGCCTTTAACAGACTGGAGGCTTTAGTTAGCAAAAATCTAGCCTTTTCAACCTAAACTAAAACTTCATTTTCTCTTGTATAGATTTATCAGCTGGCAAAGCACACGGTGTGCAGCAGTAAAGAGAACTTGCATGCTCTGCTAGTGAACAGCCAAGGGCTGTTATTTTCTTCAGTGTATTTCTTCTTAATTTCATAGCCAAAGACCACATGAAAAAAAAAAACCCTGCTTTTCAGGCAAGAGGAAAAAGTGTTCTTGTTCACCAGAGGAAATGTCAAAAGCAGAATTTGAAGGAGGGGGGTAAAATATGTGGGAGTGAGAGAGGAATGTCTTGAGTTTGTGGTGACAGGGAATGATGGGATGCAGTGAGAGTCAGTTTCAGAAATCACCTTCTTTTAAGGCCTATCTACTTAGTGTATATATATATATATATATATATATGTATATATAAACCTGTGAATGAGCCTTTTCAGCCTCTCCTGAAATGGATTTAGAATCAATGAATAGAATATATTAGTAAATCAGGAATTGTACCAATTTTGGCTGCCACAAGCACCTTGGATTGGACCCTCTAGCCCCACAGGTGCACTCAGGGCAAGCAGTAATTATTATCCAACTATGTTGTGAAGGGAGAGAGGAACTTGGAGAAGTAGAAAGCTCTTCTGAGTTGTAGGAAAATACATCCAAAGGTGAAGAATGCAAGAATTCTGCTTGCCCCAAAATGTTTCTGGCTGCAATCTTCTCAGCTGCCATATCTACCCACTCTGAGCTCTTGAGTCAAGGGCTGGGTCTCTCTGTCTTTCTCTGGGAGTGATTTCCTGGTGTCACTGTGCAAGTCTCTCTTTGTTTCCAGTCTAGAAGGATTTGCTGATTGCTGGCAATTCTTTGATCACTTCTTCAAACAACTGATCGTAATAATTATAATGTTCTTATTTAATGAGGCAGCACTCCTCTAAGCAAATATTATTTGCTAAGGACTAAGCAAACATTACTTACGGCTCAAGTGATTCAGGTACAGAGAAGTTTAAATCATCATGTAGTACCCAAGGGAGGGCTGCACTATTTCTGTCTCAGATGTCTGAGAAAAAATACGAGTGCTGCATCCTATAAGATTTGCTTAGTAGACCTGATGCTCCTCAAATTACACAACTTTTTATGCATAAATATGAGGACATGGCATGGATCTTTGCTGTGATGAAGTAAACAGTTCCTTCAAGATCTACTGCAAAGTATTCACATATTTTTCAGTCCATAATCTTTTATACTTTTCGGCTCAACTCTCCCTTCTTTCTCTCTTCAGAAAACAAACAAACAACAAACAAACATGCAAAGTTTTCTCAAGTTTGTGCATGAGGACCATAGTTTTTACAAGGCCTTGTTTATACCCAGTTTCTTCATACAACCTGTTTTGGTTAGGAATAGGAGCAAAAAAACCCAACTTTGCTAATTAGAGCTTTTTAACTGAAGTGCCTCTGCAATACAAAGCCCTTGGAGTGACAGGGTTACATGAGAGGGATTGTCTTTGACAAGAAATGGCTCATTTTGTTCCAGAGTGGATTAACCCCACAGAAGGTTTGTGCTGTTGACCTGTTATAACTTGGGGCAGGATGCCCCTGGAGCAGCAAAGGGCAGGTTGCTCTTTCTTTGGTGATTTTCACACAAGAATGTTTGAATTAACCTCTTGTACAGCTTCAGAGTGCTGTCCTCCCAAGCCTTGGCTCCCCTATGGCATTGCTCTAGTGGAGCTAAATTCAAATTAACACTGGGAGTGGGTGGGGGCATGGAAAATGTGCAAAGAAACGCTTTAATTGTGATTACTATTTAGAGTATTGAGTAACAGCAAAGTTATATTAAGGTTAGTCAAGTGACTTTATTTACTTAATTTCCTTTTTGTTCCTCCAAATCCTCTTGGCCTGAATTTCCTGGGGGGCCTGTGTGGTGATGCTGGGCAGGACATTGGTGGCAGTGTCCCCAGAGTCCCTGTGTGCCAGCCAAGGCAAAGGAAAACATTTGCTAGCAGCATTCTTTGACAAAGCAGCTGATTGTGTTCTCAGGGTACCCTGCTCTTCTCCCTCCCTGAGAGCATCTCCAGCCATGAGATTCTGAGTGCTGCCTGTGGAGTGCTGACTGCCCTTCCATGCATGATTCATAAGGGCAAAGGTCCTGAGAAATTTCCACATCATCCTGGACCATTCTCTGTTTTTTAATCTGTGCTCCTTCCCCTCGTATCACACCACGGTGCTTTTCTTTGCACCTCACAGCTCTCCCACACCACTGTCCTTTTCCCTTGCATATTTACCTTGTTTTCTCTTTTCCTTATTGTGCCTGAATTCCTTGGTACAGAGAGGGGAACTTGGTATTTTTCTTTCTTATGTCTGTCTCTGCATCAGAGACCATGGAATATGACAGGAATTTATACCAGGGACTGATTGTGTTCATTTCAAATGGAAGTGACCTATGGGAAAAAGGATTTATTGAAAGGTAATGACATTTGCTGCTAGTTCAGAACTGGAGGGAGCTGCAGGGTCACTCACTTCAGTGGAAGGGGCAAAAGGTTGAAAATGGATGAAGTAGATTAAGACCATCATGTTCAGATACCTGTTTTTCTACTTGAAGCATAGAAAATTCTAGTAAAAGGGCTGGGAAAAAAAAAAAAAAAAAAACAACAAAACCACCAAAGGCACAGCCAGAGGGGTAGAATGTAGAACAATATCTTTAAAACTGCTAAATGAAACCAAAATGGGGATTGCAGATCTTACAAAAAAAAAAAAAAAAAAAAAAAAAAATTTTTTTTGCAATGTTTTCTAGCAACCAAGTAAAGAAATTATTCACTGCTCTCATTTTTAAGTTCAGCAACAGTACTGAAGAAAATCAGCTGGGGAGAAAAGGAACTTTCTTGGTCTCTTGTACATGTGCACCACTTTATAAATGTAAATTTTGTATGAATGTATAATTTTCATGACTGGACATTCAGAATTAAATGTATTTTTTAGATTCTAGAATCGGGGGTAGGGATTTCCCCTTGAGAATTAAGATGTCCTCAGAATGGATAAATCTTATTGTTGACTATCTCTAGACTGAGAGCACTGAGCATGATCAAGTTATTTTTCTATCATGATTGCTTGATTGAATTTGTTTTCTGAAGATCTGAGGATGCCCCTATTGAAATTTCTGGGAATTGTTAATTCTGAAGTTTTAACTCTTTGCTTCCAAAACAGGGAGGTTTTAGAACATTGTGCTTGTATTTATCTAGTTTGTTTGCTTTTATATATTTTTTAAAAAATACAGAACACTGCTGACTTTTAGGAATTTCACCAGTAAAAACATGTATGGAGGGGTTTTGTGTTAGGGGTTTTTTGTTTTTTTTTTTTAGGATACCTTTTGTTTCCAGATTCCTTCTCTTTTGAGATAGATTTTAATTTTTTTTTCCACTAAGGTCAAGCTACTCTTGAGAAATTGCCAAAAATCTAGAGTGTGAAGCTTGTGTTTTGAAAGGCAGTGTTTCAACCACTGAAACAGTGGTGAATTACCTCGTTTTCTGTAGTGTTCCATAATTTCCTAAATGAGTCTGTATGTGGTTATGACCTTATTAAATCAGTGCAATCATAATCTGAATAATTTACTAGTATGAGGTAATTATAAGGGTACTTTTAAAAAAAAATAATTTAGTTTTGCCTCTACTTAGAACTGCTTGGAGTCTTTAAAATAAATTTCATGGTTCAGTAATTTGAGAAATCATAAAAATTATTGCAATTAAGGAAGTGGTTAATAATGTCTATCTTGTGTAGCTGCATTATGGAAACCAAAGTGATTCCTGTTTCAATTGTAGAAGTGTTAAGTTTAAGTGGTGGCAGGCAAATGGCTCATGTAGGGATTAATGATGGAATCAGACAGTGGAGCTGCCTGGCTGCTGGACCAGGGAGATTTTCACTGTTATTATTATTATTATTCTGCAATGGTTTTGTGGGTTTTTTTTTTTTTTGTTTTTTTTTTTTTTTTTTTTTTGTTTTTTGTTTTTTTTTTTTTTTTTTGTTTGTTTGTTTTTTGTTTTTTTTTTTTTTAATACTGGAGGGAGTTGGGGCTGGGGCTGGGGCAGCCCTGGTGGCTGCTCTGGGGCAGCTCTGAGCTTACAGGCTGCTCACTCAGATCCCAGGGGCTCTGGCACTTCACAACAGGCTCTGCCAACCAATCAGAATGAATTCCTCTGTGTCACCAAAACTGCAGGAAAAACAAAAACCCTCCAACACCATTTTTAGTGTTAGAGAATCAAGGCATTACTCCGTTTCCACCAGGATGTGCAACAGAAATTATTTCATCCATGCATAGCCTGGGCTGTGCGGAGGAAATCATTCCAGGACACACAAAATTTACTGGATTTCCCCCAAACTTTATAGAGTAAAAACAGAAATTCATGGTTCACTGTTCATGGGTCCCAATTGACACAGTTCTCAGTGTTTGGTTTCCTCTTGCTTACAGGCTTCTTCACCCCCAATGCTAATGTTCTCCTTCCGTGGTTCTCTCCTCTCTCCTTTCCAGAGCAGGTGTCTCTGACCATGCCAGGGGAGATGCTTGGGGTTGATGGTTGTTATCTTTTGTGGATCTTCTGTGCCACTCCCAGTCTGTTGAGATGTTAGCTCATCACTCCTTGAGTGATGAAGCAGTGAAGCAGTCCTTAAAAAGAAACTTCAATTCTGTTCCCCCAAGGCAAAGGTGAACAAGACTGATAAAGTTACAAAAAAAAAACCCAAAAACATTTTGTATCATTTTCCTACATCTGGAGCACCAGGGCTGTGTAGTTCAGCACCAGGGTGGCCAAAGAGCTGGAGGAATTGGTGGGGGCCCTTGTTGGGGTCGGCTCTGTAAAGCTCACCAGAAGCAAAGGAAGGTGATGTAAAATGCGATGTAAACTCCTCTTTATCCCTGGCTGATTTAGGGCTGCACACATCAGGTGCAGAGAAGATGCTGTTCTGAAGGGGAGTCACCTCAAGTGTAGAGTTTCCAGTGGAATAGAAGAGCTCTGAACTACCCTGTGAATTTGCTCAGAGCAGTCTCTGGACATTTACCTTTCCAAGCTCTGCTAGCACGGTCATCCTTCTCCACAAAGCAAATTTTATAGAAACAACCCAAAAACTATTTCAAAAAGGCAGAGTCTCTCTTTGAATGATGAACTGTCCCAAGAGAGTAAGCTGGGGAAAGCAACCTTACAGCATTATTTAACCGAGGGAACAATGGTGGGAGGAAGGCAGGAAAAAGAAGGGGAAAAATACAGGGCAACTGCAGAAAGAGTTAAGCCATTTTTCTATTTACATGGTTTATTTCACAAGTGTCTGACTCATTGGGCATAACCAGCACAGTTAAATTACAAAATTACTATTTGGTTCTTTTTTATTGACTACAATTCAAAGCTGCTTCAAGCCTTCCAAATTTAATCCCCCCCAGCTCTTTGCCAAGAACATTACCTTTTATTTTCTGCATTAAACTGTGTAAGATACCCCTAAGGCTACATGCGAGCTCACCCTCCATGATAGGAGCTAACAGAGTGTATCAATTGTTCATGATTTCCTATTCTCCTGTAAATTGGGAGAGGCAGAGGCGGGAGGAGCACTGGAATGCGAATTTTGTGCTGTCAGCAGTTCCTCTGCAGGCTCCAGCTCAGGCAGTGCATAGCAAGGGAATTAATTCGCAGCTCTTCACTCTGAGCTGCCGTTTAGCAGCCTGTCAAAACTCAAATAATCAGCGTGTGTTTTGATATGCTTACTTTAACTCTTGGGATATTCTCTCTCTCCTGCCCCTGCTTGGTTCCAGTGAAGTTCAGAGGAGACAGCAGGGACAAAAAGCCCTTTTCACAGACACCATGCAGCCTCTCAGGGACACTTTCTGAGCCTTTGGCTCCTGGAAAACTCATTGGGTTAGAAGTAGCAGCAGTTTTTTATGGGTTTATTTCAGGTGTTTGTCTCTATTATGCTCCACCTCCCATTCTCAGATGAGAATTTCTTATAAATTTATTGAGTTGCAGGTGGGAAATATTTATTTATAACCCTAATTGCCTGATTACAGGATTTTTTTATTTGTGGAAATTAGTGCTGAATTTATGCTATAAATTATAACAGGTGCCTTCTTAGGTATATTTTGAAAATCAAATACAAAACCTATTTTTAATGTAATTATATTTTAGAATGCTTCTGCCAATGTTGAGAAATTGCTGTTTAACAGCAAAGACTGGGTGTGAATTGGTTTAGTTGATAAGGTGGTGTCAGGTCACAGGTTGGACTTGAGAATCTTCAAGGCCCTTTCTAGACTTGTTGATTTTGTGATTCTGTAAAAATACTCAAATGAAAATATTTCAAATACTGCAAAATCTAGCAACTTCTCTTTTTGGTTGTTTTTTTTCCAAAACAAAATGTAATTTGAGTCACTTCTTCTCTCAACTTTTCTTCTATTTTGTTCACTACTATAGACACTATTTTCCAAAATGGCCCACAAGACAGTTATGGACTTTCCCTATTTCAATGTTTTAAAAGATAATTTCTCCTTTAAGTTTTGATGTCATTTTGAGTTCAAGATGGAGGTCAGGTTGAGAATAAGGTTATGAGGAAAGACATGTATGAATACATTCAAGCAGTTGCATGTTTTAGTGTTTTCCATCCCATCAATAATGTGTTTAGTTCCTACGGTGTGTGTGGGTGATGTGGCATTAACAGCAGCACAATTATTGAAAACTTCGTGCTTGCTCATCAACTTTATCAATTGTTAAATCTGATTTGTTTTCAAAGCAAAGTTTGTTTGTAGAGGAAAGACACAGTGTAAGAAACCAAAATGTTGCCAAAGTAGCATTGCAGAAAATATGTGAGCAGTGATGGTGATTTATTAAAAAAATATGGATATTGATCTATATCCAACTGTGAGGGACAAAAATTCTCTAACAGTTTAGAGTTAGAAAGTGTTTGTTTATTGTGGGATAGCTCCCAAATACACACCCAATTTACAGGTGATTACAGAGTCCTGTTATCTATACAGGTATTGAATACCCAAAATACAAATGCATATTCATAACTTTGGCACATCCCATTCCCTGCTCTCTATGGTAATTAGTTCAAAAGCCATTAACCATGGGCAGTTTGTCCCTTGAAATGGGTCAGTGGTCCCTTTCATGATGAGGGGTCCCAAAATGAGGAAGTAAATGAAGTCTTCCTCGTTCTGGCCTTTCTACCTTTTCAATGCAAATCTGACAAATGAACCCTTGGTAGAACTCCCATTCCCTGCCTTCAGCTGGGTTCAGAACAGAGGAGGCCTACAATTGTCTTATGTTCCTAAAAGCCATTTACCAGTTTCTATATTCTTCATTAAAAACCCAGCTAACCAAACATTACATTGACAAGCAATCAATTATTAGTTAACTACTAACTCTTAACTTCATCAAGGCCCAACCATTTATTTTAATTAACTCAAATAAAGCTTATCTCTAACTAAAATCTTAGTTCCTCTAAAATTCTAAATCTCTAAATTCCTTAAAGTTTATGTCTCAGTAGTAGCTTGAGTGTAGATATGCAGGAGTGTGTGTGTGTGTGTGTATGTGTGTGTGTATATATATATATATATATATATATATAACATATAACATATACATCACCATTGCAACTGAATGACCCAATTCTTTGAGGGTGGGCAGGCCCTGGCACAGGGTGCCCAGAGCAGCTGGGGCTGCCCCTGGATCCCTGGCAGTGCCCAAAGCCAGGCTGGATGGGGCTTGGAGCACCCTGGGATTGTGGAAGGTGTCCCTGGCCATGGCAGGAATTGCCCACATTTGTTATAAAATTGACTCTCCTATTTAATTTTGTCATCAGACTGTCCTCTCCTATTTAATTTTGTCATCAAACTCTTCCCTCCTATTTCATCTTGGCCATATATGTTTTAGGAGGGTTCTTTTATTTGTTTTAAGGGTTTTTTGTGTGGGTTCTTTTTAGCAGTCATAAAATTTGCTTCTCATCCTAACTGTTTACAAGTGATGCTTGCTAACTTTGCAAGAGCTAATGGGTCTGTGAATCACCAAGGTGAAGGCAAAGTGCACAAACAGCAAGGTGTTTGCTGCCAGCTGAAGTTGTTGTGTCTGCAGCTGGTGCAGTTTTTCCAGAGAGAATCATAAATAAGTAAAGCTGTGTACTACATCTCAGCAATAATCATGGATTTCTTTGTAAAAATTGAGATTCAAATTAGAGGTTGATACATGACAGTGTCTCCAGTACTGCTGTTTGCTGGAGAATGGATAAAATGGCCTGTGTTGTGATTATTAAACATATATATATATATATGTGTGTGTGTGTGTGTATACATGTGTGTGTATATATATATATATATATATATATATATATATATATATATATATATATATATATATATATATATATATATATATATATATAAAAGGATTCTGTTCTTGGGATTTTCTGACATTCTTAAAAATAGTAATAAAATAAAAAAAAATCTCACGGCAAGAAAAAGCTCCAAAAGTAAAGCAACAGGAGGGAAAAGGAAATGAGATTGTGTGATTCAGGGGCTGATCTTCAGAAATCTGAGACTATTTCCCAGCTCTGATTGTCAGTCTTGTCTAAGTTGGGGAATTGGTTTCTCACCCAAGTCAGTGGCAGGCTCCAGTGTGCAGTTTATCCCTGGCAGAGATGTGCACAGCACAGCCTCCCTGTGTGAGGGGATCACTGCTTTCTCTGAAAAGACCTCCAGGAGAGATGGGTGCCATTTGATTATTAAATTTCATCACACAGTTTGCATTGTCTTTAAAGACTTTGGTAGCTTAGAATGAGAAGTGAAATGTATTGACCAGAAGAGCTAATTTGATCCAATGTATGTATTATTTTGAGAAATGCTGTTTGGTTGTTGGCTGCAAAGTAAACAAGTATTTAAAATGTGTAGGAGGCTGACATGTTTTAACAGTCTATGAATCTCCAGAGTCTCTCATCTCTATTTGTTAAATCTTGTAAGAGTGAAACCCCAACCTGAGTGCAATACCCAGGTGTCACTGGTAGCACTTGTCTCTCATTATTTAACAGATTATCCCGAACTGTAAGGTTGTCATTTTTAACCATGTTTCTCATCACTATATTGTTTAATCAGCCATCCAACCAGTTTTTTACTCAGTGAAAAGTACACCTGTCCAAGCATCACGATGCAAATTTCCACAGGGGAATGCTGTGGGAAATGCTATGAAAGAAACAAGTGAGTTGGATATTGTTATTGGTGGTTTGAAGTAAAGTTAATCTCCTGAGTTTACAGTCTTTAGTTGCAAACTTGCTGTTTGTACCTACGTAAAGGATGTCAAAAATTCACATATTGTCTTGTGTTTCTTACAATTTTCATGGAAATTTGATGAAATTTTGTGGAGATGTTGTGTAGTTGTGTCTTTTCCAATCTCCCTTGAGTTGAAAGGAAAGACAGAGTGAGAATTTGGAGATTTACTCTTTGGAGAAAGGAATGCTGAGGAGGCTGTGTGGTGCCAGATGGAGTCGGTGCACACAGACATCACACAGCTATTAGGTAGCCTCATGCACTGCCAGCATTCCACCCACCCCCAAACTGCAGCCTCTCTCCCGGGGCCGCGGGGCTGTGCGGGTGCCCGGCTGGGTGCCCCCGGCCCGGCCGACGACGGCCACACGCAGTGCCACTCCCGGATTCCCTCCGGAACCCTGGGCAGTGGTTACCGTCTGCGGAGTGGGTGGCGCAGGCGGGATCTCGGCTACGAGGTACCAAAGCAAAGGAAGGAGGAGTGGACGCCTGTATAAGTACCAAGGAACTTTAAACCTTCTTCCCCGCTGGGTTCAGGGACAGGTGACAAAGGGGATACGGAGGGGGGGCGCTGATAAAGGGAGTGGGTGTGATAGGAGGAGACACAAAGTTTACCAATAGCAAGGACCCAGGGAGGAGCGTGGGTTACAGCTAAGCCACTGAGGATCACACAGGGGAGGGGAAAAACCCCAGGGGCAAATCATACATCAAATTAAGGAATGACTGACACAGAGAATTCTCGAGATAAGGGGGGGGCGGAGGGGGGTGGCTACCATGACAGGCGGGGGGCAGCTCCAATAGGGAGAAACCATTGTGAGGGAAGTACATGGGGGGAACCAAGGACTGAACCATTATTGAGTTACAAAAGGAATAACCGATTCTGAAAACACACAATGCCACACCAAACCTCAAACTGCTTTGTCTCTCAATTCCATTAGAAACCAGTCCTTGCCTGAAATATTTATAACTGGACAAATGATCTCTGAAGTTTGTTATTGAGCTGCTGAAGCTCTGTCACGGAGCATCCTTGCAGACTGTGGCTGGTTTTGGTACTCTTTGTGTTGAGCATGTTGCCACTTGGGCTGAGAAATCTGTGGTGGAGCAGCACTGGGGACCAGGTGTTCATGGAACTCGAGTCCTGACATGAGGAGTGGGCTCAGATCCTGATAGGTGAAAATGCAGTTCATTGGGAACTCCTAAGGAAAGATCTGCACAAAGACTCTCCTTAAGAGCTCTCTGGAGGTTAACACAATAATTAAGAATAAATATTTGCCTGTCTCTACCCTTACCAAATGAAACATAAGCTTTGTTAGGCTCTTAAAAGTAAAGGAACATGAACTGCAATTTGTACACTTTTGTTTGGTGGATAAGATTAGTGATCATTAGGATAAAGGAATATCAACTGATGACAGACTTCCTGGGAAATAGTGATGCATTTGAGGTATTAGAGTTTCCTTGGTGTAGTTTGAAATCTCCTCTTGCTTCAAAAGAATGATAATGCCAGTGCCTGAAAGCTGGCAGATGGCCACTGTGTTGTCTTGGTTCAGATCTCCTACACAAAAAGATACAGAAGAAGTCATTCCTCTGGTAGAGTGAACTGGGAGGAAATAGTGTCCAGTGGTGGGGTTTGGTGTTGCTGGCCGGGGGCTATGCACAAACCACAAACGGGACAGGACTGCTGTGAAACGTGCCTTGAGCTGTTTTATTTTTCAGCATCAGTCTCATTACATGGTTATGACAATGGGAAGATGCCATCAGCTCACATCCCTGGCAGCAGACCAAGAATTTAATGTTACAACTTACTTTATAACTTTTTTGACCAATCACACAAAGCAGAAGCACATTGACAGTGGTTCCATCCAACCACTATAAGCACAGGTACCTTTGGTTAAACAATGCTTGCTTATTTAGAACACAATACCTGCTTGAAAGCTTTAAAACACAATGCACAGAGCTCCATTATTAAGCTTCAAACTTCCTAATATCTTGCTAGATAAACTTTTCTGCAGCTTAGGAAGTTATCCTAGACAAGCGTTAATACATGGACCATTGTTGTACTCGTCCTTGCTTTTCTACTTTTTAAATAATTTTTCTGCTGACCTATCTCATGGCTACTGCTTAGCTCTAATCACAGTTCTGCTGTCTCTGAGGCCTGCCTTTTATAGCTTTCCCCAAACCCTCTGATTTTGTGGATTCCTACATTTGGGATGAGCATTATTAGCTCACACCACTGAGGTTACCTCATGTTTCACCCTGGTGTTTGTAAGAGTTTAAGAGTGATCAAGTGGTTGGATACACCACAGCCCTCAGGCCTGGGCATGGACTGGGCTCTTTGGACTTGTTAAAGTATGTGGAAGAGAACTGGTAAGAAAAATAGAAAAGGTGAGGGGACACTGCATGGGTAAGTACACAGACATAAGATTAAGGCCAGAGGAAAAAGAAGGCACAAGAAAATATCCTGTCTTAAATGCTGGCAGGCAAGAAAATGACTTGGAGAACTATCAAAAAAACTCTTTCCTTTTTTTTTTTTCAAGAAACAAGAGTGCCAGCCTTTTAAACAACGTCAACAGCAAAAGAGAAATAATCTCTAAAGCAAGGACTCAGTTAGACCCTAGGCTTAGCAAAAGGAAATTGTGTTAATTCATTACAGAGGTATAATTTAAAGTAAAAACCATTCCTCATGCTTGGCTTTGTCACTGCCACATGTGCTGCAATAATCTAAGCTTGTATAACACAAACATTCCAGAAGGGCATCACTCTATTATTTGAAAATATCTAAGGCAGATAATCCATCATTTTTTTAAAGTTTAGTTCAGTATTTAAGTAGACATTTAGTAATGTGAACAATTACCTGTTCACAGATTCTTTCCGTGCTCTAGTTAATTGTGTAAGAGGGAGCTCATTAAAGGAAATAACTCTGCACTAGTTTGTCTGAAGAAATGAGGTTGCACTAGGGATCAAATCCAGCAGAGGAAAAAAAAATTACTGCAATGAATGATGGGCACAAAGAATAACCCATTTTGACTTCCAAATCCCAGTTTGAGGTTGAGCTCAAAGTTAAAGCAACTTTGAGTGTACCAACACTTTTGATAAAAAAGTCTTAAAAATAAATATGATGCCTCAGGATACGAGGGGCATTGTTTTGATTTTACAGCATGTGAGTTGAGCTAAGTTGGGAGATGATTTGTTGTGAAATGATTTTTCGTTTTCCAGTCAGGAGCCCTACTTTACACATCCTCACCTTAGCACAGGAAGCAGCTTGTAGCCCAGAATTTCAAATTGTACTTAGGCACTGCATCTGCAGAAAGCCATGCAGCTGTAAGCCTGGACTCCTATCCCTGGAAGATAAGTAAGACTTAGAGGTGTGCAGCAGAGTTTTCCTTGGCTGCTGAAGCACTTGAGTGGTTCCTTGAGTGGCTCAAGCCCTGTAGAGCTCGCAGTGCTCATTAGCTGCTATTGATTGTGCTCAGAGCCTGAGCCTCTGCTCCCGGGGATGGAATCACTGCTGACAGCTCCTGCTCTGCTCCTGCCCGCGCTATTGACACGGCTGAGGCTTGAGGAGAAATAAAGTAAATTCTAAGCTGGCTTTTGTAGCCTGGGATGTGGTTAAAAGTCACCTTTGTCACCAGAACAGCTTCATTTCTCTGATTGTGTTGTGATTGGTGAGCAAAGGTGGCAAAGGCTCCTCAGCAAAGATTCCTCTGTGTTTTTGTTGGAATTATGACTTTTCACTCTTGGCTTGGAGTTTATAAATGCGGCAAAATATGCCATTAAACCTATTTATTCCATTTGTGGGTTCTCCAGTCCTTGAGTGAACACCAGTTCTGCTGCTGTGAGTGTTTCAGATAATGCAGCAAGGCTATAAACAGACAGATTTAACTTTGCTAACTCGGAGCCCCAGACTTGAGATCTTCACAGGCAAAACCTTCTGATTTGTTGAAGTCTGAACATAACCAGTATAGTGAGTAGATACAATTTTAAATCATCTTGGAATATATTTGATGAAAATAATTTTTGACAGATTAGATTTATATACCCAGTAATTCATAATAAAATAAGAATATAAACCTAATGGGTTATTAAGTAATTTTTTCATCTCCACAGTAAATTACTTGAAGATTTTGATTAAGTAGTAGAATATCAAGTTCCTTTAGCACTGCTGAGAAAAATAACTTGCCCAGGAAGGTTCTGTTTGTAGTGGGACTCACCTGAGAAATCTCTGTAATCTCAGAATACAGTTTGGAATTTTTCATCCACCCTTTGTACACACAGGTAGGAGCAATCATCACTCAGCCACTTTCAGATGATGAGGGTTTTATTAAAAATCGAACAGGAAAGTTCTTTCAATTTATTCTTTCTCTTATCAGAGTAAGTGAGGGAAAGATTAAAGTAAAGAAGGAATGTGTTAAGATGTCAATAAACTCAGACCTGTTGTTAGATGAAATCCCTGAGTTCTTTTATCAAGATTCCCCAGGGCATTAACCACCATCAGGTGGGAGATCAGAGCAACTACAAATACCCCTACTCAGCTGAGTAGAACACTCTACTGAAGACTCAGCAGAAAGCTTCATTAAAATATTTCTGGCAAAATAAGAGGATGAAATGACAAAATTTATTTTTAATGTTCCTTCACTGGAATTGCATATTAATCTCCTCTGAAATTATTTTTCTAACTTGTACAAGTTTTATTTATTTATATATATGTGTGTGTGTATTGGTGTGTTGTGCCCATATATAAATGCCAGTTTTTAGCTCAAAGCCTCTGAAAACAAGGAAATAATATTCCTGGGAATTCACATCTAGAAACTGTGTTTCCTGCTGTAAGCACAATACCAAGCTCTGTTTTATGAACGTGAGAAAAGCTCTTATCACATCAAATCAGAGTTTATCTCATGCTAACAGATGGGGAAACCCTGCCATAGTTCTGTGGCAGGAATTCACTGGTGTACTATTATATGCTCAAAAAGCTATCTTCAGGTGTTAGGGGGGAGGATTAGTTTTGGTAGGGATTCCACACAATGTGAAGGTGTTTTTTTTTTTTTGTTTGTTTGTTTGTTTTTTGGTTTTTTTTTTTTTTTTTTTGTGTTAGGATAAATGCTTTCAGCATGCTCTTGCAGAGAAGTAGATTTTTATACAGGGAGAAAAGGTGTTTTTTTTCTTAGAAATGTTAGATCAAAATTGTCTAAAATTAGATTCTTTCAATTGTGGGATTTTGTTTGTTTTTCTTTTAAAAAAACTTTTAGGAATGAAAGATCAAACTCAAGTTTTCTCAAAGATCTTGAACTTTTAAGCATTTTTTTCTACATGATCTCTCTCAGATAGTTTGCATTAAGGATCTGCATGTTTCTCTTATCATTTTTAGTTTTATGACTCTCCAGTGGTATGCAAAATTCATATTAATTAATATTCACCCATCAGAGAGGATGCAGGCAGAGAATTCTTGACTTTCAGGTGGTGGTGAATCGACCTTTGCTGCCTGGCAGACCCCCCCTGAGCCCCTCTCTTGCTCCCTCTCTGCAGCAGATGAGGAGGACAAAAGATAAAAAAGCTCCTGGCGCATGATGGAGCCAGGGAGATAATTTATCAGTTACCAGGGCAAAACAGGCCCCACTCAGGAAAGACTAACTGCATTCCTTGTCAATTAAAAACTGAATTGGATGGTGAGAAACAAAGCCAAAAATAAAAACACCTGACCACAGCACCTTTCCAGGCTCCACTTCACTTCTTCATTCCCGACACTTTACTCCTCCCCCAGCCCAAGGGCACAGGGGGGAGTTGGGGATGCTGGTTTGTGTCCCATACATTTATTTAAGCTGTGAGTGTAAAAAATGAGGGTTTTCATATTCAGCATGGAATCATTTGAGCTGAGACACTTGAGATGCTTTGAACTCTTGAGCATTTATCTGACTTGAGATTCTCTTTAAATGCTTCAATATAGACATTTTAGTCTTTAGGGAAAGGAATGTATCATTGAGGACTGGTGTTCCCCCTCAGCAGAGCACCAAGTAGGGATCAGCAGTGTGCTTGGAACCAAGGGCACAGCAAGGAAATGCTGCTAATTCCAGTCCTGACTTTCAGTTATATTTTTGAGACCCGTATGGAAATTCCTTGATATGACTTCCTTTAATTTCCATATTATTTTCTTATTTTTTTAAAAGAAAAACCATTATTGGAAAGAGTAAAATCTATTCCAGTCTAATCCAAAGTACTCCTCCCTACCTCCTTTTTTTTTCCAAACAGCAGCAAAGAAAGCTGAATGAGGACAGACTAGCTGAGGAATATTTCCCCCACATTAAATTGTGTGATTATCATCCTCCCTCATCATCATTGATAAGAGAAATGCTTCTTGGAACTTGAAGTGTGACTTGAGATGGCAGTGATAAAGCATCCAACATGACTTTGAAATTTTATTATTTCACCTGTTCAAAGTTTAATTTAAAACCTAGGACTACCTTCAGGTTTTTTTACAACACCTCTTTTTCTGGGTGAATTTTTAAAGTCTCAGAAATGTAAGACTCTTGATAGATGATATGGTGGAGATGAATCTCTTTAATCACATACATCGTGTACTACATCCTTTATGTAACTTCAAATAATGAGTGTAAGGTTGGCTGTGACAGATTTTTACTTCACATATCAATAACAAGTCTCGTAAAATGTTAGAAAGGAAGAAAAGGAAATAGTGTGAATATTTTTATGGGAGTTTTTATGCAGCACAGTTTAATTATTTTCTTCACTAATGTTAGTAAAATAATTATTTCAATGTGGAAAGCCCTCACAATCCCATCCCTTCAAAAACTAAATGGTTTCATTAGCAGTAACTAATTTACAAGGCAATTTTCAAGTCTCGGGATTCCTTGTCAGTCTGGGATTTACAAAGGCCCTGGCTAGGAGAGATGAATTCACAACTCATTAAAAGGAGAGCATGCATTTTGTATCTTTATTTTCTGGGCTCGCCCTCCCTGCTGTGAGCAGCCCTGCCTGCTCCTTGCCCTGCTCAGGCAGACCCTGAAGGGGCTCCAGAGCACTGGGGGCACCTTCAGCAGCCCTGCTCTGGAGCACAGCCCGGGGCAGGGCTGGGCTGGGCTGGTTTTCAATGTCCTGGAATAGTTTCTATTCCAAACCGCCTTCCATGCGGACAAAACCCTGCTTGCTCTTTGATGTCTTTCAGGGGTGAGCACAAAAGCTTTCTCCTGTCTAAATACAAGCTACTAGGGGGTTTTTTTTGGTTTTTTTTTGTTTGGTTTTTTTTTTTTTTTTTTTGGTTTTTTTCTTTGATCCTAGGAAGATAATTTTCTTTTTTTTTTTTTTTTTTTTTCTACCCCAGAGACTGTTTCTGGCCTTGGGCTTAAATGTGTTTCTTCCTGAAGAGAATGAATATTCTTTTTGGAGATCCTGGCTATATTTCTGGCCTCAGGTCTAACGTTATTTATATCATTAATTATTTCGTCCTTAGAAGGGATCTAAAGTCAAATTTCTGGCTACTTCAACAGCATTCTTTGTGTAACTTATAAACCAGAGAGAGTAACCCTGGGATTTCTGCTCTGTTTCAATGTTCAAGTCCACTTCTGCAATTCTGTCTGCACTTTTAAGGAGACATTTAGTTCTGCTGCTCTCAGCACAGTTGTGGTGACCTTTAATCCCTTTTGAATCCCCAATTTTCTCCTTTACTGTGCTTCACCAAAAGGGGAAAAGACCCTAAAACAAATCTAGTTTGGTCTTTTAAGACGTTCAGTTCTCAATGGTTCTAATTCTCTGTTTGATCTGCCTTGGGAGAATATCTCCCATGGTAATTCCTCTGAATGTAGGGCAGATGAAGTTCTGTGTTGTGTTTATTGTGTGGATGGAGAACAGCTGGACCAGGAGCGTGATGGGGAGGGGAAGCAGCTCTGCAGGAAGGGCCCTGGGGGTCCTGAACATGAGTCAGCACCTCGGGATCCCTGTGGGATCTGGGATGTGCTGGGGAAGTGCTGCAGGAGGCTCAGGGGAGGTGATCCTTCCATCTGCTCAACCTGGAGTGTCCAGGCAGGGCCTGAGGCTAGAACACTCCAGGACAGAACTCATTGCAACAAAACAGAACCAGGGCTTCCCTTCTGCCCTGTCTATGCCACCAAGACTTTAAAGGTGCTCTCAAACTCCTCCCTAGCTTGTGTGATACAAACTTACCAAAAATTCACCATTTCCATGTTTTCAATCACACATAATCTAATCTGCTCACTGATTTACCAAAACATAGCTAATTACAGCCTGTGAGCTGTCCCGTGGGGGTCAGCACCACAGCACAGCAAGCAGAACACCAGTAAACAATTGCATTCCACCTAGTGACTGGTGGCACACTCCCATCCAGGGATGGCACATTCCCATCCACTGGTGGCACACTCCCATCCACTGGTGGCACATTCCCATCCAGTGGTGGCACATTCCCATCCAGTGGTGGCACATTCCCATCCTCTGGTGGCACAGTCCCACGCAGTGGTGGCACACTCCCACGCAGTGGTGGCACACTCCCACGCAGTGGTGGCACACTCCCATCCAGGGATGGCACACTCCCATCCAGGGATGGCACATTCCTATGCAGTGATGGCACATTCCCATGCAGTGATGGCACATTCCCATGCAGTGGTGGCACATTCCCGTGCAGTGATCACACATTCCCATCCCCTGGTGGCGCAATCCCATCCACTGGTGGCACATCCCCACCCCCTCCACGGCTGGCACCTGAGCCCAGACCCCAGGGATGGTGGCACACCCTGCCCACCCACTCACAGTTTCTCTGCATCTCCTGATAATGCAGCTGCATTATCTCAACCCACTCCTGTTGTGATAAATTTAAGAATACCTGCACAGATATACAAATCAACTGGAAAACCACACTGCTGGAGAGATACTTTGGGTTTTTGTTGGATCTCAGATAGCTCTTTGCTTTTGGTAGTTCCATATGGAAGTGAGAAGAGTGGAAGCCCAGCAGTGAGTTTCTTCGACTTTCAGAATGGGGAATTTGTGAGCATTTCTGGCAGTTTCTTCTTGATGCCAGTCCATAAAGTGTCATATTGATGTGAAGATATCCAAGGAATCTGGACAATAATAATAATAATAAAGTGTCAGCTCTGTGCATGCTAATGGAAGATGACTTTTAACTTCTTTGTGCATGCTAACCAAACATCAATATCTTTATCCCCTCAAAGTGACCAAAAGATGAATTTCAAACCCATAATGGCATTAAAATGCATCAGAAATGAAAAGAACATAAGAATTCATCATAGGTCAGAAAACAAAAGTGCTTTTAAACTATCAAGAGCACAGTATATGCTATTCTCATTTTTTTTCTAATTCAAGTTTCTGAAATATTTATTAAGGAATAATCTGCAGAATAATGAATATTGCTTTCTGGTGGAAGTACAGAATGTGTGCTATATTTCTGCTATAGCATTTTATTAAATATGCATGATGTGAGTTTGTAGTCACTTTGGGGCCAGCTACTGACTGCTCTGTGCTTCAGCAAACAATGCTGGTTCAGTTAAGGTAAAAAGCCCAAACCCATTAGTTTAGTGATGGCTTCTGATCACTTAAAAAAAAAAAGACAAAAAAATCATAAAAATAAACATAAAATTCTTTCTTTCTTTTGATAGTTAGGTGATATTAGAAAGTTACATGTCCACTAGGATACAACTCAGTGTGCAAATGAAATATTGATTTAAATTTTGAAGCCATGAAATGTTTAAGCAGAAAGGTTTGTGCTACTCTCAAAAGCTGAGATCATAATTCCTTAATAAAACAAAAGAGTGGTAAAAGTATCTAGGACGTTCTCAGATAGCATTAAAGCAAAAAAAAAATTGGGATTACTAAATTTTGCAACAAAATTGTAGAAGAAAGTACTTGAAGCTCAGAATAAAAAGAGAAGACACAGCATCTTTGCAGGCTGTCACAGCCTCACTGCCTCAGCACGCCATCCCGTCGCTCTTGCTGGCATAGGCAGAACGTGTCCCCAGTGGTTCCTGGGAAAACCAAAATATTCCTGCAGACATGTCAGAATGTCTGTCTCCCCGAAGTCACAGCTGTAGTCCTGTCTCCTCTGAGCAAAATGCAAAAAAAAAAAAAAAAAAAAAACAAAAAAGACACTGCCTGTTTTTAATCACCCATTGAATTGCTGGGTCTGTGGTGACTGGCAGGTTGAAAACCTAAACCAAACCTTCACTTTTATTTGTGATTTAGGATTTTCCTCATGTTTTCTTTTCTAAATGATAAACAGCTAGAGGAAGAAAATCACCAGCAGATTACCTGGCGTTCTAAATGAGCAAAACATGCTTATAGAAAACCTTATTAATGATGTAAATGATCCAAGTAGATATAACATCCATCTGATAAATCATCACTGCTGAGATGGGGATATTGCTGTTGGTATTAGAGGTTCACTTCAGATGTGTGCCAGGGTATTTTTAACTGGATAATTTTGTATTGCTGAATTAGGGAAACACAATTTGAATATCTTTTTAGACCCTGCTTTTTTTTTTTTTTTTTTTTTTTTTACCAAATCCAGCAGGGTGTTACTGAAAATCTGAATTAATGGCCCTGGTTTATTTATATATATACTGTGGGAACAATGTCATTTAAGGGTGTCATTTATGTTAAATCACTGTGTTGCTCTTGTGACAAATGCAGTTAGTTAAAGGGAGTACTTCTCTCAGAGCAAAGTCTTCTCTCAGTGTTATTATTCAAGGCACCACTCAAATTGCCTTCATAAATATCTAGCTGTAAGGACTCGAGCATCAAGGTGTGATATATAGATAAGAACAGCTTCTGAAAATGGCTTGTAGCTGGTATCTAAACTTTGCTATAAATAATGCTCTCAGCTGCATTTTCTCCCACGATATCTACAGCACTAACTGGGAATTTCTGCATTTGCCACCCTTTTTAAAGAACTTTGCAGTTTCTTCTCTGTTCTTTCTATAAGCAGGACTCACAGAAGGAAGGTAGGAATTCAAATGTAGTCCAAACCTTTAGCTTTCAAATGGTGTAAAGAAATCTTGACTTCTAAAAAAAAAGTTCTTTGTTGAGACATGCTGTCAGAATGGAGGGACCCTTAAGAATTAATAGTATTTATTAAGATAATAAATAAAGGGTTGGGAGGTTTGCTTGTTACTATTAGAGTCTAGAACTGGAGTGGTTCTTGTGCATCACTGACCAAACTGATTAATTTCTACATGAAAGTTTTACACAGAGGTTCTTGAAACAAGAATTAACTATATTTTATGCAATTTCAGAGGAAGGAAGGATAAAATTGCCTATTCAAAATCAGAACATACAGATAAATTCTGTTTATTTGATCCTTTAGTAATTCTGATTCTGATGTTGGCCCTTTGGTCTCACTGGGCTGGTTAGGTTTAGTTTGTGCCCAGGTGTAAAGTTTGCAGGTTTCAATACAATGAAATCAGACCTAAGCTGGTGCTGTTGACTCAAGAGGCTGAGGAATGAATATCAGAGTTTCTGCTTTTCTCCCTGCTGCTCCTCATGCAGCAAACAGGAGCTCTGTGATCCTAGTGCCTCAGATACCAGGCCATCCTTTTTGCAATACCAGACACTAATGGTTTTACCATTGGTTTATCATTTGGGTACAGACATGCAGAGGTACATCTTTAAAATTCTGTTGTACTGTGAGAAAATGCATAAAGCTGAAACTTAGGATGTACAATAAGAGGCAGACATCAGTTGTAATCGGGTTTGACATCTTCTGGCATGGTTACAGGAAATCCAAATCATAAATGGGAATCTATCTTTTTTGGTGCTTTTGAAAGAATCAAATTCAGTTGTGTAATGTTATTTCATTAGGCTTCCTTTTCTCTTTTCATATAATGGTTATTTTCAAATTTCAATTCAATTTCTCTCTCTTATGAAACAATTTGGTCTCCATACAGTTTCCATTTTTGCCTCTTATCCCCAGTGTAAAGTATAGAGAAAATCTTAGTGCTTCATTTCTCCTTGTAAGCAAGTACTTTTTTTCTGGTAAATGACTATTTGATACAAACCAATTACTTATTTGTGTTATCCTAATTGTTACAGCAGGAAATAGGCATGATTACAAAACAGAAAGAGAGAAGTTCTGTGCCAGCTGCCCCCCAGGTCACTCTGTTTAGCATTTTGTCCCAGCTCCTTTACTTTGCCCTGCATCTCTCCATGGTGACACATCTATAATGGTGCAGAGCTGTGTTAGGACTTGGATAAAATCCACAGCACAGAATGGCACTGCAGATGTGATGGGAGAAAAAGCCAACCATGACCCTGGTGCCTAAATCTTCACCTTTGGACTCCAATGCGTTCACTGCCTGCACTCCAACACTTTTGGTCTTCTTGGAAGGATCCTGGAGGAGCTTCTCAACCAAGTCAAGTGTGGTTCAGTCAGCCCTGAGAGCAGTGACATGTGGCATCAGAAGGCTCTCACACTTGTTCCAGTTCCACGTTCATACATTTTAATGCTCGTTTTAAAGTTGTCTGAGCCCACATGTGGAGGAAGTGTGTCAAACAATTTCCATAGATCTGCCTGCACTGATCAGAGCTGAGCTCTAGATGCTTGCCACAGATGTGTTACCCCTGCCTATCCCAAATGCTGCAGCTGTAACAAGTGAGATTGATTATTTTGACAAGGTAGGGGGAGTAAATAAATGCAAAGAAACAGAAGAAGGAGAACAAAAAGTTTTCAGTTGAAAACAAAATTGCTTGAAGATTTCAGTATTTTCTTTAGGTGAATTTTAAGTTTGAAAAATGCTTGAAAGTTTGAAAAGGTTACTTAAAGAAGGCTCAGAACAACTGAGAACTATGAGTAAGTGCCTGTGTTCTCTGTGAGATCAGCAGGCTTTTTTTTCCCCTCATGATTCAGCCACTGTTGGTGACCTCAGCCCAAAAACCTGCAAAGATGCTGCCCCAACTATGATGTTTGACTGCTGAATTTGGCCTTCAGGAGGAGGGTGCAGAACTGTCTGTAAGAGCTACAAAGGTTATTGAACATTTATGGAGAAGCAAAGCCACTGTTTAGAATGAGGAATTTTCTAAATATCATCAAGTCTTGGAAAAAGAGAGAAAGGAAAATGATGCCTATAGCTTCCTGCACTGTGAAAATGTTGAGTGGGAGAAGGGGAAGGAAAAATTACTGAAGTATAGGGTCTGTCTGCATTTTCCATAAAATGATGCTGAACTTTCAGGAGAAAAAAACTTTAGTAAATATTGAAGTGAGCAGAAAGGATTTAATGAGTTTTTAAAGTACACACCAAGATGGATATCATGCTGGGCTGACAGGAGAGCAGAAGACAACAATTTAAATGCTTTTATGGTCTTTTGCTGTTTCACAGTGATATCCTAAAATCAACCACGAGCTTGGCTTTCCCCAGGATTATTACAGCTTGTTATCTTGGGAGCAGTGAGAGGTAATGTGTGAGTAGCCCGCTATTATCTAGTGACCATTTACTTAGAGGAAAAATGCACAGTACGAGGAGAGTAACTTTGCAAGGTGGCTCCTAGTGCCATCTAAACTACTCAATGCTACCGTTTGGTTTCTATGAAACTATAAAGACAACTTTGGCCAAGTTCCTGCTTTTACAAATTGGTGTTTCTCTGCTTCATTCAGCAAAGTGATAGGAGTTTTAGCATACAGCAAATTGGATGGAGATGTGATTCCTTTGTCTTCACAGTGCTCTCTTACACTTACATTAATAATCATTATCACACAGTTATTGCTCAGCTCTTTTTCCCTTGCTAAAGTAAAACAAAAGCAGTCCATCTCCTTGATGCACTTTACAGAGTGAGTATAGAGTGAATCTTGCCCATAAAAGTGCTGTTGGGCTGGCAGCACTGTGAAATTAAGTTCTCAGCCCAAATTAATATGGCCTATATAAAAGTACAGGTCTCTCAAATATTGTTTAGCTCATGAAGGGTAATCTGCTCAAGTCCTGTGTTTTGCAGTCCTTGTTCCATCACTTTTTGGATGGCCTGTTGAGAGTACTAATAAATACACATTTAAAAAATATTGCACACGTAGATGAGTCCACAAAATTAACTCCAGTGATCCCAGACTGCATGGGACAAGGGAAAACAGATTATTTCCAAGTCAAACTTCCAGAGAATCATTTTGCCTTGACGGATTCTTATTCTTTTGGTGTGGATTGGATCCCAGCTGCACCACCTAAAGTTCTTTAGATATTCTTTTTGCACTTCTACGGTGGAAAGTTGGGGTATAAAACCACACCCTGCTGTGCAGGGAACCTTCCAGCAGCAGGTGAAGGATGGGGAAGGCAGAACTGCTCTGCCACCCATCATAGTGGTGGACAGTTTATCCTGTCAGAGACTCTGTGTTTCACTGCTTTCCTTCTGTAATGCTGTGCTTCTTGTAATTTGTTGGAAAAGGAGTAAAACTTTGTTTTCTTAGAAATCTCAGTCAGGTATTTAAGTATCAGTGGCGTGGTTTTGTAATATTTCTAGTTTTTAGTGAGACTTATAAGAGACAATGTAGTCACTTCAATATCATTGGTGATTTTTATCACCCTGCCCCATTTTGTCTTGTCCATCTGCAGCCACTGTGCTTTTACCTTTCTTCTGAGAAAAGACTAGTCAATCCATTCAATTTTTCCATTGGGAAAAATAGCAAAAAAAAAAAAAAAAAAAAAACCAGAAAAACAAAACAAAAAATAAACCCCAAAAGCCCAAACCCAGACAAAACAGCTAATCTTTTCTGCTGGACAAAAAGCACTGTAAAGACTGCTGTGAAATTCTGAGTTGAATTATAAGAGCACTTCTTCAGATTCCATGTTGGGTTTGAACATAAACAAATTAGAGCTGTTAATTTTGTGAGAATTTCCTTCTAGATTAGGCTTTACCTTGAACTCCCACTCTCATATTCCCTAGGACAACAGAACAATAATTTGTTGTATAAACAATAACAGTAGGGACTTGGTCTCTCTGGATACCCCCATCTGGCAGAGGAAATCTGGTTGTTAGCATATCAAAAGACCTGGTGAATTTCTTCAGTTTACACAGACTGAAATTAATAGAACTCTGTAAAACTTTCTACCATTTCTTTTTTTTTTTTTTTTTTCACTAAAATTAGGAATCCTATAATGTTTATGAGATTTTTTTTTTTTTTTTACTTTTACATATTGAGAGGAAAGTCTCTGCCCTCCTTCTCTTTAGGTACAGAATTTTTAATTCATTTATTAAAAACAAAAATCCCCAACTCATCTGTTCTCAAGTCCCTACTTTCTTTGGGAAGGTAAGTTCCCACTGGAGATGGAATTTTGCTTTCCTGCTGCAGCTAAAAACAGTCTCAGGATCCCTCATGGTTGTTTTTTGTTTCTTTGCAACAAAACCAACCCACATTTCTGCCAAGTTATCCATTGTCTCAAAACACCACCAACAACACTGCGTTCAGCATGTTAAATCCCTGGTAATGTTCTGAAACTCTGGCAGATTTGAGGTTTATTTTTATGTTGTGTTATTGAAGCTTTTATAAAAGCATGGGCTTGGGGAAGGTGTTTGTCCTTGTGGTGCTCCTTTTGCTTTTGCTCAGTGTCATCTGGCAAGTGAAAGGAATATGGGTCTTAGGAAGCACAGGGTTAAACTGGTGTGGGTTTATTTCACTGTTACTTTTATTGCTTCTTTTTCTCCTCTCCTTTTGTTGATTTAAGTCTCTGTTTTCTTGGATTCATTTAAAAGGCTAGAACACACACACACAAAATTTTGTTGCCTTTATATACTGAAAGAAGAGGCAAAGTTTTAAATAATAATGACTTGCCAAATATTTTATTTTCATTGAAGTGTCTGACAAGGTTTTGTACAAGCACTTCTGTCTCAACAGAAAGTACCTATGCAAAAGCAGAATAACAAAAAGATTTATTGGCTGAAACAATTCCCACTGTCATGTGGTACATAAGAATTAAATATTTATTCCTACTCGCTGGGATAATAAAACTCTATTCAATTATGTTACAGACACTGGCAAATGATTGTTGAGCCCTCTAATATTGCTGCAAATGGTAAAAAATACAGTATAAACAATACATGAGGAAACATTATGGGTAAATATTCTCTAGCCCACAGAGTTTGCTTCTTTGTTCCAATAATTATTAAGACAGATGACAAAGCCAACAGCAGTCTGTGGTGCCAAAAATGTGAATTTCAAAGATGTTCTGCTGCTGCTGAGCCCAAAAGCTGCAATGGTTTGGGGCTGCACCATGCAGGATGGCTGTCCCTCATGACTGTCCTTAGCCTTCCTAGAAATTCAGAAGAGCTGGTTTTCCCTTTAGCCAGATGAATGTTAAAAAAAATTTCATTTCTCCCCTTTCTTGCTGATTAAAGCCATTTGTCCTTTGACAGTGGCACTCTGCAGCAGGGGTTCATTTCTCAGAGTGGGGCTCTGCAGCAGAGGTGCATTTCCGAGCGGGGCTCTGCAGCAGGGGTGCATTTCTCAGAGTGCAGTCTGCAGCCTGGGTGCATTTCTCAGAGTGCACTCTGCAGCAGGGGTTCATTTCTCAGAGAGGGGCTCTGCAGCAGAGGTGCATTTCCGAGCGGGGCTCTGCAGCAGAGGTGCATTTCTGAGTGGGGCTCTGCAGCAGGGGTGCATTTCTGAGTGGGGCTCTGCAGCAGGGGTGCATTTCTCAGAGTGCACTCTGCAGCAGGGGTGCATTTCTCACAGTCCCTGCAGCCACACCAGCATGCCACAGGGTCCTGGGCTCTCTGGAGCCCAGCTGGCCCCTGTCCTTTGCTGCTGCCTGTGTTAATTAGCACAGTCTGTAATTACACTCTGAGAAATCCACACCTTTGGCAGACCCTGCCTCCAGTCCCAAGCACAAAGCAGCAGCAGCTTTTGTTCAGGATCTCTCCTTGTCGGTTTACAATTCCTCTTAGACTTGTTCACTGCAGACATATCTTTGCTAGAAATTCTTCCTCTTATTTCTCCTGGGACTGTTGTGTGTACCTGTGCCAGCCCAGGAGCTGGGGCTGGGTGGTGACAATTTTGTAATTAGCTGTTCCTAGCACTAACTTTGCTTTCAGAGGGAAGAGTGTTCCCAACCCTTGCTTTTTCCCTTCGTGCCATATTTCTCTCTTATCTCTTAGAATGTGGTGTGCACTTCTTTGCAAGCAGTTGTAACCATTAGTAATCAAAACCCAGCAGAGCACAGCATTTGTCAGAAATCCCATTGCTCCCAAACTGTTGCTGTAAATGAATCCATTCCCATACGAGTATGATAATTTTAAAAGCATTATCAGAAGAACTAGAATTATTTTCTCATTTTCTCCCAGCAAATGGATCCATTGATCCTTAATAACTTCCCAGTAATTCTGCTAATTGTCATGTTTCCATTAATAAGTTTAAAAATGTGCCATCAGATTGGTAGGTGTGTGTGTGCATCACTATGCCTAGAGTGCATCGAGCTGTTTTTAAACAGCAGTAATGAATTGGGGCTAATAGAGAAATGTTTTCATACTTCTGTTAGTTAACAGCCTGAAGTAGATGGAGAAAATGGGAAAATATCAACAGCGCCCATCATCTGGGCAGCGTGCCAGTATTGATAACAAAATAATTAAAAGATAACAGTGTTTAAAAACAAACTGTAAGCCTGGCCAAAAGTAAAAATCAAACCCAATCAGGCTGGTTCTGTGCAGGCTATGCACAATATAAGCTTGGATAATGTTGTTTGCTTTTATCCTTGGGAGGTCTGGAAGAGTCAGCGCTCAAATACACATTACTTCTTGTAGGACCCTGATGATTCTTAATTTTCCATTAGCATATAGAAGAACTGTAGTGTGTCTTTTTAAACTTACTTTGTGTTAAATGAGGATAAAATAAGGGAAATTCTCCTAGTCAGGACTGTTTTGCCTGCAACAGTCTGTTCAGGATATCTGAGTAACAAACTGCCACCAAATTTTAAAGGCTGGGTATTTTTTCCTTAGAAATGGCTCACTTCAGATCAGTGTTTGAAGGAGAGGGGGGTGTTTCAGGGAGAGAAATGAGACCGTGTTTAAGAGATTGACATGACACAAGAGAAGCATTTGTCATTAATTCAGCTTAGCCATATCTAGAAAGACTTGGAGCATAATATTTTTTTTTTTTTTGCCTTAACAATGGAATGTTCTTTGCTAAGTTGGGACTGCTACTGGCAAGGAACATTTCAGCCACCTTTAAACTGCAGCCTCCTCAGTGCTGCAGCTTTTCCATAACCAACAAAAACACTGCAAAACCCCGGAGATCAGAAGTGCTTATCAGATACTTTAAAGCAATCTGCCTTTAGAAAATTAAAGAAGTTAGAATTCCTCAGGAACCCACTGCATGTCGGCATCTGGCTGGGTCCTGGAATGCTCTGCCAGTGGTGACCCTGAGCCTGCTAATTGTGCTGGGTTTGTTTTGCTCATTGTTAAAGTTCCCCGGTCCCACCTGCGGGGAGGCTGTTCCAGAGAGCAGCAATTTGGGATGGAGGATCCGCTCTCAGGGTGGATGAGTAAGCACTGATGTACATCTGTGCTCCTGGCACTGCAGCCAGCACAGCCAGCTTTTGGGAGTCAGGGGTTTTTTACCCTATGTGCCGAGGTGAGAAACTTTGGTCCACTCTCTGTCTTGAACATGGCTGGTGAAGATCAGGGAAAAACATCCTTTTCCCATATTTTTCATCAAAAGCTCAGGTCCAGTTTCTAATACTGTGTGCAAGCAAGCCTGTATTTGGACCAGCTACACAGAAAAAACAAAGCCACCTATCACAGTGAATCCAACTCTAGAAAAGAGGAACAAACAAACATTATCCCATGCTTTTTCTGCCTTTTTACTTTTCCTTCTATCCATTCCAGTTCCCCACCCCAATAATGAAACAAACTTTTAAAGGTCTTTAACAGATGTTTTCTTATTTTACTCAGGTGGGATTTTTATGATGCATTAGTCTCTTTTATGTCATTTTATTTTGGCAGCTGCATTCTACACTAATTAGCACACCAGAGAGATCTCCCAGTAAGAGCACATGGGCACCCAGTGGTTAAGAATTTGGTAGCACATTGCAGAGTCCATGGACTGAAATGGGAGGCTGCAGCCTGTTTGCAATTCCTGCGTGGGGCATAATTGCATGTCTGAACCACTCAGCTGTTGGTGCTCTGCATGTTTTGTTTGTGCAGCTTTATAAGGGAACCACCAAAACCTTTGTAAATTGTTGTGAATTATGATTTTGTGGAAGTTACCCTGTGCTGGCTGACTAATGTATATATGTTGTGCTTGTGCTTTGTGAAAAACAGACTGGAAGCATTTAAGTACATATTTAAATATGTGTGTATGCACTTGCTGTGTGACCCTAAGAGTCTCACCTTTTTCTTTAACACAGCTAAAATTTTTAGAGTTGCGTGATGCTGGTGTAGAGGGAAGCAGTGCAACAAAACCAATTTCAAATTTGTGCTAGAAAGCAGTTTTCTCCTAGAGCATTTTGTGTGCTATCAAGCATTACATCTGCAGTGTCTGTCTTCCAAAAAGCATAAAGTTTACTGTTACACTGCAAGCTGGAGCGTGACCGCCGTGGTAGCAATCCTAACTCACAGTCCACCTGGCTGGTAGTGGGAGATACCAGAAGCAAGACTGAGACATTAATTTTTAGTTTTCATCAGAAAGATGTGTCAGTGTGAGACAAAATGAGTGAGTGGAACAGGCTGGGGCAGGTTCAGGAAATAGCGAAGGTGGAGGAGACCGAAGTCTAAAGCTGTTCCCTCATTTGGAGTAATTAGTTTTCAAAACTGAAAAAGCTCAGCAAAGCATCATTATTTTCTCATTTTCTCCCCTTCTACAGCTCCACTTGCATGTTTCCAGCAGTTTCTCCTGCCCTGAATCTTCTCAAGTGTCTCCCAGGCTGTTTTCCCTCATTGCCTGGGAGATGATTCCCTTTGTGGCTGTTCCTGAGCTAAGGCTCTGTGTGCAGCTCAGGCACGCAGAGGTTCTGGTGGTGCCCCTCTGTCAGAGCTGTGCTGACACACCTGGGACACGCTGCCTGGACCCTGCCAGGTGTTTGCCAACTGATGGTGCCCATGACTTGATTAAGCACTTGTGCAAGAGCTAATGGTGCGCTCCCATAGGAGCTAACAGGGGACTCACACTTGAACTGCTTGGACACTCATGTCAACTCATCAGATGGTCATGCATGCGTGTGGGAAATCACACAATTCATGCCCAGGGCAATCATTTCTTTAGTTCCTCTTATTTTTCCTCAGAACTGAAATACCTCCCAAACTTGGCCTAGGCAGGAACAATGGGATGCTGGTTCTGTATATGTGCACGTGAATGCTGATTTTTATCCAAGAGCACTGAACGTGTGTCTGGGCTTTGTGCCTGCCAGAAGGAAGCTCAGGTTTAGGTTTGTCAGGTTTTGTCCTACCTGACCATGGCCTACTGTTTACCTGTCTGACCAAACCCCAGTGAGGGGGTATATTTAAATATATAAATATAATTATATAAATATATAGTTGATTATATCCCAGTGACACTCACTGTCAGAACAGCTAAAGACAGTTCTGCTTCCATCCTTTGAAGGAATTAAAGTTTTTGTTTGTCTTCATGGTTTCAAGTGAGCTGCAGCATCTGAAGTGAGAGTCTGAACCAGGAAATGTGCAATAATATATAAAACAAAACCTTTTCTTTCACTTGTTTCTTATCAGTGCATAATGGAGTTTTCAGAAGCCTTACTGGAAGAGTAGAATTATAGAATTACTAAAAAACCATTTGGTTTTAACATAGGAATTTCAATGACATCAGCATTCTGTCTGAAACTCTGTCCAGCTGTTTGTCTTTTGAGACAAAGCAATTGCTGTTTATAGATGAATATACATAGCAAAAGTAGCAATTGCTGTTTATAGATGAATATACATAGCAAAAGTAGCATCATTTTGCAGGAAAAGTAACTCCCTTGTCTTCTTAGAAATTCATTACTGATTTGGCAGAAGTATTTTTACTTTTTCTTGGCTCTTTGATCCAGAGATGTATGTGACTGTAACCTTGAGTGCCATTAGAACAGAGCACAGCCATCACATTGCCGTGTTTGAATCAGTTCTAGGCAGAGACCAGTTTTTAATTAGATCAGAGAAATCTGAAAGAACCTGAGCCAAATCACAGTGTATCTGAACTGCAGTATAAAAGCAAAATTAAGCTCAATGCAGTTTTGTTGGTAGCACTTCATTGACTGTAGGGTGTATGTGAGGTGTTTGAACTCGAAGATTGAATTCGGCAGAAAACTGTTCAGTCCTTTATAATCTGGGAAGGATTTTAAAATTCCACCATTTAATTTTTCTTTTTACTCACCGGATTATGAGGAATTCTGCTCGCTATTCTGATGCTCTGCTTGAATACATCAAGAGACTTTTTCTTGCTTGTTTTTTCCTTTGTGCACCTTTTAGCTATAAATCAGTGCCCTTTCATACTAGACCTTTGATGTATACTCAGTAAAAGATGCAGGGGAACAAGTTTGTCTTTATTAATCATGGTGAAAACAGAGAAGCTTTCCACCTCGGTGATGAGATTTGTGTAACTAAAAGACAGCAGGAGCCTTCGCACTCTGCAGCTCCCACCACTCTCCAGAGTCACTTCATACATCAGTGTCAACCTTGGCCTGTTCTCTCCAGGGACAGTATAATTATCTTCATGAAGTGCAACTGGATGGTGTTTCTGAAGTGGAAAAATTGAATCTCAGTTTTGCAAAAATTCTTCCTGTTCCCTTGCAGCCTGCTCTCCCACTTGATCAATAGTTGGTTGCCATCTGGACACTGTTCTGATCAGGCAGCTCTGGGTGTCCCTGCTGGAGCTGTGGGGCTGGGCCAGGGGTCTTCCAGAGGTCCCTTCCAGCCTCAGCCACCCTGTGAGTGGTAGAGCATCTCTGGGCTGGAAAGGGACTTCAGCTTGTGCAGTGGGTTTGTAATATTAGAGCTGCACTAAAGAGGAAGGTGCAGAGGGTTTCCATCGTTAACAGAATGTTCATTGAGTGCTTGCTGGGGTTTTTAGTGTGTTGACTGTTGTGGCAGTCACCTGACAGCAGAGCTGCTGGACAGATTCTGCTGCTACCTGCTGTAGGAAATGGCCAGCTGAAGAATAGAAATACTAAACTGCCTTGGTTTGGACAGACAGGTGTCTGCTAAGGAAGGCAGGAGCTTCCCCCGAAATGGAAAATGTAAACCCCCTCCCTCCAAATTATTACAATTTTGAAATTAAGGGGCTCTCAGGCAAAGATATGAGAGTAGAAATAACAGTTCTTTACTCGGAAAATTAAAAATAAAATAAAAAATGCACTAATACAAAACAGCACAGCCAGAGTCAGACCATGTCCTGCCCCTCTGTGTGTCCGGGTGGTGGCACAGTCCCATCCCAGGGGGGCTCAGGGTGGTGGCACATTCCCATCCCAGGGGGGCTCAGGGTGGTGGCACAGTCCCATCCCAGGGGGGCTCAGGGTGGTGGCACAGTCCCATCCCAGGGGGGCTCAGCCCTCCTGCAGTGCCAGCTGTGCTTCTGCTGGAGCAGGGATCCTGCACAAGGGGGGAGTTTTCCTCTGGAGCTCCAGGGCTGCTGGAGATGGGCCTGCTCTCCCTCTGGGAATGCAGGGGAGCAGAAGGCTGCTCCTCTGGGAATGCAGTGGGCAAAGGCTGCTGTGCTGTTTCCAGGTCAGATTGGATCCAGGGAGGAATGCTTGGCTCCTCCCCTGGGTGGAGCATCTCCCCATGGGATGCTGGAATTTGATCAGCCCTGCAGGGACACTCACTGGCCATGGAGAGAAAATAATAATTAATGGCCCATGAACAGCAGAGATCTCTTGGAGGGAGGATTGGCTGTGGGAGAGATAAAGAAACCTGCCCCATGAACAGCAGAGAACTGCCCCAGCTCTGACAGATGGGAACAGAACACACACCCCAGGCACATCTTGCATTTGCAACCTAAGACATAAATCTAAAACTGACACATTTGCTGTTTCAACTATTCAGTTTTGCTCTTTATCACATAAGTCCCTTTAACACTGGGGTTCGTTAGCGTAGGCTTCACCTTCCTTCTGCATTTCCTGGATGATGGAGATAATGGGATTGATTCTGAAGTTATTGAAGTGTTGGTGTAAGTTAGAGGTGTGTCAAGTGGAGTTAATGATGTTGCATTCATGCAAGTGAAGTGAGAATCAGTAAATTGAGTATAGGAAAGAAATGTGTGGTAGGCTGGGAGAGCAAAGTCTGAGCAGGAGGATAAATCTTGGTAGTGAGAATGTGAAATTAAAAAATGTATCATCTGGAAGAAAGGAGCACATGAGCCAGCTCCTCTGGTTTGTTCTCACTATTGTCAGCATCTTCCACTAAGTTCAACTGTGCACTGCATACCACACCAGACTCAGATGTATTATCTCCAAAAATGTATTTTAAAATATTTTAGTCGTTTATATAAAGGAAATTGTAACAAGCTGGGCTTTCAAAGCTATTGGTCTCATTATTTTTGCCAGTGTTTGTTCAAAATTCCCAGTGATCTACCTTTTTATAATTGGGTACTCAAGCACTGAAAACATTTTCTAAAATTACATAACATTTAAAAAAAAAGAAAAAATCAAAATAGGTTTTCAAATTATGTCTGCACATCGTTTTAATGTTTGCATTAAAAGCCACCAGAATCAAATCTGGTCAAGGATCAGTGAACAATGACCCCACTTGCTAAGGATCATTGTTATTGTTTTGTGGTTTAATGCCTTATCAGCTCTCTGTGTTAGCAGGTTTTCTCCTTGTCCTCTCAAAGGCACGATGCTCTCCTGCATTATTTCTCTCTTCTGCTTTGCTTTTTTATACACCTGCGAAGACATTTCCCACTCTCACAATTAACAATTATCTCACTACTAAAAACAAGAGTAAGATGCACTCACAAGGTGCAAAATAATGTTTCAACTTGTTCTGCCAACTGGATGCATAAAAATAACTTACCTGGCTGCTTCATTGCTGAGAAAACTGGAAGCAATTTATTCTTTAAACATACTGTGCCATTTGTATGTTTCAGGTACAGCAAATCTTGCTTCATTCATCATTTTCAAATAAATGCATAAAAAGCAATAGCTAGTCTTCTTTTGCTTATAACTACCCATGAAATAAATACTGTGCAAATCTCTTTCCTTTGTATTTTTAATATTTCAATACATTAGCACATTGCAAACGTGTTAATTCCTTGTGTACCTAGAGAATGGTGGCAAGTTTTTTCAGTTACTTTGGGAAATGCAAGAGTAGACTTTCTATTATGAAACTACATAACCACACATATACCTTACTAACACTAAAGGTATTTCCCAGCTGAGAATTTAAACTG
Organism: Haemorhous mexicanus; assembly: GCF_027477595.1. NCBI lineage: Eukaryota > Metazoa > Chordata > Aves > Passeriformes > Fringillidae > Haemorhous > Haemorhous mexicanus. The sequence continues at coordinate 4,005,699 of NC_082357.1, forward strand.
TTTTCCCAAGGTCACCAAGGCATTGGTGATGATGGCAAATAATAGACACCCAGAAAAATGAATTTCTTTAAGAACTCCAGTGCATAATTTGAGGGTGATTTTTGGAGGGTCTGGTGACTGAGTGACAGCCTGGCCTTCAATGCCATCTGAGAGTGTGGACCTGTGTCTCATTCCTGAGGGGAAACTTCGGATTTTAGGTTAGCTCTAACTCCTAGATAGGGTAGAAATTCCTGAGACAGAGCCGTGGTTTCAGGCCTGGTGTCATCATTCCGTAGATCTCCTGGACTGAGTGGAATCCTGCACTTTGGCCCCAGCAGGGTTTGGGGTAGTGAGGGCATTCTGCAGTGGGATGGGCAGCACTGGTGGGAGGATCCACGCCCAGAGTTTGTTTGGGCAGCTCATCCTTTCCAAGAAAAAAAAGGGTTGGTTCCAACTATGCAAAATTGTTCATTTCTCAGTCATTACTTGGTGGACTGATCTCATCAGACTTTTTAATTTCACCTGTGATATTTTGGTAGGAGTTGCCCAAGATAAGCTCAGACATGAAGCCAAATTTTGGTACAATTTTGTTTGTCTTGCCTGACTGTGGAAATGAAACTAGAGCCACATCCATTAATAGAGTTTTCACAGGAAGCACCAGGGTGAAGTTTAGCATTGTGGCTGGTTCCCACCAGGGAGGATGGCATATTAGAAAAAAAATTTCATTGAAAGAATAATAAAGCACTGGAATGCCCTTCCCGGGGAGGTGGTGGAATCACCATCTCTGGATGTGTTTAAAAAAGCCTGGACATGGCCCTTGGTGCTATAGTCTGGGTGAGGTGTGAGGGCAGAGGTTGGACTCAATCTTAGAGGTCTCTTCCAACCTCATCATCCTGTGATTCTGGGATTCCTATTTTCCTCCTTTCCTATATTAACCTTTTGAGATTTTTGTGTTGTCTGTTGTGCTATTACATTTAATACTTCAGCGTGGTATATTCTTTAAAATAGTTCATGGGATGGAGTTATTAGAAATTCTTTTGATAGCATTGTAATTATTGAAAAATTATCCAAATTACCTGCATGGAACACACAAAGTGTAAGGCAAATCTGTCTAACAGTTTTATATTCACTTTCTAATGACCTTATTTCTCCAGGTATTTCCATTTAAAAAAAGAGAAAAGTACAGATTTTCAGGCAAATTGGTTTTCACATTTGGGAATTTAGTGTGGGTGAGACAGTTTCTCTTTTATAGTATTTTTAAAAAATCTAAGTCACTCATCATTATTTATAGATACATACTAAATTACTTTGCCAGGTTGTGGATAAGTGTTCTGGGTAGAAATTTATAATAAAAAGAAAATATAAATCGCTCATTACTTATGAAAAGTTTTTATGATATTATATTAAAAGAATAATGGTTTTGTATTCCAAACAGTTGCATAAACTGTTTTACTTACTTGCAAAACATGTTATGCTGTGGGGTTTTTTTTTCCCCCCACAAGTCTTAAAAATCCAGTTGTGAGGGAGAATGACTGCAAGGTGTTAAAATAATATACTTTTTCCTCAAAAGGATCCTGTAGCCTGCTTGCATAACCAGTGCATGAAAAAATGTGATACCAGTGGGTTGTTTTTCTTTTTAACTATTCATTATTTATGAAGTGCAGAGAAAAATAGACACAAATTATTGTTTCAGGGGACTTCCTGTAGCTATATTATTGTCTTCAAAGGATTTACTCATTAAACAGTGGTTTAATTCCAGCATGAAAAGTTCAGGCTCTTGTTATCCAAAAGTCGCTTTCAAAAAAAATGTTCCTGCATGTCTCCATATGCCTGTACACATATATGTATATTTAAGAATATTGGTTGAAAAACCCCATTTGTTTAATGATGGGTTATAATATGTACCAAACATTTGTTAACTTCTCAATATTTTCCTATTTCAACATCAGTGCTGCTTGAATTTGCAGATGGGTGTATTATCATTTGCAAGCAAGTTTTTGGTGACACATTTAATATTCAGTCTATTGTTTTTTATTGTTTTCAGTCTGTGTTTTTCAGTCTATTAAGAGGTAGAGAATAATTTCTGTCCCGAGGGAAGTGTGAGGTGTGGGAGTTCCTGCTCCACTCTCTTGAAAAGTGCTGGAGGAGAATCATTGTGGCTTTGGGATTTCTCAGTAGAAGACACCACACTGAGCCTCCAAATTACTGTTGTAAAGCAAAAATCTCAACTTAGTCAAGGAGTTAAAATCTGCTAAAAACCCCATTACTGTTGGTTTTCAATGATCATTTCTACAGCAAATGTCTTTTATGGCAATCACAGCATAAACTGCAAATCAGTTGGGAGTGGCAAGAGCTCTTGCTCCATGTTTCTGCTCAAAAAGAGCTCTATGACTTGGATTTCCAACTCCCATTTGTGGCCTTAAAAATTATTTTGTAAGTAACTAATAATAATAATAATAATAATAATAATAATAATAATAATAATAATAATAATAATAATAATAATAATAATAATAATAATAATATCATTATAATTAAATTAATAATTTAGCTTTTAATAATAATAGAATTGTTTTGATTCTATGTAATATATAATTGTATAATATATTATACAATTATATAATATTATATAATTATAGTTATGTAGTTTTAATACATATCTATTATTATTTTAAGAATATAATTTAAAGCATTTTTAAAATTTAGAAATTTATGATTTCCAGTTTTTAAATAATATTAAATAATAATAATAATTTGTTTTCTATTACTATTATTATTATTAATAATATTTTGAAACTTAATTTGGTGATGACAACTGTCAGAATGAAATATGCATGTAAAAGTGGAAAGTCCTGCCCTAGACTGGTATATAAAACTAGCATGAAGTCAGAAATATTCACTCTTTCAAAAATGTTGGTGCTGTGTGGCAAGAATCATTTTTCTTTTCCGAGAGCCTGGTGGCAACACCAGAAGTATAAAAGTCAGATGTTTTCAATGGCAATTTGATATGGTTTGTGCTACATTGCCAGCAGAATTTTGCTGTGTGTTTTACCCTGGGGCAGGAATTTCCTTCTGTAGCCAGGGGGGTTTCTCTGCAGTGTGTTGCAGTTTCAGGCCTCTGGTGTGCAGGTCACTCTTTGGAAGGATTTTTCTTGGTTTTGTTGGAAAGAGCAAAGCAAGATTCTCATTTTGCTCCATTTACCAAAACCTTAACAGAGTTTAGTGTTTGAAGATACAATCTATGCATTAGAGTGAAAATTGTCCTGCTTACTTGAGAATTAATTAATTCATCTGTTCTCATACTGCATGTAGTCCTCAGTGTTCCAATGAATGATAGCAGGCTGATCCTATTTTGCTCTTTTTTGGGTGTCAGTAATATGATCACTCACATAATGAGACCCTGAGTCAGCTGGATCTTTTATGGGGATTTAAATAGACCTCCTCTTTTTAGAGCACTCCCCAAAGAAAGATAAAAGGCTTTTTTGCATATTTTAAATGACAGGTTATGTTAGAATTAAAACAAGAATACTTACACAGAGGACACTCAGAGCAAATAAGTAATAAATAAAAGGGATTTATCTGCAGCTCTTCTCCTGCCTGCAGTGTCCATGAAGAGAGGTTCTCACTCTGATGATTTCTCACAGATCAGATTTCAGCTGGAGCCTTTACAAGTTGTAACCTGTGATGATGTTCACAGGGGTCCCAGGATGAGGGAAGAGATGAGAAAGTTGACTCTAGGTTCAGAAGGCTGATTTATTATTTTATGATATATATTATATTAAAAATATACTAAAAGAATAGAATGAAGGATTTCATCAGAAGGCTGGCTAAGAATAGAAAAGGAATGAATAACAAAGGTTTGTCTCTGACTGAGACAGTCTGGACAGCTGGACTGGGATTGGCCATTAATTAGAAACAACCAGATGAGACCAATCCCAGATCCACCTGGTGCATTCCACAGCAGCAGATAATCATTGTTTGCAGTTTGTTCCTGAGGCCTCTCAGCTTCTCAGGAGGAAAAATCCTAAAGAAAAGATTTTTCATAGAACATGTCAGTGACAGTAACCAGCTCTGCCGAGTTCTCTTTAGCCCCTGCGAGGTTCTCAGCTCTCAGAGCCCCTCCTGGCTGCCCCCTGCCCATCCCTGTATTCTTCCTGGCTCTGAGCAGCCAGTTCCTCTCTCGTGCTGGCCATGTTGACCCTCCCCAGAGAGCATTCCTGGCAATTCCCAAAGGAAGGGCCACTCTTCCCTTTCCTGCAGGGCTTTTCCACCTCATCCCGCGGCTCTTTTCAAAGGAACACTGGCTGTACAGAACACCGTGCAGTCTGTCACTACAGCTTTACTTCTGTGCTTTGGAAACCAAGACCTCCCCTGCAAACTGAATTATATTTTCCATATGGAGATGAACACCATTCCTAGGTCAGTGGAGGCTCACCTCCATGAGTGCTCATGTCACACAGTCCTGTTCTCAGGAGGCCAGGGTTCCCCAAGCTGTCTTCATTTTAAACTTTGCATAATGATTTGTGTCAAGGCCTTGGCTCTTTGTTATTATTGTCATACAATACCGGAAGAACTGTAATATCTTTAAAATAATCTGCTTTTTAACATCCATGGCCTACCAACATGACCTTTAGGTTGTGCAAGAAGTCAAAGATCTTCACTTTGTTTTGTCAGATTGTTTAGTGATTTGCTGTGTTCCCCCCATGAGACATTTCTTTCTCTGGTGGATAAAATGTTCCACAATGCACAGTTTTATATCAGGTATTCTAACTGCATTGGTTTCCTCTGGGGTCACCTGTGGGACTGTGAGGTGATAGTAGGAAGCTGCTGTTGTGACTCACAGCAGTGAGTGGATTACTTGAGTGCTAACAGAAGGGAGGGGGATCTAAATGGGGCAAGCAGCAAACTTTGTGTCTAATTTCACTCCTCACAAAGGTTAAACAGCTGTCCCCTGGCCATATCCTTACTCAAAACAGGGAGTTCCAAAAAGTACCTTGTTTCTTCAGAGTATTTTTGTTTGTTGTTATCTATGTGTCTCAGTACTGCAGACATTGGTGTGGAATAAGAAGGAATAATCTAGGAATTCCTGTGGCTGTACAGGAGCTGCAGGATTGATTCATGGAAAGCTGGATTCCTTCTCTCTAATCATCTCCTGTTCTGGGGGCACAGTGTGATGACACCTCGTCTGAAAATGGGTTATTTGCTGCGTGTCTTCACCACTCAGGAGAAACATCTGTGCTCTTGTGGAAACCATGGCAAGAGCAAAGAATTGAATTTCTTTCCTCTGGTAGTAGGTTCCTCCTCCTCAGTTTCATCGCAGGGTTTTCTAAGGCCGAGGGATAACCTGTCTGTTCCTGATTTGGAATGAAGGACTTGGAAAAAAGAGTTCTTGTGAGGTGGGTGACTCCTCTGTGTGCTCCACACTGCATTCTCCCCTTTTGAAGTAGATTATTAGCCTGGCTGGATTTGTGGCTATGTTCCAGTTCCTGGACTCAGAATTTCCTGTACAAATGCATCATCTGCCTCATACATTTACTTAGCTTTTAACCATTGGGTTCCTGGTGTTAATAATGACAATAACATCAATTTGTAGGCATTATTTTTATTTTGTTGTCTCTGAGTAGCATCAATTAAATTAGCTTCTAAGATATTGAAGGCTTTGCTCTGCACAAGACAGTTAAGGGCAGAATTTGTCATCACAAATGTGTACAGGGGCAGGAGCATGAAGAGACAGTAGTAAAATTGCATGGCAACTTCCAGCAAAGGACATCAAAGCATTGCTCAAACTTTAATGAACTAAATCGAGCTAAAATAAATGGCGAAATTAAGCAATTTTGAAACCAAACCATTTTCTAGTTGCTAGAAAGCACTGGAAAAGGAGAAGGAACAATAACATGTATTTTTTTTTTTTACAGCTTCAGCAACACCAGCTACTCTAGTTTGTGAATTAACTTAATATTCAACATTTTGTCATGTACATTAGGTGTTATAATGCATGAAATGAATACACAGTCACATCCCAGTGGCTGCAGTTCCCAGTAATGATCAACAATACTGCCTCTAGCTAGCTAACACATCCCCCTATGAAATATTTTCTGCATGACCACATCCCATGGCAGCAGGCAGCAATGGAATTTATGAACTAGCTGGAGTTATCAGTGCTAGTGAGGAAGCAATAGAGAAATATGTATGTTAAAAAAAAATTTAAAAAAAACAACAACAAAAAACTGTGAGGGAGGGAGAAAGTTAAAGATGAGTATCCAACCAGAAAAAAAAGTTGTCAGTATGTCACACAGACACTGAACTAGCAGCCTAATGGCACTGCAAATTCACGTCTGGATCCTATTTTTAAAATTTCCAGATTTCCTAAATATAGCTTCCAGTTGAGGCTGTTTCTTTTAGCTCTATGTAACTCAAAAGAACTGACAGAGAATGAAGCTTTCAGCTTTCTGCCAAGGTAGAACCATGCTCTGTTAGCATGACTGGGAGTTAGGAATGTTCAGGGTCTTATCAGGTCAAGTTATTTTTTCTGAAGCCAAGTCAGTAAGTGTAATTCTCTTAGAGAAAGGGGACTCAGCTTTGCCATGGCTTGGCATGAGTTTTCTTGCTGTACAGCTGTTTTTTAGCCTTTCTCCCCCCACAATGCTGCAACACTCATGCACCATATGAGAAAAGTAGATTACAAGTGAGGTTCCTTGTTAATATATAGCCACTAGGAAAAGCATAAATAATTTCTTTTCCAACCTCTGCACCTATGTGACTTGCATTGTGTTTGAGAGTGTTATTCTTGAAAGCAAAAGTGTGAAATCATTCCAGCATTCTTCAGATTTCCAGGACCAAATTCAGTGGAATACACAGCAGTGAGCTGAAGTCAAGACTCAACACAATCAAGAGGAAGTAGGAACATAATTCATAATATTGTGGGCACCAACTTTAACCTGTCTTGGTCTGTTAATCTCACTCCACAGTAGGTTATACAAAGAATGTAGACAAATGCAGAAAAAATAGAGCAAAAAAGATTAGAGAAAATCCCAGCAGTCTTCTCTGCATCACCCTGGTTTGAGTTTTTCATTGAATAAAAATAACTTAGAAACAAATATCCAAGTCAGAACACAGTACATCTGTAACATAATTGTATGGCTGAGTTTTATATGTGGCATTTTTGTGCAAAATTAGGAAAAAAGCACAGCATCTCTGGGCCAAAATCTAGGATTGGTGTTAAATGTCTGTCTACAGCTGCCCTGGGTGTCCTGGAGCAGGCTGCTCTTTGTAGTCCAGCATCTTTGGGATGAGGAAGCTCTCACAGCCTGTCTGGGCAGACTCTCCTGTGGTCAGTGCCCCTCACAGTAAAGAAATCCACGGATTTCTGGGATCTCTGGATGCCAGCATGACCCTCAGCTCCTCCTCCCAGTTTAGTGTCACCAACAGCCTTGCTGAGGGTGCTTTCTCCCTTCACCCAGGCTGCATCAGCAGGAGCTGGTGCTCCAGTGCACTCCACATCCAGGAGCTGCTGGGTTGCTTGTGCCTTAGTAAATTGCCCATAATTTTGCCCTGAAGGCACTTCCTTGCCCCTTTTCACATGGAAATGCTGGAGGAGAATCCATGCAAGCCTTGCTCAGTTGATTTTATGTTTTGTGATTTTCTGTTCTTTCAGTTGATTTTGATTTTTTGCTCCTCACCCCCTGCATGGGGCTGCTGGTCCCTCTCCCTCTGCCCTTTCCTAGTTTAAAGTCTTTTTCCCAGGTCAGCCATTCTGCTGATCATGAAGCCATGCAGCCTTGCCCCTCAGGCTCCCCCTCTTGCAGAGTCTCTTTTGAGAGATTGCCCTGGCACCATCCTTGGTGGCCACTGAGAGAAATACAGGTGCAGCAATCACAGCAGGCTGTAGTGGGGTAATTGCTGGCACCTGGCAGCCCAGGTGTTTTGCATTAAAGCAGATTGGGACATGATTATGCCCTCTGCTCTGCACTATAAAACCCCTCAGAACTGTAAAAACAGGAGACTGCTGGGGCAGAGGGTCCCTCAGGATGGTTAGAGATGCAGCTCAGTCTGGGAGGAGAGCCCAAAGGAACAGGACTTGTTCAGCTTAGAGAGCAAAGAGCAGCCCCTGGGTACCTGCAGGAGATGGAGAAGGCAGAACCTCACTCCCCACACAGGCATTGTGGAAAGAGGATGAGAAATGCAAACATGCAAGTAAAACGAGGTAGGTTCAAATTGGAGAAGTTTTTTGGTTTTTTTTTCTGGGAGTATTTAAGCTTTAGAATAGGTTGTTTGGAGAGGCAGCTGTGTGATCTCTTCTCTTGGAAGTTTCCCAAGAGGATTTGTATCAATCCCAGGGGTGTGATCTCACAGATGACTGTGCTGCAAGCAGGAATTTCTGTTTGAAATCTCTTGAGGCCCTTTCCAGCCTGACTGATTGTGTGGGGCTTCAGTTCTGGAGACCAAAATGCAACCAGTAGCTGAGAATTCCTTGTGCAGGGTAAACTGAAATACCTTCTTGGAGACATCCCTTCCTGGACATGATTTAACTTAATAAATGTAGTGAAGTATTTTCTGGAGTTAAACCTTCTCTCTGATACCTCAGAGGAGTTTCTTATCCATCTGCATGTGGCTGGAATTCTTTTTGTCTGTTGAATTTTTTGATTGAAAGCTAAAGGGTCCCAAGATAGGGCTAGGTAAATGCCCAGAGCAGCTGAGGTGATTGGGGCACCCAGCTGAAGGTGTCAAGTTCACATTCTGATCCACCTGGTTCAGTCTCTCTCAGTGCTCTTGTACTTGTGATTTTGTTTATTTGAGCTCTGCTGCAAGCCTGGAATTGAAGAGTCAAAGGAATGTGCATAAAGAAATACTAGGCTGGAATGGAGATGCCATTTGTTGTAAATATAATAAAGGCAAACACTAAGTTCCAAATTGTAGTCCTTTGCTGAATGCCAGAGTTTCCCATGCTTATCCTTTTCCCATTGCTTTTGTAGAAAATGTGTAAAAGTAGCATAGTTCAATGAAAACATGCATTGGAATAGCTAAATCTAAATAAGTTTCTAAAAGAACTTAGAATAGCAGTAAGGGAGTAAAAATAAGTCTTGATTGATGTTCTGGCCCATTATGTTAAGATGTGTGCCTTAGCTGTGGCTAAGTCAGCCAAGTCTTAGAAAAGAAATTTCAAGTGGGTCAGGTTGTTGCTAAGTTATGTGAATTGGAGCTAACTTTGGCTTGTCTCAACTTAATGTGCTTGATCCAAACCGAGATAATTTAAAAAGATTATTCTGGAGTTTTGTAATATCATTGAATCTCACATCTATACTTGTCATAGAAATACAATGCCTGTCTTATTTTTATTCAAGTAGCAATCCATCAAAATTGCCTTTTGATAGGATTTTGACTACTACTTATAGTAATAACTAATAGTTCTTTTTTACTATTTCCCAAGGGGGAAGTAGTATGTATGTGTGTGGAGGAGGGGGAAGAGGACAGAAATACTGAAAATAATGTTCATTTTTACCTTTGAAATGAATCAGGAATTTTAGTTGCCTGTGAATTTTCATATAAGGCAGCAATCTGCAAAGGCCATTCTGGTTTGCTTTTATTCTGTTTGTGTTTCATTAAAAGAAGGTAGAGGGACACTTTCAAAAATAAAGCTGAATCTTTTATTAGTATTTGCAATAAATCATTTTTTTAGAGATGAAATTATTGATACACAGTGCACTTAAAGGGCTTTTAATACATTTGTTCACTAGTGATAATGGGTTAAAAAAATAGTTGAAAAGACTGATTGCAAAACTGACAATAAATCAATCAAATGGGTCTGGTAATACATCTCATATCCACAGTGTGTGATGCTTAGTTGATGACATCTGAAGATCTCAAAAGCTGATTTATTTTTCCAGTAATCAGTGTTCTGATCCATTAGTTTTTATAAGGTAGAGCGATGTCACTGTTTTTTTTTTTTTTTATGAGTGATTTGTATTTTAAAATTGCACATCTGTCAATCAAGACAGAACCAAGGACTTTGTAAAACTTAGTACCTTCACTGTAGGTTTATTTCTGTACAGTGCTGGTGGTGTATATTGTTATTCAGTGAAATTGTTCATTGCACTTCATAGTTTGGCATTTTTTTACTAATATGTAGCCTAAGAAAGTTTTGTTTCCACTTTGATGATTATCTCACCCCTCTCTATATTGAGACCCCAGCACATCCAAACTCAGAGTATATTCTGTATGAAGTTCTCAGATATTTGTAGTAATCAACATTCTATCGGACTGTTAAAACAGCAACTTGGAAATCAAAAGGAGTTTTATCATTGAACTTGGTGTGCTTTCATCTGTTGTTTCTCTGCTCAAAATTATTGATAGCTTGCTGAATTCAGGTACATAAAGAAACCTCAACAAAACAAGGAGATTTAAAGAAAACAGTCAAAACCAAAACACTTGAGTGCAACTTGAAGCTCTACCTGACCAGCTAAGGGACAAAGAGTTAAAATGTGTGGTTATGGCTTTGTACTTAGTACAGAAATGCTAAGTTGGGTTTTATTTGTCTTTTGTGGGACAGTAAATGCTAACAATGAGAGCTTCACCTAGAATGGCCTCATTTCTTGGTATCAGAATGTAAATTCTGGGAATCCTGTGTGATAGTACAGCTTTTGTCACCTGAGAGTCAGGTGGCCTCTTTTAAAACAGAGCTCCATGAAAACATGTATTTGAAAAACTAAATCAAAATAAGTTTCTAGAAGACCTCAGAATGGCAGTAAAGGAGTAAAAATAAGTCTTGATTAAATAAGTTCCTCCCAACCAGGACAGGCTGGGGGATGATGGCAGTGCCTGCACAGGTCCCTGGGGAGGGACTGAGGTGGCTGGGAAGTTGAGCTGGGCTCTGGGCACTGTGTGTCTCATGAGTTACAGTCAGAGTGACTAAACCAAACCCATCCTTGAGCCACTGCCTGACTGCAGGAGAGCTGGAGGCTGAAAATGTGGGAGCTGTGTGCTGGAACCTTCCCTGATGAGAAAATGGTCCCTGGATAAAACCGGAGTGCAGACGTAAACAGCTGTGTGCTTTTTTTTTTTTTTTTTTTTTTTTTTTGGTTTTGTTGGTTTTTTTTAATTCACTCAAAACCCAGGGATAGAGATGCCTCAGATCTCTCAGATGATGGTAATTCCAACAGATAATTACCTAGTATTAACTTTCACTCATCTCATTCTTTTACTTTCTGCTTCACTCTGGTGTGCTTTGGGCATCTCTGCTGCCCACACACCTTGCTCTGTGAAACACAGGTTTGGAGCCCTCTTGGCCTGCTAAGTTCCCCAGTTCTGGGGTTTTAGTGGTACCTGACAGGAGCTTTCATTGTCTTTGTTTTTTTCTTAATTCTGGCTATGACTTGTGGAGTACTGTGTGCTTCTACATTTGACCTCTTTTTAATTTATTTAATTGTGCTTGGGTATTTTATAAAGAGGGACAGGCTTGAAGCACTTCTCTGCTATTTTGATGCTGAGAGTGTGCACTGTCAGGAAGGGCTCTGCTTTATCAGGCAGATTTTTGTTAATGAAAAGTTGATAAGCTGGAGATCCATCCATATTTTAAAAGGCAATTATTGCCTTGCTTTCAGTTGGGCTACAGGGCTTGATATCAAACTGAAACAAGTATAAAAAACAAAAAAATAAATTAGTGATTGGGTTCATTGGAGTGAAATGATTCTGATTTCTTACTGTTGTGCTCAAATTCACTTGGGTGTTTGCTTTTTGAGGTTTGCATTTCAATGATTTGCTCCTGACATAGTGGAAAGGAGCCAGTAATGGTTTGGGTGGGAAGGTTTTCTTTTGGCAGGATTAAAACCAAAAAGAGTGGAAAAGGGTAAAGTTAACTTAACATGGGAAGCTACAAAAGTAGTGTCACAGCATTTTTTCCAGTAAGCTTGGCACTCTTTGCTGAGTTTTGCACTATACAGCCATTAGCAGGCTGGTCAATGCATTGCTTTATGAGGCAATTATTTCAGCATACTCTATTCAAAATACACATTAGAACTTAACCTTCTGAATCCTGAAGTAGCATTTTTATCACCCAACATTAGAAAAGAGTTGGAGTCAGCAATTTCCCCTTTCTTTTTATGATCTGGTATCATTAATAAAGCATTGAGCTGGTAGCTTCTTACAATTCTCCAGGATAATTTGTGACACAAAAGGTGCTGCTGTGATACAGTTGTCTGTTGACTTATTCAATAGCAGGGGAAACATAGAAATGGTGTAAAAATAAAAATGAGGAAGGGAGGGGAGAAAGAGTTCTTAAAGCATACATGCAACTGGTACACAGCATATCAGGCCTGCTGCTGCTGGATATGCACAAGAAGAAATGGGAAGTTAATATGGAATTCCTAATTAGGGTCACATACTAATGAACTCCCTCTTCATGTTGGTTTTATGCCGCTTCAGAAATTTTTTATCATATGCTTAAATATTTATGGCTGGAAACATTAATGAAAATGAGGCGTGAATTGGAAATTGTGCTATTATGGAGATGAGGATGGCCATGGCCAGGCTGATTTTTGAGGAGGGATCCTTTTATTACCATTTTTTTGAGGAATGAGAAATGATACAAGCAGAATTAATGACTAGACATATTCTTTGCCCTGGCTTGGCTGGCGTTATTATATTTAAAGTTATAAAAGCTGGATTTAATAAAATTTTGAGTTAATTATAAGGGGAATTTTAATCATAATTGGCAGTCTTCTGTAAGAAATAAAACTGTAAATCAGCAGAAGGGCAAAATTAATACAGTTAGGTGGTTCTGCTTCTGTGCACCTGTACATGTGTATATATTAAATATACATTTTTAAATACTAAATATATTTATGCATCAATACAGACATGCTCATACACATATAGGTACAGTGAACATTTTTATGTGACTTTGTTGCTAAAGGCTATCTCCTTTCCTTGCTGCTTGACAACACAATTGCTTTTAAGTTCTGTGGATGAATGTTTGGGTATAAATTTTCCAGAAGTGGCATTTTTGTCTCTGGTATCTTGTAAAAATCAATTGAGCTCGCTATTTAAAATGTTAAACCTCCAAACACTACCTGTTGTATTGTTTTCTTCAGTCCCACTAAAATTATCATGCAATCTTGTATAAAATATATTGAAAACATCTGGTAGTGTCTCATTGGAATTGCCTTTGGAAATAGTCTAGTAACTTCTGACAGCTTGGCTTTACAAGGATATTGATTTCACTGTGGCTTTATCATGGAAAACTGATGAATGGTCAAAAGCTGAAAGTGATATAAAACCTGGTTTATAGTTTTTATTTGAATCCATGTAATAAAATAAAGTAGGTTTATAAAACATAGTAAGGTATGCCCTTGTGAAAACATGAGAGTTAAAACAGAATTTTGCAGTGGTTTTATGCTGTGGATTACTTGGGCTGGGGACACCAGAAACATTTGCAGGCTTGCAAGGGATGGACAAAGGAAGAAATGTACTTATTGAAAACAATACCATATGTTGCTAATAGTTATGTGATGCTTGGGAGAAGAGAAGCTTGCATAGAGTACTGCTTTTGGATTTTAAACATTTCCTTTTGAAATACTCTAATAATACTGAACAAGAACCAATGCTGGAAAAAAATTGTTTCCTCAGTCCAATAACAAGGAGAAATAGGCAGCAGAAACACAACTGACTGATGGGGCATGGGAAACAGGAACTGCAGTCTGGGCAAGAAATACCTATTTTGTACACCTGAGGAGCTAAACAGGAAGGATTAGAAATGACATTGTCCATCTGTATGGCACCAGCTGCAACAAAAGAAAGTAAGGGAAATATAGGAAATTGATTTCTTTCTGGAGGAAGTAATTACTTGGCTGGTCAATTAAATATAAACACACTGAGAAGGTGTTGGGGTGGAAACACGTGTGTCAGCCCTGCAGAACAGGGAATTCTGTGTGTACAGAGTGCCCTGGGGGCTGGGGGTACACGTTCATCTCCAGTCCTGCTGGGCCCTGCTCTGCGAGGAGGGGTAGAGAGGGGCTGAGGGGTTCTTCCTGCATTGCAGAGAGGTATGCAAAGAAGTGGCTTAAAAAATTGACTGGTTTAATAAGAGAACAAAAAATAGGAGGTAAAGCTAGCATCCTTTCACGAGGAGGGGACCCTACTCTGGTGTAGGATTGGCTGGATGATGCTGGACTCCCCCAAGGTGTTGCACACACCTTGGCTCTGGAGGGAGTCTCCTCCTTTTTTTGGTCACTTTTGCATCGTTTTCTGCCCAAGCCCAGCTGTCTGAAGGATGTTTGCTGCACTGCAGGGGAGAGGCAGGGCCAGGCTCCTGGGGAGAGCTGCCCCAGGCTGTCCTGCAGCTCAGAGACTGTCCAGCACAGCCCAGGCTCAGCACAGGCTGCTCAGTGAGCACTTCCCTGGCTCACCAATGCTTGGTGGGCAAAGATCACCAAGTTGGCATCAGACAACTCTACTGCAGAGCTGGGGGATTGCAGGGAAATGGAGCAATCACCAGGCTGCTTCTGACAATGCAGCTGGTGCTGACCAATTGGCACTGCTGCAGAACAGATGTCCTGCCCCTTAAGGTATGGCACCAGTGCATACTGTTATAGAGGAGGGAAAAAAAGGAAAATCATGATTTGCATATCCTGGATTAGTGAAACCTGAATTAAAACTGCCACCTGTGGATTTTAGTTAAAAAAAGCCCTTATGCACAGTTCTCTTTGATCTTCATTGTAAAAATAAAAAAAAAAGCTATGTCAACTTCAGCTAGGATGCCTTGAGGAAAGGGAAGGTTGTCCCAGAGATCCATGTCCAGGCTTGAGTGCTGTGCTTGGGAAATGTTGGCCCAGTGGAGAGAATTCAGAGCAGCACAGTGAGTGTGAGCAGAGCCTATCCTGCAAAATAGGATGTGAGGAAAAAGTGAAGCAAACATTGTCTCCTTGCTTTCCCCAATCACTCAATTTTCTCATCTTTCCCATCTCATGTTTTTGAGCACAGCAATTTCCTGTCCTGTAGTCCCTTTTATGAGAACTTTGGGTTGGACTTGATGGTCTTGAAGGTGTTTTCCAACCTAGTCATTCTGTGAATTTTAGTTGGCCCTGGTGCTTCTGAGGCTCTAGTTTTCATTTAAGAAGGTGCAGCCAGGAGGGGCTTGTTGAAGGTTGCCAATGGAACTCAAGTCTCCAGAATCTGAGGTATCACTAAACCTTTTTTCTTCCATAAGAATATAAGAGAAAACACAAACTGTAAATGGTGGGGGGGAGAAGGAGGTTTCCTTACTCCAAGGTAAAGGTCAGTCTTTGCTCTCAGAAGAGTGGCAGACAGAATTGTTCAACAGGTTCAACTGCAAATGGAAGAAGGAACAGCACAGGAGTTCCCTTGCAGACTCCTCTTTCCTTCTGTTGCTGTTTTTCTCTCTGAGCACCCACATGGGTACAGCCATGGTTTATTAAATCAGGCAAGGTTATTGAAGCTGGCCAGTGAGTGCAGGTTGGTTTGAGCTGTTTGTGTGAGCCCCAGTGCCCAGGTATGGTGTGTGCACTGTGCAGCTCCATGGGAAGGGTGCTGATCCCAGCCCTCATTCCCTTTGCACTGCAAGGGAGTTTTTGGGATTGTGGCAGTCATTTGCAGAAGCCCTGCATGCCTCCCTCCTTGGGAAGCCTAAGAGTGCTTTGGCAGAGCTTTAATAGCACCCAGTCCTTTGGGTTTGGAAAAGTAAAACTTGCACTGGTCACAGGAGCAGGCAGAGCATTGCTGTCATTTTCTTGCACTTTATAGCTTTGTGGACAGTTACCTTTACCTGGCAAGGAATTCCAACCATTGGCTTGCTTCAGCTTAAAAGCCCTGATGGTGATGAAAATAGAAATATAAACCTGCTAGGGTCAAAATATTTGACATTTAATAGAGAAGTAAAATGAAGCTTTGGGATTTGTAGAAAAGTAGCATGTACGAGAAGTTTGTGCTGTAGCTTTGTTTGTTAGAAACAAAAAATATTGGATGCTTGCCAGAAGAAAAATGTATATCCTGAAAGACAGTGAGAGAGAAATATTAATAGAGTCAAGGCTGGTGTGTAATACAGCTGGAAATAATGAAATGCTGAAAGGGTATTGCAACTTGATTTTTGAGAAGATAGAAAAGAAAAAAAATTCTATTCTGTTTTTATTAATCATTTCATGTTAATTTTAACTAGAAATGTCATAATTCAATAGGCTGAACAAATTTTATGGAGCAAACTTGATCCTGACCTAGGAAGTACAGCAGCAGTATAACTTTTAATGACTTTTTTTTTTTTTAAAGAAAAAATAAGATAGTGTCTGATATGTCTCATGAATTGTGTTTTATCTTGTATTCAGCTTTTGGGTGGATGTTTCTTCTCAGCATTTTAGAGCTAGGGTTGTTTGGAACCCAGAAGGGTGGGTAACTGGGATGAACATGGGGAGGTGTGCTGGGCTTGGGTTTGTAATTGCCAGTGGGAAGCATTCACTGACTCCTCTCTACCCAGAGAACTGTGGAGCAGGGATCACAGTGTGGGTGCCAGGGGAAGGAATGTCAATCTACCTTTCCAAAAATGAGCTAACAGTATTGACACAGGGCACTCTCATTCTGAACTGTGAGAATTACCCTTCTTTTAATTAATGTTGTTACAATATGGCTGGCATTAATCGATTTTTCAAAAATACTTTTGTAATTAAACTTGATTTTTTACATTGCTTCTACCTTCTATGAAGACATTTTTGCTCATAATTTCAACGAAAAACCACTTTAGGAATCTCAGCCATTTAGAAATGCTGCAGTGAAAAGCTGAAGAAAGTTCATGTGAGAATGTTGCGGCACATCACTTGATGAGGTATCTTAATAGGATTGCTACCAGCAAGCTTGCTCTTAATGGCTTTTACAAACTATGGTTTATTATATCAAACTGCTGCTATAAGAAGTAAGGAATTAAAGAGAATGAATTAGACATAAAGGGGGAAAGAAAGAAAAACTTACAGAACTTATGGCCTATCTGAGGTTTATTTTGCATGTTTTAATTTTGTTACGATAAATAATTGCAAAAATTTTAATTGTATATATTTGTAGCATAGAAATATAATAAAAAAATTGGAGTGTGACTTTAAAACAGCCATCAGCTGTAAATGCAGTCGTTAGTCAACCCATCTGACTACATAAATGCTGCTGGTTTGGGGGATTTTCCGAGCTCCCCAGATTGGAGGAGGAATGATGAATCTGACTCCATGTTCTTAGAAGGCTAATTTATTATTTTATGATATTAAAGAATGTTATATATATACTGAACTGTACTAAAGAATAGAGGAAGGATACAGACAGAAGGCTACAAAGAATGATGGTGAGAACTGATGACTCCTTCCAGAGTCCTGACATACCTGGCTGTGATTGGTCATTAAAATAAAACAATTCACATGAAACCAATCAAACAATGGCCAGTTGGTAGACAATGTCCAAACCACATTCCAAAGCAGCCAAACACAGGAGAAGCAAATCAAATAATTATTGTTTTCGTTTTTCTCTGAGGCTTCTCAGCTTCAGGAGGAGAAATCCTGGGCATGGAGGATTTTTCAGCACTAGTTGTCATTTTGTAGACCACAAAATTGTGCTGCAGCTCTGATGTTGTCTGAAGCAGAGAGGAGCTGGGAGAGCAGCCTGCCCAGGTGGGGCTGTGCTCTGGGAGCATCCCAGCACAGCAGGGTGTGCGTGGGCCGTGCTCCAAGCCCGCGGCTCTGGCTCTTACCAAGATGAATGGTCCAGCTCCTGCTCACTTTATTGAGCTTTCCAGAGACACAGAGATGTTGCAGTTCTCATTCTGCAGCTCGAGTCAACAGGGCTGGGCACAAGTACAAACACCTGGAGACATCCTGATGTTCTCCTGTAGTGTAAGTTAATTTTTTCTCAGTTTTTGTCTTAGCATCTGACAGGTCTGTAGGATGGAGAAATTGCCTTTTTCAGACCCAGGCCAGACTGGGGAGGAGTGAGGAGCTGGGAGCTCTAAGGTAGCATCAGTATCACCTGACACAGTCATGATTATGCACTCCACAGACCCTAAACTGTATTTTTTCCCCAAGTCATGTGGTTATAAAATAACAAAGGTATTTAGTGAGTTGAGTGGTTATGATTTTCATTATCTGAAAACTAGCGGGCTGAAATGTCTTTCATTGGTGCTTTTATTTTTGAAATTATTTGAAATCAAAATGATTTCTAACCTAGAATGGTCATTTATTGTTGTGCCCCTTTGTTTTTTTATTATCTAACACATACAGGAGTACGTGGATTAATGCATATATAGCAGTCAGATAAAAATACACAGAAAAAATGCTGAATTAGAGCAGTTTGTTGGCTGAACAAATGTGCTCGAGTGGAACATACAAAGGACATTTTAAGTATATGCTGGCCTATCTCACTACAAGCCTACGGACACCAAATACTGAGTTACTCGTTCTTTTATTATTCAAAGTCAAGCTACTGTAGTGCACCAATAGATTTTTTTAGGCTCATATTAAATAATGAATTTTCACAGTACATGTCATAAAGTGAATTGGCAGGTTTTGTGAGTGATTGGACTGTAAATCTGAAGTGAGACTCACTTCGTCACAGTTTCACTTCTTCCCACCAACTGTTCAGATGCCTCAGGTGCCAGAAAGGATTAGAAAACCCTGGCAGAAGGGATGGCAGTTCTGCTGAGGATGGGGAAAATGCAACACTATTTTTTTCTGCTTTTAACTGAACATGGTGAGCACAGTGTGAAGCTTTACATTTCAGTCTTAGCCTGGGCCATAAGATGATTCCATTACAATGCATCACTTCCCTTTATGTTTATAATCAGGGCTAATGCCATAAAGTTACATCCCCCAGATGCTTCACCCTGTTTTCAAGCACTGCTTTCTGTTATACCTTGAGCTATGAATCCAAGCAGTATATATAACCAAGTAGTACACAGTGACAGAAAAGAATTTAAAGTGGTGGTATAACTTTAAAATTACTTTTTCTTCACTCTGGTACTAGCACAATTTTATAATAATACAGTCATGTTTTAAAAAAACCCTCCCTTTGCTGGCCATAAAATAAGTTTATTTTCCCAAAGGCATTGCAAGGAATGCTGTCATTAAGTGGAAGTGCCCAGCAGGAGGGAGCTGACAGTGGCTCTTTGAACCACCTAACCCTGGGTGGGGTTGCTGTGCTTGGGTTAATAACAGGAACTCCCACTGCCTTTATTAGGGCTCCTTTTCACCCTCAAAATTTAAATTTTCTTAGCAAGGTTTTGTTGTGCTGAAAGAGCTCGTAGCAAAGCAGCCTTGGTCATAAACTGAGCCTCAGCTCCAGGCAGAAATTCCCTGTGCATTGTTACTATTTGAAGGTAAGAGGGGTTTTTGCTGGGAGTTGGTGGATTAGCTATAAACTGATTAATCTGGGTGTCCTAGCCTGAACAGCACTGACAAAATGCCTGAACCCAGGAGAGCAATGTTTCACCCTTATAAGGTGTAGGTTTAGCATTAAAATAATGCAAAATCAAACCAGGAGAGTCACACTCCTTCCCGCCACAGGCTCCTGGTTCCAGCACTGCCCATCCAGTCTGAGTTTCTCCTGGTGGTTTTGGAGTGTCCAGTGCATCAGCCCCTGGCTGACAAACTCCTGCCATGGATTGGGGTCAAATGGATTTTTGTGTCTGAGAGCTGGGGCAGAGATGTCAGCCAAGAGAAATCAGGGCAGCAAAATGCACCAGAGTGTCTGCAAAGCTGGGTCCCTGTTCCATTGGCTTGGAGAGCCCTTTCCCTCTTTAATAAATCCTGGTGCATGCTGTGTGTGCTTGGACACTTCCAGAGTTTTTCACTTCTCTTAAAAGCAGTGGACAATGTTTGCACACCAAGAGATGTGTTTGATGTATTATTACCTCTGCAAGTTAGGAGTTCCTCAGCAGCTCAGGAAGGAGGCATGGCCAAAAAAAAAAAAAAAAATTAATTTATTTTTTCTGACAAAGATATTTGTCTTGAGAGAAAATGTAACATGTATGATGTATTCTATGCATGTTTTGCACATATTTATATTTATTTTGTGTTCTAAAATAACACTGCATGACACATTATCCTGAGTGAGATGATCTTACTCTTTTCTGTGAGAACCATTAGAAATTACCCCAGAATGCTGTCATCCTCCTTGGCTAATTACCAGCCAAGGCCCTGATTAAGATTAAACTCAAACAAATAGATTTTGAATTGTCTGAGGTGCATAGATCAAAAGTTAAAGCAGAGTTCTTTTGAACAAAGAACTAATAATGATTAAGAGCTAGCTTTTTTCTCTTATACCTTTCAATTGATTGTGGGTCTGCCTGGCTTGATGGATTAAAATCATTAATTTAGGAGCTGACAAAACAATACATTACAGAAAGGATAAGAGTCAACAAAAATGATACAAATGATCCTGACTGTAACATTTAAAGCTTTTAGAGTGTGACACCCTTGTACTTTTTTCCACATTATCCCCAAAATCTCCGGCTTGCAAGCAAATTAATTGGTGTCATGTTTTCAGCTATGGAGAGGGGAGCCTAAACCATTTCAGAATTTAAGAATGGGAAATAAGAAGGGAAAAGGTTGTACTTGATCTCAGAGGTCTTTTCCAACCTAGTTAACTCTGTGAAAAGAGAAAAAGTGTGACCATTCGGGTGGAGAAGAAAGATCAGTGATGAGCTGTGGAATCTTGCATTGTGTTCGAGGTGTTAAAAAAGGGGTTACCAGGATATTCTTTGGCTTTAACCTTTCACCATAACTTCAGTCATGCCACTGATATCACTGATCAAGTGTTACATCACTTTTTAAAGGAATAAGGGAGTTAATATTCAGTTCACAGAGATGACATCCTGCTACTTCTGTTCATGAGAGAGGTGGAAAGACTGAGGGGATAGAGAGGGGATGATAAAAAAGGTGGCTGAAATGGGCTGAACCACCAAAAAAGTGGCTGAAATTGTCTGAACAATAATTTCACCAAGTTGCTCTGGCAGCAGCAATCTGAAAGGTCTTGAATAATGGAAAGATGGAAAAAAAAATGTTAATTGTAAAGTGATGTGATGAAGCGAGAATTTAAGTTGTTCAGATGTATATCAAGTGCTGCATCTTAGAAATGCTACCCAGAGAAAATCTACAAGATTTCCCATGAGCTCAAGAGAATGAATTTATGGGAAATTGAAAAAGGAGGGCCTGGAAGGTGATGGGCAATAGGAGAAAGTTCTGCTTTGAACTTGAAGCCTTGTTAGATATCCATGAGGAGATTAGACAAAGACAAGATTTAATTCCAAATATCTACATTAGAGAGCTGACCCCATGAGTCACATGGAAATGTCTTAGGAGGTGATAAATGGCCAAAAATAAGATGTGTGGGGAAAAGAGTGGGAAAGCAAGGACAGGCATCTCTGAGAGCCCCTGGAAAAAGCTGATGGCAGGCAAGGAGCTGACAGAGATAATGGGAGAGGACAATTACAGCAGGAATTATCATCAGCTGTCTGGCTGCTGGCACAGAAAGTGGGGTAGAGATTGGGTGAGCATGAGCATGAAGAACTGGCTTTTAGCTTTGGCTTGCAAAACATTGATTAGAGGGCTCTGCCAGCCCCATTTCCTTACCAGATGGATTGCTTGGGAGGACAGACTGGGAAACTCCTGTGTGTGATTGTGGACTCTGCATCCTGCAGGCTGAAAGAGAGGATTTCACACAGAGGTGCCAGAGAGGTGTAGTGTGACTATGTTCACAGGGGTCCCAGGGTGAGGGAAGAGATGAGAAAGTTGACTCCATGTTTCAGAAGGCTGATTTATTATTTTATGATAGATAATATATTAAAACTATACTAAAAGAACAGAAGAAAGGATTCCATCAGAAGGCTGGCTAAGAATAGAAAAGGAATGAATAACAAAGGTTTGTCTCTGACCCAGACAGTCTGGACAGCTGGACTGGGATTGGCCACAAATTAGAAACAACCAGATGAGACCAATCCCAGATCCACCTGTTGCATTCCACAGCAACAGATAAGAATTGTTTACAGTTTGTTCCTGAGGCCTCTCAGCTTCTCAGGAGGAAAAAATCCTAAGGAAAGGATTTTTCATAGAACATGTGGGTGACATTGTAGAACCAGAGGGGAGCAGAGTGGTGATGGAAGGGTGAAAAGAAAGGAAACTGGTGTCAGAAGGGGAAAAGAAGGATGATCTCACATGAAACAGGAGAGGCCTTATTGATTCTGAGGACAGAAAGGGCTTTCCTGAAATAAAGAAAGGGAGAGTGGGGATCATTTTAAGCAGAGCACCAACCCTTCAAAGCCTGGCTGGTGTCTCTGGGAGCTGCAGAGGCTGAAGAGTTTGGAATGAAGTCTGTGTGTCTGTCCTGCTGCTGCTCTGGCACAGGGGATGAGCATTCCTACTCTCTCTTTGGGGAGAAAAGCCGCAATTTCTACAAACAAAAAAGTCTGAACAGTTTTTGCAGAAGGACAGAAAATAGGCAGTATATTCTCCACTTTTACAATGAAATGCAATGTTAAGATAAAAATAAACAGCAGTACAAAACCTCTTCTCTTTAGGAGTCTGAAATGGAACTTTCTTAACTTCATACTTTCTTGTTTTAAGGAGAAAACTATTTATTTTCCTAATGAGGTATTCTAGTGCCATGGTTTTTTATATAAAGCTAATCTTATTCTTCTAGTTTTCCTTCATTTGCTTTTAATAATACTTATAAAATAGAATAATCTGTAGGTGCTACCAAGTCTGAGCCTTCAGGCTATTGCAGTCACACAGTTTGAATAATTAGTGTAAAGAGCCAAGTTGTTGTAATACCTGATTATAGCTGGAAAAGAAGGTAATTGAAATGAGAAAAAATAAAGAGTTGGCAGAAAACTCTTGCATTTCTCAATATTTATGCTATTTTTAACAGGTGTCACTTGAGTGTTTTGCAACTTTTTTTATTACTTACTTATTTTTCTAACTAATTATTAAATTTCCTGACCACCTTGCTTAGTTTGAGGCAAAATTGCTTTTGTTGCATCTGTGCTGCTCTTCTGGCTGAAACTTCACATTCTATGACTTTTTTTTTGCCTTTTTATGTAGTTCTAAGGCAGTTTTTAGGGAATAAGAGTCTTTTTTTATGCAAAAAGCTCACACCAGAGGTAACATTAAAATAAAATGAATGGTAAACTGGAATACTCCTAAGGCAGATCTCTTTGAATCCATGTTTGGGTTAATTCCTTTTGCTCATCTGTTGGATCTGTTTTCAGTTTGAAACACTTTAATAAGCATCTTAGAGATGCCAAATGTAGGTTTTGCAACAGGATGATGCAAATTCTAAATCTGTACTTGTGTCCAAGGAAAGACTTGAGAATTTATTGGAGAATAAATCCATCAGGAAATGGTAAATAAACACAAAAATATCCCAAGAAATATCAAACCCACAAACTGCTGAGTGGGAGAGCATTCAGGGGAATGCTTATTCTTCCTCTGACCTCCTACAAATGAGGGAGTCTAAAATTAGGAGCAGTTCAGAGGGTAGAAATGTGAAAACAGACCTTTCCTTCCAGTGGAGGAGTTATCTCAGGCAGTTCTGTAATTATGAAATGGCTACCCGGGGAAAAAAAAAAAAACAACAACCAAAAAGCCCCAAAAACTGATGGAATTAAGCTGTTGTCCTCAAAGCAATATTTAAAAAAAACCCCTCAGGGTAATTATTTTTGATCTGAAGCTACCTGCCTTTGTTATTTGCCTGCCCAGCCTGCAGTGACAGCTCTAGGAATTAATGGTAACCTAATTATTGCCATTAAGCAGATGTACCCAGTGTGGGTTTTCTTGTGTTGGCTTTTTTTGTTGTTGTTTGCAATTTCCATGACACCCAGAAGTAAATGTAAAGGAGCAGACAATAATTAGGCATGCCTAGAAAAATACCTCCCAAAAAAAGATATTTGGAATAATTATCTGTTTTGCAGAACCAAGTCAGCAGTTTTTGCAAACTTTAAAATAAGATTATAAAAGATGAAATAGGAAAGCTTATTTCAGGTTTTAAGAAAGATGTAAGCAATTTTAAACTGTACTCTTTCCCCAGGGAGAGTTTAGAAATATTCCTTATGAATTAAAGTATAATAAAAGTATTTGCTTGGCTGATAATGTATTTTTACTAATAATTTCTTAATTTCTAGAGTGCATAATTGTAGTTTTTAGGGGTGTGAGATTAAGGCAGTGTGTTTCCATGGTGAAAGTATGCAGTGGATTCCTTTTTTCAGCAGGTGCTGTGGGTTTGGTTTTTGTTGTTGTTGTTTTTTGTTTGTTTGTTTTTTCTTTGGTTTTCTTTGTTAGTTTTCTTTAGTTTGTTCTTTTTGTTTGGTTGTATTTCTGGGGGAGGTTGGTGGCGTTTGGTTGGTGGCATTTGGGGTTTTTTTTGGTTTTGTTTTTGGTAAGAGATATTTGTCTTTCCTACAAATTTTGGAGAAAGTAGAAGGTTCCTGCCTAATCTGATGGATCAGAAAAGGACATTAATGACAGTCATGTTTGTGGAATTCTCTATTTATCAGAGATGAATGGGGAGTAGATGCCTTTCTAGCAGTGCCCCCTCCCAAAGAAACCCCAAAACCTGAGTCTCAGCAGGGATTAGCAGTGGCTGCAGGTTGTGCTCTGGGCAAGAGCAGGTGCCAGGAGAGTCTAGGAGGTGGCTGAGTTCCTTATGAGGTTGTGGAGTTGAAAGATAAAAATCATCTGGTTAAACATGTCCTGGAAAGGCAAAGGTACAAAATCCAGAGTGAATTTCTGGCTCTGAGTTAGTGCCAGGGTCACCAGTATAAATGACAATGGTTTGGGCTTTCCTCTCCAGTCAGACAGGACTCCACTCCAGTTAACCTAGTAAACTTGAAGGGTTATTGCTTCTGAAATGAATGGCTGTGCTTTCTCCAATTTTTTTAGTGCTGAACCTGTAATTGATGTTACCAATTTCAACTAGCAAGTACCTTTAGTCACAGAGAAAAAACAGGTTGTAAAGGAATGCAAATCCCTTAAAACACTTGGAGTATTTTTATTTTCTTTGATTTTACTACTTTTACAGTACATCATTCTGCAGTACAGAATGACGACCTTGTGGTACCTTTAGCTTTTTTTGTTTACCCCCGCAGTTGAAAACATTCCTGTATATATTGTGGTTGTTTTTTATATATATATATATATATGTATGTATGT
The DNA here is from genome assembly GCF_027477595.1 of Haemorhous mexicanus. Lineage (NCBI taxonomy): Eukaryota > Metazoa > Chordata > Aves > Passeriformes > Fringillidae > Haemorhous > Haemorhous mexicanus. Next base: position 4,030,850 of record NC_082357.1, read on the forward strand.
ATGTATGTGTATATATATTAGTTAACCATAATTTATTACAGGTCTACTGAGAACCTATGAAGTAACACTGTTTTTTTTCACTCAATTTAGATAAGAAAGCAATCACTCCCACCCCTAAACACCTCCAAACATAACATAGAAATGAAAATATAAAGACTGTGGTCCTTTAAAATCTTAAATATGTGAGACCATGGAAACAGTAGGAGCAGGAGTGAAAGTGATGCCTTGTGCAGGCTGCCCTAGAGCAGTGGCTGGGCAGAGCTAAAGAATAAAGCAGGGATTTATTCCAAGGATCTCCTCCATGGATCCACCTTGGGCAGCACCAGAGCCCAGCCAGGGCTGCACCCCAGATGAACCAAAATGGCCCCAAAATGCACGGCCGGGCACGGGGTCTCTCCCTGGGATCTGTTCTGCTCCATTTGCACCTTGCAGTTCATTGTCTTATCCCAGCTTTAGCCCAGGCACTCCCACCCTGCTTGTTTTTCTCTCTCCAGCCCACAGGGTTTGTGCTCCTGGGCTGAGATTTGGATCATTTGTCCTTGGTGCCCAGCTGGAGCAGGAATTGTTTTGTCTCCCTGCTCTGTGCACAGAGCTCACCATCCCCTGATGTGAACCCAGCCCCACACACTAAAGCAGCACAGAATGTGAAAAATAGAAAAGCTGCACTTGAGGCATCAAAAGATGGGAAGAAAATCTTTAGGCATATCAGATAACAAGTGTATCCATCCAGGGCCATGGCAGAGCTTTTGAAACATCTGTGCTGCTGGGTCTGCCTGGGTTTGCCACAGCTCCATCATCTCCTCTCACCCTTCCTGCAGCCATCCTGGAGTGCTCCAGCCTCCCCAGGGCGAACAGACTCCAGCCACACCCCAGCACTGCTCTTTTCCTCATGCTGTCACAGGAAATGAGCTCAAACTGACCACAGAACATCACTAAAAAGGAGAATTTGCTAATCTGAAAATTACAAATTGTATCCCTTATGAAATGGACAAAACCACTTTCTAATTAGTCCACTCCTTTAAAAATTAAATGCAAATAATTTATATGGAATTTTTGTTTGTCTGATAGATTGTTTTTGCAGTTGCAGCGAAATAATCCAATTAAGCCTTAGAATTTTTTTTCCTTCCTAAGTCAGCCTAGCACATTAGTAATCTGTGTGTGTACCAATTTTAGTCCTTGTTTCTGTACAAATACAATTTTAATTGCAAATGACACGTTGTTTGGTGCACATATTGATAGCTTCCCAGCGTGCTACATGCTTGGGGTTTATGAAGCCTTTAATTCGGTTTCTTGTTGACACTTCTAAGCCCTCAGTTTCACAGTTACATGTTAGGGACCTGCTTGATATATTTGCTTATAAATATGTAATGCAACAGTATATCCTTAAAAATGAAACATAGGCTAATTTTAGAGTTCTGTTTATATCCTCTTTCTAAAAATTAATGGCTGGCTTTATCCATTGATGAGGATAAAACCAAATCCCAGCCAAATTCAACCACGTTCAGTAAGAGGAAGATGTGCAAGATGCAAGGCAAGAGAGGAGGTGTGGGTGGAGGATGTTTGGAGTGCACCTGTGCCAGTGAAACCCCTCCTTGATGTCTCTCTCCAGTCCCATTTCCCTGTCTGCAGTGAGGGGCACTGAGCAGGAGAAGCTGGGCTGTGGTGCTTGTGAGGTCCCCAGGGCAAAGGAGGAATTCAGAATCTGACTCCATGTTCTTAGAAAGCTAATTTATTATTTTATGGTATGATATTGAAGAATGCTATACTAAACGATACTAAGGAATAGAGAAAGGATACAGACAGAAGGCTTCACAAGAATGATAATGAAAAACTCATGACTGAATCCTCAGAGTCTAACACAGCTGACTGAGATTGCTCATTAAGTTAAAACAATTCACCTGTTGGATAAACAATCTCCAAACCACATTCCAAAGCAGCAAACACAGGAGAAGCTAATCAGATAATTATTATTTACATTTTTATCTGTGGCTTCTCAGCTTCCCAGGAGAAGAAATCCTGGTGAGGGGATTTTTCAGAAAATATGACAGTGACACTGGGCTTTGATTGCTGCAGTTCTGCATGCAGGGATGGGCTGGGCTGCATTGGGGGCTACACTCACTGTTTCCCATCCCATCCCATCCCATCCCTGTGGGTTTGGCTGCAGCCCAGAGCTGTGGGCACAGGGGCTGGAGCTGCCATCAATCTCTCCAGGTGCTCCATGGGCTCGCAGGAATGCCTGGGAATGCTGGCAGAGCAAGGCTGCTCTTCCCAGCAAACCTCCCAGGGACTAAATTAATGGATCTCATATTGTATTGATTGTGGCCAATAAGTGCCTAAATGATTTGATGCAAGGCAGAGGGATCATGAAGGGAAGAGGGAAGAGACAGCTTGAAAGAAATATGCAGTTTAATTACAGGATGAATTTCACCAATCTATCTCCCCCCAGGAATTTAACAAATAGGCCTAAGTGCACTTAGCTGTTCTTCACATCTGTTGAAATGATATCTGCCCATGATGAGGGAATCATGGGAATTGGTCTGAGGGTATTGTGAGGATCAGTGAGCCACAGGAAACTGCTTCTCTGGCTGCAAAGCTAGAGGACAGAAAAGCCTGCATTAGTAGTTTTGGATCAAGCTGTAATGATTACAATTTCCATAACACAATTCTGCTTTCTGATTTAATGACACAGTCTCTGTCTTTAGAAAAAAGCTAAGTAAATATTTAAAATGGTGTTAAAACATAAGCAGTGAAACATGCATATAAGCTGGAATCAAAATCAGTTCCTGGTGTTAGTGGGAACTTCATCTATGACTTTCAAGAGAAATGTCCAGGTTTATGGCTTTTTTATGATGTGCTATGACATGTTATGAAACTCAGAATCTCTTAGGTAAACAATGGAGAGGGCATAAAACCCAGGGAACACAAAAGCTGGAGCTTCAGCCTAAATTCTCTAGGAAGACAAGCATGGTGAAGAGTGATGTTGTGTGTTTGCTCATTTTGATTACATCTATAATTCAGCAGGAAGTGTGTGTTGCTTAATGCTTTCTACTGCATTTTATAGTATTTATACTATACCTCTGCACCAGAGAACCTGGAAATACCTTTCAAGTCCTCAGAGACATAAGTTTCTTTGCATTATTTGAAAGCTGTGTTTTCTTGTGCTTGGAGCATTTATGTGTATTACCTCATAAATTACTTGTCATTTCCTTTGAAAAAGTCATGAACATCTATTTGAGGAGGTAGAAACAGAAGGTGAGTGTGTGTATCCTGTTATCTGAGCTGCCTGCCTGCGTGTGTATTCTCACTCTGCCTCTTGCCCATGCAAGAATTAAAAATCCACAAGATTAGGCCCAGGGAGGGGATTGTTTCTTTTGTATATGATGCCTGCAGTGTTCTTTTTCTGTGGTTTCCATACAAAATTTGAAAGCAAAAAATATTTGGTTCATTCCTTTATACTGTAGAAGACAGTTAAGGATTTATGGATATATGAAATGTTTATTGTCAGGGGTTTTTACAGATGGAGTAATTAATGGGATTTTAGTTTGTGTAGCCATGAAGCATTTCCTGGAAATTGCTTTGAGTTCACATCCATCTAAATTCCTGATGCCCTTCCCTGTTTTACTGGGCAAACACATCCCAAACATGGTAAATCACAGCAATGTTAAAAATTTACTATTCTGGTTGGCTCCTTTTTTCTTGCTAAGTTCCTGAAAACACAAATGCATTTGCACTAGTGACCCACAAAAATGCAGACAGCAGCAGAGAAAGTCACACCAGTTTTGCATTCCTGCTCTGTTCTCAGAGCCCACCTGGCGCCCAGGGATTTCTGAGGCAGTGTCAGGAGCTGGGCTCAGCCTCCCCTGGTGCTCATGGGGAGTTTTATCCAGCTGAGCTTTTCTGTGGGAGCAAGCCTGCAGGGATCTGCAGTTCCATCAGGCCCAAGTGCAGCCATCACTTCTTGGAAAGGGAATTAGTTCAGAAAAGCAGAAGTTTCTGTTTGAAACTCTGACGAGGTTCCAACAGGCTACACCAATGTCAGAACCAAACATTTTAATATCCATATTTCCCAGCAGACTGAGTCATTTGGTGACTATATAGAAGAAAAAAGAAAAAAACAGCTGATTCCCTCTTGAAAATACAAAAAATACAAACCCAGTATGTTTTCCTCTAAGAGTGGACTTGTAGCTACAATTTAAAAATTCATTTTCAATATTATAGTTGCAAGGTTTGGGCTTGCTTTCCAATATCTTTTGAAATGTAGTGTGATGTAAAATAAAAGCCCAAATATCTGAGAAATTAAAAATTACTTGCACACTAAGAATAATTATTACATTATTTTTAGAGTTGTCTTTATTTGATACCTCAGTGCCAACTTTCCTGAAACAGAAAAGTTTCTGTGCTTAGCAGGTATCTTCTGGTAACAGGATTAAATACAATGTTAATTTGTTTCCCTTTGCACCTGAAATACTGTAGTCTTTTTAACAGGAATAAAATAGGGATTTTTTTTTTTTCTCTGTAAGTACCCAACATAGTAAATTGCAATATATTTATAATTACCAGGTGTTTTTTTTTTCACTTCTACATGAATATGAGCTTTCTGCCATAGTGTATCATATCTCAGAGCAACTTCAAAACCTTTGTGATGCCATGTGCACCTATCTAGGCTAAAATTCTCTAGGCTAAGTTTGTTCAAATCTAGTACCCATAATTAAGGCATCTAAATATAATGGCCTGATTCCTGAAAGATGTGAGCACTTTTGGGTACAGTGACTTGCTAAGATTTGCTGTTCTCTGCATTTCTAAATCCAGGCCATATATGTAGGCAGCCTAAATATAGATTCATGAGCTAATTTAAGCCCTAAATAGACTTCAAATGGTTTGGCATGTTGCTTGGTTCATATTATTCCAGGTGGAGAAAACCAGTGACTCCAGCAGTGATCCTGGTCTGCCTGGCACTGGTGGGAAAGGGCTGCTCCTTGGTTTTCCAAGTGCCTTTGAAAGCTCTATAAAAGCTCAACTGTGTTTTATTATCCCTGTTTAAGGCACAAGTTCTGTCTTTTCCATTCCAGATTTCCTAGGAATGTAGTGGAAAATGGTTTAGGTGGAGCCCTTTCAGTGGGACTGAATTATGTATGGATCATGTGAGATGCCTGCTCTCTTCAAAGCCAGGATGTTTAAGGGAACACATTACTTGCTTTGAATACAACTCATTTTATATTTAACACAGCATTTCCACCTGTCAGACAGTGTGTTTCTTCTTCCTGTGTTGGTGGTATTTTCAGGACTTAGAGAAAAAATGATTCAGAGGTTGTTTTGCTTTTTGAATTGGAATAAATTGTAAAAAAGTTTCAGTTATAAGTGGCTTTTACCTATAAGTTTAGATTCCACAAGATGAAATGAGGTATTTAAAACTGTGGTACCACTGTCACAAAACTGCAGTGTAATTGTCACTGCTAATACCTTGTAGTTCTCACCAGTCCTGGCTTTGGCAACCAGATGAGTGAGAGTGATGAAAAAAGGCAATTATTCCTCATTTAATGAGGGCATTGTGTGTGCAACCCAGTCCAGAAAGTCCAAACTCTAATTTGAATGTATTCATTAACATTCTTTACTCTTTGTCCAACTTTCAGGTCATTTTCTTATACTTAAATTTGGCATCTGCTGTTAATTGAAGCTTCTTGTAATGGGATATAGATGAATGGAAATGGAACTCTAATAGTGAGCCAGCATTAGCATGGCTCTTTCAAGTTTCAGGTTGCTTTAGTCTGGTTTGTGTTTGTTGACTTTTTGTTTGGGTTTTTCTGGCTTGCTGTTTGTTTTTTTTTTTAATCACATTATTTTTATAGACATTAAAAAGTACAGGCATTGATCTGGGCACATTCTGTAGCAGGCAGAAAAAAGACACATTTACAAAGAATATTCAGAAGTATATTATTGCACTTCTATGTCTAGTCTGTCTTTTATTAGAAAATGACAGTAACTTTATTCTCCTCTGTAAAGAAAATTTTCAAAAATGGATAGCAAAGTTTGTGACACAGGGTAACGAGAATGGTGTTAAGCAAATATTGTGGTTCCCTGTTTCTCCTAATGCCCCATCATTTCGTTATCACTCTCACTGTCAAGAGATTTTCCTGCACACTTGTTTACCCTCTTGAAAGAAGAGTAAGGTTTAAAAAACAATTAGAGCTATCATGGTGTTAGATATTAACAGTCAAGTTGTTAACATATCTCCACATCTCACAAAGCTGCTGTCAGTGGAAGCAAGGAATGAAAGTTCCTGCACTCGTATGAAATCTCTGCAGTTCCTTGGAAGCTCACTGTTTTCAGCATTCAGCTTTCAGACTGGCTGCTGCTGAGCCAGCTCAAGAGTGTGATTTATTTATTTTTTTTTCTAAAGAAAATTCTTTCCTGTGATGAAGTTAGTTACCCCCTGTTTTTTTCATGCGACGTGAGTCATTCATAAACACTTTGTGGTTCAGGCAGCAAGGTGGGAGCTGGAGTATCTAAAGAAAAAAAAAAAAAAAAAAACAGAAGAAAATGTGTAGCCAGAATGACAAATCCTTAGGCACAGCTATAAAACATACAGATCAGTAGCACAGAGCCATAAGAATATATTGACTGTGGCTCAAACTCATCAGAAGATTGATCAATCCAGCTGACTTGCATTAATTGTGAAATAGAAGGAACACCGCGATCAATGATAGGCATGAAAGTGCAGCGGTAATGATGCCACATCCAGCTAATCCAATAATGGAGAACCTGATGGATTGCATATTGGAATTCCACTGCTTGGGCCCCTGTCACAATAAAGTATATCCTGCAATTATGGGGAAAAATGGAGCAGGCAGCAGTGGAGGCGGCCTCGTCGGGCAGCGCCACAGCCGTTTTCCTGATTAAACACCACCCTAAGTGGCACTCAAACACTGCAGCTTGGCTGGCTGCAAAAGGTAATGCTTAAATTCCTGTGAAACCCTGTCTTTTAATCAAACCAGCTGTGCATATTAAGATGTGTGCAAGATCCCCAGTTAACTGTGGGCACTTGAACATTGGTCACTGGTCTCTTGCTGTTGGCCACCAGGAGGAAGGACCATTGCTGAGCTGTGAGCTGCAAATCAGTTTGGTGTTTGAAAGGCTTCAGACCTGATGGGAACAATAATACTTCTAACAGACCTGTGGAGAATTCAAATGCAGTTAACTTCTGCCCATGTTTGCCTGTGGTTACTAATTTCAATCTGGTCAGTGTTAGGTGTTGATTGGAGGAAGAATGGATTTTTGTTAATATAAGTACAGCCAGACCTGTGGCTGCAGTTTAGAGGAATTGGTCATCTACTTTTTATAAAACCAACCTGAATCCTTTCCAAAATACAGTATCTGTCACATTAAGGCTTTCAGTTCTTATTAAAGTATTACCTTTTCTTTTACTTTTATCCTGATGCTTAATTTTTATCAGGGAGCTAATCTCTGTGAGCCTGCTCATTGTCATTTTGACTCAACTTTGCTGTTTGACTTTGACCTTTTAAGGCCCAGCTTTGCATGGAGGATGTCAGGAGGCTGCAGGGTCCATGCAGGAACCCGTTGGCAGTGGCTGTTCCAGGAAGGTGTGTCTTGCTCTCCTGCATCTCCCTGGGGCACTGTATTCTTCCTGCTGTGCTTGGAAAGGCCCACTGGGAGCTGCAGAAGAGCCAGGACTGGTTTTTTTACCTGTCAGCAGTATTTCTCAATTATTTGGTTTTGTTGGGGAGGATAAATGACAGATCTTGGAGTTGCTCAGCATTCAGGGCTCCAAGGGTTGTTGTTTCTGGGGTTTGGGCAGTCACAGGGGGAAACAGATTGCTGCCTCAGTGCTGAGGAGACACCTGAGCCCATCTGTGGATACTCTGCTTTGCCTTCTGGAAATCATTGACTGCTTTAATTCCAGTTCTGGATGGGGATTTTTTATGTTTCAGCTGTAGAAATTTGCCACTTTTCAGACACAAGTGTTTGTGCATAAATTGGACTGAGGTTTTGACACTTGAAACTCATCAAGTTCTTGAAAACTTGAAACTCTTCAGTAGAACCTGGCTTCATCTCTATGTGCAAATGTAGGGGGTTTTACATGAACAAAATCACTTTGCTGCTGTTGCTGGGCTTTTTTCCTTTTTTCCTTTATGGAGGCAGAGAAGCTTGGGGACAACTATTTAAACAAATAGCAGGCAAACTAAAATATTCCTGTTAAAGTGTGCTGCAACAACTGCTATGACAGATCAGGAGCTCTGCAGGCCTTGCTGAAGCCCCTTGGACTCTGGAGCAGCCAGCTGGGCAGGTGTGAGCAGGAATTGTCCTACACACTCAGCCTAATGCCCTGCTGAAGCCAAGCCAGCACTTCAGGGCTGCAGCTCACATCTTCTGTTTCCCTTCCACTGCAGTGTAATTTTCTTAGTGTTGTGGGGAAATGACCAGCCACTGTCTGTGTGGGGCTTTTCTTCTTCCTCTCTAATGTTGATTATGACAGGTACAGCTGGGTACACTGGGAAGGGTTGTGGGGAATGTGGGGCAAAAGAAACAAGACTCCTACCACGGTTGCAATATGAATTCAGGGATAAAATTAAGGAGATAATTTGTCCTAAGGGTTCCAAGTATTCCAAAGTGGGTTTTTTTTTAAATAGGAAAAAAAATTAAATACTAGATTAATAAGTGATCAATAAGCCTGAAAGGGTTTTCAGGCTGCTTAAGTGAGCTGACAACAAAGACTGTTTCTTTGCAAGTAGAAAATGGAATTCATTTTCTTCAGGATTTTTTCCTTTAAAAAATATTGTAGTATAACCAAAAGATAAGTTGACCAAGTTGTGAATGTAATGCCACCATCCTGGGTGTTAATAGCATCTCTTTCTGTGAGGAATGGCCTGGTAGAGTGTGTATTTTCTAAAGCTAGTTTTGATTGTGTGAAGTGTTAAGAGTTGACTTTAACCTCCCATCATAGGAGTAATAATAAAGAGAAGGGGACTTCAGACTCTGTGATGGTAGCTAATTGCTGTGGAAAAAACCCTTGCCTTCCCTGAGACTTTGTTCATTCCTTTTAGCCACCAGGGAATAGTTTTAATACATGAAAACTGTATTCAACTTATGTTCCAGCAGTAAATGAGATCTACTTACTTCTTTCCAGAACAATTAATTTCAACCATGTTGAAGAAAGTACTGAGCAGTGTGTTTTATAATTGCTGCAGAGCTGTACATGCAATATTAGAATGGAAATATTGGGTTTCTTTTCAAGTTTTGAATAATCCCAGTAGACTTGCGAGCTGCTGTGAATAATTCTGCCAAGTCGAAGTGAAAGAGTTGAGATGTTTTCCCTCCTCTCTTTGAGATTCCTGTGGTTATTTGAGGCAAAGGGAAAAACACCTCAGTGTTATGCAAGATGAAGACACTTTGCTAAGGCTGAAGTAGTAATGGATAGCCTGAAGGCATTGGTCCAAACAAACTCACTCCAGCAATGTTTTTTAATGCTTTTTTTTTTTTCCTCTCAAATAAGTTGTTAGATGCCACCAGTCATCTGTGAAGTTACAACATGGTGTCTTCATAACAGAGGAATTTCTGTGAATGCTGAACCTGGCTGTCAGCAGCTGGACATCATTCCATGGGTGTGTGCAAATGCTCACAGTCCTGAACAGGGACAGCCGAGCATGAATGGCTTTAAACTGTCAGAGGGCAGAGCCAGGGTAGATTTTAGGCAGGAATTTTTCCCTGTGAGGGAGCTGAGGCCCTGGCACGGGGTGCCCAGAGAAGCTGTGGCTGCCCCTGGATCCCTGGAAATGTCCCAGGCCAGGCTGGACAGGGCTTGGAGCAGCCTGGGACAGCGGGAGATGTCCCTGCCCATGGCAGGGGGTGGCACTGGATGATCTTTGAGGTCCCTTCCAACCCAAACCCTCCTGGGATTCTGTGACTCTTTGTGGTACCTGCAATGAAGTACCTTAGGGGCCTCTGACACACACATTTTTATGGGGGTTTTTTGGTGGTTTTTTCTTTTGTGGTATTTTGATTTTTTTTCCCTTTTTTTTTCATTTTTCACAAACAGCTAAAACTTAGTCCATGGCACATAGGACTGGGCAGGTGAAGAACCATGCTTTTGCCAGGGAATCAGGTTGTCCCATGGAACTGCAGTGAGAAGGTGCTGCTGCCTCTGCTTGCCTTGCTTAGTGTCATTGCCTTTGCTAATTTCGAAGTTGTGCTCTTAAACTAAAACTTGTAATGCAAATGGTGACCCTGGAAGGTCTTACAAACTTGCAAGTGTTCGAAAAGGTGTTAATGCTTTTCCCCAGGAAAAGAGAGGGGAATTTTAACCTCCTCCAAAGGATTGTTTCATCTGTAATTAGCAGAAGCAAGATCATACAAATACAGAAATCGGTGAGCTAATTGCAGTAGTCTGGCAATGAGGGGCTCTACTGGGATCAATTAACATGATCTAGATATTAAAGGAAAGCAGAATGTTCCCTCTTTTTTCCCCCTCCTATGATTTGCCACATTTGTCTCTTAAATACAGACTCTTGCAAGGTAAAAAAAGAAAGGATTGGTTTTCATTTATTTATTTATTTTAAAGTATTTCCAGAGCAATAAAAGACATCATGATGATCCTCAGTTCTGCTGACATCCTGCTTGTTTCTTTTACAGATGAGGCCAAGTGTCAGGTACAGCTGGGTACCACTGGGAAGGGTTGTTGACTGGTGGTGCAGGTTTTTTTGGTATTTAATACCCTTTTTTGGTATTTAATTGCTCTCATGTTGAAACAGGCCCTGATTCTCAAGCTCAGTACACTCTGGTACATATTTGTGAGGGTTTTGCACAATTTATTTGCATTGTGGGATGCCCTTAGACCTAAACATAGGTGGTGATGCTGTCTTTTTCCACTGGTATTGTGCATGGTAATACCATTTTAAACATTCATGTGGCTATATTTTACTGGCAGTCACAGGGGAAGAATTTCAGCTTTTTGAAGCCTGTAAATACCAGAACATCATGCCAAGCTTGTCAGCAGTAAGGCAGTAATACCTGAAATGTTCTGTGCTCTTTTTCCATCTCGTTGAAGCCATGCATGTGGCATTGCTCAGCTGAGGGTTGCTGGAGCAGAGAAGGGACCTGGCATGAGCTGCTGTGGGTTTGGGGCAGCTCTGGGGATGGACTGAGGAGCTCTGACTGCTCTGGGATGTGTGAGCTGAGTGTTCATTAGGTGAGCAAAGACTTTTCTTCAACCACTTGGTGCTAGGCAGAAATTACTCCAGCCCTGCTAGAACACAGAGCTTGATACTCCACCTAAAATCAGTTCAACTCCTGTTGGAAGTGACAGGGTGCCTGCAGTTCATTCAGGAGAATATTTACTGTTTTTAGGGAGATTTTATCTGTGCTGTCCTGATCCTGTGTGGGCTTGTTCAGCTTAGTGAGAGCTGACTACCAAGGCTCAGCAGGAAGGGGAATTTCTCACTATTTGTGTGTTCCTCCTTGCCTCTGAACAACAGAGGAAAAATGGGTTTTGAAACTTGGTTATTGAGCACTACAAGGACTAAAATGCAGTGGAAATGGACTGCAGAATTCTTTTTCATTTTTAGAAAACAATTCCAGACATCAGAGAGGGATTTTATATAACCTGGTAATGAAGAATAGTTATTCTCTTGTTCCCTGGGCCCCAGGCATTCCACATTACTGGAGCAGGAACACATGTGCAACAAGAATGTATGAAACCTTTAAGATTTTTTTTTTCTAATACCTGGATAGCTGCTGAACTTATTTTCTTTTCAGAAAGAAGTGATTATAGACATATCTCTTATATAATTAGTTTAGAACTATCAAATAGAACCAAAAGTTGCTCATCTTCCTTCCCCACTCTCCCTATGAAATGCCAAGTTTGTCTTATTTCTCATGGAGATGGATATTTAGATAACCATAGCAAAGCTATTTAAAATGCAGACAAACTCCTCCCTTGCTTTATTTTGTGTTTCACTCAATCCATTTTCTCTTATAATCCCCTTAGATATGGATATCGATCCTTTCCCACACCCCCATCTCACTTAGGCTATTGACTTGCTCTGAGAAAAACATTTCCCCTTCTTTCTTTCTTTCTGGATAGGTTTGGTTTAGCAACTGGTTTGGTTTGGTTTGGGGTTTTTGTGTGTGTATGTGTTTTGAGTTTCTATTCTCCCTAAGACAGATGGTGGCAACACTGTTGCTTGTAAAGCAAGGAGAAAACAGCTGGTGAGGTGCAAGGAGAGGCCAGACCAGCACTCCCTGGCCGTTTCCAGTGCTTCAAAGTCTCCCTTGGCTTTCCAGAGGAGCTGCTACATGAACTAAGCACACAGTTATCTCCCCTCTAACTGTAACAGTAAAAAAAATAGTTAAAAAAAGAGGAAATCACAAATACTTTATATTTATGGCATAGCACAGATGCAGTACCTTTCCTTCTTGGCTTCTGTATTTAAATCCATACTTAGAAAAAATTTGTTGCAGTCTAATAACTATAAAATACTAAGAGGAAACAAAATCAATGTTGGCCCCAGCCTTAGAATGCAAACCACACACACAGACTCTAAGATATGGTCAAATAGTGCTGACTCAGGAGACTCAGCTCCAGCAATTGAGCAGCACTATAAAATATGCAGGAAAAGAAAAAAAATCTCTTTAATAGATGCTCACAATTTGTTGCTTTTATAAAATCAAGAGGATTTTTTAATTCTCTTCAGTTAGAAAGAATTCTCGGGATTGATACCTATCAGACTTGGATAAGTGAAGGTTGCTTGGTGGTATTTTCCCCTTCTTTGCAGTGTTATTAATCCCAAGTCTCCAGGTTGCTAAGTGTACACATATGAATGACAGTGTTTCAGGAACCAAATGAAAGGCTTTAGAAAAAAAAAGAAAAAAAAAAAAAAAACAACATCACCACAACCAACAAGACATCTCCATGATGTATTTAAGTCTGGCTTTGTTTAGTAAAGAAATCTGTGCAGTCATTTCAATGAATTATTGCTCCTTCCTCTCATGGGCAGCAAGCACTGAGTGAGAAGTGTGGCTCCCTTGCCAGCCTGCATCTGTGACCTGTCACACTGCTGCACACAGGCCTAGGGTAGAGTCCACAGGGAGGTTTCCCATTTTTATAGGAAGGCTTTATCTTCACTAACAACCAGACAGAGGCACAGTGAGAACTCAGACTGGGGAAAAGGGGAAAAAAAAAAAGGAAAAAATAACCAATTTTGTGGAAGGTCTGATGTTGTAGAATAGATTTTTGTCTTTAAGAAAAATTCCTTCCATTCTAAATAAATTATACATTTAAAAATGGAGTTTTAATAATGAGAATTACCATGTGGGTGGTTTAGAGACACTGAATCTTTGTGACTTGGATCTCCAGCTCTCTCAGTGTCCAGTGGCAATCAGCTGCTGCAGGTTCTGGGGACCTAAGCCAGGTGTCTGGGTTGCTTGGATGGCTCAGGTCCCTAAAAAACCCATCCCAGCAGCAGCTCAGCAGCTAGAGGAGTTTAGAGAAACTGTCAGGGCATTACTGAGCTGAGCATCCCTTCAGAGCTTTCCATTGCTTTTGATGATCTGGCAGATCTGATGAAGGGCTGTCTCCACCACAGGGTTTGGATCCAGCTCTAGGAATGGAAGGATACCTGTTCAGCTGCCTATTTGGTCACTTAAATTAGATTTTGCTGTCTCTGGACCTGGGTGAGGCTGTTGCTGTCCTGTGCCCAGTTTGTCAGTGCTGCTTGGTGTAAGCAAACAGCAGCTCTTTCCCTTCTTGCTCGCTGTTTCCAGGCTTTCAGGAATATCCCATGACCTTCCTGAACTTCCAAACTTCAGAGACCTTCATGCCATGCAGCAGATGCAAGGACAAGGCTGTGTTTTCTCTAGTGGTGCTGAGCTCCTGCAGGATTTATTTCTTTATGTAAGGGTGGGTGTGAAATACCAGAAATGCCATAGTTCAGACCTGTTTGTCTTTGATGGGTATTACAGTGTAGCTGAGCCCAGGTCGTAATTCTTAAGCAAAAGTATTTTTTCACAGTGGAAATTAATCGTTGTTTGTAATTGTGTGTGCCTGTTTGAGACACATCAGGAATGTTTATTTTGGTAATGAGACACCCCTGTCTCAGAATATGCGCGCTGAGGTGTAAAAGGCCTGAATTCCAGTCTCCAGACACAATTAGAAATCAAAACAATTGCTGTGATATACTGAAAAACCAGACAAGTAACCTCATGCAGATCAGCATTCCCTACCCTTTTAATTGCTGCTGGTCCTGTCTCAGTAAGTGAGGTAATTGATGTTTTACTCTCAGAATTGATCCTGGTGTTTCAGGTAGTTAGCAGACTGGAATGGCTTCTGCATCACAGCACTAAAAATCCTTTTGTCTCATACAATAATCCCAGGCTCAAACATGTGGCACACCTGAAGGCTCCCTAGCTTAAAAATGAGTTTGTTTGGACCTTGGGTCCACTGGGCCAGATTGATTAATCTGAATAACCACACGGGGCTGCCCTGTGCTTCTCCTGCCCTTTGCATTTCTCCTGTTCACACTTCTCTCCAAGGGTCACCTACAGCAGAGCTTGGAGCTCCTCAAAGTGATTTCTGCTGGTACTTGGTTATTCCTGCACGAATGAGAGCTGTTTGGGGTCACAGTGAGCTGGCTGAGCAGGGGCCGGTTTCAGTTTGAGCAGCTGGACCCAGCACCTCTCAGGCAATGTGCACACTCCTGCAGCTGGGGGACTCACCTCAGGGCCTTGGCTTCACTTGGCTTCTTCATGCGTGTCAGTACAGCATTTCTGGGAGGGAAAGGGAGGGCAAAAGGAAAGAATGTGCAGATCAGAATACTTTTTGTAGTATTGCATGTTCATCTCATTGCAAATTGTAGTGTAGGAAGTTCTAGAAGTTCAGGTGCAAAAGCAGCACAGGATTGTTCCAAACACTGGAGATGAAATGAATGAAAAGCAGAGTGTAAATTACTCCTTGCTTGAGGCTACAGCTGTGGTGTATTGAGCACACAGACTGGGCACCACACTGGGAGTGTTACCTGCATGCAGATGAAGGTGAAATGCTCCTTCTGAATGGTGTGTGCAGCTATTTTATTGATCATGTGCATTGTGATGTTGGAATGAGTCATTAATATTAAATTTGGTTTGTTCCCTCCTATAATGGAAACACACAGACAGGTGTGCAGGTAGAAAAGAGGCTTCTCTCTCCCCCTCTCCATCTCTGCTGTATGTAGAGCTGTAGATAAATGTGACAGAACTTGTAGATGGGTTCTTTGTCCTTGAGGACTTCCAATCCAGGCCCAGGTGTGGCAGAAAAGTGAAGACATGTATAGTTGTGTGGAGAAAAGGGGCTGTATTCATTGCAGAAAGAGGTGATATTTAGATCTTTGATCTTTATACAGTAAAAGATTTCTCTCTGCCTTCTCAAGGGACAGGGTTTCAGGTCACAGTTTACCTCACCTCATCATAGCTCATCGCAAAGTTTTCTAGAGCTGTTTGGAGCAGCACTTTGATGCATGAGGATGGCATGCAACGTGCCACTGCAATTCTTTCCAGAGGTACAGACACCATACAGTTTTGAAGGTACAATTTCAAGCTCGTTATCCTGGAGCTCATTGAAGGATGTGACATTTCCTTTGCAAAACGAGCCTGGATGTGCACGCAGGTGCACACACATACACAAGTTTTAAATGTTTCCCTCTCCTTTCCTACTTTTAGGACAGTTAGGCCATTGCTCTGGTCTCATTAAAAGGTGAAAGTGTTTAATTTTGTCAGTTGCACCTGGTTTTTGCCAAGGATTGCTCGTTTTCTTAGCAGAAAAGTAAAGACTACTTTAAATGAGGCTTACATGTTCAAGGTAACCTTACCAGTTCTGAGTGAGAAGTATACAGTGCCATAATGGATGCTGTTATATGAAAATCTCTAAATGTCTTTCATTATTAAGTGTCAAGCTTTCTTTTAGGAAAGCTTTAGAAATTCTTGGGAGAAATGTTTCATTGCAGCAAGCTGTAGCAGTGCCACTAAAAATATATTGCTAATTAAAGTTTATTGACAGTCTCTGTAATGCGTTCCTGGAACAAGTCAAAGCACTGAGTAGTTATTGAATGCCAGGCACTGCATCTCCTCCAGTTAGTTAAGCTGTTTAGGAGAGGAGATTAAGGTACTCTGCCCTCCCTTCCCTGTGCAGTTATTGGCTGTGGCTGCTGTGCAGAATAAAACACTTTCCTCTCAGGATGCCAATGCTGCAGATCCCAAGAAACTTTGGCTTTGTCACAAGCTGCTTCACTGCCCATGGGTAAATGGGGAGATCAGGTGAATACTGCCAAGGTCTGAGAGGTCTATCTCCCCAGGAAGGAAAATAATTTGGGTCATTCAGAAAGCAGTTCCTTCAAGGTGCAGCTCTTTAGTTGAGCAAGGGTATACAGAGTTTTGGCAGTGCTTGAGGGTCCCCAGGAGGAGGGAAGAGATGAGAACCTTGGCTCTGTGTTTCAGAAGGCTGATTTATTATTTTATGATATTATATTAAAAGAAAATTATATACTAAAACTACACTAAAGAAAGAGAAAGGAAACATCAGAAGGTTAGAAAGGAATGAATAATAAAATCTTGTGACAGACCAGAGTTCCGACACAGCTGGACTGGGATTGGTCATCAAGTAAAAACAATCCACATGGAACCAAAGATGCAGCTGTTGGTAACCAACCTCCAAACCACATTCCAAGCAATCAGATAATATGTCAGTGAGACAGAGTCGCTGAGCTCAGTGTGTGGCTATCCGTGGAGGTGTAAATCCCAGCTGTGCAGCTGTGATGTGGGGCAGTGTGAGGCACAGCCTTGCTCTGTGCTCACCCTGCAGAAGGTGTAAATCCCAGCTATGCAGCTGTGATGTGGGGCAGTGTTGGGGACTAGTTACATGACAAAGGTCACATAGACATGCTCTGGTTAGCTGACCAGGAGATGGAAAAGTACCAAACCCAGCTAATCTGAATCCCTGCACCTGCAAGGCTGCCATGGCCTTGAGTATGGCTGTAGTCTGATAGCAGGATTATGTAGCCGAGAGCAGAGCATGAGAAATGGGAGATGTAAGTCGTAAGGAATGAGGGAGCAAGATAAGAATTGATATTTATAGTATAACTAATAGACTGCTTAGCTTACAGAATATGCATGAGCTTATTACTTGTGCATAAATGTCTGATGCTCTAATCAATAAACTAAGCTTGCTGATTCTGAGCTGTCCCAAGTCTTCCCTCACTGCAACAGGGCAGTGTGAGGGACAGCCTTACTCACCTGTGCTCACCCTGCAGAAGGTGTAAATCCCAGCTCTGATGTGGGGCAGTGTGAGGCACAGCCTTGCTCAGTGTGCTCACCCAGGCCAGTAGTGCTGCATAAGAGCAATGGCATGGTGGCTGTGGCTGCTCACACTGTATGGCCTGTGCTGGGGCCTTGGAGAGGCCACCTGGAACAGAGGCTAGACAAAGTTAAGAGAATAAAAGCAGGTATTTATTAAAGGCCTTCAACAGATATACCTTGGGCAGTGAGGAGCCTCCCAGAGGCTGCACCCAGGCTGAACAATGGGCAGGAGTTTTTCACACAGTTATAGGTTTGGTCCATTTACACATCAGGAGTTAATCCTCCAATTACAGCTTCAGGTAATGAAGTCCTTTATCCCCAGTTCACTCCCCCCAACTCACTTTTGTTCATACTTCAGGGCTGAGGCTGTGATGTGTCTTTGGATCCAACAATCCCAGAGGGATTGTTTTTCTGACCAAAATGTCAAGACAGGTAACTAAACTTTGTGTGGAGTTCAGAGCTGTACACTAATGCAGTACAGGATTTGAAAAATATAAAAGCTAAAATCTTAAGGCATCAGTGCTCTACTGGCTTTGCTTTTATTGCTTATATAGAATAATAGAATACATTGGGTTGTAGGGGATCTTTAAAGGTCATCTAGTCCAAAATGACATCTGTGATTTCTTACTGGCATCATGAACTTGGGAAACTCTTGGAAGTTGTTACATAATGATCCTTGGGTGTGAGCACCAGCAGCATTTGCACTGCCTTGCCACAACTCTGGAATGCTCTGAGACACTGAATCTGTGAGCAATTTTGTAAATGCAAGGAATAGGATTTATTCTTCAGATGACTGCCAGAAGAGTTTTACTCTTCTTTAAATCACTAAGTCTAAGCTACTCATTTCAGTAGAGTTCCTCTTCAATTCTGTTGCTGTAAGCAAGGGCAAAGTACTGCCTGTGGGAAGTAAGATTTACAGTACAAATCAGAACCAAACCAGCGTTTTTTACATGGGCTCACACGAGTGAGTATCAACAGTTTTCCAAAGTGATTGGTTTGTGGCTCTGAGAGCCAAACATTCTGCCTGCTTGTACAACCTACAGTTCCACTGAGGAACATTATCTGAGTTGTAAAAGCTATGTAAAAATCTCCTTATGGCAGGCTTGGTCCTAGAGCTCATTAAATTTCTGCCGCCTGTTTCTGCTGATTGAAGCTTCTTGCTCACACAGCAATGGCTAGAGGAGCTGTGGGATGGAGAGGGGGGTGAGCTCTGATGCAGAGCCAGGCAGTGCTGGTGCTGTGAAGGTAATAACAGCCCCAGTGCAAGGGAGCAGACATGTTTTACCCTCTGGGACTAATTGATTTAAAACCCAAGAAAGCACACTCCTGATTTTGGGTGTGTTTACTGAGCATCACACACAGGGTGTGAAGTTCTCTCCCTAAACTTCACAAATGCATAATTCCTATATGTCCTTGCTGTGCTTCAGGGGAAGAATCTCACCTGCAGAGTCCACAACTTGATAAATTAGTGCAGCAAAGGCAACCTCTGCTTCCCTCAAAAGATTCATAGCAAAAACCCCCTGATAATTGTGACAAAGAGCACAACACTTGTGTTCTGATTGGTGTGTGCAAGCACAGAACCTGGCACTGCATTTCCAGTACAAAGCAGAAAGCTATCTAAATGTCACTAATGCCTTAAATTAACCCTATTGTCCCATTGCAGATGTGTGTGGATGATAATGACCAACTTCCATCTTGCATTCACATCCTTGGAATTCTCTCCCAAGAGCTCAAGATAAGCAGCATGTATGTTTTCCATAAGTAATGAAGTTATCCACCAAAATGTCAAGTTTTAGGTAGAGTGATAGATGAGAACAGACTGTAATTTTAATGCACTTCCTGGTCTTCACCTCTTTTTTGCATTCAGATTTTACTGTCAAGAATATGTATATAAAGTACATGTCTGTATCTGTGTCTATAAAGAAACTAAACCCAAACCAAAAACAAAAGAAACAAAATCAATAGCTTGATTAACCAACTAAATTACACCATAATAGGATGGCTCTTCATTATCTAGCAGTTTAAAAACAATCCCAGAATAGAAATAGTTGTTAAGTATTCTAAGGTTTTCCTTTTTTTATCTGCAGATGAAGAAAGTAAGTTTTGCAGATCAATTTGCTGATGATTGATCTATGAGGTTAATACTGCAGAATGACCATTGAGTATTCTTTGCATCACTTCTATAAAATCTACTATTTTACATATATAAGCACACCCATACACACACAGAGCCTTTCACTTTATGACACCCTGAGGATTAATGCTTTAATTGGAAAAACAGCAGCTCAGAGGAAGGGCAGGAATGAAAGCCTGGCTCTCTGTCAGTTCATTGGCTTCTTGCTGACCTGGCAATATCTGCTTTCTCAGACCAGTTCCTTCTGTAATGACCTCTCCAGCCAATAATGTGGATCTGCCTGATAAAAGCTGTGTTTTGGGCTTTTTGTAATTTGTCATGCATGGCTGACTGTGAGAACTTGGCTTATTTTTATCAGCACACAAGCACAGTGAGGAGGCTTGCAGATGTTTGCTGATAGCACCAGGCCGTGTCTGTAGGAGCAATTTGTAACAAAGCTGGCTTTGTAATTGTCTGGAAATCCGTGCCTGTCTCAGTGATATCCTCATTGTCAGGCTGCTGTTCTCTCCTCTGCCTTGAAGGGTCTTTCTGAGTTGTTACTTGCAGCTGGAATAACTGCCACTTTAACAGGCTGGTAGTAATTATCTAGAAAAAAATTCTATGCCAAGTGGAGTTTTTTTTACTTAAATCCTGTTTTAATTTGCCATACATTCTTGGCCTGTACTTTTTAGTTGTCATTTCTCTCTATGATCTTTATTTGAGAAAACCTCTTATGCAGCACATCAGATTTATTGCCTTGTTTGGGTAATACAGACCCTCAGAATTCAACAGTACCTGATACTCAGATACTAATTAGTACCTCCAATTTCGTCCTTCTATATTTACACTAGCTTCAGAGTTTATCACTTAATTGGTATTCATACCATTATCTGCAATTTAATTTTTTTTTTCTGCAGAGTCTTTAAGGAAAGCAACTTTAAACCCTTTTCCCCAAAGGTGCAAGATTTTACAAGAGTAAATTCTTGTGAGAAAAATTTACTTATGAAACAAGAATTTTCTGTGCTGCAGTGAGTAGGGTAATACCTGAAATATGCCAGGCTTGGTTTGGGCCTGTTTGCACTGCAAGGTAACAGACTTTATTTCTATACTGCTTGCTGCTTTAACATCACAGTATTTTTAATTATGTTTTTCATAGTGTCCCTTTATTCTTTGTAGTGCATTGCCTTTGCCTTCAGATTATTCTGTGTAATATTTTCTGTGCTATGCAAGGAAATTAAATGCACTGTGGCCAGTCCTTTATGTGTAAAAGGAGTTTATATTTGGATGTTAACCATAGATGAGGTTTCTCATGGGATTGCTCCATGCAGAGCACACAACCAGAATTTCACCTTGAGGCTTTGCCACACAAGTGTTTCTCTGTAATGGTAGTTGTAAAAGAGATTTTCTTCACAACCATTTTCCTACTTTAGATTAAAGTCCTGTGTAAGGTACTTTCCAGAGCCTTCATGTCCAAGGGTGGGTCATCCACAGACCCAAATTAAACCCAGCACTGTCCTGGTCTGCACCATACCTTCCACAAGGCCATGGCCAAGACTCACAGCTCCCAAGCTGTGTTTGAAAGCAGGGAGCTAACTGTGTCCCAGGATGTGAGCACAGGGAAAGCTCCAGTGCTGGCTGCTCCTGTGCCACCCTGCAGGGGTTTTACTCACGGGGGTGTTGGAAAGGGAAGCACTTCCAGGCTATGCTGCAGCACCTCAAGTTTCCTTGAATACTTTCAGGGAGCCAGAGGCAAATTTAATCACATCTCTGTCTCCGTGATCTGCAGCATGCTTTGGGTATATGGCTCAGAGTGTTAAAATACAAAGAAACCAAAAATAAAAGAAAAAAAAAAAAAGGAACAAAATCCAAACCCCCTGTTTTAGGTAGCTGTGATGTTCAAGCAATATAGAAAATCTTGATGAAGAAACATATCTTATCCTGCAGGTAAGAAAAGATGAAAATTGGACTTTAAGGCTTCTCATTTGGTTAAAGGAGCCGTTCTGCAAAAGGAAATAATTGCCTATGAACTGCTTTAATGTAAAAACCTTTAAAAATGTATTTCTTTTATTTTTGGAGATTTTCTACTTTTCCTTGTCTCAATAAAATGGTCTTGTTTGGAATATGTTGCTGATTTGAGGGCAAAAAGAAAAGGAGAGTGAGAAAAGGCTATAAAGCTATAGATTATTTTTTTTATGGATGATGAGATGGTCCCCATTTGCATTTACAGCTTTACAAGGATTGTAGCACTAGGCTCTTTTTCTTTTTTTTGATGGAAATGCTTAATCTGAGCTCAATGGGCCATAATAATTGCCTGTTTCTTCCAGCAGAAATAAACCCACTTGTATGTGACACTTGAAACCTTAACTCTGCTTAGTATTACCCATGGAATTGGAGACAGTTCTTCACCCAAATATATTTATGACAGCAGCACCAGTTGATATACAATATCCAGCCAAGGGCATTGGAGAATAAATCAGTCCCTCCAGCCTCTGCTGGAGCACAATAACTGATGGTGGTAATAAAACCCCAGGAAATTAAAATTCTGTGCATGCAAACACACTTACCTAGCCAAGAGAAACCCCAAGCTGTCTGTTCTGGTAAGAATTTGCATATTCATAGACCTATACATTCTGTACCCCTTTGTGTCAGAAACACAATGGAACAAGAGGTCTGGGGGTTGTCAGCACGTTATCACCTCGTTAGACTGTCCTCAACATTTGGGGTCTTTCAGGAGATGTGTCCATGAAAATTTAGGCACCTTGTAGTGGAAAAGGACAATCCCAGTTACTCCTTGAGGAAGAAATACTCATATTATGTTTGAAAGCTTCTAGATGTTGCTGTAAGTGACTACCAAAGGCTCTGAAATCCCCATTTCCAGTTCATTTCATCCTGTATATTTAT
This sequence comes from Haemorhous mexicanus, assembly GCF_027477595.1. NCBI lineage: Eukaryota > Metazoa > Chordata > Aves > Passeriformes > Fringillidae > Haemorhous > Haemorhous mexicanus. Next base: position 4,053,198 of record NC_082357.1, read on the forward strand.
GCAGTTACTGGTATTTTTAATGAGTCCTCTGTGTTTGAGCACCTTGGGCTTTACTTTGTTAGCTCTTGGGATGGATGTTGTTTCTTGTGTTTTGGGGTTTCACATGTAGTACTGAGAGGCATTTTTAGATTAATACACAATATTATTTATACATTTATATACAAGCCTGTGCTTTTTCCACATATTAAATAACTTGGAGTATTATTTCTCTTGAATTCTGTTGGGCAATGAGATAATGGACAAAAAGATGCAGTGACCAAAAGATGCAGTGAAGTGACTGTTTCCAAATGAAATACAGCAGTGCATGGTGTGTGCCCTGTGTAGCACAGCCTTTTTGTGTAATGTGGTGAGGAACAAACCCGAGCGTTTAATTTTTGACAGAAGACTTTTCCAGTCAGATGAGTGTCTAATGAGAGAAAGCACTGGCAGATGGATTGTGCAGATAATATGAAACAGTATGGACTGTCTGACAGTGCCTGGTGAAACATAGCTGTGAGAGGACAGTCTGTGGTTGCATTTCAGCTGATTAATCTGTGTGTGAATGAGGAGAGATGATTTCCAAATCAGAGGGTGGGCAGTCACCAGCTGGGAGGTGGGTCCTGGTAAAGGCCCTGTGGCTCTGCTCAGTGCCAAGCCTTGCTCACCTGACTCTCAAGCCCCACAGTTTGTGTGTAGGTACTGACTGTGATAATCAAAACAGGCATGTTATAAATGATCAATTCTGCAGCCAAATTTATAAAAAGTATTTTATAAATTTATTAGATCGACAACCAAAAAATAGAATATTATAAAACCGCCACAGCCAAGACAGCATCAACCCCAGACTTTGTCGCTGGGTGAACCTGGGTCAGACCGACGTAGTGTCAGCGTCTCCCCAGAGTGTCACACCAACTGCTCCAGGCAGCCAGCTTATATACAGCTTATTCTGCCTGGAGCCGACATGACCTAAGATTTCTGTACGTTCCTACATATGTATAACGGGAACTATACAGATTCAGTCCAGTACAAATGTCAGTCCATAGGCTTGGATGGCTGTCTGGGCTCCTCGAAATGGTCTTCCTTTCAGCTGTAGCCAGGATGTCACCGCTTTTGGATGTCATCTCTCCCAGGTGTTGTTCGGTGAATGTTCTGGACATTCTTGGGAAATGGTCGATGATCACCCAGGAAAGACTCATTCACTCGTTAATGGCCATGATTTTATCTGGGTGAGTCTGGGAAATCTTTTGGAAATGAAAAGCCCTGCTCCTGGTGGTGGGGGTCAGAGGCATGGTTGGATCTTTATAATTTTTATACAATCTCCAAAGCATGAATTATCTACATCATATACTACAAGCATATTGTTGAGAGTCTAGTAATCATACTTGCACTGTCCTTTTTGAGGTACAGAAAGAAAGGCAGAAATATCAGGGGGCCTTTGATTTACCACACATGTTTAGTTATGGTAAAATATCTAGAATATAAAAGACATCAGATGTTCACCTGTTCTTTTTCAGCCACTGGGACTGTGCTCTCTTTCAAATAACCTCAGTCCTGAAAACATTTTGAATTTGAAAATATAAAACCGATACTTGGGAATGTTGAACTGCTGCAGAAATGTTCTTTAACACTTAAGCAGATACTTTCTGTAAATAACTTTATTACCCCCCTATTGTTCTCTTTTCCCAATCACCTAACCCCTTTCTTCACAAATTTGGCAGCAAAAACCCTTTCCAGGTGAACTCTTGGTATCCCTCACACCTGCAGTAATGCTGTTGTTCTCTCAATCTGTTCATTCATGGGTCCCATTTTCCTCAGGGCTGGGGCCTGTGTGTCTGTGTGAAGAGTGGATGAATGATGAATATATTTAACAGATATTCAGTCTCCCACCTGTTACTGTTACTTAAAGAAAACAAAACAGATTTCCCCATTCTAGTCCTGAACTCACTGGGGATTGACACCAGCAGGTTCCACAGTATTTCCAAAGGGTCTTTTTTGGTTTAAAATGATGGAGCCTGACAGCACAAGTGTCTTCAAAACTGCTATAATTTTTAGTCCCATAAAGGAGCCTGTAGTTTTTCAAAGTTTTTCCTTGATAAAATCCTTTAAAGGGAATGAATCTTTGAGGCATTCTTCCACTAAACTCATAATATGTGAGAGCTTGACAAATTGACACTCATCATACTGACCAGTCTTATACTAAAATAAAGAAATAGTTAATTGCATATGGTTGAATCCAGAGCCATACCAAAGTAAATTTAGGATTGAGAAGCAGTGTATTTAAAATTGCAGGATGTGCACAAGGTTTGCTTCTAGGCTCTCTTGATCATTAATTAAATATGTTATGGCTTTCAGTTTTTCTCATTTATCTGTACAGGTTTACATATTGTAAATGCATTATTTATGTTTTCCCTTAAGTGCTCAGTACTGCCAGGATGTTTCTCTTAAACTGGCACAGATAACAAAAAAGACAAAATGAGAGAGCAAATTTGGCACTGGTGAAATGCTCAGAGAGCTGCTTGTGTTCAAATGAGCCTTTCCCAGATGTATTTTAATAAACTTGATCTGACAAATAGAGGGCCAGACAGGCAGATGGCATCTGTGTTTAAACTATGAATTGTTTGTTTGTTTGTTTGTTTCATTAAGGTAAATTTGGTTTGTTTTGTTTTTTCCCCCTTGAATCTCATCCTCATAATGCCTTATCAACAAGCCTTGCTGCTTTTTTTCTGGAAAGCTCCTCGGATGAAGGGGGATGAGGGATCTGTCTAGGTGATCTGATGTTCACTCTGAGGGAAGCCAGCTCTGGAGTGGATTTTGATGTTGTAGCTAAAACACAGTCTGGAATCAACCATTTGCTGAACTTTGAACCAAGGGAATTGGTGTGTGTCCCTGTTGTTTTTACTTTTCAGAGTAAACTGAGCATCATGCAGGCAGTTGAATCCAACAATAATTTAATATAGTGTTCTCACATTCATATGAAAGCTGTTTGTTTTAAAGTACATAGATGGTTTTCTTCTGTTGGTTGTGCTGCCAGATATGGAGGAGCAATTGGGTGTTAAGATGTGGTCATCTTCTTATTCACTTCCTCTTTGCCTCTCTGTTGTGTTCTCCCACTGTTCATAAACACTTCTTTCCCATCCTAAATCCAGCTTTTCTGGTGTCTGAGATGTTAGGTATTTTGTGTTTCAAATTACAGTAGCAAATAGCTACTAACTAAAACACAAAATTAACTATCTGCTTAAACACTCAGTAACTCTAGCCCTTGTTCCACTCTGAGTATTTGATACACTTTTTTTCTTGTTACCTTAGGAATTTCACCTTTCTTGCATTCCAAATCTCCTTCCTCCATCCCACCACCAGAGGTTAAAATCTCTTAGCGCTCTTATTTAGAAAACCTAAATAATAGTAAAAGACCCTGAACAAAACAACCCAAACTCACTTCTAATTTGGACTAGATGATCACTGTAGGTCCCTTCCAACTGAAACATTCCATTCTGTTTATTTTTAATCAAGGTAAAGAGCTTCATGTGGAATTCAGATCTGAAATTAACTCTTGAGACTTATGCAAGCACTCTTACAATGTGGACTAACATAACCTTAAAGTGACTCATAAATGGTGTAAAGTCATGAACTTTGCAAAGTGGAGTTGTTAGTTTGCAAGTGACAGTCACTTCTGCTGTACTTAATTTGAATCCTTAGGGGAATTGTAATTAGACTTATGCTGAATTCCTGTACTTGTTACTCCCTGCTGGGAACTTCAAAGAGCATTTGTTTCTGTTAGGTTTGTGTTTTTATACAGGGACTCTTGTAAAATTCTGTTATACAAGTAGATGGTTAAGCCTGTGATGTACTTTTTAGGGCTCCTTCTGTCCTGAAAACCAGGCAGTTATATTTTGTTTGTAGCAACATAACTTTGACTGAGAAGTTGCCGTTTTCGTTATCATTACAGAGTAAAAATATCTTCTACAAATGGATATTGGTTGGTGTTTTAACTCTTTCTAAGTACAAAGTAGTGATAAGTGTATTCCAAACCTTGGAAGATATCCTCAGAAACATTGCATCCAATTTCATGGTTTATGGTTCATGGTTTGCCATCTACACTGATCACAGAACTGGCAGTGATGACACTTTCAGGGCTAATTATGCTCCCTAATGATTCTAAAATTATTTTTTAAGAAAGCCTAAACAAAACCTAACCAGACACCAAACCCTTCTCTCCACATGGACAGATCAAAACCCAAGTGCTTTCCTGAGCAAAGTTTGGCAAGTTTGGCTCCGGAGGTCCTGGTGCATGGCTGAGTTACACACCTGGGAGCTGGGAGGAGGCTGGGAATGGGAGTTTCAGGACAGTTGTGGCTCCAGAGCTTCTCCTGGAGGAGCCTCTTCCTTCTGGCAGAGTTGGGATGTCCCAAGCTGTGCTGCCACTGTCCCCTGTCTGCTGTCACAGGGAGGGGGGTCCTGCTCAGCCAGCAGCTCTCACACTCTGAGCAGTGCTTCTTGTAAACCTGACAGGGCACAAAGAGCAGCATGGGAAAAAACCGAACATATGCTGTGGAATCAAATAATCTTCAGAGCGACTTTTACACTGGATTAGAGCTGGATGTTCTCATAGGAAAGTGTTTTATCACTTATTTGAGGCTTCTGTATCTTTATTCCTGATGTGCTGTGAGTTTTTCACATATAGAAGTAGTGGGATATTCACAAATACAACAGACTTATGATAGGACACACAGGAGGAAAGCTTCTTCCTGAGTTGGGCTGCCAATCAGGTGTTTAAAATCGAAACAATATTCTTTTCTACTTCAGCTTTGTAGTGAGTTCTGGTATAAATTTCATTTAAAATATAAATTGGAAAAAAAATTTTTTTGCAATAATGATTCTGTGTGGATGCCCAGGACAATATTGTCTTTAGCTAAAGGGCTGCATTTCCAATATTTATACGTGTTTGACAGATTAGCAGCTTTGTTGTGGCAAGAATGTTATGCTTTCAAAATTATTTTGGCTTTTTTTTTTCCTTCCCTTAGAGTTCAAAACAACAGATGAGTTGTGAAAGAGAACAGCTAAGGGTAAGTGCAATGATTTGCAAAATGTTCTGTTTTTTTAAAACATAAGCAGAATTTAGTCTGTGCTATTGACAGATTAATTACTTAATTTAAGAGGAGCATATTTAGTTCACTTGTTGCTTGTTGTTAAATTTTGTACATCTTTCAGTATAAAGGAGCTAGATAGATGCAGGAGTTTTTTTTTAATGTAAAGTTGTGAGATTTGGCAGTAAAATCTTCAGTAAAAATCTTTGCCTCTTGGTGGGACCCCTGACACTCAGTGAGCTCCTCCTGTGCAGCCCCAGCTGTGCCCAGGGTCACTGTGCTTCCCAGACTTGCTCCACTCAGGCTGGTTGCAGCAAGAAGAGATGATTCTGTGATTTTATACTGTGTCATTTCAGAGAGGAAGCAGTGGCAGGGCTGTGAGGAGCTGTCATTTCAGTGTCTGTTGGTTGTGTACCATCTGGAAGGAGATGGAGCTCCTGAGCCCAGGCTGCTGGCCTCTCCAGTTTTCCACTTTTCCTCTAGTACAGTGACTGTGTTAAACAGCCTTTAGTCTCTGCTGCAGATCCCTGAAGGTGCTCTTCCATTGCAATATTTCTTGATTGATTCTAGTATTTGTTTGGGAAGTATAAGAGCCTTCATTACCTAAAAAAAAACCAAACAAAACCACAAAAACCCAACCAACCAAAGCTTTTGGTCATCTGAGTGTTGCCTAATAGACCCACATTTATTGATAGCACATGATGAGTGTTCACTTGAAATCCCACGTGCAAGTAGAGAGGGAGAGGAAAGCCTGAAGGAAGGGTGAGTTTCTATACCAACAAAAATATTGCTGGAAATAGAAAAAGCATGTTTTTATTTGCTTGTTTGCTGTTTACTAAGCATCAGCAGTGCCTGCATGACTTGCAAGTATAAAGAATATACTTGTCCTAAAGTACATTATGCAGTGTTCTTGCTCATCCAGCCATTCTTTAGATTAACTCCATCAACATATCTAGATGCTTCAGCTGGTCCTCACCACACTTGTATTGGGATTTTTGGTAAACAAGTAAGAACAATGCATCACATACTGTCCTCAATTCTTTTCTTGCTGCCACCTGACTGCATTGCATTGTACTGGAGCTGGAGTGCCAAAGATTTGTTTTATCAGTAGTCATGTCTCAGCAGAGCAGCTGTCAGAGCTAAAATATTGCAATAGCACCTGAAGGACAAGCTTTCCAAGAGGTAGCAGTGCCTTGAGAACAAAGAAAGAGTTCATTTCTTTTTATTGTTTTCATTTTCACCCTTGAATGAAGAAAATATTGTTTTAAAATATCTCTTGAGGATGCAATGAGCTCTTTCTTCAAGCAAATTTGTGTGCTTTTTCAAAGCAGTGGATAAGATGTGGTGCAGTGAAACTTTGATGTGTCTTTCTCTTCCAGTATCGCATGTTTATGTCTAACAATGAGCTCAGTGCTTGGGGTGCCTCCGTGGCAGAGCAAAATGTGACACCTACAGACAAAGCCACGTCTGTAACCTACTAAATCTAGCTGCATCTTCTTCCACGACTCCTCTGATGTTCCTGTTGCACTAAACACAGTCTCTGGTGTAAACTCTGCTCCTGCCCCAGAGATCCCCCATGGCTTTCAGAGCTGATCTGCTGTGACAAAGGGTCACACTGAAATTTAAATGCACTGTCTGGACAGGTTGTACTTTGAGCACCATGGGGGTACCACTTGACCATTCTGCCACTCTTAGGTTGGCTCCCTAACTGAGCAGTGCTGTTAAAGAAATGTTTCCTGGCCTGAATCAGGTTTTGCAGGCCTGCAGTGTTTCCTTTTGGGGTTTGTGACCTGCCATGAGTGCTTGGATGTGAGGCAGTCTCTTCACAAAAAGTGGTGCTTTATCCCAGCTCAAAGAATTGAAACAGAACAAGGAAATGGGATTAAACCGACCAAATTCCAACATCCTGTTGTTTTTTTAAACCAAGTCAACCAGATGATCGTTAGGTCAGCTAAAAATACAATTAAAATGATAGAAAATCTCCTACTTGCTTGTTAAGTCTAAGATGAAAATATCTGCTACTCTCCTTTTTTTGTTCTCTAGTAATTCCTTAGTCTAAGAGTCATAAGAAAGTTTCAAAAGCAAGGCTTTTAAAAAACATATTAGTGTAAATAGATAATTAGTTATTATGATGCCTTGAGAGGCTACCTAGAACAGACAGTAGACAGAGTTAAAGGAATAAATTAGGGATTTATTAAAGGCCTTCACAGGATACACCTTGGGCAGTGCAAGAGCCTGGCCAAAGCTCTGCCCAAGATGGACTCTGAGTCACAAGTTCTCACACTTTTGTAAGTTTTGGTCCATTTCCATATTGGGGTTCATTGTCCAATTACAGCTCCAGGTTATGCAGTCCCATCCTCCCAGACTGCTCTCCTCAATTGGTGTCCTTGGTTCTGGGGACAGGAGCCAAGGATCCTGGAATCCAAACTGGAAAAGGATTCTGCAATCCAAGCTGGAAAGGATTGTTTTGTGTGACTGAGCTTTGAGGAGAACTTGCGAACACTTTATGTGGGTTCGGAGTCACCCACTAAGGCAGCACAGAGTCTAGAAAATACAAAAGCTAAAACTTAAGGCATCAGTTGGGTGTCTATAGAAAGAAATATCTAAGTTTGCCTGAAATAATTTCCTCAGACATTTCTCACCTCTTATCTGTTTCTCTGCCTTGTAAATTCTAAATGCAAAGCAGCATGTCACTGTTGTGGAATAAAGCATTTAGAGTCATGACTCTCATTGATATTAGAGCCTCTGGCAATAGACATTATATTTATAATGAATGATAATCCTAATAATTAATGAAGCCTGGGCATTTTAAACCTTTTCTACTCAATATTTGAACTGCACAACAACCACAAATGTGTAACTTATTTGCCCCAGGTACAGTCCCCAGGTAAACATAAATGTCTATACGTGATTGATTTAAATCAGAAATTATACAAAAACTATGGGAATTTTATCTCTATCAAGGCTGGTTGCGTTTTTTTTTTTTTATTCCATTTGGAAAAAATAACATAACCTAACTTTGGTGAATTTCCATTTGATTTAAAAAAAAAAGCATCAATGCCATTTTTCAAATTTTACTTTCTCTTGGCAGTGATTTTCGTTACAATGTGCTGCCTCGAATAATAATTATTTTCATGTTTCTTAATGCCCTTTTGCTCTCTAATCTGGTGTTACTTAAATCAAGTTACACTAAAAAGAAAAAAGTGTGTTTTTAAAGGCATCTTGACTCATCAGTATTGCTTTCCCCATCTCCCTCCACACTCTGCACTTCATCAGTGTTTCCTTTAAAGAAAATACTGATGCTCTTTATTCCCCTTCATTGTGTTTTGTGTCATCCAGTCCTGTTTCTAAATCTCTTTTTGGACAGTCACAGCCTCTCCTCCTCTCCGGCTCTCTCCTGTTGCCCCTTGCTGCTCACTGGTGCCTGTGTGTGGTTGGCATTCTGATGCATCAGAAATGACCTGTAAAGACACAGAGCTCACAGCTTGCTCAGAATCGTTTAAAAGTGCTTTTCTGCTTGTATTTCAGTCTGAAAAACAGACTTTGAAACACACATGGTGCAGGTTATTTAAGGCTGTGAAGAAAATTGGGACCTGAGCCCTAAGCAGAGATGATTTGGAGAACATAAAGCTATAAATAAGGGCAGTGCCAGCTCAGAAGTCTGTCTGCTGTTCCCACTGAACCTTCCTTGCTGGTCTGACTTCAACCTAGGGTGGTAGTTTTTTATCACAGCCTACAGAGCTTTAAGTTACCCAACCTTCAACTCACCATTTATTCTTTTGCATGATTAATTCAGTCTAACTGTTTAAAATGAGCTCCATGAGTTGTGCTGTGGAAGAGAAGGCTTTTGGTCCTGCTGCAGCAACACCAGATGAGCTCTCCAAGGTGGGCAGGCAGCAGTTTTCAACTCTAATGTTGGGAGGCTTTAAAAATGTTCCTGTGAATACCAATGAGGTCTAATGGTAAATGGTGTGATTAGCTTCCTTGATGTAAAATTCTAAGTGACCCAGTTGTTGCTCTAATTAACAGCTTCTTTCACATGTGCTTATTATCAAGATGCATTATATGCAGCCAGAGTTTCTTCTCTGGTCTGAAATACAGGCAGGGCAGGCTCTTACTGTCACCTTGTATTTAATAGCAACTTCTATGGTTTTATACTCTTCTAATTTTCAACGAGACAGAAGTTTTGCATTCTATATTGTTCTGTTTTTCTTGTCTCTTATATGGTAAATGAAATAAACTGCAACATGCTGCAAAAAAATGTATCAAAGTTACACCAGGTAGAGAGAAAACAAAAGCAAATGCAGTGATGCCCAGCATAATTTTTAAGCAACACTGATCCCACAGTATTTATCTTTATTTCTGCCTTTATTCAGTGCATTAATTTATTAGGTTTGTAATGTGTTCAGCTATATTGATGAGGGCTCTTGGAAACTTTAAAATAAACTTTTTGAAGCTCATTGTTGTGGCATTAGCTTTCTCCAGTGATTAAAAACAGTCCATTGATATTTTTGTGTCCAGTGTTCCTCTGATGCGCTGAGGAATTACCCTGTCATTCAGTGACAGACACTAATTTTTTAATCAATTTGAGCTGAGCAAAACCAAACAAACACCTGGAGAGAAGAAGAGAATCAGAGTGGAAGTGATTTGTTAAGTAGATATTATCTCGAGGGTTTTCTGAAATGACTCAGGGTGATTGCAGGGCAGTACATACCTGGTGGCTGGCCAAGAACCTCTGCTCTCCATCCACCCCTTCCCACACTGGACAGGGGGCAAGGAAATGGCTATGAGCTTGTTTGGTGAGCCACTGATGTCATGTCACCAGAGAGCAACGTGTAACTCAGAGCATTTCTGCAAAACAGGCCAGCTGGTTCTGGCCAGGAATAAAAATGTCACTTTTTGCCTTTCCTCTGAAAACCTCTTGGTCTGCAATTGTAAAAGTGTGTGTTTTGCCTGGAAGAGTTATCTGGAACTACCAAGTATTACATGTGCCTCAAAGGCAAAGGGGCTCAAAGGGGAGAGAACTACTAAATGTGGTCAGCCCAGTGTGTTTGCTGGGCATCCTTTCCTTGGGAATTCACATGCGTGGCATTAGATGGGCCAGACAGGTGGCTCAGAGTGATCCTGCTGTAGTTCCTGTAGATATCCTTGCAGTGAGCTCTGTTCTTCCTCCCTGTGGGTGTAGGTGGAAATATACAGGTAGGTGAGATCAACAAGGAGATGTATTTTTGGTTCCTGATTTGTATTACACATTGACATGGAATGAATTTGGAAAATTCTCACTCAGTGTCTTACCAACTCTATTCCCAGAGGTTCCATAGCGAGTAATGCACATCAGAGCTCAGGAAAAAAAAAAATGTTGGAAATGAGATCTAAAAAAGACTGGAGAGAAAGGTTAATTGTAGGGATGTGATTTCATTTAAATTTTAACTTAGCTTGAAATAAACATGTGCCAAAAAAAGGCAACTCGAAAAAATGTAAATTTCAATTGCAGTCTCGCCTGGCAGTTCTGCTAAATTTTAAGAGCCCTCCCAACTATAGTAGCTCATAACGTTACTGTATAAAACTCCAATTTGCTGCTCAGTATTATTGCAACTAAAAACGATAGCAAGGTAGTGAAAACTGTTGAGGTTCATGTTTCTAGTGCCACGGCCTCTCACCACAAGGGTTCTGTTCTCTTCCTATGCTAACTGCTAATGGGCCCTTGGACCAGGAGAATGAAGGGTTTGCTGCACTTTGTTCAGTAGTGGTGCCACTCACTTCAGGCTGCTTTGAATTCTTTCAGGAATAGTTAAGAGGCCTTTAGGTAATGTCCTGACTCTGATCCTGATGGAATGCTATTCAGAAAACTTTCCATTGCTGTCCTGGTGTTGTTTTGGCATCTCTCTCTGAGACCAGCAGGCAGAGGCTTTTCTGCTGTTCTAGCACCACTTTCTTTTGAATTCAACTTTGATTTTTGCCCAGTCAAGGATTTTCTCTGTGTGGTGCTTCATAATTGCTGGAACTGAAGGACTACAGGAATTTTTGGTGAGGCTGAAGCAATGTTTGCACTAAGTACCTGTCTGGTTTGGGTGACTTTGTATGGAATTCAGCAGCCCCTCAATGTGTGTTTAAACTTATATCTGTGCACAGAAATCAGGGACAGGGAATAGTTCACCAAGGGTAAGGAGGGTTCAGGAAGTGGAAAATTTATCAAAGGACAGAAGGTAATATGTTAAGATAGTTTAAGGGCTACTGAGTGAGTACCCAGGATAAGATAAATCAATATTCCAGTGCTTTCTTCCTCCTGCTGCACAAACATGAGCAATGCCCAGTCCTGGACCCAGTCTGGGTTTGGGAGCAGCTTCTGCACTCAGCAGTGCCCAGTCCTGGACCCAGTCTGGGTTTGGGAGCAGCTCCTGCACTCAGCAGTGCCCAGTCCTGGACACAGTCTGGGTTTGGGAGCAGCTTCTGCACTCAGAACAGCAACTTTAGGCTCAGACTTTGTGCAGTGACTGCACGCAGCTCCTGATGCAGAGCACTCGCTGGGAGCAGGGATGCTGGCCTAGAAAAGAAGAAAGGTTCTCTTGCTTAGTTTGTGTTTGTTGAGAGGGAACTCTTTTTTTCCCCACAGCTTTTGTAGTTTCTCTTTGATCATCTGGAAACCAGACCTTTGAGTGCACAGCTTTAACAGTGTTTATACTATCCTGACTTATTATTTCAACCTCTGCTGTTGCTGAGGCAATTTGACTGGCAAAGATCATGATCTCTTTAGTGTCACACCTAATTCAAGCAGGAAATGCTATCTAGTTTACAGTGCAGTTTGGAGGGTTTGTGGGTTTAGGGGTTTTTTTTTTTTTTGTTTGTTTGTTTGGAGTTTTTTTGGTATTTTTGTTTTTTCTTGGTTGACTTGGGTTTTTTTGCAAGTTTTGGATTGCTGTGGTTTTTTTTTTTTTGTTTTCCCCTGGGTGTTTCCATGAGGCCTTTCTGGCTTGGGTGGGGGTTGTGGGGCTTTGCATGGGTAGTGCTGTTGGCTTGAACTATTTACTTACTTTTCTTTTGCACTTGGGTGAAAAAAAGTGACAACCCAGGAAAGGCTTTCCAGCTGCAGGTAGTTGGGTTGTGTTTTTAACACCTTCTTTGGTCATTCTGCAGGGTGGATTTCTCTTCTCATTTACTCATATATAAAAGTACAGACTGAGCAACAAGATTTTTAAAGGGAACAGGAAAGGCATTGAAAATATGGTAAGAGCTGGAAAAAAAACCCAAACAAATTTACATGAACAATCCAAACAATGTGGTATTATAGGGACAAATATTCACTGAGCCACATTGACTTCTTTAGCCAGTATTCTTTCAAGTAGAGAGAATGAAGGAGTATTTATTTTAATATGGCTATCATGTCCTTGTTTGGATGTTTATGGTCTTTTTCTGTTCTGTAAAATCTTTCTAAAATTTTACTTGTTTAAAATGGTCAGGTGTACTACTCTACAAAAACATTTCATTATGCTTTTTTAAGTAGCTGCCAATTTTTTTCAAGGCACCAAAATTACAAGGAGAAATAAATTCACCTAAAAACCCCCAGAAATATATGAATCAATATTAATATTAATTTTATTAATATAAAATGCAAATATATATGCTAATATGCTAATATGTATTTATATTATACATATATGTAAATACATTTAAGGGTCCAGTCCTTCTGACTTGTGGTTGACATGCACATGCACCACACTGTTGGACAAAGAGTGAAATCTTGCTTTTGGGTAGGCCAGGATTTTAGAAGTCTGTGTTTGTTCTTAGTAGTCTGTATTTGTTCTTAGTCTCAACTTTTTTAATAGTAAGAAAAAGTGAACTGTTAGTGTGATCTGTTTTATTCTGCAGAAAGAGCCCAACTTGTCCTGAAAGCCAAGTCTTTGTGTTCAACAGGAATGGCTTTCTTGGTACAAAATCCCAAAACAAACCTCCTCCCCAGGAAGCAGGATAGAGGAGTAAAAAGAAGCTACACCAAACACAAAATTTATGTTTTATCAAGCTGACAATCCTGAAGTTCTGGGCTCAAGAAGGGGCTATACTTGGTGTTGGAGGACAAGTGAAGCACAGAATTTTAAAAACACCTTTAGTCAATTAATTTTTCTTTTTTTCACAAAGGCTTGCAGAAAAAAAAATTGTTTAGGAAAAAAGTGTAATTTCCAGAGTCTCACACTTTTCCTGTGTGGGCCTGGACAGGCTGGAGAGGGGGAGCAGGTTCAAGGTCCTGCCCCTTGCTTGAGGCAATCACCAACATCAGCAGGTACTGGGGGACAAACTGATGGGAAATGGGAGAAATCCTGATCTGGTATTTTCATATTTGTGGCACGGTATCTGGAGGATCCATTTTATGAGCCAGGAAGTCGAGAAAGCCAAAAATGCTCTGCTGATTTTTAGCATCTCTGTTGTTTCTCACCCCTGGGAGAAGCTGACCTTGTTTCAGGAATGTTTTTCCCCCACATCTGTGTGCTGTTGTGTATTTTGGAGCTTTGATCACCTCTGTTTTCTTTAAAGACAGTGTGGCTTAGGCAGGGAGAGGGAGATATAAAACCAAAGTGCATCAGATCCCAGGCATTTTCTATGCTGCACTAATACCAGAAATTTGAGCCCTTCCTGTGAAGGAGTGGAGACAGGTGTATCCCAAGCATGCAATCAAATGCCACACAGGCTGTTATTCATAGGTAATGGGCAAAAATCCAGATGCACTCAGTGCTCACAAGTTCAATTTCCAGCATTTCCCTTTCATGCAGTAGTTAGCTCTGCCTTTGGATTCTTAACATCTCTTTGAGTACAACACTGAAAGTGAAAGAAGTGGTGTTCATCTCAAGGTCACTTTGGTGCTTGAGAGCAGCTGCCCTCCTAAGAGCACATAATGAATAGTTTTATTACCTTTTGCTTGGCTTTCCCTATGTGCAGTAGATTGCTTCATATGCTATCAGCTCATTTCTCCTTTTTTTCTTTTTTTTCCCCCCCCTCTGAACTGCTGCTTTCTACAACTGTTTTCATCATTGTTAAAAATCATTTATATGGCACCATAAATTACAGGCACTTTACAAGCAAGGAGTAAGATACTGCCTTTGCCCCACATACTTTATGGTTCAGATACATCTTTGATTTCTGGTGTACCTTTTCTTACTTAACACACAGCCTGGGAATTTTAGGGTAGATTGCATTAATCTCCTGTTTTATTCCCACAATTTTTCATGATCAGATGATGGTGAGGGCCTTTCTGTGATGCAGATAACCAATCATCTGTTTCCTACTTCCCATAAAGGTACTGTAAACATTCTCCTCACTGAGAATTCCAGGCACATACTTTGTGCTGGTACATTTACATCTAAAACCTGTAGGCACTGGAAAAACCAAATCCAGCCTTTTGATAATTTAACTCCCCCCTTGTTCTTTTTTTCTTGACACTAACTGGCATTTTCCGTTTTTTGGATGAAATCTCCCAGGAATTTTCATGTGATACTGCCACAGTGCCCAAGGAAAAACCTGGCAGCATGATCTTTGAAAAGGTAGTTTATTTTTTAAAGTTTTGGCTCAATTATTAGGCTGCCAAATCCAGGATATCTCATACCTCATTTACACTCCTGCTTCCACTAGTGCAGATATTTAAAATCTAATTGTAGCTATCATTTAATTTGAATTTGAAATTAGGATTTTTTTTAAGTTTGCTTGGATGATAATAGTCCAAAATACATTAAAGGTCTGGTACTCTAATTATTTACTATTCTCTTCCATCTTTAAACACAGATTAAAAAAAAAAATAAAACCAAACAAACAGCTGTAAATCTAGGAAAAAAACCCCATAAATTCACTTAACAATCACATTTTTCCTTAACTCTTTTAATGTGCAGGTCTTGGGTGCTGGGCACCTTCCCAGTCATATGCTCAGCTGGAAATGAGGAGTCCACTGTGGGATCGTGGGGGTTTCTTTCAGTTAGGAAAGATCTTGTATCCAGAGTCTCTATTTTATGCTGAGAGAAAGTAAAACATTTTTAATATTAATCAGTATTAAAACTATATCAAAACTTTTCTCAACTCGTTTGTATGCAAATTTTTGGGTTTTTTTTTCACATGTTGACATCAGAACAGAGCAATCATAGTGTGCTAGCATGGCCATGCAGTTCCTTCTGGTTTGAAAACCAGATCTAATGGCTGAAAACAATTAGTCTCCCATATTCTATTCAGTTTGTTAAAATTATAATTCCGAGACAAAAATTTTAAAGAGGTTTTTTTTTCACTAATTTCTTTGAAAATGTATTAGAGACACCAAAATAATGCATAATGGTATTAGGTTTACATTTAAATCTCAGGCTTTTGCAATTTTTAGAGAACTCTGTGGCTTATATCATACCAAATATATAATGACATGAAAAACATTGGCTTTTATTTTAAAAAGGTTGAAAGGAAAAGAAAAAAAATATTTTTTTTCAAATTGATTAATGGAAATATATTTCCATGTCTTATTCCAAATCATCCAAGCTTTATTTTGAAAGTGCTGGCAAACACTGAAGTTATTAAAAAGAGAAAGAAGGTCAGTGAGTGTGTATCTGTAATTATACTACCATCAGGGTGGCAATACAACCTAGAGGAAATCCATTGAAACAAAGATTTTTGGTGTTATTCCAGTAAATACCAAAACCAGGTTGATGTTCCTGTGTGTTTTTCAGAGCTGAACCCCACCCAAATGCTTGCACTGTTTATTTGCTGTGCTGCTGGCGCTAAGGCATGGTGTTGATGCACTTGAAATGCATCATGTGGAGCACTCAGGCTCCTGCTGGAGGCCCTGGGAGTGCCTTCCCTTGGCCAGGTGGAGGAAAGAATGTAAAATTGTTGGAATTTGGAACATAGAAATAGTCTTAAAAGGTGTATGTCAGGCAAAGAGAACTTAATGTTTAATTAGGTGTTGGTGCTCCCTGACCTCAGTGTTTGGATTTGCACAGCTACAGAATGGTTTAATTCAGTTGAGTGAACGTGGAGACTCACTCAGAACAGAGCATCCTCGATCAGGGCTCAGAGGAGAGCACCAAACATCACCTGGGAGAGGCCAGATGGGCTTTGTGCAACCTGATCCTGCAGCTCAGAGCCTCCCTGCCTGACAAGAATTCCCTCCCTTGAAGTGCAGGCCAGGATGGAAAACAAGCCCTGCTTGTTAGCCCTGTGCTCTGAGTGTAACCTGTTCTTAGGAGACAGATACTCAACAGAAGCAGGGTCCCCCACTCTGGGTGGGGATTGCTCTTTTGTCATACTGGCACGTTTCATGTTAAAGGGAAGAACAATCAAATCATCTTCTGAAATACTGTTTACTTGCAAAGCTCAGTTTGCCAGGATGCTGTGGTTCAGCAAGGCCTGGCTCAGTGAAAAGCACCAAGTGCTGTGATGCCTTTGACCAGCATTTGGCAATTTCCTCTGTGGGGGAGCCCAGCTGAGCCTGATGCAGTCCCAGAGAGAAGGGACATCGAGGCTGTCCCCAGCTCTGTGCCCACAGGTGTGCTCCTCAGGTGTGTGCTTTCCTGAAAACAGGAGCAGCAGGTGTTTTTTCCTGCTCCTCAGGTGTGTGCTTTCCTGAAAACAGGAGCAGCAGGTGTTTTTTCCTGCTCCTCAGGTGTGTGCTTTCCTGAAAACAGGAGCAGCAGGTGTTTGCTCTATCCCTTGCTGCTGCTCTTTTAGGCTCTGTGCAAGTGCCACCCACCTTTTGTCTGGGAAGTGCTCCAGAGCTGAGCACCAGCCCTGGGCTGCACCAGGGTGTTGTGTTGGTGATTTGTCTCTGATGGAAGGTGGAACAGGAAAGGGAGGAACAACCACTCCTTGTGATGCTACTGCAGAATTTCCCTCCTGAGGGGGGGAAAAGAAAAAAATCTCACTTTTCACACAGGCACAAAGACTTATCATCCTGTACTAGCAGAAGAATCCACATTTTGGTTTGAGACAGAGGTTATATTTCCAGAATGTCACTGCTTTCAGAACAGGGTGTAATTTTGTTTTTCTCAGTGTCAGTACCTGTGCATTTGCTGTTGGAAATAGTGAACTTTGCATTTTGTTGCTGGGAAAGGAGTATCCAACTGATGTGAACCATAAACCCCCTAGGAAAATAGAAAATACATAGATTCAGAGCATCTCAGAACACCAATTAAATATTTAGTGCACAGGCTGGATCCCTCCTAATGGAGAGTGTCTGAGGCAAACACAGCATCTCTAATGTACAATCAATTTAATAACAGGAAGGACTGGCAGCTCTTGGAAGGGGAGGGGATGTATTTTGATTTCAGGCAGAAGAACTGTATGAGAAGTGAACTTTTCAATTGTGAGAATGAATATTCAGGCAATCCAGCTTTGGTTTGCTGAAGGAATTGCTGAAGTGCTGGAAGGCAGTGGGGGAATGTGAAGTTTGGTTGGTTTGATGATTGCCTGGTTTTCTGGCCTGGTGGTGGCTGTGCAAGTGGGTCTGGAAGCAGAACACTGACATGATTTGTACTGCTTGAAACATGCAGGGAAAACCTTTCTGGATCTGACCTTTGGCAAGAAGCTGGATACACCCAATATATTTTTTAAGATGAGGAGAAAAATGTTCCTACTGTGGGGACATTGGAAGTGCTATAGTGACCTGGTTATCAGGTGTTGTCACAACCTTCTGTCCCAGAGTGTTCTTGGAGCTGTGCTGTGTGCATTTACCAGCTGCTCAACTACAACTCCTCTAGAGTTGTGCTGCATTTCTTCTAGAAACACCTGTTCTTCAAAACCCACCATGTCCTGTTTAAAGAAATCCTAGAAATGAGTCTTGGTGCTTTGAAGCTTCCAGAGCAGACCATGGATAGCTGCATTCCCACCCGTTCTCAGATGTGTGGTGCTCCAGGATTCCAGGAAGACATTCCCTCTGCCAAACTTCCTGAAAGCACTCTGCATCTCATTTTGTCTCCTGGCATGCCCTGGGTTCCCTCTCAGGGTTTGGGCTGGTGGGCAGAAATTTCCCAGTATTTTTGAAGTGGTGTCAAAGTGATTTGAGGCCACTTCTCAAAGTCAGAACCATTTGGCCGTGCATGTGCATGCAGCATGTTGCATTTTTTTAGCAAAGCACTGATGCAGCCTTAATTATTGTCTCACTACTTATTTGTCTTTAATGCACAAATATCAGGTTTCAGAAAATGTCAAGTGTTTCTGGAAAAACATAGTCTGAGACCTATTAAAGGCACAAGTTCTGTGAGTCTCATGGTAGGAGCCAAAAAAAGAAAAAGGGCAATGGAGAAAATCTGCAGACATCAAGATGATGGAGAGGGTCCTACAAGTCACAAAATGAAAGGCAGGCATAGATGCCCAAAGTGTTCTTGTGGTCTGGAAGGCAGCCAAAGAGGCATTGATTTATTAAAGAGCAGCCTCACAGCTTCCTTTTCTCTATGTGATGGTGCCATTAGAACTCCTCAAACAGTCTCTGATTTCCTTGAGAATGAGCAGCAGAAGATTCTGAGGACAGTTGTTGTTTCCAGGCTGATGCCACTGCCAGACCATCGCTTTGTGTTCCTGGCTGGGGAATCCAGTGTGTAAAGTGTGAGTTCCTGATTGTTAAACACAGCCAGTGCTTGTGCAAGAAGCACCCCAGCAGTTGTGAGGGTTTTACACTCTGCACTTGTGAAGTGGTATAAAAAAACCAGCTTTAATAAGACAGCAATAGTGGACACCAATTGTCTCAAAAATGCCCAACTCAGCTGTTTTGCTGATGGAGTTAACTCGGGGCTGTCCCTGTGCACTGCTCATACCCTGGGAGTGATGAGCACCTGTAGCATCAGCTTTTTGTCTGGTTTTGTAGATATCTCAATCCTCTTATGTAACTCCTTTTCTCTCTTTTCTCTCTGAATAGCCTGGATTAGTTTTGTAGTTTTCCATTCCTTGCCCCTGCAGTGCCTCCCTAAAACCCTGTCCCTGTCTTCTTGTCACTTGTCCTGCCTGTTTGTCACTTGCCCACGGGCAATACCTCCACCAGGATGCTGCTGCAGAGGCCTTCTTGATCCTGTGAGCCAAACTGGAGGTGCTGGCCAGCCTGATTGTTCAGGTGCTGTTCCCAGGAGTTCAGGTGCCAGAGGAGCAGATTTTTCACCTTTTTTTGAAGGCAGGGCTGCTGTACAGTGGTGCCGCCATCAGCTCTGGGAGCAGGAGGAGGGTGCTCAGCACACCCTGTGGGTATGCCTGGCCCTCACCAAATCAAAACACTGGTATAATTCAGCCTCAGTTACTGTTCCCACCTTGTTAAAAAACAAGGGAGAGGAGAAGACAGAGCATGAATTAGTTGTGTCATATATAGTCAGAAATAGCAGCTGATAGGTTTGCTGTGATAAGTTCTGTATGATGGCTCTGCTGAAAGGTAGGCTGTTCCATGATTTACTGAACTATTAGGAGTGGTAAAACTGATCCATTTGTTATCATCCAGCATAAAGACTTCAGGATTTAAGGAGCCTGCACTAAATAACGAAGCAATTTATATACTCATAAACTGAAAATTACAGGGAAGAAGTCCTTAAGTCATTGGTAATAGGAGCCTTTTATCATATTAGTGATGATTACCAAATATTAACCCCTACTACTGTTTTTAAAACACAATCTTACCTTACAGTAGTTGCAATTGCTTAAAGAACTTCTAGAGACAACTTAGTATTGATTTATTATGCAAGTGTGGCAAGTTTTATTTATTTCTCTGAGTGCCGTCCCTGTCCCAGCCCATCAGGTCCCTGCATCAGCTGATGTGAGCTGATTGATGGTTCTGCCAGCAGCAGCATGGGGCTGATGTCACCTGAGCAATGGGATCAGCTGCCTCCACTAGTGGGGAGCACATCTTTACCCAAAGAAAATTTGAGTGTAATATCTTGAAAAGAGATGTTTGGGGTTTTTTTCTGTGCTACAATAACTAGATAATAGTTAGCAATAGTTGGTTTCAGATTAGTCTGTTCTAAGGACAATATAATTGTATCCTACTGTGAAGATGGAAATACCCTCTGCCAGGTTTTAAAAATGCATTAGAAGATTGTGAGTCGCCTTTGTGTTCTCTTGAAGCAAAGATTTTATGGGCACTGGAAAGAAGATGTTGACTAAAGCTAAGCAAACATTTGCCTGGAGGGTAATTTTAGTGATGACATTAGTTTCTTTTTTCTGCTCCAGAGTGTCCTGAGATAATTAATTCATTCAATTGTATTCATCCAACCTAAGTTCTCAAGGAACAGATGAATTGAGAGCCACTTGTTACCAGTATTCAATATCTGACATCCAGCTTGCTTTATTTAAATGTGAATGATTACATGCTGAAACAGATTTGTTTCTTTTTGTGAGCTGCATAAGCAGAGTATCTAAAATCAAGATTTGGACACACACCTGGGTGTTGTACAGAAGAAAACTGGAGAGCCATAGTAGCATTTCAGGCAATTTACTCAAAACTCTTTTCTTGCAGCAGGTAAATTCTGATCCCACTGTCCTTGTGTTAAACTTTTCCTTCACAGACCTTATTTAAGTTAATTCAAATGCATCATCAACCCACAGTAACAGTGATCAGACTGAAGCTGGAGTCCAGCTGCCATCCTAAACCCAGGAGAGATGATGTGAGGTTTTCCTGTGGCTGCCAGGGCTCTCCTTGGCAGAACTGATGGCTGGCTCTGTTCTCACCAAAGAGAGTGAAGAAGCAGCAGCTCTGCAGAACCTGCCACTGAAATTATGGGTATGGATTGATTGAGCTGTTACCAACTGAACAATGATCACTAATTACTTGGGTTAGTTATAATCACTTAGTTACCCTGAGTTTTGTCAGGAGAGGACAAAAGTGCTGGGAGAAATAAGCCAGACTTTGTTCCAGACACATCACCAGTGAGGTGTTTGTACTAGACAGAGGGGCAGACCCCTCATGGTTTTCTTCCCATCACTTTGCTGTGCTAAGTGTTTGGAAAATTAATCCCCAAACACCAGAGGTTTATGTCCAGAAAGGAGGCAGAGGAGTCCTTTTATTTTATTTGAATAAAGGCAGAGCCCATGGGGCATTCCCGTGGGCTCTCTCAGATTTTTGGAGGATGCAGCCTCCTTTTTATCCCAATTTCCAGCCACATTTCCCTTCTCTCTTTCCCATTTCTGAGGTACTTGAGAGGTTCAGACTTCCCAGAGCACCTGATACCAGAGATTTCCCTCTAACGTAGAACCCTCCCTTTTCATTTTTAATTCTTATGGAGTTTAGGGGTTTTTCTTCTCCAGTGTTTATTTCATCTTTCAATGTCTAATTCCATTTATCAGCAAACCTACAGTTTGTAAAAGCAAATCTCTTTTTCCATTCACCAATCAGTGGACTCCTTCCCATTGCTTCTTTTATCTCCCAGTGCTGGTTTTATCTATTAGTACACCCACAGCTTGTTTGGAAAGAGAAATCCCCCATTCCTCTCCTAAGGAAAGGAAAAGCCAAGTTTGATGTTGCTGGTTCTGTGGGCAATGACCAGCTCTGTGCATCCCACACGTGTGCCATGGAATGTGGGATTGGGGAAGCTCCCACGTGCCTCCATCCTGCTGGTCCCCCTTGCACTGTGCCCTGAGCACAATTCACCTCAGCCAGCAATCCTGACTGGGGCTTGAAATTGTGCTGAGCTTCAATCACCAGGTTGTTGGCTGCTTGCTCCTCAGGCTTTCCTGGGACAATATTCTGCCCTTGCTGTAGAGCAAATGAGCACAGAAACCAATTTCTTGCATCAAAAGTGGCAGAAGGACTAAAGCAAGAGAAATTAATTGAAATTGGGGAAAAAAACCTAACAAAAACAAAAAACACCCACCCCCAAAACAACAACAAAAACAAACAAAAAAAAGCAACAAAAAAAACCAAAAACCCAAAACCAAAAAAAAACTCCTAAAAACCCCAAAAAAACACAAGCCCAAAACCTATGTGGTGAAAACACAGAGTTCATAAACTAACAGAGCTGTTTTTATAAACCCAGAGTTCATAAACCAACAGAAAGTTACACTTCAGTTGCTCTTCTATATTTATGCTGAAATCCGAAAAGCAAAAGCCAGAAAAAATACAGCAAAACCCCCTTAAAACTGCAGTGACACAAGAATAGATTAAGGGCTGGTTTTGTTTCCATACTTCCTAACAATTTGCAGTTTTTCATTTCATATATAGCCATGACAGATGAGGCTGTTAAGGAGTGGAAATTAAGCACAAACACAAATATTTCTATCCTTCTAAATGCTTGAAATTATTTTTTGTATTCTGTGTAAATTATGTGAGATTTTAGCGTTGTTGCAGCTCATGTATCATGTGCATAATTTGTATCTTTTCTTGGGGAAGTTGATGTAAAAGAAAGCAGTTTATTACCAGTAATGGCAGTGTAATCATTATCATCACGTTCCCTTCCTCCTTCATTAGGCTTTTTGGTTTTTAAGAATTATTAAATCCTTCTGGTTTAAATTTGGAAGAACAGAGATGTTAGTTGAAAGCACACTCATGAAAGTCAGCAAGTTTTGTCTCTGCAGTCCATTATCCAAATCTATGATTTTGATACCCTTCTATATGGTCATGTAGCACCTGGAAAAACAGATTATACCATGTAGCACTCAGCTTGTTTTAATAGTCCTGCAGTTCCTAGGAACCTTATATCCCTTGCAAAAGGAGGAGCTTAGTCTGCATTTTCTTATCTTCCAATGCAGTAAGCAGCAATATCAGTGCTACTTCCAATCTTCGTGTCATTAATAAATATGCCAAGATATGTCTGTGAATTATGGGCCTTTAATAAGGTAATGGAACTCCTAGAATCTAGAGCTTGATTTTTTAGAAATGAGAACTGCTTAGGTGCCAATAAGAATGTGCTGATCACATACATAACTAATCTTGATTAATTATGAGTACAAATGTTATTGTTTCCTTGTTATTATTAGCAAATATTTTTATCTACCCTTAATATCTCACCAATTCCCCCGTGATTCTGTAGGGAAAATAAATGATATTCTGATTGATTCTAAAAGTTCTGGCTGTGGCACAAGCTCACCCAGCAGTGCTGGTGCTGAAGCTGGCAGTACCTGAGAGCGCCATGTGAACATCTTTGGGAGCATCAGAGGAGCTGGGCCATTACAGCAGCAAACAACAACACCCAGGTTGGTGGCAGAGCTCCTGACTGCCTGTTTTTTAAAAGAACACCAAGGTTCTCATTGCTTTCTGTAGCCTTTGACCTGAACCCAATGCCAGCTCTCCGGGACCAGCCTTTGTTAAAATGATTGTGGTCAGTGCCTTCCATTTACTTTTTACACGTTGTTTGCAAATCCAGAGCATGTAAGAGGTGACCTTAGCACACAGGGTTCAGTTTAAGCCATAGGTGCAAAAACCAGAGTAATGTATAATATAAAATTACTGTTTTCAGTCATTTTTTATCCACATTTTTCTACCTGCACAGGAACTACAGCTGATCTAACAAAGTATTGAATAATATCTGTCTGAAAAATAAAACACTTCAAGTGAATGATATTGTACAGCAGCATTGCAATTTTTTCCTCTTGTCTGGAGGAATAAGATGTGAAGAATTGGCTGAGTAACCAATTTAATAATGAAGAGAATTTAGAATACAGAGAGAGTAGTTGAAAGCCTTGGGACATCATTCCCTGAAGTTTCATATGCTGCCTATGCTCCAAAACAGGGGAATTTTGATACAGAAGTGATTTGTAGGCAATACCTGTGCACAGCCTTTTATCACATTAATAAAATCTTTAACTAGTCTGAAAATTCTAAAACCTCCTGTGTTCAGTTGGGGTGCACAGATAGAAAGAACTGCTGGCTGGCAGATGTTCAGATACATTATCAGAAAATGTATTTTCAGCCTAACCAGTATAATGTAATTAATTCTAACATGATATTTCAGGTTTGTTGCAGTGTAACTGACTGCAGAGCACAGTGCTCTTTTCAGGAGACTGAAGGAGGTGAAGGTGTTCAGCTTAAAGGTGTGACTGGGTTAGGCCTGAGAGCTGAGTATTGGTGGCTAAACTGACAGATCATTTAAACAACTCAAAACTGGAAACAAAAGAGTTTTCTTTTCCTCTTGTCATCTGCCCAGGTGAAGGAAGTGGCTTTATTTCATGAGACTGCACCAAACTTATATAAATGTTACTGTCACTGCACATTGCATTAAAAATTATTACTTTAGGAATTGCTGTGTTGAATCTTTGCCTTTTGCCTCCACTAAAAGAGGCAACACCACTTTGGCTGGCTGTAGTATTTTACAATGAAGCATAAAGAGCTGTGTGTGTGTGTATCTGTTTATCTGCATAAACTTCTCTGTTGAAATCTTAGCGTGAGGTGCCACATGAATTGATTGCTTCATTTTGCTCTTTAATCAGCTCTGACCTGTCAGTGCTACAGCAGTTATTTTTACTTGGGCTTCACCCTGGTGGCAGATTGCAGTTGGTTTAGTGCTATGGATTTGAGTTTGCTGCCCCCAGTCTTGCTTTGCTGCTGTATCTCCTCAGTATGGGCTGTTTCAGCAGGTGCCTCTCCATTTGCCACCTGCCCTGGTGCAATTCTGTTAATGTATTTTAATTATTTAGGCGACATTTTACCTTGTATGGTCAGGCTGAACATGTAAATGGGTTCGAGTCTTTGGGTAAAAAGAATGGGATAATTCCATTTTTTTTTTTTAAGAAGTGGGAAGTTTGTGATCAAAGAGAAGAAATAAATAATCAAACATAAAAACAAGGCAAAATTTCTGTTTAATCTCATTCCCATCACCATTTTTATACTTCATCTCTTTAGTAATTATTGATTTATGGTATGGAGTTGGTGCAGTTGGGAGAGAGACTGTGAATAGCTCTCACATCAGTACCCAAAATGTGCCATGGTCAGGGTGTGGTATGCACCACTTCACAAGGCCAGGCATGATTTCCAAACCCAATAACGCAGCCTTAAAAGCAACTAGGATTTGTCTCTACATTTTAAAGTTGTTTCTCCCCTGAGGATGATGCTAATAAATTTAATAAGTATATTGTGTGTTTTAATGAGATGGGTTAAATGAGTTAAAAGTATTTTATTGTAGCAAAGGATAAAAGTCCAAGTGTCAATCAAAAAACCTCGAGTCCCTTGCATGCTCACTCATTTACATAATGTACATTCAACTTTAAAAAAAGAGCAAAAGATGCAATTCTCTTTATTAACCTTTATTAAATATGCAAATCACAATCATAATTTTGATTTTTAAGTATCTATTATGATAAGAAAAAAAAATCCTATAAAAAATAAATCTAATCAGCCCAAACACCTCTGCTGTGGTCTGATGTGGTGTTTGTACTCCCTGTTTGTGGTGCTGGCAGCAGGAAGAGCAGCAATAGCACAGTGGAGACAGTAGATGGCTGTAGAAAAGTGTGTTGAGCACTCCTGTGTGAGCGTAATAGGATTGGGAAAGGCCTTGACCTGACTGGATGCAGCTTTTATCTGAAGTACATTTAAAGAGATAAAGGAGAAGCAGGGTGCAGTACATGTACCTTTCTTTTCTGTAGGAGCTTTGCTTTGAGTTTAAAAATTTCTCAAATGTGGGATTTGTGAACTGGGTCCTTCAGCAGGGAGAGGTAATGGCTTGAGAGCCACCAGAGTCACTCTGAGGATTCCCCCCTCCCTCAAGACGTCTTAGAAATCCTCCTATAAAATTCCTACAGAGGGGGCGTCCGTAGATCCCATAATAATAATCAGGAAGTGGTATATTCCCATTTATTTATTTATTATTACTTTTTTTTTTTCCCCTCTCCCCCCCTCTCTCCAGTGTAGTTGGCTGCCTTTAGTGCACGGACCTGCTCATTAAATAGATACACCAAGAACTGTTACCTAAGCAAGCTTGACAGTAAAGAAAGGACAGAGTTAGGGAGAAAAAGGGAAGAAAAAAGACAGCCTGAAGCAAGTCACTCCACACGCAGAAAGAGCCACTGAACGAGTGCTGTTCTCATAAACAAACTAAAAAAAATACCTTGTATGAGAAGAGAACTGTGAGGACTTGACAGAAAAAAGGCAAGATTTTCTACCCACTGTTTTCAGTTTTCCTTCCAGACATACTTGGTGAAGTGAGGAGACTTCTGTTTGCTGACAGAGCCCTTGATCTCTCTCAAGATGATGATGTATTTGTGGGTAGGTAGTGTCTCCATATCAATCTTTTGTTAATAGATGGACTTTGGGAGCGTGGATTTTAGCCTGTAGTTGCAGCATGTTTTGCACTCCGGGAGGTGTGTGTGTGCTGCAGGGGAGCGTGGCTGGGGTGCAGTACCTGTGCTTGCATTTCCAGGCAGAGTTTAAACAAACCGGGTCATTTACTGAAGCTGGGATTTATTTTCATGATTTGCAGGATGTGGCAGGGTGCACTGCTTGCTTTTCAATGCCTTAGAACGTGCTGCAGTTGTGGGAGATTCACTGAGGGGTTCAGTTACAAAGCGAATGCTGCATCACTTGCGGCTGCTCAGAATTTGCTTTCTTTGTAAGAAATGAAACAATCATAATGTGATTAAAACTTCTAATGTGTGTTACTGAACCCAGTTGCTTTTATACTAATTGTCACAGCATGTCTTGGCTTTTGAAGTTTCTGGCAATTGACAACTGCAGATAAAGAAATAGATATTGTGTTCCTATTTCTGTGATTTTATATTCAGCATTGTTCTGATTCCTCGCAGCAAAATCTGCTCACCTTAAAAATAAT
Organism: Haemorhous mexicanus; assembly: GCF_027477595.1. Lineage (NCBI taxonomy): Eukaryota > Metazoa > Chordata > Aves > Passeriformes > Fringillidae > Haemorhous > Haemorhous mexicanus. The sequence goes on from NC_082357.1 coordinate 4,079,947, forward strand.
GTTGTGTTGTTGTGGCATGTATATTTTGAATTAGCAAAGCTATTAACCTATGTATTCATCCAGGTATTGATACAGAATGTTTTATTTCTTAGTAAAACAAGCCCAAAAAGAAATCAGTGAACAAATCTGCCTACTTAAAAGCTTTTCTGTGTTCCTCTTCATAGCCTGTACATCTTCTGGGAAAATATTTTAAACTAATCTCATTTGACAATCTATTTATTTATTTAATTTAAATGTATGTAAAAATAGGCAGGCGTGCAGCTAATCTGGGCCACCTCTGCAAAACAGGCTGCAGAGGAGCAGCTCTGAATTCTCAGAGATATTATCAGAAATCACTCCTTCTCTCTTTGAATCACTCATGCTTGGTGCTGTAAATCTGCCTTTATGCTTTCTTCTCATTTCTGTTGCCCCTCCACTGTATCTTAGTAACTTTTGCAAAAGGCACTGCCTGCAGACTTTAAAGTTTGTTTTTTCAGCACTTTGACCTGCGCTATCGTTTTGGGAGCTCACCAATCACCGAGCATTATGATTTTGTCTATTTCTTTTTTTCTGGGCTCTGTATACAAGTCCCTTGAATTTTCAGCACTGTGTCTGTGCATTTACCAGCAACCCTGACTGCTGCTTGTTTTTAACCCTTACTGCCATCCTGTTTGGAAGCTGTTGGTGCAAGGATTAATTTCATTCTTCTTTTAGGTTTATAAATCGGATCCCTCAGGTGCAGCAGTGTGTCTTTGATTCAGTTTGTGCTGTGCTGTTGGAGTTGCCACCTCCAAAGGAGAGGCACAGTAAATATGTGAGGATAAACCCTTCTTTCTAATATGCACACTGAGGTGAAAGGAGTGCATTATTGTGTGTTATTCTGTTTCTCTGTGGCACAGGCTTAAAAGGTTTAAAATCGAGGGATCTACTCCCTCCCCAAGCCTAGGAATCATTGTTAATTTGAAAATTCAGTGTAATACATTTTCTTGCAGGTAGCTATGCAGATTTCTATCACTTTTAGTGCACTGTATATTTTATTTTTGATGAACTTTTCTGGTTATTCTTTTTAGAGATGTATATAAATGCTTTAAGCAAAAGAACCATATTAAGAAGCAGTTTCTGATGGTACCAATTCCTGGTTTTCAGAGCTCCCAGTAATTCATATAAAGGTTTCAGGAGTTAATGTTTCACATTTAAAAGTGTGCTCATTCCATTTTTATTTAGTCCTTTTTACTTGCATTATATGATGTATGTTTTGGTCTGAATTTGCAGAATTCTTTAAACAGTCCCTCTCTCTTTTGGCACTGCTACACCTCTGTACTGAGTATTCTTCCCATTTGCAACTGAACTTTTCTAGTCTAAATTATTTGTACAAAATCTCAATATTAGTAGGAAGAAGAAGAGAATAAACCCTTTTTTAATTGTAGCAGAATATTATTGCTTTGTGGGTTTTTATGGAAATAGAAGATTTGTATTCATAGATTTTTTTTCTGAAATGTTATGATTTTAAACTCTATACATTAGGTGGCCATGCATAAGATGCAGCACATGGAAAAGGTGCAGTAGGTAAACAAGAGACTTTCAGTAGATGTAGGTGCAAGGTATAAACTCACAGCAGCACTTGAAATGCTTTCTCCTGACATCACATCAATTTTTTATGTAATTATGAAAAGCTTCTCAGCAATATTATTAAAATTTAAACTAGCCAACTTGTGTGAAAAAGTGATCTTCCCTTTTTAAAGGGCTTAAAATTAACTTATTACATTGGCTGAGATTTTTCAGACTGTTCACTCGTTTATGTGGCAGTGCTTACCTGTTGTTTCATTTCATGTGTAACATAGAAACATTTTGGATATTTACAAAGTAAAAGAAAATTTTGATTTCTTCCCATTTTCTAATGTCTTACTTAGACCTTGTCCTGGGACACTTTGATGTCTTTTTTTATTTTTTTTATTCTACTGAAGACAGTGGTATCAAGTTCCTTTTATTTAAAGCTGAATATGTTTAGCTAACCTAAAACATTGTGCAGGAATTCAGAGCACAGACACTAATTCAGTCTGTTGAATGGAACAGTCTTGATTAAGTGTTGTTTTTTAAATACTTCTTTCAGCATTTCAAAAAGCAGAGAAAGATTTTAGTATTGTTAACCCTGTCAAAGGAAATCCATATTCATTGACAGCCTAAGCAATTAATGATGTTTGTATTTGTATTTCCCTCCTCCCCTGGACAAAGGAGATCTTTTTTTGGTCTGGGACTTTATGCACAGGAATCAGAGTGTGCTGTAGGAACCAGAGTTCAGCAATGTCAGAGTTCCCTCTGACCAAGAAACTTTGAAGGCTTTCAGGCATTACTGATTTAGGAACTGGTGAAACCAAAAGGGAATATATGCTCTAGGAGGGGTACAGACCCATTTACAGCTGCTGCTGCTGCATTTTAATACCCCTTTCTCCCCAAAATAAGATGGTTGCAGTGACTGAAGGTGTTCTGGATCACTGCAGGTGATGACTGCCATGTCCTGTGTAACCCACCTCCCCAGAGGTGATGGGGTTTGCTCAGAATGTAACAAATATTTGTGTTGGGGTTTTTCCACTTAGAGGGTTCTGAAGCTGCTGACTCGTGCTTAGTGTGTAACTTTTGGTGGCTGAAAGCTGAGACTGCTCCCAATCTTTCAGAGCCCCCTCTTTCTGTACATTTTTCCTCCTCCTCTTTTTCATACTTTGAAAAAGCAGCCTAGTTTGTCCACATGACAGCACAAGCAGCTGCTTGATTCCCAAGCAAACAGTTCCATGGTTGGCTGTTTTCCATCTGGTTGCTCAGTTCCCACTGATGTCATGTTCAATTTTCAGATTCTGAGTTAGAAGTCGAGCATTTAAAGTTGCTACATGTCATGACAAAATCAAATGTTGTAGGAAAAACTGGAACAAAATCATTGGTAAATATATATTTAAAATAAAAATTTTGTTGTATGCCACAATGCTGGGCTAAAATTACCTTAATGTACTATAATACAGTTTTATAAATTTTATAAACATCTAATTAATGTCTGCTTAATCAGAGTAGTGCTTCATTCCTGTCAGTCTGCTGTTCTTTTTAATAATAGGGAATGAGTTGCCAGAGATTTTGTGTATATTTAGCAGAGATTTTTTTTCAGTAGCAGCTTCAGAATGATTCTTGATCAAACAAGGCAAAAAGCATGTCAGCAGATGAAATTTGATATTTTTCCCAAACTAGAGTAGGCAGATAAAGAGAAACAGATTGAAAAAAAATAAATGTGTATGCAATAGCAACAAGATAATTTCTGCTGGCAATAGGACAATGTTTTGACAACTCTGTAGAATAAAGCTTTTGGGTCCAATACAGAGAATTTTACTTGTCTAAATTAGCAAAATGTCCCTTAAATGAACATCTGGGAAGAAGTCTGGAAGAAAAGGAAGTAACAGACTCTAGCACAAATTTATTCTGGATATTTAGGAGTTTAAACTCCTTTATGGCTGTGTTGCTGGTGCTTCTCCTATTCAGAGGCATCCTAATACACAAATATGAGTCTGTGTCAGCTCCCATATTCCAAAGCAGATGGTATTTTATTCAGCTGACCAAAGTCTGCATGGTTTTATGCACCAAATGTGTGCAGGCACAGAGTGTGCCTTGCTCCTGGCTCAGGGGAGGGTGTCATTTCCAGCCTAACTGGTGCTCCTTGTGTACTCAGTGCTGCAGGACACCTTTGGAAAGTTTTTTTTTTTTTTTCCTTCTGAAGGAAATAAGAACCCTAAGCAGATGTGAAGATGATTAAATTCTAAAGGAACAAAACCTTTGATTTTTTTTTTTTTTTTAATTGCAGTAAGGAACGAATACAATGCTTATATTTTTTTGGGTAACTTTACCTACTGTGTATTTTGTAGCATTGAAATTGTGTGCATTAAACAGAGGATTGCTCTCTTCAATGAGGATTGCCAAAAATGCCCTGGACTAAGATAAAATGCACTGCTGACTGTGCCTAAAGAGCTACAGACAGTGAGATCCAGCATGAGCTAAGCTGAAAGAATAAATGACTCTGCTGGAAACAATCAGAGGAACACTTCAGCAGTATAGATTTTATTGCATAGAATTATTGAGTAATCAAAGTATTTGTATCCTATTAGTTAGGAAAAATCAAACATATTAGCAGAAAAGCTGCAGATATCTTCAGAGTCAGTGATCCTCATTCTGCTTTCCACTGAGACCTTGAATCAAACATGCAGCTTCATCCCCTGCATCTGACTGCCTGACCACTGATGTTGAATAAATGTGTGCCTTTTATTATTAACACAGAAAAATACAAAATGATTTCAGAATAGAGTATGCTGATGTGAATAGTAAGGATCTTCAAGGCTACCTGGCTCAATAAACTTGAATAATGAAGTATTGCAATTTATAAATCTGCAGTCTTGATGGCTAAAATAAAAGGACTGACAGAGGTGTTGAGTGAAAATAGGATTACAATTAGTTATGGAGGAATCTAAGACAATTCTCAGTAGGCTGTCTTTATGCATCTATTGGAACACACACATACTTGGCTTGAAATCATATGTATAAGAGCTCAGGTTGTGATGACAAAGCTAAAAATCACACTAGCATGCAAAGCATGAAGACATTCAGCAAAATCACTTTTTTAAGTATGAAAGGAGAAATGAAACAGAAGAGAAAAGCAATTCCAGTTCAGAATATTTGACAGTAACTTTCTGTCATTGGGTAGGTTCAGAAGAAGGGTTTTATTGCCCTGCTGTGGTATTTTGTAGAACACCATTCTGGTATTGATGTGGGGTAAGGATGGCAAGAGAACAAATCAGGATGATGCTCTGTTATGTCCAGCAGTGCAGACAGGCAAACAAGCCAGTTTTGGTTTGTAAAAGCAACGTACCTTCCTTTAGACACAAACACATAAGTGTTTGATGAAACTGAATTTAAACAGGGTCAAACTGAGCTTTAGCATCAGGAATATATTTATTATCACTACTAATTCTGTCAGCAGAATCCGTGCGTTTTGTCTAAGGCAGCATGACTGACTTGCTCTGCTCTCTTTTGAAGTTGCATTTTATGTTCTGTATAGTTTAATTGCCAAATCTGCTCTCCCCCCTGCCTTTACCAGGGAGTTACACTTGTCCAATTAACCTTATCTTCATTGTGCCCCCTTAATAGCACTGCTTTCCATCAGGGCTTTGGGTGAACTGTGTGGGTGTCCTTATCAGTGCAGGGATGGGTGTGAGGGAAGAATTGAACAAAGGCTGCAGGAAATGGGGCTGGGTGAGCAGGTTAGACTCCTCCTATTGTCCCAAGATTGTTATCTCTTAGTGGAAATCCTTCCTGAGCACCACCAGTGGGACTGGTGGGTTTGAGCTGCTGCAGCTGCAGAGCCTCAGCTGCTGTTGGAACAGCCTCAGCTGTGGAGGCAGAGCAATGAAAAGTCCTGAAGATTTTTTTGGGCAGCTGAGGAACCTTGTTTGTGTCTTGAGATTAATATCTTGATGTGCTCCTTTTGGATGTTTATTGCAGTGAAGTGTGCCTGCTGGAGAATCTGTCAGTCCCTAAGCCACGATTTCCTCATCTCTTCACTGGAATGTGCAAGTGCCACTAGGCTGGATTTACCCTCTATAGCTAGTTAGTCTGTCTCACAGTTTAATCAACAGAAGGAGATTTTTGCTAATCAAAGTCTGGGTGTCTGTTCACATCTTTTGATGTCTTTCCATATGACTTCCTTTTCCCCTTCTGCTCCTGGATTGAGATTCCTTCCTTGCCAAACAGATGAGTCTGTGTTTGGATCCTTGTCACAGCCCAGGATGGAAATCCACCTGTTCTTACTGCAGCCGGAAAGCTGAAGTCCAGCATTCCTGCAGAAAGGACTGCTTTTACACAGGTTTCTCACACGCTAGGTATTCCTTTCCCGATCAGGATGGCACTTGTGTCATGGGTTGGACCCAGCTAGCAGCCAGATTCCCTCTCACTCTCCAGCTCAGTGGGACAGGGGAGGAGGAGGAAAGGGAAAAACTGGAGTGAGAAAGCTCATGAAACAGCAGGAAAACAAAGAGATCACTTCCTGCTCACTGTCACAGACACTGCAGACTTGCCTTGGAAGAAATGACATAATTTATTGCCAATTATCATTTCTGCCAATTCCGTTTGTCAATTCAGTTTCTGGTTCAGGTAGTGGAAAACAAAGCCAAGACCCCTTTTTGTTATCACCACAAGTTAAACTCCCACTCTTCAGTGAGGCAGTGAGTGGCATGGAGGGATTGCAGTCATGACACAGGAGTTTCTCTCTTCAGCTCCTTCTCATTCTTGCTGTGCTCCCTGGGTGTTCCTCCATGAGCACAGCACAGATTTAAGTCAGCCAAATACATCAGGCTAAGTCTGATTATTGACATTTCAAGTTTTCTTCACAGATTGTTGTGTTTGTAGAGTTTTGTGCATTTCATCTTGTGTGATATAAATATATATAATATACAGGGACTCCTTTTATAGGGGAAAAGCTGATATATGTTTGAATTTCACTTTGCAGTGAGCTTCACCTCAAATATAATTACAGGAATTCGAGGAAGGATAAAATGTGACAACATATTTGTGAATTGTGAGATTTAACAGAGACTGAAGTAGATCTTATTATTGATGTGCTTCCTGCTTCATTAAATTCCCCTTAAGGTTTGCAGCATGGATATGGATCATTTGCAATAATAATTATGCAGTGATCGATTGATTGTGTCTGACATTGTACTTGTCACCTTGAAATGCAAAAACCATTTATTTTCCAGTGTGTGAACATTCCTCTCCAACATCAGACACCAGCATGCCCCAGTTGGTGTTAGAGAGGGATGCATTTCATAAAGTTAGGAACTTCATTCTCACCTTTACTGAAAATGAAGTGTCACTTGTCATTTTACGAAAATGAGAATTGCCCAACCAGCAGTGGTTTTAGATGAGAAAGCACAGTCTAAGTTCAGAGGGAGTGTTCAAATTGGAACATTTGTATTTCAGTTGGTTCCTGTGTGCTGCAAACATGGGGTTTTCAGTAGGTCTGTGCTGAGATGGGATGCAATGAGCACACGAGATAAAACTGAGGTCTCTGCTTTGGGAACTGGAGTGTGTCTGTCTGCCTCACAGAGACTTTGATTCACAGCAGGATTAACTGGAAAATCAGCACAAAAATGCTTCCACTGTAGTTGTCCTCTGAGTAAAATGCTGTACATTTCATGTTTTGAGTGGTGTAATCATCATGACAATGTAATCTTCCTTTTATTAAGAATATTTGTAGCAATGAATGAAAATCTGTCCTTTGGGCTTCCAGAATTTTGTTTCTCTTGAAGCTGCAGTGAAGCAGCTGGTTGGTGGCTGCAGTTAAAGTGAAGTTAATGTGTGCTTCCTCAACTAATATTAGAGAGCAACAGCCAAGGGAAATGTTGTTTCTACATACTCCACTTGGAATTTTGCAGAGCATCCATTGTTATGGAATAGGAAGTGAAGACCAAAACTATATTTGGTGAGATAAGATTTAATTAAAAAGTGACTTTTTCAAAGCCAAAAGCTGGCTTTAAATTGCATCAAGCCAAATATTTATTATTAATTTAATTTGAGATTTAAACTTTTATTCAGAGGCTTAGTTTACCTGAGCTTTGGTTTGTTGTAATCAGGATTTTTAAAAACAAATGTATGCGTTTTTTAATTGAAAGAACACAAATTTTAAGATTGTCAGCATTCTTTAGGGTGAAATGTTGTGCAGATGGTTTTATTCCTTCCAGGGGTGAACACAGATAAGCATATAAATTGGAATTTGGAAATGTTTAATATATTGATTCTCATACAACCAATTTGAAGAGTAGCTGCAGTGCTAATGGTAAGGTGGCAGTGTTGGTTGTACTGCTGATTTAAAAAATTAGCAACTCTAGATTTATTTTTTGGACACTGAATGGAGCTTACAACACTGCTTTAAAAGTGTGATGTCAGAAAAAAAATTCTTTTTTTTTTTTTTAAGAGCACTTATTTTTTACTCAACACGTGTGTAAGATAACTGAAACACCTAACCTGAAGAAAGATTTCAGCTCTACTGTTTTCAGCAATTCTACTCTTTTAGCTTGTGGGTTTTTCAGAAAATGTCCCAAGTCAATGCTATGATTTTGTAAAAGAATCTGAGATAAATTGCCCCACCTGGGAACAGTCCCAATTTATCCCATTCTTCCCCATTAAGTTGTAATTGGAATGTAGGAGCACTTTTTTCTTCCAGGTATTCAATTCTCAGCCATGAGAAACTCCTAATTATGAATGCAAAGCCCAGCTGGAATTTTTACTGATTTCCTATGTTCTTCATGCAGTGGAAGTGTTGAGAAAACCGAGGGACCTTTGTTTTATCAGGACTGTTTGTCCAGTTGTGCCTTCCCACTCCGGTCTTGTCTGGAAATGCAGCATCCCAGCAACAACAGGAGCAGCAGAGGAAGGAGAAAACAGTAAATGCCACTGAAAGGGGAGGAAAATGAAGGAGAGAGGGGTCAAGGGGCTGAAATGAAAGGAGAATATTTAAGATCAGGACAGTCATTGTCCTTTTCAGTTAAATGTGAGGAAATTGTGTCCTCTTGACATCACCCAGGTTCAGCTTCCAAAGCAACCCACAGGGTGAACTTATTTTTTGTCTTCATGTGTTTCAAACCCTATTTGCTGTCACAGAATTTGGAGTAACTCTGCAATGCTGTTGATAATAATGTTTAATAATAACGTCTTTACTTTGCTATGCTTTGGTTGTAGATACAGATGGCACCAGCCTCTCAGATAATGAAAATTAATTCCAACAGAGACCATTCATAAAAAACCTATACTTTTGTGGGGTGTCATTTTGGCTGAAAGGCAATTAAAAACTTGCTGTGGAAAAGATGTGTTTTACCCTCCTGGTGGGACTTGGGTGCAATTCTTTGAATTGGATGGTTAAGAGTCAGAGTGCTTTGGTTAGTTTTTTGGGTTTTTTCCCCTGCATGTCTGACAACATGTTTGATGACTCTATGGGCAGTAACAGAATAATAATAATAGGATGCAAATTTTGATTTGTATATTGGATAATTCCTCAAGAGATGTAGGACAAATAGAAGAGGTTACTCTCAAGCAAGGGAAGAAAGCTGATCTAAAACACAGACAAAATTACAAATGCTATGGGAAAAAGGTGCTGGAGACAAATGAGGAATGTGGAATGAAGTCTTGTACAGACTAGGAAGGTAATTTAATAATAGATACAGGCCTAGCTGGGGTGGCATAAAACATCTCATTCTACAGCTCATGTGTGAAGGATCCTGTGGTGTGATGCAGTGACGTGTTACTGGCCCTTGTAAAAGTTCCTCCTGCACTTCTGCTTCTTACTATTCATTATTAATGTGTGTGTTAAACATTTACTCTCTTATTTTCAGAGGGTTATCATATGCTGTTAATGTAAAACTACACAGTGAAAGCAAAGATAACAATCCTGTTTTAAGTTAATATATGGATGTTCACAGCCAGTGAACAAATTCTTAATTTAAATTGGTTTATAAAAAGCAATTATAAACAGACAAGTCAAATTTATCTCTTAGCTATAAAAACCACACACAAGTGAGCCACATGTTCAATTGGAATTTTTCCTGCTGAAAAGCAAGCCTGTTCATGTCTTCTTCTGTTGGACACGGAGAAATTAATATTTACTCATGTTTTGCAGCAGTGTATTACACACTGAAGATTTTTTTTTTCTATTATACTACTGAAGTAATATGGTTCAGTCATCTTTTAAATGAAGAGACTCCAATTTATTTTAGAGGTATGCCTAATCAGGGAAGAAATTTAAAAATGTTATCAAAGCCAAATAAGCTAAATATGACCAAGGAATCTTGTTTCTATTTTCATTAGATGCACATTATTTAACTAGCCAAGTATTTTAGTGCAGCTTCCCTTATGGAAACTCAGCACACACAGCTTCACATGTGCTGCTGTTATTTTAACCAGTCCTCTCACTCTTGTTACACTGGCTTTGTTCAGTTCAGACCCAACATTTTCTACAGCAGGATAGGTCTGTGGGATGAGTTGTTTTGGACATGATTTGCTGTATGGAAATCTTGTTTTCATATAGATTTTTTATGTGTTATTAGTTCTGTTCATTTGGAACTATTTCATGTAAATGCCACCATGCTGTTACTTTTCAGATGAGCTGCACTTCAACAGAACAGCGTCAAGCAGTAGTAATTATTGGGATTTCATTAGGGAAACTGTAGAAGTAACAGGTGTTTTGCTGATCACTGAATTATGACTGTATATTGGAAAAAAAAATGCTGGGCTGAATAGCCAAGAGTAGCTAAGGAGCTGCAGGACAGGCCTGAGAATGATTTGTCAGTGTCACCTGGTCACAGCACAGTATCACTTATCAAATTGTTTTAATCATGATTTATTGTGAATTGCTGAATTTTTGGAACCACATGTGTGGCCCTAAAAAACCTGAATGTGTTGAGGAAAAGATGCTTGCATGACATGAGAGGTGATTCCTGGACATACCATTTGGAAGTCACACTGGAGAAGTTTATAATTGATTTCTTTAAATCTCTCTCATCTCTACTCAGGAAGAATTTCAGATAAAAACCCTAAATCTGTATACTGGGTCTGCTGTGGTGGAGTTTGTCCTCCCAGAAGCCATGTGATGTTGTGTTTTGCTGTGAGGCAGGAGCACCCTTTCCACCAAGGGAAATCCTGATCCTTGGTCCACACTGCTTCTTAGCCAGCAAATCAATTCTTCCACCCTTCTTGAAGTCATTTTCATCTCAGATTTTGAGATTCTGCTGGGTGATTACTCCCATTCAGTTTCTCAGTATCATCCCCAGTGCTTTGAGTCCAGCGTGATGATTCCTTTATTTTGGTATTCATAGCCAGTTTTTTGTCAGGGTGCCAAACTGCTCTCTGAGATACTCAGGTCACAAAAGGGGAAAAATATTTTCAAATTGGTTATATCCTTGATGGTTCTAAATGAAATGAAATGTAATGCAATTTAAGGTTGGAATTAAAGCGTGTAAACTTTGTGGATTTTTTTATTTTTAATGTTTTAAAGAACTCTTGCAAGCAACAGAGACTGCTCATCCAAAATTCAAAGTGCCAAAAAGAGATGGTACTCACCCATGGGAATTAGAAGTGCTTTGTAATAATATATTGTTTCTCCCTTGTAGATTGCAACTTGGTTAAGAATAATGATTTTTTATTTCCAGTGCTACGTCTAGATCCACTTGTAATTCTTAAGTTACATGTAGTACTCCAGGAAAATAAATATTGCATTACCAGGTGTCAGACTTATGGGATAATTAACATTTCAGGAATGAAAGAAGTAGTGCCATTAGCTCTTCTCATAGAACCATGCAGGGTGCTGTTCCTCCCTGCTTCTGTGGAATTTCTGCAGTGGAAGTGAATAGACAGAATTATGAACAGTTACACGCTGGTGTTGAATGAGAGGAGTCCAGTTCATAATGAGATGGCAGAGCACAGAGAAACTTCCATGAAGCCAGTTCAGGGACCCACGTGGGCCAGGGAGTCAGTGGTGAGTGTGTGGGAAGTCTCTGAAAGCCAAGAGCATTTTTCAGTCCAATTAGCAAAATAATATCTGATCTCTTTTGGTGACAAGGAGGAGCCCTGGCAGCCTATGAGACTGAGATGTCTGAGTGTCAGCTTATGTTAGAGCCTTTCTCTTTAAAGGAATTGCAACTAAAGCACCTGGGCTCTAACTCCAAAAGGGCACGACTCCCAAGTTGAAATATTAATACTTGTTTTTCAGCTTTCATCTGTTTACTGATTTGTTTGCTTGCAGCCAACTTGTGTTGTAGGAATTGTCTAGGAAGGATTGAGGGGAAGACACGTGGGAGGAAAATGGCACAAAATTCAGGGCTTGAATTAGGCTCTCCAGTAGCAAGTTGGCTTTCTACCTCCATAATAAAGTTCAAGGTAGCAATATTTTTGTCCTGCTGTCTCCTTTGAGACAGTTGTAGAAGCCTTGTGGCAATATAAAGCACAAAACTAAACTGTTCACTGATTGATTTGGACAGTTCAGTATCCTACATGGTTGTTAGGGCAAAATTAGCTACAGCAGTGAAATGTCCAAAGTAAAAGACTGTGGACTGTGGGGCTCTTCCCAGAGAACCCAGATGTGTGATTGAGCCTGGAAAGGTTTAAAAAGGAGGGGAATTCTATCCTTTAATTTGGAGATTTCTGTCACATTTAGAATGCTGTACAAATCTGTCAATGGCACTTGTTTTCTGTCTTCCCAGATGGGGTATACTGCACATTGAACACAGAGATTTTCAGAAAGTTACAGCAATCTTCTGTGGAGTTATTGCATAAGGACGGATAGTTCTGTCCAGAGATCCTCTGTGAGCAATTTTTAATGGCAATTTTTGCAGTTTAATAACTGCACAATTAGACCACAGACCTGTCAGTATGTAAAGTCATTTATAAAAGGTAGGAAGCTGGCATTCTGTATAATAACAGGTATCAATGCAGATTTTTTTAATAATTTTTTTTTACCCAGAGCATTGTGGCTTCAGTGATACTTCACAGAGTATCACTGGTATTATTTCAAGCAAGCAAAATATTGGATAGCTCTTCTGAGTTTGTTAGAGAATAAATTGTTTTCATGACAAAAACATATAGAAAGCTTTATTTCCATTGATGTAAGCAATCATTAATAATGGGGACGAGTATTGGATTATTCTGGATACATCAGTTCTTCCAGGTGTGCCTTACAACAGGCATATTTCAGAAGGAACTAGGTTTCAAATAGTACTATGAGCTCAGAAATCCACTAGCTTTAAATATTTCAGACTACAGGAAATACAATGATTAGGCTAAAAAAGGAGCACAAAATGCAACTTTAGCTGAGCATTAAAGCTTTGTGTTTGATTGTAATAAAAAGTACCTGAAATGCTTATCACAGGGTTAAAGTATTTGCAGCCTAAACCTGCATTTTGCAAAGTAATTTATTAATTTACTTGTATTTCTATGTGCTAGCAGGTCAGTGAGGCATATTTCTCTGATCTACTGTGCACAATAAGTGCATGAAATATCTATTCCACAGTGTCTTGGACTTCACAGGAGCAGTCCCATTTGGAAATGCTGTGGCTAATCTAAAACTATACAGCTGAACAGAAAACCAAAACCAGTCCCAAATATGAATAAATGATTTGCTACTTAATATGTCAGTGTTTTTTGTCAGGTTGATAACATTAGGCTCAGCTGCATTCAATTCTAAACCCTGCAATATTTGAAGCCTGATATTGTGCCTCACTAAATTTAATACATGGACCTCAGTAATAGAGGAAATCACTTTAGCACTTGGCAGTTTTTAATGCTGTATAAAATTGACTGCCCTGCAAACACAATAGCCATAATAAAAATTGTGGTCAGTAGGGGGGTGTAATGCATTTTCCAGCCTCAGCAAAGGTCCAGAGGAGATTTATTGAGATTTTGCAGTTTGGGTGAGGATCAATAGAGCTTCGTTAATAATTTGTTCAAAGGGCACCCTTCAGATATATGACATTTTACTTTAAAACTTGGATAATTTCGAAAGCATGCCTGGTGATAACAATGTCAAGTCCTGTGTTTTGTGGGCATGGATTTTTGCATTCGGCTTGTAGGAGCATTTACTTTCCCAGCAATTACATTTGAAATCATTCAATATATGAAGCAGGCCAGTATTGATAACAAGATTCCACATTTTCTAATGCAACTCTTAAGAAAGAATCCCAAACTCATTCTCAAGTCCTCCATTTTGTCTGTTGTTTGCTTCTGTAAGCAGAGAACATTTTAAACATCAGTGTCTGATACATAATTTTCATGAATATCTGGATCTAAACTCCTTTTTTCATGGCTGTAGAATTAGGTTTCATGAGAACTCACCCCTTTACCTCCCTAGGGCTGGCAGGACTGCATAACAACTCTTAGGTTGGCTTAGATATGTGTGCTTCTTTTACATTTTCCTAAAAGAAACTTCACTTTCTGGGCTAAGCCATCCTTGCTTTTCTGCCAGCAGCTTTTGATGGACACTGCTGTTTGTAAGGAAACAAAAATTTGTCATCACTTGCAGCTGGAACCAGGGCCAGAGCATAGCAGAAGGATTTATTTCCAATGAGCATGCACAAAGTAAGATTTATGACTTTTGCAGCTCTGATGATGTTCCTTATACAGTTGCTGAGCTACAGCAAATTAAAGGATCCAGTAATACTGAGGGGTGTGGTTTTGAAATGAGGGAAAAGAGACAGAAGCAATAAGAAGATAATTAAGGTAACAACTTGTGAAAAATTAAAGTGTTTCTGTCTTTCATTTTTGAATCTCTGAGCATAAACTTTGTAGTTGTTAATTTAATTGCTGATGTTCTCTGTATCCCTAAAGAATATTAAGGATTAATCATCTGGTTCATTCCAACAAGAGATAAGGCCTAAGTGAATTGAAATTTTACCAATTTAACCCTCTCTCCCTTCTAATATGACATGATTAACATTCTTCAATTAACAACACATAATTATTCTAAAGGCCTCATTGCACTTACTCCATTTTTCCATTTCAGGTGGCCCTTTGCAGGTATTTCAAAACTGACTAGAAGGCAGGCTATATTTTTGTTCAGTCACTTAAGTTCAGCCAAATTACAAGAATTGAGATTTTTACCTTTTCTTTCTTTTCCTCCTTTTTTTCCCCTAATGATCTCCCTGTGCAGGTCCTGAAAATCAGTTCTGATTAGCTGAGCATTTTCTTGAAGGCCCCTCTTTAAGGACAGCCAAGAATTTCTTTTCCAACCTTTGCCAATCTGAAGAAATTTCCTTAATTATTTGTGGCAGAATAGATTTACAGATTTAGCAATTTCACTGACCCCTAGGATGCAGAGCTTTTCATTTGAATGTTACTGCATAATGCATTTTTTAATTTTTTTAAAATAAAAGATAATGACATTATTTACATTCCAAGCCTTTGATTTTGAGCAACACTCAGTAAAAATGCAGCACTTTTATGGAACCTGGTATTTACTGAAGTGCTTCTCAGCACCTTTCTCTGGGTAAATAGTACAGAGTTGCCTTGTGTCTTGTGGATAATCAAGTAGGTGTTAGTGGGGATTAATTTATGGTAAAATAAGACAAAGTAAAACTAGATAGGAAGAAAATACACCTGTTTTCCTTCTGAAAGCAAGGAGGTAAGGGAAGTTTACTGATTTGTAGAATCAGTTTAGTGATTTGTAGTTCTAGAATTGTGGATTTATAGCACTAGACATGAAAATATTACTGTTTTTCTTTTAAAAATTTTAAAAGGAAAATGTTCTTGCTTCCCTACCTCAAGCTTAAAAAAATTCCATATTTTTTCCTCTTTAAAGTGAACCTTTAAGTACCAATTATTTTCCATTTGAATTTTAATGGAGCAGATGCATGATAGCCATGATTATTCCTGCTGTATTTGTCAGGGTTCTGTGCTGTGAAAATCTGGGATATTTCATGTTAGGGACATGATGAGTCCATTGTAGGGCTGGACCTCTCCAGTTGCCAGGTACCAGCCAGAAATGACAATGCTTTCTCCTACACCTCAAACAAAACTGCATGAGGGAAGAAATGAAACACATTAATGTTCTTTCATGCATTAAAATTTCAGGACTTTATTGAAAAGTGCTAAAATCAACTAGAATATGCAGGGCTACAGAAGGGGGGGAAGTCTAACTAGCTAGAAAATACAGTCAAGGATGATTGAGATATAGATATGTGATCAGGGAGACAGTTGTGTGTGTGTGTACACATATGCATATGTTCATTATTACATCATTAATACATTTATATGTATGAATACATTTATATCTACTAACTTAATGCATTTATATGTACTAACCTAAATTAATACATTTATATCTACTAACTTAATGCATTTATATGTTCTAACCTAAATTAATACATTTATATCTACTAACCTAATGCATTTATATGTACTAACCTAAATTAATACATTTATATCTACTAACTTAATGCATTTACATGTACTAATTTAAATTATTATATTTATATGTACTAACTTAAAAGACGTCCAGGTTTTTCTCTTTCAGAAACAAACAAAACATCAGGTTCTGCACTTTTGTAAAAAGGAGACTGACATCTTTAGGGAACTGAGATGTTCTGTCTTTTTATGGGTCAGAAAATGGCTTCTCAACAATTAAATATAGTTGTTTTGTTGTTTCTAGAAGTTCCTGTTTACTTGATGATCATGACAGGTGGGGAAAGGATGCCCACAGACAGTGATGGTTCCGTCCCCTGCTGCATTTTTAAAAATGTGTCAGGGCTGAATTGTTTGAAATTTTGCTCAAGAGGAGAAAATACTACCAGTGGAATAATCAGCAAGTGAAATGACTTCGACCCCAGGCACTACCTGTCTTTGCAAATTTCTGCCCTGGGTCCCTCCTTCCAGCAGGCAGGCAGGAGTCTCAGAATATGAATGTTAAATGTGAGGAATGCCTTGGACACTGCTGTTGGTGCACCTGAGCCTGCAGTTGTGCTTTCTGAGGTCAGGTGTGCTCAGGGAGCTGGGCTGAGGGGCACAGCCTGAGCTCTGCCAGCATCCCAGGGAATACCTCAAATCAGGATGGCAATTAACACCTGCCCAGCCAGCACCTCTTCCCTCTCCTGCTCCCTCTGCAACGCATGCAGCAAAACAAGAAGCAAACTTTTTTTTCGTATTTTTTTCACCTACCTTCTGCATTGGTCACTATTTTGGGGCTCAGCACCTGTTCACCCCTTTTTTAGAAGCATTGATGAACACCACCTCCTAAAATGAGCACAGGACCTGTGCCAGTAAATCCCTCTGGATGTTTCAAAACCTTTTTCAGAATCTTTCCTTCAATTTAACTAAGTCTGCTTTCTTTGAATTAGCAAAGGAATCTCTTTTCTCAATGAAAATGAAAACAATTCTTTTGTTTAATCAAAGGATGGCAAGCAGAGATGCTTCACTCATTTTGACAGCTGTGATATGCAGGATTTGACCCTAGCTAAGGCAGTGATTATAAATATTTAAAAACCATCCAACATTACAGAAGTAACTAAGATGATAGAGAGATCTTATTTAAAATAAATTAACATGAAGAATGAAACATGAATTAGGAACTTCTATCATTGTTCTGCAGCAGAAGGCATCTGAGCACTGGTGGTGTGCACAGGGAGAAGTAATTTCAGAGGAGAATAACTCCTGATGTTTTTGGTGTGCTTTGTTTATTTCTTCCATAGTTGGGTATAGTTTTTAGATTTATCAGAGAAAAGCCATAGGAAGACCACTAAATCACAGACTTAATTGCAGTTTCTTCCTCTGTCAGCTTTTGGGGAGCCAGGTGCTCTGTGGTGTGAGCAATGCTGAGTGTACTCATTAGCAAGACAGCTGAGGGGAACATCCCAGGGAGTTGCTCCTGGCCTGCAGCCCCCACCAAGACCTACAGCCTAAGATCTATGGCATCCTTAGGTATTTTACTCTTTATTTTACCTCTCACAACAGGCCCTAGCCTTTCCTGGTTACTGCTGTGCTGTGTTACTCTAATGCATGAAGGCAACTGCTTTGCTCTGGGAGGACTGCTGAAAATTTTCATCATAGAAGCAGCCTCTGAGGTCTGGTTTAATTTATTCTGAGAAACTCTACAGAGAAATCTACTAGTTAGTGAAAAAAACCCAGTTATTGTATGCTCTGTAATGTACCGTGTGCTGGGGGAAAAGAGTGAAAAATCCTGCACTGTTCAACTGTTGGGCTACTTGAAAAAATATGAGGAAAGGGAAAACAAGATAGACAACTGAATCTCTAGTTCCTTGAGATGAAAGACTCCTAGATTGTTCTGTACTTTTGTCAGCAAACATTCTCAGATTCAGGCACTTATTTCTGCTGAAAGGATTTCTGCAGCACCACAGAGTTGTGTTAGGCTCCTGCACGTTGGTAAGCTGATTTGTGGGGTAAAAATAAGCACAGGACTGGAATATTCAGCTGAATGACAGGTTGTCAAACCTTCAACAGTTCAGGGTTTGCTCAGCCACTGCCCTCTGCAGCTGCCCTGGGGAGGGAACATCCATGTGACCATCGGCCAGGCTGCAAGGAGAGGATCCTTGTCAGCCTCCAGATGTAAATCCTGCACAATTCATCACCTGCAGAGCTGCTTGTGGTGGGATTCCAGGGTCAGTGCAATGGGCTTTCATGATAAGTTGTGGTACTAGGGCAATTTATGGCTGAAGTTTAGGATGTACTGGAAAGAAGGAGCTCAAATTCAGGTTTGATCTGGATGGGGAAGTCTTTTTGTGGATCTTGTGTTGGCATCGACCCAAGGGACAGGAAATACCTGAACAGCTAGTCCAGGTGAATGCAGAGAATTTATCTGGGTCTTTCACTGTTTCCATTTCTCTGGGTTTACCTTTGTTTATTTCCTTATTTAGTTATTTATCAGTACAATACTCTTGCTTAAGGACATCAGTGTTCTCCAGGTAAGTCCTGAAACCCATGTTTGCTACACTTGATTACAATTAAGGATGCACTTAAATTTTCAGGTGTGCAGGGATCTGATCTCCTCTGTGCAGACAGACCCCTACAGACCTGAAATACTTTCTACAGTAGAATTCCAAGTGAGATAAATGCAATGTTAAACTTTTGACATACATAATTTAAGTAAATCCCAGGGTTTACTTCCTTTTTTGATGCCTTTTTGCTGTGACCCATCCACATGCTCCTAAATTTCAAGGGTTTGGTATTGATTCAGTGATAAATGATGAATTATATGTGTTTTTTAATTTCTCTTGTCACTGGCAGTGCATGCTAAACATGGTACCTTGCTGCTGGTAGATTTACACCTTCATATCCAAACAAAAAGTAACTGATGATAGCTACAAAAACTGACTGACTGATTCCACAGGTGAAGTGCTAAAAACTCACTGATACACTGTGGCCTGTCAGAAACATGTGGTGAGCAGACTGGAAAATATGACATCTCTTCTCTAAGGATGATTTCATATGCAACTTAGAGAAAAAAACCAAACAAACAGGAAACAAAATATTTTTTTAATTAAAAAACCAATTTCAATTTTATTTGAGTTAAAAAATAACTCAGTGTGAGTATGATAATTAGGACAGGTGTCTTTTAAAAGTCTGAATTATAAAGGTTTGTCCTTACTTTCTTAATTATCACTGGGTAATTTATCCATTAATATTTCTCTCACTGTAAATGTCCAGGAGAAAGCAGAGTCAGTTTTTCCAAATGGTTGTTTCTGGTAGCATGAGCCCTGCAGCTCTAGGATACTCAGTTTCAGAGGTATGGCCATGCTTTGAATATATTGCATTTAATTTTGAAGCATTATTCACCATTTTTAATTTAGCAATAACAGAGTAAATGTCTGTGACCTCTGGTTTGGTGTCAAACAATTTACTGAATATATGCAGATTAATGAAATTTAATTAGCCAGTGAAAAACTGTGTTTTCATTAATTTGTGGGGAATGCTGGTTAACAGATGACACGTATGTCTGTATTAAGTGTGTCTGTATTAAGTTGAGCTGCTGTTGATTTTTTCTTTTGAAATCATTCAGAAATTGAGTCTTGCACTGACGAAAGGACAGAGAGGTGAAGCTCAGATTCATCACTCAGGGTGATGTGTGCAGGATGTTGGGCTGTGCAAGAAGCCAAAGAGGAGATTTGTGGTGCTCCCAAGGCAGGGGGTGCACACTGGAGGGGACCAGGGAGGTCTCAGGCTGTCCCTCATCACAAACATTCACCTTTGGAAAGGCTGAACAAATGCTCACTAGTATGAAATATTGCCTTGAACACCAAGGCTGGCTCTTGAATTTCACATGCCAGAGACAACAAGGCCTGGCCAGTTGTGCTCTGCCCCTGCCCCAGCCAGGCACTTCAGCGACCACTTGGGCAAAAAAATGAAATTTAAGTGTCAGTAACGATTGCTGTTAAACTTAACCAAGCCTTTTAGGCTGTGGGAGCCACTCCAGGTCGTTCACACGAACACAGATTCCTTCTTGGTTAGGCTGTGGAGCAAGAAAGCTTTGAGGTAAGGATAATTTCTGTGTTAAGTGCAAATTGCTAGCCAGGTTTAATGACATCAGAAAAAAAATCACTAAATCTCCCTCTAGTAATTAATATGCATTTCCAGAGCAGTTTATATATTACATAAAGCAGCAATGCCTATAGTCCAAAATCATTTCAGCTGACCAGCAATGCGGATGAATACATAAAAATGGGAATGGAAAAAAAGTATGAAAATAAAGAGCCTTCTGTGAGCAGAAGATACAGCACAATATTCACTTCTACCCTTGCAGAATTATCTATTTTTCCACTGACCATGGTAACTGATATTTTGACCAGAAATTGAGGTCTGCAGTTCTGGGTTTTGAATCTAGTGTGTGTAAGGGGTTTTTTGTTTGTTTGTGAAGCTTGTTTGTTGGTTAGTTTTGTGATTTTGGTTTTGGTTTTGTTTTTTTTTACCAATACAGGTATAGAATTCTGGTTTTACTTTTTGCCACGGCCTGTTATACTTTTAAAAAGAGTTTAAAAGTCATGAAACAGCAATTTTGTACTGATGGCAGTTGCTAGATTTTTCACTGTAATAGGCAACCAGTATTGTGAAATATGACATGATGATGATGTCAGAGAAAAATCAGTGTATTTTTTACCACATGGAATTGAGTAATCAAACAAATGGTATCACTGCATGAATATGTTACAGTATCACCAGGTTAATTAGCAAGAGAGGAAATGAAATCCACACCAGAGTGATTAAATACTCCCTGGGGTGTTCCTGTAAAGTAGGAAAAGACATTTGAAATAGAAATACTATAGGAACATCACCTTACTGTTGTGGTTACCTTATTTATAGATATATGTCCAAGGATGCTGCATCACACACAGTGTGGATTAAAGTTGTGCAGTATAACTGAAGCAATATAATTTAATTAAATCTTTTGACTTGTGTTGGGCTGTTTGAATTATCTTAGTAGCATTGCATTGTCGATCAGTGATCACATCACTGCAGTGATAAAACAGCTGCAAAATCATTCTCTTGTCCACATCTGCTTTTATTAAGTGTTTAAATTTTTTGCTTTTATCTGCAAAATCCAGAGTTAGGCACCTGCATGCGTGGAGCAATGCATAATCAGAGCACACAAAAATGGATGTAACAGTGTCAGTTCTGTTTAAGGACACATCAAAGTGTCCTAGGACCTACCCCTATGGCTTAGAGAGGAATTAGGAACGTGTGCTGTCTGTGGTAAATTCAGAACTAAAAATTTCAGATAAAAGGCTTTATGAAGTCTTTTAAAAGTAAGAGCAGTGCTTGTTCTTGTTGAGGTACAGCCACTGCATTCCAAGTCAGTAATGCAGAGATCCCTCTTTCTGCCTGCCTCGGTGGTTTTCAGCTGTCTCCTCTTCAACAGATCATGCAGAGCAGCCCACAGGTTTTCTTTTGAGGGGAAGGGGACAAATTTTGTAATTTAAAATATGTTCACATCATTTGAAAAAGGGCACACTGCATACTTTTAACTGTCTAACTCGCTGTCATAGAAAAATGTGGATGTCAAAAGCTTGCATGGTTCAAAATCCATTTGATAAACATGGACAACAAGTTATGATGCATTATTTAAGCAGAAGTGATTGAAACAGATCAGTGCAGGTAAAAGCACCACAGGGAATCCCATTACATTGTTCCCTTATTTCTCACTCTCCAAACTTTCCAAGCCTTAGACAAACCTGGAGACAGAATTTTGGGACACTTTTATTTGATGAAACACAGTACAGCTTCTGATGTGTGGTGTCCCTGTGCGTGGCAGTGCATGACTCAAGGGTGTTTATCACATTTTAATTGCAGACAGACCAGATGAGGAAACTTGAGCTCAGGGAAATGCTGCCTGTTTCTGGCACACCTTGCTGTACAGGGAGAGTTCCCAACCAAAAGGGAAGCACTAGGGCATCTTTTAGGATCATCGTGGTGATGTTCTGATGTTGGTCTGGGAAGGTTTATGCAAAGCAGAGGTGCAGCTTTATGTTTCATGTTAAGAACACAAGCCATCAAACACAGATTCCACATCCTGCTGCATCACCCTCCTTAATCTCTTTGAAAAAATCTGCCTTCCGGAAACTTCAGGGCAGAGAGGGAGAGAACCTGATTTGGTCCCAAAACTGGAGTCATTAACCTTGAGCCACTGCACTTGGGGTGAGCAATGCTGCTTCATCTCCTCTAATCTAACAGATTCTGTCTTGGCAGTCTCTGGTGGTGATTTCCCCAAACACCAATGGAGCCATGGAGAATAGCATTAAAAAAAGAAGAAAAAAGAGAGATAAAATAGAAAATAGAGGAATCAAATCTTGTATTGCTGACATACTCAGCTTTCACATCTCACACTTTTAGGCCATTTTAACACACATCACAATATCTGACCCACTGGTGATTAATTAGGAATAGATTCAAGGATCAGCTCCATGATGCTGAAATGCAGCTGGTGTTTATTCTAGCTGTGCTGGTGAGCGCTAATAAATATATAAAAGAGCCACTATTGTGGGAGATAATTTGAACAGCAAGCAGTTTGTTTCAGAAGAAAAACATGCACACTGAAAGATATATAGATATACTAGGTGCTATGGACTTCTAAACATATGTGGGGTCTTTATTTCAGAATGATTTCTGAGAATACTGCATGTGGTCTCTAGATCCAGGCTGCACAGGAGGAAAAAACAGCACAATAGCTTTCCAGTGAAAGTCAGCAGTCCCCAAAAATAATATGCATATTAAAATGTTTAATCCTACAAGTGTCTTTTATTCAAAGTCAAAATATCTTGACTTTTTAGACAGCAGGAGAAATCTCAGTGTGTTGTTTGGTTCACAGTTCAAAAATGCAGACTGTGATTCTGCTTTACCTGCAGAAGGGATTATTCTGGCAAACTGTGTGCATTAGGTCATGCAATGATACATCTTGTTTAGACCTGGAACAACAAGAGGAATTCAAACCACGTCCTTGCCTTCAGGTTTATTATAGTTGATTATTCACTAAATATTCAGAGGCTTCAGTATTCATTAAGAGCATATAACCAAAATGACATGGGCAGTATTATCCTCATCAGTGCAGGTTAATGAAAGGAAACTCAGCTGGGTTAATGATAGGAAACGCATCTGAACATCTTTTCAGGAGTCTCAGGCTTTGCAGAGCTTTTCCTCATGCATATGTACAGTGTGACAGGCAGTTCTGAGGAGCTCTGGGCTCGGGGATGGAAGCAGGACCATGTGCTTGGTCATTAAATACAATCCTAGGACAAACTCAGGCACTGGAAACGAGTGTAGTACAAGATACCATCTCAATTTGAAAATGAATTCCAAGTAAACAGAAGGTTGTGTCCCATGCACAGTGTTATAATATGGAATCAAAAGGGATTTTGTGCACAAACTGCTAGATGGGATATTCAGAGTATTTGCACATTGTGGTTGTGTTAGGGGTTGTAAAGTTGTGCTGAATGAAGGAGCCCAGAAGAGCAGGGGTCTGCAGATCCTGTGCCAGGCTGAGATCAGGTGGCAGCTGATGGCAGAGGGATCAAAAGAATTCTACATCTTACCATCAGTGTCATGCACCTGGTCTGGAGTAAGAGCACCCATTTATTTAAGCTTTTCCATTAAGGATGTGTATCTTTAGAAACATCTTTCTACTTGGGGGAAAATGTTGTGGGGGTAAACCCTCAGCCCTTGCCCTATCCTGCATTAAAATCTAGGTCCTCTTTTTGTTCTTTTGGTACATGTATTTTAAGCACAGAGAACATATTTATGTCCTCTGAAAGGGAGAATCATCTAGGAGTTCCCTCAACACTTTTGTCTCAGTGAAGTACCGCTGGAAGAAATTAAATTTAATCAGTATTTTATGTGAAATTCATCAGCGTTTCAACACAATAATCCATATTCCCTGTTAAGGTTAGGCTTTTTTCTATCCCATTATTCAACCCAACACCATTCCCAGGGAATTTTTATTTTCAGAACTTGTGTGAAATTTAAGTAGGCAACAAAACCTTTCTTTTACTCTCTGTGGCTGTAAGGGATGTAACACTGACTCACGTTTTATGTCATGTTTTCACTTCTAGAACAATTACATCAACCTAAACTTTGATAATAATGAATTATATAATTTATACAGAGATCTACATTATTTCATGAAAAACAGTGCTAAAGCTGGATTTTTATTATCTGCATCTTCAATAATGATGCTTATTTAGTGTTGGTATATAATGATACACATTAATTTTTCTTTTTGTTAGTGCATGTAGGCTTAGGAATTCAAAGGATTTTTAAAAAAAAAAAGAAGTAAAACCCCAGTTCTCTCAGGGTTTGGTAGGAAAACAGTGAGATAAAACAATGCCTTAAAATTACCCAAAAACTTTTTTTTTTTTTTTTTGCTTTGGTTTTTATTCTGAAATTTCCTATGATGGTTTTCTCCTCTCCAAAGCAATTGTAAGGACTTGGTCAGTCTCAAGCACGTTTAGATAATTCCTAGTGGCAAGATCCAAACTCAGGTGAGCTGTTTTGTCTGATGGACCATGATGTGATGCTGGAAAATCCCTTAGGTTTGGTACCTGTGACAGCCAGTGGAAGGAGCTAACCCTGCGCTGCAGATTTGGGGTTCTCTTGCATATAAAAATCCAGATAGGACTCTGTAACTTATTATACAACAGTTCATAGTTCTGTGCCTAAAGGGCACTGAAATTTTCTGTTCCTTCCAGAGCCAGAGTCCTACACCACCCAAGGACCTGTACACTCTGCTCAATTTTTAATGTCCTTTTGTTTTGGTTTGGACAGACAGGTGTCTGCTAGGGAAGGCAGGAAATGGAAAATGTAAACCCCCTCCCTCTGAATTATTATAATTTTGAAATTAAGGGGCTCTTAGGCAAAGATATGGGAGTAGGAATAACAGTTCTGTACTATGAAAATTAAAAATAAAAATGCACTCTTACCAAAAAAAGAAGCCACTGCCAGAGTCAGACCATGCCCTGCCCCCTGTGTGTCAGGGTGGTGGCACAGCCCCATCCCATGGTGGCTCAGGGTGGTGGCACAGTCCCATCCCAGGGTGGCTCAGGGTGGTGGCACAGTCCCATCCCGGGGGGCTCAGGGTGGTGGCACAGTCCCATCCCAGGGTGGCTCAGGGTGGTGGCACAGTCCCATCCCATGGTGGCTCAGGGTGGTGGCACAGCCCCATCCCAGGGTGGCTCAGGGTGGTGGCACAGTCCCATCCCATGGTGGCTCAGGGTGGTGGCACAGTCCCATCCCAGGGGGGCTCAGGGTGGTGGCACAGTCCCATCCAGGGGGGCTCAGGGTGGTGGCACAGTCCCATCCCAGGGGGGCTCAGGGTGGTGGCACAGTCCCATCCCAGGGGGGCTCAGCCCTCCTGCAGTGCCAGCTGTGGTTCTGCTGGAGCAGGGATCCTGCACAAGGGGGGAGTTTTCCTCTGGAGCTCCAGGGCTGCTGGAGATGGGCCTGCTCTCCCTCTGGGAATGCAGGGGAGCAGAAAGCTGCTCCTCTGGGAATGCAGTGGGCAAAGGCTGCTGTGCTGTTCCCAGGTCAGATTGGATCCAGGTAGGGATGCTTGGCTCCTCCCCTGGGCGGAGCATCTCCCCATGGGATGCTGGAATTTGATCAGCCCTGCAGGAACACTCAGTGGCCATGGACAGCAGAGATCTCCTGCAGGGAGGATGGGCTGTGGGAGAGATAAAGAAACCTGCCCCATGAACAGCAGAGAACTGCCCCAGCTCTGACAGATGGCAATAGAACACAACACCCCAGGCACATCTTGCATTTATAAACTAAGACACCTTTATCTGATGCAGGTGCTACCCTTATTCTGTGTGATAAAACAGAAATAGAGATAAAGCTTAAAAAGTAAAATGTAGACACTGTTTTGGTTTTTTCCTAGAATTATGTATAAATTTTCTTTTCTGACGACTCAGAATTAGCCATAAGCTTCCTGCAGAGTAGTTCCCTGAGCAAAGCTGGAAGCAGCAGAGGAGTAAGGCACGTTGATGTTTGACTGCTGCCAATATGAGTCGATAAATCATTGTCTGGGTTTTCCAATATTAAAGCCATGCTGCTGCTTTGTGATGTACCTATTGCCTGGGAAGAAAGGAGATGACTTTTTATTTAAGTAGGTTAATAGGTCCCATGGTTTCCAGAGCTGAATTTGTTTGTATTTGGGTAGTGAACTTATAAAGGCCTCCTTGCTCCAGCAGCACAGCAGGCAGACAGGTTCTCCCAGTGGCACTGACATTTGCTATAACTCATGTGTGTATCTATCTTACCACTTCAGTGGTCTGCTCAGCAGAGAGCTCAGCTCTGCCAAAAGAGCACTCCAGGTTTGTTTGGAAGGCTTGGGTTATTAGGGATATGCATTTGCTTGGCTCAAGGTAAAAATGTACTGAGAAGCAGAGAGGGCTCTGTGTATGTGTGCATGTAGAAAAGTTATATCTGAGAATTTTGCTGCTTTATCTGGGAAAACACTGTTTGCCTTCAAAGGCCACGTGAAATCTTATCTTTACATGCACAGCCTGTGTGATCTCATTCTTTCATGATGAAGGATAGTAGGTTTTATTCTAAAATATATAAACTATGCTCAGATTCTGAGGTAAATGCATACAAAGTGTGTGCTAAGCTTTTTAAAAAATAGGGGAAAAATCTCTGCACTTTCATTTCTTACATTTTACCCAGCACTTCTGTGTGCTGGGTAGGCAGGAAATTTGTGTGTGTGTAATGTGAGACAAAATGTATACTTAGACATAGGTGTGTGAGCATCCAGATTTATCATTGTTTGCAGGTGTTTTCTTATGTTGCTCCTCTGTATCTTTAACTGATGCATTGGATGATTTTAGTGACCATGAATCATTTCTTTAATGTACAAATTACTAGTGCTGGGCATTTTTGAAACAATGATAATAATATCTTGCATGTGCACTTGCAGAAATAGGATCTTGGGAATGATTTGCAAAAGTATTTGGGAGAGAAACCCAGTTGGTGTGTACAAATTCCAATTTGCTTCTGACTGAAGTTTTGATATACTGAGATTCATTAATGTTTGGAGAAAAGGAAATGTCAATATTAAGGAACAGAAAAGCTTTATTACGAAAACCTGGAATTTCTAATGTTTCAGTAATGTTGTTGTGTGGCTTTTTTACTTTTTTATTTTCTGATTTGTTTTAGAACCTTGGCTGTGTCTACATTAAATTTCTTTAAAATAGAATTAAACCTTCAGTTTTCTCTTTGGGAATGTTTTAGGGTAGTGTTTGGACTGAGAAATTAGTTTAAAAGCTGCTAAGAACCAGTGTCAAAATTGCTTCTGCTATGTTCTGGATTTAAGATAATACCCTTAATAAGATTTTTTAAAATTTTCTGTCGGATCTGAAGTGATCAGGCAGTTGAAGTAGATCATTGTAGGTTCCTTCCCACTGAACTATTCTGTTCTGTTCCCTGCCAGCCATTTGTTTTGCTTATTTTTACTGTTATTGCAGAGGAACAAGTGTGCTGTGCAAGCTGAGCAAGACCAGTCAGCAGCAGCTTGAACATTGGACTGAAGGAAAATGTGTTTGCACCATTCTAATGGTTTTACTGTTGCTTATTGCAGTTTGTCCCATTAACAAACTGCAGATGTTCCTCTGAGCAGAGCTACTTGGAGTTTCTAAAATAATGCCAGACACCTCTGCCTTGCTGGCCAAGCAAAGAAAGCCAGAATAAATTAGGAAAATAATGGGGTTTTTATTTTCTGAAAACAAAGCGTCTTCTTTTTTTTGTTTTTTTTTAATGTTCCATAAAGAAGAGTGTCATGATTGATTCCAAAATAAACCAAATCAACAAGCTGCGAACACAGAAGCTGTGTACAAGGGGGTTTGAACCTTAAGGAAGTGTAAAACTTCCTCTGTCCATTTGTTAAGGGCTGTGACAACAGCAGGACTGTCACATTTTCAACTCTCTCTCTGTTCCATCCCTATCAGCATCATATTCAGAGAGCTCTGAAGCTGGTTTAGATCTAAGTCTCCAGATTTCTTGTCAGCCTGTCTGGAAAGCAGCAAAGGTTGAGGGAGCATTTAAAATAATCCATCTCTGGCTGACAGGTGAATAAAGAAGAGCTTGAATGAGTAGAGAAAGGTGTAGACTAAAGGAGAGCTGTAATCTGGCACTTGGGAAGGGGAGGGAAGGGATAGACAGGATGAGGAAGAAAGCAAGGAGGGAATAAAAGCAAAATGAGAAAGGGTATGTCAGATTTTAGAATAGAAAATATAGCAGGAGGACAGCAAATGTTACAGGGGGAATGTAGGGAAATGTCTGTTGAAAGAAAGAAGTAGGAAGTGTTAGAGTTTTCCTTGAATCTCCCTGCTGGAAGAATGGAAATGACACAGGAGATCTGCACACACAAAAAGCTGCAGCTGCTGCAACTGCATCCTGTCCCCAAATTCCCTTTCTGAATGAGCACTGGGGAGTGAAGAGAAGGGAGAAAGGAGAAGGGCATTGCTTCTTTAATGAGGGAGAAAATGTTTTCTGGAAATCCTGACTTCTACCTCACCTTCATGTGTCAAACTTTGTGTTTCTGCTATTCTCCAAGGAGCTTCCACAGAGCTTTGCTTCTCTATAATACCTGTTCTCTTTATTAATTCTTGAAGCTGAATGGTAAAAATTGGAAAATGAGATGATGGGAATGATATCTTTATTTACTGTGTTTACTCTTGCTATTCTTTATTTTGGAAAATTAGGAGCATTATTATTACAAGTATTGGACATGAATGATCCTTGTTTATATGGGTATTTTTTACCACATCCTTAGAGTTGATACTGTGTTTGAAAAAGTCTAAATTTGGAATCAGATTGGGGTAGGTTTTCAGTTGTTTTCTAAGTCTTAGGTCTTACTCTTTCGATCTCTTCTCATTTTGAGCAGGATGATTTCTTTGTAGTATAGTTTGGAGTTTTTGTAAAGTATTTTGAAACATTTTATTGGGGAGTTTTGATATTTCTTTATCCTTTCCCCTTAGCAGGAATCCATCCCTTTGTAATTCCTTGCAAAGATAACTTGAAAATACTTCCATGCTTCCAAACGCAAACATCTACTCTGTGAGAGGGTTGGTGTTTTCCAGTAAATAAATTAAGATGACTGGCAGCAAGGAAAGGCCTGTTACAGTAGCTACAGCACAAATGCAAAAGCATCAGAGGTATTGCCAGCTGTTAATCTGTTTGTGATGTGAAAGGGACCAAGCATCAGAGCCCTGAATCAGATCCTTCACACAAGAGTGAAAAAATCCCGGAGCACAGAGGGTGCCAGACCAGCCCTGCAGATGGTGTCAGCTCTCAGGGCTGCTGAGATCTCATCACAAACCTTTCCTCAGCAGTGATGGGGCATCTCCAGGTTACAGCACTGAGTTTGGAGGTGTTCAGGCAGCTCTGCCACACGTGGGTCTGTGTTGTTCGTGTGTCAGCATTCACTGCTTGGAAAACACCATAAAACAAGAGTTTGTCTCTTTTTGCTGGCAGCTTTATGGTTCTGAGCTGTGCTTGCTCACCACCTTTTTCAGCATAGTTGCTAAGAGGACTTAAAATCAAACCCTCATATTTTCAGCTTGGTTTTTGAGAGTTGTTATGGCTTTGTTTTTTAAAACTACATTAAAAACGTGCAGTTATTTAAATCATCATCAGTTTCCTACGATATACTTTGCACATGCTTTTTTAAAGAGTTTATATATGACAATGCTTGCTCATGGAATGCCATTGCTGGGTTATATTTAGATTTGAAAGTCTGTCCCAGCACACATTTTGTTCTGCTAAAAGGCCTTGGCAAGAAAAGGACAGTTTGAAATGAGGATATTAGCATCCAAGAACCAGTATTACATATTTTGATTTAGAGTGGATAAAGGATATTTTCTTTTCTTCCATAATTTGAAAATTAAAATCCCTTGGAATATTTTAGAACATTAACTGTGGTTAAGGGATTAAATGAAGCAAAATGGTTTGGTGTATGTTGAATCAATCAGAATTAAAGTTCATTTGTAAGTGACAGATTTTCTATGCACAGAAACTTTCTTTTGGAACCTCTGGCATAAATGACTCTTCTTTTTAATATGCCATGTTGCCTGTGTTTAATGAAGTGATTGAGGTGTGCTGGGCGAGTTATTTGTGAATTTCAGTTCTAAAGAGTATGAAAATTGCTTTTCAGGAGTTCAGTATAGCAGGCTGAGCTTTCCCAAGATGAGCTAGGTGGCAGAATTGACTAAGGAAGTGGAGCTTAGTTATTCCTCAAGCTCTGAATGCCAGTTTGCTCACTGAATCATGTAAAGTGCAGTCCATTTTAACTTTATACCTTACTAAAAGGAATTATCTGTTTATATCAAATGCATTTTGTAATATTTTATGCAGAATACCTCGGAGCAGATGTATGCTAATTTCCAAAATGCTGCAGGCTCTCAGTGAGCTGGGAAAATGCATCTTGTTTTGCAAATCCAATATGGTTATTTAACAGTTCTGTGATACAATTATTTTTCATGTGTATTACACAATACAAGGTCTACAGAAGGATTCTGCTGATAGCATATTTCCCTGAGGTTCTCTGCTCTGCCTTCCCAACTTTGCCTGCTCTATACACTCAATTTTTACTGAGGACAAAGGTAAGGGGTGGGTAGGAAAACAGGGATGACAGATGTTTGTCATTATTCTTTAATGTTCTGTTCTTGGATTCTAAGATGGAGAGTGTGTTGAGAGAACAGAGCAAGAACATGTTTTTAACTTAGGTATTATTGACTCAATGGCCTTAAATATAAGTGTGTAGCTATTAAATACAAAGCAGTGGGTCACTGGTGGTTTTGAACATCAATGGAGGGAAGTGTGTCTCCCATGAAGCTTTCCTACTGGCAATTGCTACACTGTGATCCAGGAAAAAAACCACATCATAACTCCCTTCAGGTTCATCTTTTTCACATAGCCTAAAGAGGACTCTGGTTTTATTGTATTGGTGGAATGAATCAAAAACCATATTCTGGCTTCCTTTTCTCTTTTTTCCCCCTTCCCCCTCCTTTTCCCCTTTGCTCTTGTTCTTCCTTTTCCTGTTTCCCCACCTATCTCCCATCTTTTCCCCTAACCCCTGTGATGCAGCCATGCAGCTCTGAAGGCCCAGAGAGGCAATGCTGTCTCAGGAGGGACCGAGTGAGCACAGCTGAGAATCAGCAACTCCTAGAATTTGTACCTCTGCAGCTCAGTGGTTTCATTTTATGACGTTTTTTAAGTGCCTCAGATTCTGACAGGTTTTTCTTGCCGTGAAGTGGCTGATAACAGGTGGTGACGATGATGGGTGGTGGCAGTAGTCACTGTCACCATGCTGGGTCATTAATCTCCTTGCAGGACTCTGCTCTCTGAAGGTTCAGCACAGCCTGCCTGGTGTGCTCTGTGCCTTGTGAGCCTTCACAAATCCCACTTGTGGTGAGATCATTCCAGAACACCAGCTCCAGCCCGTGACAGCAAACAGGGGAAAGAAGAAATAAATATGATAATTAAAAGAAAGTTATGTTCATAGGTGCTGGTAGACCAGAACATGTGTTGTTCCTCATCCAGAGTCTTTGCATTCATTTGCAAATGTACATTCTGCTACTGAGGTAATGCAGGGTGTTTAATGGAATTCACTCCCCAATAAAGTGGAAACAATATTGAATCTATTAATCTGAGAGTTATTCCAAGAAAGGATCTTGCTTTATGTACTGGCCTGCTAGGAAACAATTGTTACCCAGCTCACTTTGGGTATCATCTCCGTCAGTCAATATGTGCTTTTGAGGTTGAACTTGCAGCTGTACTTACTGTACTTTGTTCCTGCTTTAAAAGCAGTGCTGTGTTTGTGCTGTTTCTGTCCTGCACAGTGTCCTTTTTGGGCACAGAGCTTCTCTATGATCATGACCCAGTTATGTTCAGTTTACTAGCATAGTTAATAAGAATATCAATAATAATTCAGAGTCTTCTTTCGTAGTTATTAGTGGGGGCCTGTTATAATTTTCCTTGGCAGCACATATGGGGGGTGATAAAGTAACTAATAAAAGTGCCACATGGAACATAGGTGTACTTCCATTTTTTACAACTATTTCTTTCATCTGATTCAGAATTAATGTACAAGGTTCAAAAAAATTTTATGTGTGATTTTGCCTTCTGCTGGTGGATTCTGGTCTGTAAATGCTGTGTGACAACAGTGATTCCCCAACTTAATCAGCCCCATTATTTCAGTGACCATTGTATAAATGTAAATTAGGTTGTCCAAACCCTACTTTCTCTTGAGTCTTGTTATTGGTTCTTTTAACTGAGATTGAAAGTAAAAATTCCACAATAGCTCTTGTGGCCAAGAAAATGCATTATTTCCTTCCTTTCCTTTGCTGGTCAGAAACTGAAGCCCTTTAGCCCTTTTTAGTCCTGTCTTCCCAGAGGATGGGATGCATCCTGCAGCCTTCTGCTTGCAAACTGGCTTTTCCCAGAAGGAAAAACTTCAGGAGGAGAACTGCAGCTCTTCTGCTGGCTGGAGAAATTCAGTGCAACCCCAGCTTGACCTTGGACAAAGGGAAGGGACATGCATTTTTTGTGTCCCATTTATCCTGTCTCCTGTCATGGAAAGGGATATTTGTAGTCATGGTACTTCACATTGAGATTATGTAACTTTTACCCCCAACCCTCATCTTGTAGAGCTGATACTTTATGATGCCTCAAGTGAAAAAAGTTGGCAGAATACACCCCCATTGTGTTTGTAGAATCTCAGCCTTTCATCTTAATCAGAAGATAGCTGTGTTATAATCAGCATGCCAGTGCTGATTTTCTGAGACTGCTGCTCTATCACTTCTCTCTCCTTCCATAATCCAGTAAATCTCCATTTTTCAAATCAAGCTTTGTATGAATGCTTTCACTGTGTGCTTTCAAAAGTCTGGTAGTACAGACAGCTTGTATGGGTGTGCAACCACCATGTCCAAGAGAAATCTTCACCTTCACTGTGAATGCTCATCATATACTTGGTGCAGTGTAGGAATCTTAATGAACAAACTCTAACATTCTCTAACCTGCTGCTGTTGTCTTCTCAACCACACCTGGCTGGATTTAGATGAATCACTTGTAGCAGGACAGAATCAAGGACTTTTCAGTGAAATTTCTTGCGCTGTTGGAAGTGCATTTCCAGCTTTACAAGAAGAGGTTCTTGGAATTTGAGTATTTTCTCCTTTTGCTCCAACTTTGTTTGTCCTCCTTAGTTTTGCTGCTGGGGTGTAGGACCTTGTGCTTGGCAGCTTCCATCCAGCTGAATGGAGTTAGAATGCCAGTGAAGTTAAATAGGTACATGGCAACATTCTCACTGGGTTAAAGGTGTGATTTTTTTTTTTTTTTCTTTTAAAAACCACAGTCCAGGTGAAGCTTCCTTGAGGAAATAACATCTGGTCTTGTGGAGAGAAGTAGTGGATGTCCAGCTCTTTCATTTTATCAAGGTTTTCAGCCTGTTTTACCCTATTATTCTTGGAGCCATATTGGTGCAAACTGGAATGGACAAAAGGATGATCACTCAGCTGGCTGCTGGATTGACAGGGCTGTGATGGGTGGTTCCAAGTTCACCTGGTGGCTCCTTAGTGGTCATGTGCTCAGGGTTTGACTCAGAGACAATGCTTTAATAGCAGTGTGGAGAGGGAGTGAGGAGGCACCATGAGTAGTGCAAGACAGGGCTGCCCTTCAGAGAGGTTTGGATGAGCAGGATATAGAAGGGAAATAGAATCATAAAATGGTTGTGGTGAGAAGGGACCTCTGGATGTGCTCTGGTCCCACCAGAGTTGGGCAGGGACACCCTGAGCTGGCTGCCCAGATTTCTTTAGGGTGTGTCCCAGGTGGAGCCACCCCAGCTGGAACATCCCCAGCTAGCTGCCAGGGCTCATCACCCTCCCAGAGGAGCAGCCCCAGGTGTTCTGGGGGAACCTCCTGGCTGCCAGCTGGTGCTCCCTGCTCTGCTCCTGTCACAGCACCACTGGGGACAGCCTGGCTCAGTCTCCTCACCCTCCCGTGCAGCATTTGTGTGCACTGACATCCCCCTGAAGCTGCTCTTCTGAGGCTGAACCACCCCAGGTCTCTCAGCCCTCCCTCACAGGAGACACGTGCCAGTCCCTTCATCATCTTAATGGCCCTTTGTTAGAGTCTCTTCAGGGTGTCAGTGCCCCTCACGTGCTGGGGATGTTAATCAACATTGCTGAATATTCATACTGTCATTTTTCCACCTCCTTTGGTTACTTTAGAGTACATTAGGCATTTTAGAGGTTTCTTCAATGACTATTTCAAAACTATTTAGCTGTAGAATTGTGGGTCAGTTGTTTTTATTTTTAACTTTGTGTTCCCTTCATTGGCACAGAGCTAGGATATTCACAGTTAATTGTGCATTATGTACATGGTGATTGCTCTGTCCTCTTTATAGAAAGATGCCTAAGGAAAAGAGCAAAGTTGTTGATGGAGATTTTTGATTGTGGGTTGGACCTGAGGTGTAAGACTGTGCTGCCAGCCATGCAAACTTGTAACCAGTAATCCCTAAACGGTAAATTTTGCAGAGACAAAAGCTTTGAGGGGAAAAAAAATAGTATTTAAATTGTGAATCTGAGAGTTTAGACATTTCTATATTCATCAGCAATAACAATTTACCTCCCTGGGGAACAAAAGAAAAAATAAAAAAGAACCTGATGTGCTTTTTGGTTCTTGAAAGATTTTTTGTTTAAGTTTTACCATCTTAATAATGAAAGTCAACTTCATGGAATTATGACAAATTTAAAAATATATTTTGTTTCCTTTGGCAATGCAGTGCGTGGTTGATAAATTACTTGATTCTTTCTGTTGTTCAAATGCTTGTGGACACAACGTTCACATAAGGAAAACTAAACTGAAAGCAATTTTATGCAGCTTTTTTTTACTATACCCTTGAGCATTTTCTACGTTTGCATTTAATCACGGAATCTTGGCCATGATATTTCTGACAGGTAATTTCCTTAATGCGGTTGACAGAGATGGATTACATGGAAGCCTATTGGATCCAATGCTTTTGTGTGCAAGTGATAAGACTAGATTAGGGTTATCTGGCTCTGAGTGCCTGGGAAGATACAGCCACCTAATAATTCCCCTGGTAATGTGGATAGGTTTGGGGGAGCACAAATTCATGGCCTGTAAAACCATTACCAGGTTCTGCTGCACCTTGAGAACATCTGGGGTGATGTGTGTTTTTCTGTCACATGATAATAGCAAATTATATGTCAGGGGAAGACAAATGTGTTAAATATTCGGCAGATTGGGAAAGTGATAAGGCAGGAGGCAGGCATGTGTGTTGGAAATAGTAATGGTATTTAAAAAATAAAATAATTTTGGCCAAAACTATGAATATTATTCTTTTTTAGAGAGAAATAACACAAGAAGTTACCTTTATCCTTTTAGCTGTTGTAAACGTTTGGGTGAGAAAATTGATGTTTTCTTGTTGCCTTATTGAAAGTCCCCAAGCCTGGATGTTCTTAATCAGGTAGGATTTTGGAACAGAATTTAATTATAAATAACGAAATCTGAATACATTTTAGATGTAAAAAATATTCTTTTGCATTCAAGACCTTTGAACAGTTGCATACAAAACCCACCAATGTATAGGATGTTTTTATTTACTTGTAGCAGGCATTCACCTCAGTGAAAACAGAATTTTTCTAGTGATCTCTAAGATTTTGGCTTTTTATATATAACTTCCTCAAACTTAACCGGAGGAAGAAAAGAAATTTGACGGGCTCGTAGCTAACAGTGGTGCAGCCAAAGCATGTGTGAGAGGTCTCTCTTTTGGGAACAGAGTTGTTGGGAAGCTGAAGGGTGGAGGCAAGAGCAGGTCCTCTTCTAAACCAGACTCCTGCCACTCCCCCTGCAATCAGCAGAGACTGAGATGTGTCTGCAGCAGGCAATTCAGAGAAGGGTTTAATTTAGGTGGGCTGAGTCACATCCTGGGGCATCTTCCTTGTGTCTCTGTCCTGGTTACTCAGAGGGCTCAGAGGAGCAGTTTCCCTAAGCTGGGGTCAGTTTTTGGGAGTATTTTCTGGAGTAGGGAGCTGTGGAGATTTGAGATGCGGAATGGTTCTCAAGGCTTTACAGTGTTTGCAGCCATGGAGTTTGCTGTGTGGATAAAATGTTCAGGTTTTGTGGGGATATGGGGGAACACAGCCATGGAGTTTGCTGTGTGGATAAAATGTTCAGAGGGGTTTTGTGGGGATATGGGGGAACACAGCCATGGAGTTTGCTGTGTGGATAAAAAGTTCAGAGGGGTTTTGTGGGGATATGGGGGAACACAGCCATGGAGTTTGCTGTGTGGATAAAATGTTCAGAGGGGTTTTGTGGGGAGTTGGGGGAGCACAGCCATGGAGTTTGCTGTGTGGATAAAATGTCCAGGTTTTGTGGGGATATGGGGAAACACAGCCATGGAGTTTGCTGTGTGGATAAAATCTTCAGGTTTTGTGGGGAGTTTGCTGTGTGGATAAAATGTTCAGAGGGGTTTTTTGGGGATATGGGGGAACACAGCCATGGAGTTTGCTGTGTGGATAAAATGTACAGAGAGGTTTTGTGGGCACCTGGGGGAACACAGCCATGGAGTTTCTTGGCATCATGGCTCTTGGCTCCTCTCTAAGCAGTGCCTGAAAATCTGTGGCCGTGTTATTTCTGGAAGACTCTGCAGGTGGGAAAGACCATTCCTCTATCACAGTTAAAAAGGAAGAGGAACAAAAAATAAGCCAAATAAACCCACAGGGAATACTTGGGTTTGGTGTTGCAAGCCAACAGGGAAGCTCTGTGTCCTTTGTGTCCTTACATCATGGCCCTATAAAATATATCACCTGCCTTTTCCTTGCTTTTTTTTTCCAAGAGGAAAAAAAAAAATACAAAAACCAAACAACCATTTAATACAGAGGCTGTCTCATGAAAAAGGATCACGTAGGTGTTTAATATATGCTGTGATGAGTAATTTTGGTCATGGTACATCAGAAAACTACTTTCCCCCACCTTCTTTCTAATAACAATTTTAATCCATTGATGACAAAACCTCTAAAGTATTTCCTTGCTGCATTGTAATACGCTGTGACGAATTATGTCTCAGGAGTTGTAAAATTTTCTCATAGCTTGTAATACCTCATTTAATGAATTGATCACACTGAAATGTAAAGATGAAGCAGCATTTATTTTGTATGTTATATTGCATATAATTTTTAGACTTGACATTTATAGCCCTGGAAGCTGTTATTTTACATATCATTTTCAAACCATATCAGCCTTAAACACATTTAAATTTAATAAGCAAGTAGATTAAATTTGCTTTTAAGCTAGGCATATCATTATAGTTTGTGTTCCCTTCAGTAGGGCACATGCTTACTATTAAATGCAGTATTTAGTTGTCTTTTAAAACCTAAAAATAATAAAAGGGGATGTATTTACACAAGTAATTGAACATAGAGCTGCTTTTGGGGACAGTGCCTCAGTCATGATTTTTCTAGGATGTGGACATTAAAGTAGGTTTTGGGTTTTATTAAAGATTGCCCTGTTTTGAGGAAATATTAATGTAGGAGCTATATGGGTTCCTGTTATGAAATACCAAATCTGTCATGGTAACATATGGCCTGATCATCATCTCCTGCAGAAAAATCCATGGGAGGGGAGAGCTTATTTGGAAACTCTGCATGATTTACCAGGCAGACTTTCTGATGCCTCATCTTTCTCATCAGAAAGAATTTGTAGCTGCCAAGGAGGTGGATTCTTACAGCCTTCTAACTATTTAAATGCTTTACCATCCATAAAAATATATGTTGTTGGAAGTGGGCAAGGCAGCCCTTGTTTCTTCCATCCTGGCTCTTTTGACCACTCCCTTTATGGAATGTCACATAGAGAAACTCTGCTGCCTTCGTGGTCACTTTGTGCTTCCCACCTAAGAATCTTGGTGGATGTAAAAGCAGCTGAGAGAAAGCTAATCAAAATCTGAAATTATAAAATCTCAGGGGACTTTTCTCTGGAGATTGTGTTGTTTATTGCACTGTATCTGCTAAAAGATAATTCCAGCATTGTACTTGTTACTGTGGGACAAAATTAGGATGCAAATAAGAGACATTTCACCTTAACTGAGAGGGAGGAATGATTTTTTTTTCCCCTCTAGTTTTCATTCTTATAAAAATAAGTTTGAAAATATGGTATTGAATTTTTCCAGATTTTTAAATTTTTTTTTCCTTTTATCAAAATAAGGCTGATGACTTTTAATCAAAGTCCTTTCACCAAACTGGAAAACATAAGTAGAAGACCTTGTCTTAGAGTGGCTCTGAAGATTGTAATTTTAAAATTTCATTTCGAGGCGTTTCTCCTCCTAAATACATCCTTTCACCTTGTGCTCTTGTCCAACTGGTTAATGGGGGGGAAATCAGATGGGTTGCACCAATATTGGTTAAAAAATAATAGTGAGACAGCCCAAAGATGGGTGCATGTTTCTTATTTCTTAGGGTGTAACGTGGGCAGTGTGTGGTCTGAGCCTGCCAGGCCCTGGAGTGCCCCTGGGAGGGGGGGGCACGGGCAGGAGGCAGAACCTGCTCCTCCTCCTCCTCAAGAACTGCTGTTCTGCTCCCAGGGAGATGGGCAGCACTGCCTGTCCTGCCACGGAGCCCACATTTCATAATGGGGTGGCAGCAAAGAAGGCAGAATCCCCATGACCAAGGAGAGATATCTCCCAGGACTTCAGAGGGCTGCCAAATCTTGGCTGTTCTTCTCATCTTCCTACACCTAAACTTATTGTGTGCCCCATGTGTGTTCCAGGAATTATTATCACTGCACTGGATTTGAGTGTGTAGTACAGAGGAGGAAAAATGGGCTCCTAAATTAAACCAAGTCCCCAGCTGGCCACTCTTTACTATTTATTTAATACCCTTGCATGTGAGCTTACCCTTGGCTGTCCAGACAGTGGTGAGAGCAGATTTCCCAGCCACATCAGGAGGTGGGGAGGGCACTGCAGAAGGCCCAGGGTGAGTGAGCTGCTAAGCTCCCACAGGAGTACAAGGTTTAGAAATCAGCAGGGTAGCACAGAAAAGGCATCAGGAGAATTAACTGTTTGCTGGAGGGTTTATAAGTGTGTTATTTAAAAATTAGGTGCACAGTTTCCGTTCATACAAACTCATAAAAATCACCCTGAGTTCCATCCTGTGCCTTTCCCTCGATTCTGTGATCTCTGAACTTTTGTTGATAATTTTTTTTTAGTGTAGAAGATTGGCAATGTACGGTGTCAGCAAAATATGTCACGCAGGCATGAGGCAGAACTGCAGAACTGAATAATTTGTATCATGTCTTGCTCACAAGGATAATTAAATGGAATGGCATTTATGTTGATGGAGCTACAGGGGCGACCACTGGCTAAAGAATTGTCTCCTGTTTTTTTCCAGTAAAATGAGCATCAGTATTTTGTTAATTTCCCCCTTGTCAGTGTGTGTTTTAATATCCTTATTTGTCCTTGCACTTTCAGCAGGAGCAACTTGATTAGAGGGACTAGAAAATAATTCTAAAATAAAATTATTTAAATGAGAAGTCATATTTTTGGGGGAATGCACATATTGTAGCTTTCATTCCAATACAACATTTTCATTCTTTTATTCAAAAGGGATTTTCTGCACAGTGAAATTAAACTTAATAACATGAAAAAGTAGTTTAAAAGCCCAGCCAACCAAACAAAACAACACCAAAATACTCATTTCTGGAGGTTGGGAGCAATGCATCTTTGAGCTTACCTCAGCACTGAAGAGGCCATTTAAAAAGATGAGAGCTTAATCCAGACATCAGTGATGATGATTTCCTGCAACATGATAGTAAATATACCAAAGCACCCTTTTATCTTTAATAATTCAGAATTCATTGAGCATTTAAAAGTTTTTCTGTTCTGTCATTTAAGAAATCTGATAGCAATTTGGTAAAAATAATGAGACATATCTTGAGAATAAGGAGAAAACTGGTGCAGTATGTAAGGGATGCTATTTCAATATGGCAGGTTTTGCTGCATAATGGGTTAAAGATTTTCACCTTACTTGCTTGCCTTCTTGAAAACTGTGATCATGAGGACAAAATCACAGGAATTATTTGGAAGGCATCCCCTAAATCAGTTATTTTATGAGACTCTGCTCAACCCTCCCCTTGAAGTGATGTATGAGAAGCCCAAACATAAATCTGTACAAAAATAATGCTATGTTTTTAAGAGGGGGGAAAAAAATTGTCTGAATAACTCTTTCTGGACAATAAAGTGTTTCTTAACTAGATTTACAATTTTCTTTCCATGATTTTCCCAAAGCTATGCAATTGGGTTTGTAGTACAGTGAAGGGAATTGATAATGACTGTAACTCATTACAGCATTTACATGTTTTTATTCAGTGTCCCCTTGAATGAGAAGGACAAGGTATAATACTTAATAATTGCAACTTTTGGGGGATTTTTTGCCTTGAAGGGTACCATTCTAAGCTGAGCATTATTTGATTTTTCATAGGCAAAACATTCTCAAGCAAGTTTCTGTATTTCAGTCTTGAGTAGATTCACTCGTTTTTAGAGACCAACACGAACCATGAGAGCAGAGCTGTGACCTGAGAGCAGGACCTGAATTGAGATTTCACACTTAGCAGCCAAAAAGAGCAAATCTGAAACTACCTGAATTAAATATGCATATTCAGGAGTTATGCTGTGGATTGGAGCTGGTGGGAGGTTAGGCAGTGGATTCCTGTGGGAACTCCCAGAGCCCAGCTCCACTCTGGGTCAGTGCTTTGGGCTGTGCCTGCAAAGCCCACCACATCCTTTGGAGCAGGTCAGTGCAGAGTCATTTCTGAGATTTCTCAAGTCCTGCCTGCTCAAGGGACTTGCTTAAAAATATACTAAGGCTTTTAGGATTTCTGCTTGTGAAAAATAATTTTTTTGCAGTAGATGAGCAGAGAGCTGAGCATTGGATCCGAGTTATGCACTGCACTACCCTAAGTTGCTGCTGGTTGTCATGGTAACATTTTAACTGGTGGTGGCTGTGGCTTGACATCAGAACGTTTTCTGTTAAGTGGAGATTCTTCTGAGATTGTAATGGAGTGTTTTAAGTCAGTGGACCTTTTGTACTCAATAAAATATTTAGTAGGTTGTAGTAAATATTAATTTGTTCTCCTTTCAAGATAACACATCATGCTGTGTATTTACAGTTCTGTGCTAATAGCATGGTATTCCTGGAAAAAGAGCTAATCCATTCTGAAAAGTCAAATTTTCTAAATATAAATTTGATAATAATTCTCTAAATAATAATTGTAGAAGCTGTTTCACTTTATCCTTTCAAAATTCCATGTGGCAGATAAGTTAGAATGTGCTTCATCTCTTTTTTTATGCACTCAGTGGAGGAAGGATTTTAGTTCTCATTTGTATTTAAAGCTGAACTTAAACATCTTTACACTGGGACTTTCTTGTTTTGAGTGAGTGAAAATAAATGCATTTACAAGAGCTTGTACTGTGGGGGAGAGCAGGGGTAGGAATGACTTCAGAAGAAAGCTGGTAATGGAACATCTCTCTGTCAATCACATGTTCCTGTACTTTGTGTCTGCAGTTGAAGCCATGTGAATGCTGCCTTATCCCTCCCTGAGATAAGCTTTCAAAGGTGATCTCCAAATCATGTCTGCCACAGAGCAGGGATTTGCTGAGAGTGACAAACACATGCCCACTACATTTCCCCTATGCTTTTCAATAACTGCATTCCCAGGCTCCTGGCAGAAAGGAAAGCCCTCAATAGTGAGCCTCAATAGAGCTGAATACATTCAGTGGAAAGCAGAGCAGTTTCTGCAAGTCAGGATTTATAAACTTTAATAATGCACTTATCGGGCAAAGGCGGAAATTCAGCCTGGAGTGTTGGGAGAAATCATCTTGATGGGGAATGCTAATTCATTCCTGCTCCATGGACTGCTCACACGGTTTGATGGCCTTTTGGA
Organism: Haemorhous mexicanus; assembly: GCF_027477595.1. NCBI lineage: Eukaryota > Metazoa > Chordata > Aves > Passeriformes > Fringillidae > Haemorhous > Haemorhous mexicanus. The sequence continues at coordinate 4,121,929 of NC_082357.1, forward strand.
GCCAGTTTAGCCCTTTGTGGCACGTCATAATCTCATCCCTGTGATTTCTGAGGCTAGGTGGAAACACCAAGGTGTGTGTGTGCTTTGGCACGGCTGATAACCGTGTCTTAGACGACCCCAGCAATCTGAATGACATTCCCTATTAATCAGCAAAAGGCTTGCAATGCATTCCTCTCTTTATTTTCTTCATCACCTGCTCCTCTTACCTATCTATCTGTTAAACAAAAGAATAATCAAAGAGTTCTCTTGCTAAACTCAGTCTTCTGCATAGCCACCAGGTATTGTTTAGCTGTGCACAGTTTTGCTTTTTCAGCTGTTATTCTCATAGTTACTTTTGGCTGATATTATTGTTTTGTCTCTACTCTTTCCCTAGACAAGATTAATCCATGAGGAGTTGCCCTGTGGCCACCTCATAGATCTAAAAGTTGTTAGACACTCAGAAATTAGAGAAACCTGCTTTAAACTCCACCTTTCAACATTTCTTGCAGTCAGAAAGAGGATCCTCAGGAAGCAAATATATGAAAAAAAAAAGAAAATGAGAATGATGACACTTTTTATACATGCGAGGAAATAGAGTTTATCTTCAGCTGTGATTGGTATATAATAATTACTGGGTTCTTTTTGTTTGCCATTAACAATATGAATTTGGATTTTGCAGCAATGACAGACTGCAATTTTCATTTTTCTCCCATGAACTTTATTTCAGAAGGACACTTCAAGGCATACATTTATTGAGCGATAGGAGAGAATCTTTTCAATGCAGCATTAAGATAACATGTATTTATTTCTGTTTCTGCATTTTTTAGAAATGTCATTTATGAAGAAGCACCCTGAGTTGTAGAAAGCAATTTTCATTGTATCAGTGAGCCATGGACTCACTCTGGATTGGAATTTAGCCAAAAGCAGAGAGAACATAGCATTTTTAACTCTATCATCAACTGGAGTGACCAGGAAATGTTATGTGGACTTAAAATACGAGGAACAGAATAATAACAGAACATTGCATTTCAATATATAAAGTGAAAATAAATCATCAAGGTATGTGCAACTGCTTTTTAGACATGTTACTTTTTATATGTCCTAAAACCCCACAAGGAATACACCTCTTGATTTAGCACTGCACTTAACATTTCAAGATGTAAGTAAGATTCATTTTTATTACTGTAACAATTGAGGACCTGTGTGGGGAAGAAAAAAGACAAGGGCTCAGGAACATTAATCTACAAGCTCTATGTACAGAAACTGTTCCTGAGAGCAAAAAATATCCTAAAATTTTCTTCTCACCTGATGCAACTATTTTTAATCTTGCCTGATGATGCAATCCTTTGTGGGCGCTCACCCTGGCCAGCCAAGCTGTGTGGTGGCACAGGAGCCTCCCTGTGTTCAGCTGTAAATGGTTTTTGTATGTGTTGTGCTGTAGCTTTTGTTTCCTTACTTTCCTTATACTTCATGTTGTTCCCCTTGGAGCAGCTATGTCTTGGTGCAGCTCCCCTAGGCCTCCTCTCTGAGTCCTTTATGGGTTCCATCTTTCTTCATAAAACTAGTATAAGTACTCAGGATATGGGGGGTTTTGATTATTTTCTCATTATACAATAGTTTACTTCAGTTCTTTGCAGGTGTGGATGCTCTCTGTCAAATCACAGCTTTTATTTCACCTGGCTTGACAAGGGCAGGGCTTCCCCATTCTTTTCTGACTTTGGGTGTGAATTTCAGTGGATTTTTAAAAAATTTTCTTTTAAACCTATGTCCCAGTATGTATTTGTCAAGACAAACCTGCTATTTCTGGCTAAGGAGGGCTAATGCACTTCCACATTTGTGTCTTCATTGAGAAAACCATTAAACAACCGTTCTGGGGTAAAAGTGAGATTATTGGGATAGCCAGAGCCACCTTCCCCTCCTCAAACTTCATTTGGAATTCTACTGTGAAAAATGTGTATCCAGCTGTTTCTTCTCCCTGTTTTGGCAGCAGGATTTAGTAGATCAGATACAGCTCTGTGCTAGTCTGCTTTCCAGTTTGGATCTGGTTTGGAGCTTGGCACAGTGAGCTCAGACCTGGCTTTGCAGAGGTACTCCAGAGGCATTTCAGCAGCAAGATTCTGCCTGACAAGGTCCAGTGAGCAAGAGTGGTGTTCCTTCTTCAGAAAGATAGCTTGAAAAACTATTGTAATGGATGTAAAACAACTGCTTAAAAAACCCCAGCACATCCCTCAAACAAACAAACAAACAAACAACAAAACCAAAAACCAAACAAGCAAAAAACCCCACTCCACAAAATGCCATACTCCAAGAACAGATGTAAATGTTTTTCTGTCAAAGTAGATTAATGGTTTTGGAACAATTTTAGAAAAGGCTGGTTTATCACTACAGCTAAGTGTTTTCATTATTGACATCAACGGTAGAATACAAAACATGTTTTAAAAAATTACCTGAGACTGTCAATCTGAAAGAAGCTGCGAACATACCTTTAGAATTAAAAATTCCCTTGAGGAGTGGGAGACTGAGCAAAATGCAATTTAGAGCAAATTAAAAGTCCACACTTAAAAATATTTACCTGGGAAAATGTAAATGCATCATGACTGCATAGGTAATGTGCAGTACAGTTATTTTGGTTTCTAGTAAATCTAAAGTTGGGCATATTAAAGGTGTCCTGCTATTGCAAAAAAAGGCATACACCTGCTGTATTTTTTATACAAAACCAGAGTAAACATCAGTAAGGCCTCTGAAATAGTACTCTTGAAAAAATTGGCACTTGTAAGGCTTCAGCTGCAAGGCAAAATTCTGGGAATGCTTCAAGAACTAAGTGGCTGAGTCAGTGGAGGTGCTGCGGAGAGCAATAGAAAGCATGAGAGCTGTGGAAAATGTGACCTACAGGGAACAGCTGGGGAAGAGAAGCCTGAGCAAGGACTTGATAATAGTCCTCATGTACATAAAGAGAAGCTGTGAGAAAGTAATCAGGTTTTTCTCTCTATTCCCTGTGCACTGGGCTCACTTTGCAGCAGCAACAACTTTCTAATGGAAAAAGCATTTGAGAACTGGAGGAACTTCTTTAGAAAGACAGTGAAATCTCGAGTGCCAGGAGTGTACAGAAGCAGTTTAGACAGCAGCTGTAGGGGCAGCCCATCTTGGGAGCTGGAGGAAGGTGTGGAGCAGTGAGAGGGGCAGACAAACTATCAGCCCAAATTACTTGTGTTTCTCTATTGTTTCCTTGCCCATCTCACACACACTGGGGGCAGTGCTGATTTTTACATGTTCTTGAGAAAATGTGCTTCTCTGCTTCATTACCTTGTTTTATTTCATCTGTTGCTAACACGTTTTGGAATAAATAAAATAACTTGAAGCGATGAGCTTCAAGTATATACAAAATATATAGCCACAAATATATATTTTTTTTCAAATACAGCAGCATTTATTTGGTTTTTATTTGTGTTTCTTTTGCTTTAGAAACTAAAAGGTAAAAAGGTTGTTTAGGGTTATTTAATGCAGTATATTAATTGATTACTAATTACTGGAGCAAGGAGATAGATGAGTTTTTGGCACCCAAACTTAGCAGCATGTCCTGGGCACTCACTGCTACGTCCCTAGGGAGCCCTTGCAGACACTCTTTATTCCTTTAGCTCTTCCCGTTGGCTCACTCCCAAAATCCAGAGGACTTTGCTCTCTTTCCCTCCAAGCTGGAAATCAAATGTTATGGTCCTGGTTGAGGAGGGAATGTGTCACAGTGCAGTTTAGTGCCCATATGTCCAAATGCAGGGAATTGCTCTGGGCTCTCAGACCTGTGGGGCCCAGCAGAGTGTGCCAGGTGCATCCCAGTTGTGTGCCATGGAAGGCAGCATTTGGAGGGAAAGCAGGCAGGAGGAAGTGATCTGTGCAATTCAAATGTGTAATGTTAGCACAATAATTCAAATGTCCTGGAAGAAGTGATCTGTTCCTAGTGCTGATGTAGGACTCCATTTCCCATGGATTGAGCAGAGTGTATCTCACTATTTAAAGCTTTTTTATACCTGTGGGGAGGAAGGTTGTTTAGGCATGCTGTGCCTGAGGCTGAATGGCTGCATTTCTGTTACTGAGGCTTTGCTTTCACTCACCTTAGTGGGTCTGCAGCTCTACTCTGGCTTTGATTCCAGCCTGCTGCTTTCTGGCAGCACCAAAAGGAGCCAAGCCTGAGTCCTGTCCAGTGGCACAGCTGGTACCAGCCCTGCCTCCCCTCCTGCCTGGACTGTGGAGTGTCTGTGTCCAGTACTGGGGCAGCACTTTGTGTCCTTGATCAAGACACAAACATAACACAGCAGACTGAAACTTGGAGATAGAAAGAGCCCAGAAGGGCAAATACCAAAGTGACTGAGTCACAATGAACTGATCCCTTGACAGACTGCCTGCAAGCAAGTCATTTCTATTAACAATAATAATTGAAAACCATATTTGTGGCAAAAATAATATAGTATATCAGTGGGAGCATTTCCCTAGAGCCATGAATTTGGTCTGGAAGGGATAATGCAGGTTTTGGATATTTAGGCAACTGCCTCACCTAGAGCTGTTTTATTCAGATCTCTTGCCTTTTTTTGGGCAGTCTGTCCAGCCTTACACAAAGACAGCTTGGGAGTGTTTATAAATTTTTGTAAACTGCAAAGGCATAGAAACACCAGGTACATGGCCGGCAGGCTGGGAAATGTAGTGACCAGGGAGGGAGGGAGAGGCTTTAGCACTTAGACCAGTTTGCCAGAGCTGAGAAGTGGTGATTGCTCCCAAGTGATGCAGGGAAATGAGGAGTTCATGGAGGTTTCTTCAGTTGAAGAACCAAAATGTAACCGCCAACACCCAGACACCAGCTCTGGACAACTGATTCTTCAATATTTTGGTACTGAAAGAAATGAAGCAATGGTACAACATTTTTGAGAGCTACTTCTGCATTTCTGCATTTCTGAGCATTTTAGAGTTTGGTTTTTTTTTTTTTCCCCCAAAGCTTATGTTCTATTTTGAGCAACAGTTGATTCAGAAATACCTTTTTTTTTTTTTTTTTTTTTTTTTTTTTTTGTCTTTCAAGCTCTGGAGAACACAGTTGTAGGTGTTTAGTGCCACTATATATGTCACTGAAAAAAAATTGGTAATGCTGATGGTCTGTGGGAATAGGTAATCCCTACTGAATTATTTTTTATTTAGGATGTTTTTGCTTGGTTTAAGTTGGGATACAAGATAAGGAAACACAGCCTAACCCTGTAAAACTGAGAAGTGTAGAAATGCAGTAAGTGCATGAGAATACTCATGTGCCAGCTGCTGACCATAAAACATTGTCACTGAGGTATAAAATCTGTCAGGGAAGTGTAGCTGCTGACAAAGAACATTTTATCTGTGTGACAGAGAAAAAATAATACATATGGAAGAGAAAAAAAATCAATTAGCTACCTATGGTATATAAGCATTCAGTTTTGATGAATACTGGCTAAAATGACCATAAATCTATTTTTTAAGAGTTTCCCTTTTTCTCACACATACTTCCTATTAGCTATGCAATTCTTAAACTTCCATGTAATTTTTGCAGCTTCTAATTAATAGCAACCTAGACCATTATCCAAGAAATTCTAAATACATATTTTTTCATTCAGTATTTTATTCAGAAATAGCAATTAAGGATTGCACAGGAGACTCCAGAGGAATAGCTCACACTGTTCAATACACTCCTGCTAGATCAGCTGCTTCTAGTGAGAAACAGGAGAAAGTGCCATGTTTTAGGACCCATTTTCAGAACTCATTCCTACAATGATTTGAAGCAATAGAAGAAATGCAAGTTGGGTGAACAGTTCTCCAGAGTATCTCCTTTAGTCTTGTTTCAGTTACAGCATGACTGTTCAATTGTGTTCTTGCAGTCTGAGGTTAATTTTTTGTGTCTTTTCAGAACTACTTCCTGATGAAGATAAGGAGTAATAATGTAGAAAATATTTCATGAAATAACCTTGTCACAGCTTTTCCAAACTGTCTGGGAGCAGGGAGTTATTAGAGTAGAATAAACATAAAATTTCAGTGCAGGTTTTCTGGCAGGAAGAGCAAAGAAACATGGTGTTTATAAATTACTTAGGAGCTCACAGAGGAGAGGAACTTAACAAGCAGACAGGAAAGAAAGAAGAAATGCCTGGAGAGAGGTTTGCTGGGAACAGGAGAGCACAGACCTGTCCAGCAGTGAAGCATCTGCAGCACTGAGCAGGATCCAAGTGAAAGGAGAAGGGGTGTCCTGAGAGGGTTGAACTGCAGGAGGAGGACTGAAGCCAGGAATGGGTTCAAGAGACTTGATGAGTGTGAGAGAAGTCAGCTAAATGATCAGCTTGATGAAAGAAACTGAATGAGAAGACAATGAGAGCAGGGAGTTTGTGATGTTCAGAGCACTGCTACGAGAAGGAAAGATGGAGAGGTCAAACATGGACAGGTGGAGAGAATGGAGAACAAGAAAGAATAAATACATCAAGACCAAACCTGTTAGTTAGTGAGGCTCCACTATTTATTCACACAAGCACAGTGGGTGTGCTTCTTGTTTTACAGTGTTTCTGAGTACAGAGAGAGGTACATAAAGAAATATCTGTGTTAATAGTATGATTATTTTGTTGGTTTGGAGTGTCCTGTAGTGCTGGGCTGTGTAAATCCACAGGAAGAGGCAGTCTGGGTACTGGCATGCTTCTAACCTGAGAGAAACAACATATCATAGCTACTGGGAAAGTAGAAACAAAACAAAACAAACAAAAAATGGCACCTGCAAATCTTCTGCACCTGACTGATAGGTGTGCTGAGGGGAACTTGGCTTCTTCAATCAGGGGTCTGTGCTTCCCTGGAGTGAGTCCCTCTTGTCTCCCACCCTGGCTAGAATCACTTGAAGGATAAATGCTTTCAATGTCCGGATAAATTTCTTTGTTTGTTGTTTTGGGCTTTAGGTTTGATGTAGTAGGCATTTCTTTCAATGCTTTTTCCTCTTTTTATTGCTTAATCTCACTGCAAAGAATTAGTTTTAAGCTGTCACAGATATATATATAGGGAGAGAAGTAGAGAGTGAAAGGGCTTAGATCATAGATTGGAATGTACATCCAGTGGTTTGTGAGGGTTTTGGGGGTTTTTTTGGTTTTTAAGGGTTCTTTAGGCCCTCAAATAGAGGTATTAGCTAGTGCCACACGTCTTTTATCAGTCAGAAGATACCTGGGGTGAGAAACAAATACTTTTGTCTGTAGCATTTGCAGCCTCAGTGGTGGCATGAAAGCTTCTCTAGGCACGATTCCCAAGGCTGTGAGCTGCAATTCTGTGAATGCAAGATGGTGGTGACTTGTTAAGGTATTTCATTTACAGTTTGTAATGCTTTATATCTTCTACCACAGAGCACTGCTCGATTTTCATGCTCTGCATTTCAGAATTTCCAGAATGAGCTGAAGTAGCTTATCACAGACTTGATTTGTTTCTTTAGTCTCTGTCTCCAGGCAGTCTCTCCAATGTAGTGAAATTCAGCGTGCTCCATCTGAAGTTATGGAGAGCTGAACAAAAAAAAAAAATGTTTTCTTCTTTGTTTAATTTTTTTTTTTTTTGAGAAAAGCTCAGTGTTAGCCTTTTACCAACACTTGCAGTTAGTGAACAGGACCAGGCTAAAGGCATCCAGAGCAGTTTCCTATGGTCAGTGCCTGTTTTTGCTGTGCTAGTGGTAGTTTTGTCTTTAGACAAAGCCCCAGTTTTTAGTGAGCTATCAAGCAGTGAGTGATTTCTGTACACTTGATGGGATGAGATCAGTAAATTATCTGGAAATGGTTTTAGGAGCAAAACCATTTCAGCTGGGCTAAAGGTCCTTCCCTCATTCTTTGTGCTCTGTGAAGTTATAGTGTTTCCAGATCCATTATCTGTGTGTTATATGGAGATTTATTTACCTTCAGCAGCAAAGTTGATCTTGTTTACTTCAGTAAGTGCTTGCTTTAGATGTTTTCTGAAAGGGATAAGGAGGAAAAAAGCTGCTTTTTGAAATAAATATTATATTCTGGCTGCTGCTAGCCTTCATTACCCACTTTTTATAAACTGGAGTTTGCTGGCTTTTTGTGTGCCTTGTTGCAAAGCTTTGTTAAAACACTGCCATGAAAAGGAAAGTTTCATACACATTGACATAATTAATGAAGAGGCAGGCAGCATGCTCTACCAATTAACACCACAGGGAAAAGTAAAATTGGCTTCCTTTTTGCGTGTGGTGCCAAAGTGAAGAACTGTAACATGCAGCAAATAAATAGAGATCCTTTTAATGAGCTGCAAGATCGAGCTGAATAACTCTGAAAGGATGTTGTGTAAACATTGCCAACTATTTAGAGTGTTAAGAGTAATTGATGAGCTTAGTTGAAATTTGGAGAGTTTTTTTGGGGGGGTGGGGGTAGGGAGAGCCTGTCAAAGAATGGAAATACTGCTTGTTAATGAATAAATTGTATTTTCAAGGCAGTTATTAGGCACGTTAAAAAATGTAACAAGCACTTTAGAACCAATATGGAAAAACAAAAGTTTACTGCTTGCTACTTGACCAAGTTTGTCAGAACTCATTTTTTCAGCTGAGTATTTCTGTACTTCATATTTACTCCTAATGAAAACTGGACTCATTTTTCTCTGATGCTGATTCCAAGTAGCACAACAATCTGGCAAGGCAAGACATCACTCAACCTTGACTTTTTCCAGTTATCCCAAAGTCCTAATAATAACAATAGCAGGGAAGTAAAGAGGTGAAATTTTTCTTTGCTTTACTTGAAGCATTCTGTTTACCTTGAGACATTGGTGTAGAAAATTCAGAGCTGTTAAGGTTCAATTTTTTTCAAAAGATTCTTTCATCAGGCAGAGTTATCCTAAAAGCCTTCTAAATAAGACTTTGTGAGTTTTTGGAGAATACGAAACTCCAAACCTGTGAAGGCAATTTATAGGTTAAAAGAATTGATGGCTGTTAGAAATTACAAGGCCAGCATCATTTAAATCAAAGCATATGTAATAACAAGAGCAATTTTGACTGCTCAGTGGCACCAGCTAGCTTAGAATGTCTTTATATAAGAAAATAATACATCCTCTTCACTTTCTGTTCATTCTAAATTATTTGATTTTTGACAATAATAATTTTTTAGTATTTTATTTCAGCCCAGGTATTGCATGAGGTTAAATCCAGCATATCATTTCACATTGTATGCAAGAAAATCACCAAGGTTTATCTATGAGCCCCTGCACCTCAGCATCTTAAATAAATCTTAAAATAAGTCAGAATTGTAATTAAGGAAGCAAAATGTGGTAAAGCTAAAAGTAATAATTAGAAGTTGATGAAGATTGTGCTAAACTTGCTGAACCATTGACCTTTGTAACAGTCATGCCTGCTCTCAGTTACCATCACAACAGAGAATTATGTGTTCCTTCACTTGGAAGGTTAAAGGTGAAACCAGACGTATTCAATAACTGTGCAACAAAGAATATTAATATGCAAAACCAGCTGGAGACAGTTTATTGTGACTGTGGTAGGGTCCTTTACTATATGTTAAGAGACATATATTGCTGAATAGTTATTTAATAATTATTTTCTCTTTTTTTTATCTTTTTACTACCTCCCCTCTGCATCTCTTCTTTCGTTTTCCTGTTCAGCCTCACACATACCCACCTCTAGTCTCTCTTGTGTCTTTTTCTTACACATCTTTATATTGCCTAACCTTTTCCTAACCTAGATTTTGTCCTTCAAAATGCTTAATGGGCTCTGTGCTGTCCTCACTGCTGGGCCAAGTGTCTGCTGTGGTGGTGTTCAGGACTGCCTGGCTGTTCCCAGCTAATCTGATGGCTGTCATCCTCTCCTCACAGCCAGCTGGCTCTGCCTCTGCTCTGGCTCTTGCCACCACCAACGAGCATAGCAGCGTCTCTTCTGTCCCAGCTTCCTCCCTTTTGACACCCTGTGCTTTTTTCTGCCACCCTTTGTGGCCCAAGTGCCTTCTGCTGCAGCCCAAGAACAAGAACAACTTCCAGAAGATCTGTGATCCAGAAGGACAACAGCTGAGCTCCAGCAGGGAAGATGAGCGTGGATGCACTGAGAGAGAGAGAGAAAGGACAAATTACTCCAGAAGGATTTAGAAGAAGAAACTGCATTACATCTTAATTCTGTGAGGATTCCACGTGTAATTGTATCTTCTCTAATTGACTTGTGCTGCAAAAAAACATTCACTCTCGCCAGTGTTTCATTTCTCCAAGGTTGCCAAGAGGTGAAATATCACTTTAGGGTTGTGGTTTGACCCCTGCCAGCAACGGAGAACCCCAGAGCTGCTCACGGAGTGCCCCCACTGCTGCCCACCCTGGGAGGGAGGAGAATCTGTACAAAACCCCAAAGCTCACGCTGAGATAAGGCACTGAACACGTACAGCAAACCAAGGAATTCATTCTCACTGTCCATGGCAGGCAGGTGCTCATCACCCCAGGACAGTGGCCTGGGAGGACAAAGAGCATCACCCCAAACATCCCCCTCATCCCCTCCCTCTCCAGCTTCAGATGCTGAGATTGATGTGAGATATTCTGGAATATCCCTTGGGTCAGCTGTCCTGGCTGTGTCCCCTCCCTTGAGCACGCCCAGCCCCAGCAGAGGCAGCTTTGGCTCTGGGTCAGCTCTGCTCAACAGTGACAAAAACTTTCCTGTCTTCTCAGAGATTCCTTGTGTTTGTAGCACAGCTCTAAACCACAGCCCCATACTATTGGGAAAATTAAAATATCTACTATGGGGAAAATTAAACCATCTACTATGGGGAAAATTAACTCTCTCCCAGCCCAAACCATCAAACTAAATTAAATAATTTGTCTTCAGGTTGTAAAAGTTCCTTTATTGGATCTGGCCAAGGATAAATTATAATTAATAACTTGTTATCAAGAAAACATAAAGTGCAATGGATGTATTAAAGACTGATGGTCATAATTTCTGTGATAGAAAATTGGAACGGTGTGGAGATCTTTAGTGCTGAAATCCGTCATGTTTTGTACAGCAAGCATATTTCTGACCACACAAATGTCCAATAGGTAGAAAGGAGAAGGTGGGAAGTACAAAATATCTTCTGTTGGGTGAGATCTTAAATAGATTAGGGTTCTTGAGCTTGGAGTGATGACAGGTAAGTGAAAAGAGAGGCCTAGACAACCATCAGTGCTTCAAAGAAAATGGTATCTTTTGCTATGTAAGAATCAGTACTCATTTAAAAAGTCAGCCAGCAAGTTCAATATTAGCAGAACAATGGAATTTCTTCACGTGGAGCAGGATTGTGGCACTGGGAGTTTATTTGGGATGAAGCAGGATGGATCCAGTGGCTGTGTGGAAGTTCTGGCTCAGGAAGCTCAGCAGTCACTGGCTGCAGGGTTGTGTTTTGCCATGCTCACATGGCACTTTTTATGTTCCTTTCCTAAATGTTTGCCACTGGGATTCTGGACTAGATCAGCCTTTTCGCTTGGCCAGTGTGGCAATTCTTATGTATTAAAAATAGGTATGAACTAGGTGTTGTTGTTGTTGTTACAGAACTGTCATAATCAATAAGGGCTAATTAAACAAATTTAATGATCAAAATCCAATGAAGGAACAGTTTGGTATATTATACATTTTTGTGCCTTGAATTCAGTTTATTCAAGTGAATATGAGGTGTTTAAGGTGGACAGGTTAGAGCTTATTAATTACCTTGCTGTGAACATATAAGCAGTACATGTGCCAGCTCCAATCTCTAATAAATCCATCAGCTCTGGGGGTTTTCCTGTTCATTCCCAGTGAGTGTGAGTGCATGTGACAGGCCGTGGTTCTGTCAGAACGAATTGTCCCCCTTGGAGAGCTGGCAGCACAGGGAAGTGACAACTTAATGGAAGCTAAAGCACTCTAATGGCAGTGCCTGGTGAAATCCAGGGGAAGCCATCCCCAGCATTTGCCCTGGCTCTTGGAAATGTCTCTTTGCATTTCTGCTAATGTGCAGGATCTTGGAGTTGGGCTGGAGTCACATTTGCAGGTATTACTCCATGGAAGGCCATTCAGTCAGGCACTTGTTTGGGGATGGACTTGGCTCCAGCAGGGTCAGCCCCTCTGCCACTGTGACCTTCTCCATGTGCTCCGAGTCCTGCAGCATCACTCACTTTCAAACCCCTCCTCCTGGGAGCCACTGAAACCCATTTCCAGCACCTAACACCAATGCAAGTACAAACATTTTGTCCATTGCACAGATATTTTTATTTAGTTATGAATGGAGTATGTGCTTAGTCAAATGGATGAAAAGATAATGCACTTTATTTAAGTATATTTGTTTACAGGTGAAGAATACAGAGATTGATTTTCCTGCCTTTTATTGGTGCTATGAACAAAAAGTTGTGTTGAGCCAATGGATAAAATTATTTTACTGAGATTATTCCACGGTGTTTTAATATCTTTTTAGATTACATTGGTGTATGTGAACATATTTATTTATAAATAAATAAAACCCCAGTAATTTGCATACATTTGTGGACTGTCTTATAAGTGCCCCGTGATTACATTTAAATATTTTCATTTTAATTACATTTTAATATTTTAATAACTTTTATAAATTAAGCGGTAGATATTCAATCTAGATTATTGCATTTTTATTAGGTTTACATGCAAATAATTACCTTGTTCCTGGTTTTCTTGGTATAATGGTGCTTTTGGACAAAACCAGAATAGCAATCACTTTCAGTAGAATAGTATTTCTTCATCTTTTAATAAAAAGCATGTATGCTTTTCAGGTTGTAATTAGCCAGGTAGATGAAAAAATTAAAAAATATTCCTAATAATAGAATTTCTAAGATTTAGTGATCCTAATCAGTACTATACAGTTTATCCAAGTTCATAGAAAGGGAATGGGTGAGGGCAGACCCAAGAGGACTTCAGAAGTGAAAAAGACCAAGCTAAATGACTGTTCTAAATGAAAAAGAACCAACCAACCCAAGCAAACACATTTCTGTGTAGTTATTTCTATGATTATTTGCTTTCTAATCCAGACTTTGGTGCTGTGTAGCATGTAACAATTGTTGTGAAGGGAAGGTGAATGATCTGAACAGGCTGTTGTTAATGTTCTCAGCACGGATTTGCTTCCTCCTTCCCCTCTCTTCAGCCATCCCAGGAGACACAGGAAGCTCCAAACTGCTCAGTGAGCCCTTCAGGGTTCTCTGTGATTTCTGCCCTCCCCCTGCCAACACCAGCCTGTGACCAAACATTTCCAGCAGAAGCTCTCTGCTCACCTGGATCTGGGACAGTCCCAGCTGTGCTGTCGCCTTGCTTTGTGTCTGCTCCCACCCAGGAGCTCCCGTGTTCTTAGGGATTTTCCTAAATCTGTGGCCTGTGGAAGCTATCAGACAGATAGTTTATAACAACTGATATTGACACATTTTTGCTATAAAATGGTTTTTATAATGGCTCATTCTTGCATATTTTCTCGTTGATCAAGTCCCACTTCAAGTTTCAATTAAAACTTCAATTAGAACTCCTCTGTGCATTCAGGGACTGTGGGGTTTCTGTTCTATAATACTTCCCTTTTCAGCTCCTTAACAGAATTGTTCTTTCTTAGTAATTGTTTCCTTAACACACAGAATCAATATGAGCTCACACAATCTTTGCTTCACTTAAACTGGGATTTTCCTCAGGTAAGAATTTGATTTCCCAGTGTGAGAGATGTCTCCCCTCTTTTACTGGGTGCACCAAGCTTCTTTAAGAGCCAGAGCAGAGCTTCCAAATTGTTTTCTCACTTGGATTTTGCACTTGCTTGAAACATTCAGTTAACTCCTTTTAATCTCTTATTTTTAATGAATTTTTTGTTTTTAGAGGAAATACAGACTGATTATCACTTTCTTGTTCCCTAGACCTAATTGTGGATTTACAGAATTATATATATATATCTATATATTTCTTTGCATATGTGCATATATATTTTCTTTCCTTCTTAGGCTAATGAAAAATTCACTGTACTGATGAGTTTTATGTTGTCAGCTAAATATTAATTCCTACTTTTTAACAATATTTTATTTTAGTTTAACTTACTGTAGGCAGTAAACACGAATCTTCACTATTGCACTCTCCTGCAAGCCACGGATTGATGCATGGGATTTTTTCCCTTCATGCAGTTATACATGTGTGTGTATATATGTTTGTATATACATACATGTATATTCAAATTATTCTCCACGTTCTTGTCCAAATTGCTAATTTGACATATTTTAGTTGACAAAATTGGTATTCTGTGAAACAGTGCCAAAAAAATTGAAATATTTGTCTGCATGAGTGGGATTTTTCTGCTCTCACTCATAGCTCCTCCTCAGACCTCTGTTGCCCCACTTTAAAAAGCAGTTTGCTTTCAATTTATGGAGAACAAGTACTGTGCCTCATGCAGGGAGGACATTGGCACATGCAGGGGACATTTTTTAATTTGGGCAAAGTGTATAATATATCATACATGTTTGCTAAGTTGTAAGAATTTAAGATCACTTTCTTCAAGAAAAATCTGGACTCTGGAATGGTATCAAGTGTTGTTGGAACTGAGACAAAAGTGAAGCGTGCACAATAATTATTGAGTATATCTCTGGGCTGCTTTTTAGGTGTTGTGAAGGAAAAAAGCAAGAGGAAATATAGTTGCAGTCAGAGGTCAATGTACAGAAGTCCAGGTAAATCAAAACTATTCTACACTGTAAATAATTTACTCTTCTCCCTTTGCCCTGTCCTTTCCCACCCCACCCCTGTGGTATTTTCTGTGGCCCCCATCAAAGGGAGGAAATGATGAATCTGACTCCATGTTCTTACAAGGCTAAGTTATTATTTTATAATCTATATTATATTAAAGGATGCTAGACTAAAACTGTTCTAAAGAATAGAGAAAGGATGCAGACAGAAGGCTAAAAGATGCTAATGAAAACTCGTGACTCTCTCTTCAGAGTCCAACACAGCCTGACCATGATTGGCCAATAAGTCAAAAACAATTCTGGTGTTGATTAACAATCTCCAACCACATTCCAAAGCAGCAAAACACAGGAGAGGCAATATTGTTTTCGTTTTCCTCTGAGGCTTCTCAGCTTCCCAGGAGAAGAATCCTGGGCAAAGAGATTTTTCAGAAAATGTGATGGTGACACTCTTTGTTTGCCCCCACCTTTCCATACCCTCTTGGCTTCTTTGCAGTGTTGCTAACCCGAGGTAACCCCGTGTAGTTTAACACATAGAAATGCCCCAGCTGGGAAAATCCAGTGGATGTTTGCAGTGGTTTGCAGCCTTCTTCTTGCCTCCAGAGTTCTGAGAGGCAGACAAACCACCTGGGATCTGGTGGAGGGCTTAGTGCAGGGCGTGCAGGGATGGCTGTCCCAGGCTCAGAGGGGCTGAGCTGGCACAGGTGAGCAGGGACCCTCCAGGGTCAGAGATCTGCCTCCTCCTGCTTACAGGCAGCACATTTGGAATTTACACAGAAAACTAATGGGGTCTCTGGTGTCTCACAGATTTCCTTGGCTTTATCTGCTCTGGATAATTAATGTAACCAAGTGAGTGGATGAGCACTTGCCTGTAGGAGTCAATAGGCAAGGATGTTTGGAAAATGAATGAACTGCTAAGATTAATTGCAAGGCCTGAACAGCCCGGTGAGGGATTCAGAAGGAAGTGCCAATGCCTTTATATCCAAAAGATTTCTTTATTAAAAGTTGTTCAAAATCTTTATAACATTAGATATCAGATTGGACTGAAGATAATACTTTATTGTTGCTGTTCTAGTCTTAACAATTGCAAAATATTAATTGCTGTTAGAGAATAATTCATATGAACATGGATCTCAGTCAGCTCAGCTGTATTTTTAGTATTCTTCATAATGATAGCCAATTCTAATAATAATTATAAAAACGATTTTCTAAAATGTATAGTGGTTGAATAGTTAGCAGAAAGATTTAAATCAAAAATTTTTGTGAACTGTTTTATGGGAAAAAAACCCAAAAAACAAAGATCAGATGGTAACAGGATTGAGTGGAGGAATTCTGGGATTGCTTTCCATTTCTTTAGACATTTTAGAGATAGCTTGTCTTTTGAGTTGAGATTTTTTTTTCCTGTTCATTTTATCAAAGTGCTGATTACCTATAGTTGACAACTATTTATAAATAGATTTCCTGAAGGAAAAATATGCGGTGGGATTTTTTGGGGGGCTAAATTTTAGGAATATTTTGAACCTATTGGTTAATTCTGTCTGCAGACCTCTGTTTTGACTGCCACTCATGTAACACCTGAGAGTGTGGATCTAAAATGTGCAGCCAGTCTTGTGAATGGCAGATAGAAACATGGAAGTGCGAGGAGGAAAATCCTGAGTACTCAAAGGAAGGAACTTGTCAGCAGGTACTGTGTTCAAGTTCAGACAGAGGCTTTTTTTTTTATTTTTTATTTTTTTTCCTTCAACCATTTTAGCATGAAATCAATGGGGAATGCATAATTTTTTAGATGTGTCTGAGATTGCACAGCAAATGGTCACCAATGAGACTCTCAGCTGCCACACAATCTGGCACAGCTCCTTTCTGCTCCATAGCTCCCAGTTGCACTCAGCCCACTGTTGATGTGATGCCTCTTTCTGGCTCCTTGCCCATCTGTTTTAGTAATTACTGTCATATAAACTGATATTTCTAGACTAGAAACCATGTTGTTGTGAGATAAGCCCGTTGGAGTTGCCTTTTGTGACGTGTTCAAGCAGCTCACTGAATTTCTACTTTATGCTGTAAAATTTGCATCAACATTTCCTGCAATATATAGAGAAGGATACTGTCTTTTTGGTTTTGTTTTATTTTTTCTTGAACACAAGGAGTTATAATGAAATAGAATCAGATTTTGATACTGCTTCCTTTTTATCACGGTTATGATACTTTCACAGTTTTAGCTCTTTTTTTTTTAAATTAGGATCACAATAAAAAACAATGTCCTTGAATAAAGTATTTGTGTTAATAAGTTTTGGCAGACATAATTTTTTAAAGTGTAAAATACACAAAGAAGTGGTTTGCCCTATCCAAATCATCCATTAGCACAGCAGGACCATCCAAAATGACATCATCACATAGACCAGCAAAAGCACAAAGATTTCAGGAGGGTGAAGAACAGCTTCACTCTGCAGAAATTGAGTAGAATCAAAGGTGAGTTCAAAGAAAGGCTCAGACAACATCCTATCACCAACTTAACCCATTAACAACCCCCGGGGCAAGAGCAGAGGAGCCAGCACAGATATCAGTGGTGTGTGCCAAGGAGCCAGATGCCATCACTGCAAAATCACTGCCTGAGCTTGGCATCTGTGCCTGCAGCCTGCCAGCCCCATGGGAAGGAGAAGCTGGGCAAGCAGTGTTGTTTGGGGCTGCAAAAAAAAGTGCCTCTCTCTCTTCCCTTTGCCTTCCTCCATAGCTGGGATCTTGGCTGGCATGGGGAAAGTTTGTAATGAGAGAGCAGAGAGAACTTGGGCATTTCCATACAAACTTAAATATTATATGTGTATTGTTTCTTATTATTTATTATTATACCTATTATTTAAATTGTATTTACTACATATACATACATACACATCTAGATAGAGAGATATGGATGGATGCACGTTTATATGAAAATGTTTCTGTATGTGCATTTGGGCAGATTGGACCAGAAAAAGGGAGAGATCAAGGAGGCAAAAGAAACCAGCGTGAAGTAAAACCAGAACACACAATAGGACTCTGAAAATGAGTGTTTACTTTCCACACATGCTAAAGTAAATTTTAGTATTTTTTTTTTTTTAAATAGTGCAACTTCAGTAATTTCTCTAACTTTTCCCAAGTCACATCTGCTCAGTAGCCAAATTCTTGGTGTGCTCCCTTTGCAATGACATCCCACACAGGCAGGTTCAAAGCATTTGGCAAGTTTAATTTTTAGGATTTAAACCAAAATCTTTGATGTGATTATTGATATCATTCTGTCACACCTGAATAATATATCTACATATACATCCAAATATTGATTGATCACTTCTTTTTTAATTTAGTATCCCTATTTTAGTAGGAATCATTTCTAGCCATGCAGTCAGTACTCAGGCTTCTCACAGCGGGTCTAACCAATCTGAAGCATTAAAAAGAGGATCTGCAATAGTTTGAGTGGCCTCCAGTGAAGGTGGGACCACTGGAAACTGCAGTCCTAGGAACTGGGAGCCTTTCTGGTCAGCCAGAAATTAGCTCTCCATGCATTAAAGGTGTATTATCAACGCAAACACTGCAGGTGTGTGGATTGGGTAGGGGGTTAAATGCTGTGACCCTGGGTAACTTGAATTTCTTCTGTCTTCAAGACTGAATGTTCAGTAATGTGGAAAAATCTGTGTGAAGCAGAAATCTTGTGAAGAGGCAAAATCTTTTTTTTTGTTTTCTTTTGAAGTGAAAGTAGAACAGTAGTAAATATGAAATAAAAATGCTAATTAATTCAGGGAAAATTCTTTAAATATATATTGATCAGAGAGACACATTCGAGGTGAGCTGTAGATTTAAAACGTTCCTTTCCAAAGCTTAAAAAAAGCTCACAGAATATCATGTTTATGATTCAGCTGTCAAACATGGCTGGAAAGGCCCAATTTAGGGCAGACAATAAAGGGTTTTGATGAACACACGTCCCCTCTGCTACCCCATGGACAGAGCAAGGCTTCTTTTTTGTGTGATAGGGCTGCATTCTGAAATGAAACACAGTGGGAAGGAGGAGGTTGAAAAGACTTCAGAAGTGAGCATCTGTCTTGGAACTAAAGGATTTTTTCCCCCTTTAAGTTTCAGTTTCCTATGTTTGTCATGCATTCAGTACATGCTAAAGCTGTTCAAAAGATACCACTGTCACAGCATGAGGAATTATAAGAGCAAAGTTGTGTCTAGAGTTGGTCTGAACAAAAGAGGATTGTTGCTCTCTGAGTTCTTATTAAAAGCTTCAAGTCCCTTTTTTTTTAGTTTCAGTAATCATTGCCGAGAACAAGAAATAGCAATATTTAATCATAAATATATTTTCATTTTTAGCAGCAGAGTTTTACAATTTTTAATGAATTATAAATATTTTGACAGGAAGATAAATTGGCATTGAGCAATTTAAGATTTTTATGTCATAAGAAATCCATATGCATAGATCTTTATAGTTATTTCAGAGTTAAATCCTCAGCTGCCTTATCCTAGAATAAAGTCCTTATCATTGGGTTTTGAATTCCCAAGTGTGTCATGACTAAAATATTTTAGCTTGGCAGTATTACCTTTGAGTTCATTCATTCTTTCTACATGGTCTGAATTTTTTCACTTCACCTTTTTACACTTCACAGACTTCACTCCCTAAACCTTACCACATAAACTCTAAAGGGTTTTTCCTTTCATTTTTTCTCTCATGTATGTTTTAATTAATTTGTAACATAGACAGTTGAAGGTTCTGATTATCAGAGGGAGGAGCTGTAATTGAACTTTGAGAGATTTAAAAGCAATATACCACAGAGGCTTGAATAATTTGACATTTGGATGTGGATGAAGGGTAAGTGGCTGATTATTCCAACACCCAGTAGAAGACCTGGGATTTTGGTGCTATGGAATCCCAGAATGACACAGGCTGGAGAGGCCCTCTGGATGTTGCTGAATCCATCCACTGCACAAAGCAGGACAGCTGTAGGAGAAGGTGCACAGGGAGCAGGTTTGGGGCATCCCCATGAACTCACAGCCAGCATGGGAACACTGTTCCACTCTTGGCTAGATTCTCCTCCCAGGAAACAAGTTCTCTGATATTTAAATAGGATGTAACATTAGTCAGTCTGTGCCTGTTGCTCTTTCTAATTTGCCTGGCCAGCGCTGAGAAGTGTCTGGCTGCTTCCTCTTGCCACCCTCCCTTCAGGAGTTCTTGTGCATTTCTGGGATCCCTCGAGCCTTTCCTTCTCTGCCTGAGCAGCCCCAGCTGTCTCAGGCTCTCCTGGATGATCCCCCCCATCCCTGATCCCAGCCCCAGCTGTCTCAGGCTCTCCTGGATGATCCCCCATCCCTGATCCATGCCCTGGTGCTGTGCTGGACGGGCTGCACCCTGTCCCTCTGTCCATCTGCTCACCCTGGGGAGCACAAACTCTCACCACTGCTGGCTTGGAGGGGAAGGATCCCATCCCCTGGGTTCTGCTCCCCAGGGCCTTCCTGGCCCCTCCCAGGCTGCTGCCCCTGGGGTTTGCTGTGAGGGCATGTTGTTATCCCGTGTTCACTCATCCTCCTGCTCTCCCATGGCCTTTTCACTCAAGCTCCTTTCCAGGCAGCTGTTCCCCAGCCCTCCCCCCTGGATAATGTTTTCATCCTCTTCCTTACCAGACTGCAGCACTTGAAGTGCATTTTCAGTTTTTGGGGTTGGTATTGCTTTGAGTAATGCTTAAAGTCTGATTTTAAGGTTTTTTTTTTTTTCTTCTCCCAAGCCTTTGGGTATTTATCACTCCCAGAATGCTCCTGCATTCTGTGAGTAATAAATCTTCCTGGTGTTTTGTGATTTGCAGTTCATAGGACAAATTATTCAAACATCTTATTACTGTTTCATTAAACCCCTTTTTATATGCTGTATCACAAATATATTTTGAATTCCAGTAGACATTGGTGCTTTATAGTATTCATGCTTTATAATACTCACGTTGTTTAAATGTTTTGCCTCTCCTTTTGCTTTTCATTTCTTTCTTATGTGAGAGATAAGATATCCTACAATTTTTAATTACTGATTATTTGGAAATCAACACATAATTCATATGGCTCAATTGCTGTCATGGATATACTCAAATTACAGTCATGGCTAATAAAGAAAATTATTAAGAACTCAATGCCTTGAATTTCAGTGACAGTCTGCTGCCCTATCATCCTTTTGAAACCCCAGCACAAAAACTTTAGGTGATTATCTTTTAGTTGTACATGTGAATGAGTTGGAGGAAGGATGAAGCGAGCAGGGGCAAAGCTTCTGAGTAATCAAAGAAGTTTCAATGTTCTTTAAACTGGCGAAAATGTTAGTGGTCTTTTTTTGGAAGGTGCAGTGCTCTATTTCTGGGGCTGTGGGTTGGAAACAGATTGGATGTCAGACTGATTGTCAGCATTTGTGTTCACGGCTTTGATGTGTGGGTGGTTTCTCCAGTAAAGAATTCTGCATTTATTGTAAAAACTAGGAAGGTAATTTTCCTATAGCTGGCTAGTTATGAAAATACATAAGGTGCAATGAATGTATAACAAGGATTGGAAAACTTGCCTTCTGTTTCAAAGGGAAACAAACTCCTGAAACATAATTCACTATGAGAGTATTTGAACCAACAGACTGAACAAAAAAATCTTTGATGTGTCCTGAAAGGATTTGATAGGATAAGTTTAAAGTAGCTTCAGATTTTGTCTTTCCTCTCTGTTGCTTCTATCACAATAAAGATTAATTACTGTATGCTTGAACAATCATCTACTGAATCAATATATGTGCATTTTTACACCAATTAGAGATGCTGGTGTATAATCTTTGCTGGGTTTATACTTTATCTTTTTGATCTACCCTGTCATCACATTTTGGAATAGGAGTTAATTCAGTTCTGTGTTCTGGTTCACTGGAACATTGTGAGCATGTCATTTCCCACTTCTCTAAGAGAGGAATTCTCCAAGTTCTTTTGGGTCAGATGATTAAGAGTTCTGTCGAGGAGTAAGAGTTCTCAGATGATTGAGTTCTGTGAAATCTGCTCCGAAGAAGACAGCCCAGCTTTCCTGGCAGCCTTGGAGTTGTGTTATTCCCTCTGTACTTACTGCTCCATCCTTGGCCATCCAAACCCTTCTCACATTATCAGAACAACAGCTTGTGAAATTCCTGAATTCACCTGAGGTCCAACCCAGAGGTGTGTGACAGCCACCACCAAACCCCATTGTGCTGTGCCTTGGTGCCAGAAAATCCCTGACACCACACAGGAACACCCACAGCTGAATCATTTAATTTCTTCTCTGTGTTGGATCAATCTTGGTTATGCATATCTTGCAACATAATTCATATTTGTTTGCCTACAAATATGCCTTAAATCAGAGCTGCTTTGCAGGTAGATGTTTAGTTGATGACAGGGTTTTATGTTTGTTTTGCTTAAACATGGAATCCTATTTAACTGTAGGTTTATACTGCATCAACAAATGTGGCTATAAGGCAAAGGTTTGTTAAATTGGTACAGAGATCACCATGAAAGGAAAAAGGTTTGAGCTGGAGCTGCTGATGCTCTGACATTTTGATGGCTTTGTATGTTTAGCTGCTCTGAAGCAAATTAAAAAGGTTACTATGCAAAAGGTTTGATGGTTATACTCAGAATGGTTGGCAGAAGGAGAGAACAACAGTTAGGGACAAGAGGAAAATTTCAGGCTGAATAAGTATGAGAAATGTTCCTGCCTTGGTAGATGCAGTAAAGCCTAACAGCAGCATTTTTGGGCTAATGTAAAAATTCCCAATCACTGGAAACCCAGAAAGAGCAGCACTGCCCTGATCAAGGAGATATGCTGGGTGAAGCCTGTGTTTTAAAAGCTAGGTGAGAGAACAAATTGTGGTGATAATGGAAAAATTTAATTTAATTTGTTTTTGGTGACCATTTAATTTATGATGTTATTTCTAATGAAATATGTTCTTTTACACATTTACTTTCATGGTGAACATTTTTATGTCTTTGTAAAGGAACAGTCCTGGAAAAAATCTTTCAAAAGACAGTTTATGTGTGAAATAACTTCCTCTACTGTTGGCTGCTCTATAACGTGGTTAATTCAGATAAACAGTAAAGGTGTGCAAAGATATTTTTGCCTAAATAGTACAAAACTGAGGGGTTTTTCTACTGTGTTTCTTTGGCTCCTGCTTTTGTTTGGTTTGATGATCTAGGGAGGATAAGTTCTCTCAGCCATATCCAGCTCTGCATGAATTCAGATTGTTCATCAGATAATAGATAAAAAAACAAATGTACCAAACAGTATAAAGCTGAAATGACAAAAAATGCAGTTGAAATTGAGAGAAATATAGAGACAGGACAAAATATGAAATAATAAATCCTGCATGAAAGCATCTAAATACTTAATGTTACTTGTGTAAAGCTTTTGTTTTGCTATGAAAGACCTGAAATATAATAGCTCTTTGGTCTGTCTAGAATATAATTAATGTGATGACAGCATCATTCTGAAGTTCATGCATGTTTTTAAAGTGATTTAATGTTCTCCTGTAGTTCTCAATTTTATCCAGATGCCTTATTCAGTCACACCAAAAGCACATTACTGAACATTTTATTTATAATTCTGGGAAGCCTAATTCACTTGCAAGTCAGAAGTGCAGTTTTCAGCTGAGCTGCATTTCACACCTGTTTGGAGAAAGAAAAAGATTGAGGTGATTTTGTGTTTCAGTCTGAGATTTCTGATGCTTTTCTTGAAACAGACTCAACAGAGTAGCAGGCTTCTGCCTCAAATCCTGCATGCTATGTGCAATTCATGATTAATTTTCTGTTTATCAGCTGGATTTTAGTATACCCACTTCTCTGATCTATAGATTTCAAGATAATTTGCTCTTAAATTTTGTTCATCTAAGCAAAATCTGAAAATTGCCTCCCGATTTCTAATGGCTGTGTAAGTTTTGTGTTTAAGAGCAGTTATCTTTGATTTGCAAAACCTTTTTCTCTTTACATTCATTGACATGAGGAATTCTTTGAGGAATTCAGTAGGTGGGACACTCAGATGACATAGTGAGTGTGTGGGTACTGGCTTGTGAAGAATTCTCCCACTTTCTAATCAGTTCTGGCTTAGAATGTTTTCTTAGAGGTAATTATCCCCAGGAAATCCAGTCAAGGTCCTGCTTGAATAATTAAAATATTTTCTTCGGAATTATTTGTCTGAAAATAGGATGTTTGTGTTTTTTTCATAATTCCAGAGAATTATGACAGATCGTGGGGTTAATTTCTGAAAATACGAGGGGCCCACATTTCAGTGGAAGAAGAAATGATCCTTTAGTCTATTTTCTAGTGTTTTGAAACCTTCTAGTGCTTGAAGATGAAAGCAAGCAGTAAGATTGCATATTTAATGGAAGGCTATCCTGTTTTTGAGAGCACTTGTACCTGGAGATAATTGCCATTTTTCCTTACAGATTTCCTTGCAGAATGATCAGAAGCTGTCATTGACAAACAAATCTTTTTCTCTCCAGTGCCTCTGAATGCAAGTATCAATAACAAGTGCCAACTGTTCGCAGCAGAAGCCTCGATGATGTGATCAGCACTGAGGGAGTTGTGGTGCTGCTGCACCTGAGCTGTGCCCAGGTGACTCTCTCCTGGTGCTTCCAGCTGGGCTCAGGTGGAATCACCTGCTACTTTATCTCCTTTATCCTACAAAGAATATTTTTGTCATTCCTCTGTAAAGAGTCACTTAAAAACAAATTTTAAGCAAGTTATGAATGATGGAATTTGCCCTCTCTTCAGCTCCTTGTGTCCCTGCAGTTTCACAGTAAATTAGGCAGCTTAAAAAACATGACTTCTGCATGCAATTAATGTGAGATTGTATCTCATCTCACTGTTTTCCTTCTCCCAATCATTACCAAGGGTTAGAAGGCCCAGCTTTCCAGAGCATGCTGCAGAAATCAATATTTCACAGCTTACTTTTGGAAAGAATCTTGCATTTTGTTTTATCAGAATTCACATTTCTGCTGAAGGTAGCATGGCTTGCTTCACACAGCTGCCATTTGGAATATTTTTCCTACTTCTTAAATATTAACATCAAATCAAATCCCTGTATCTTGCTCTTGTATTGTTTGTCTGAATGTCATTTTACATCCTCTTCAAGAATGTTTTTTTAAGATTTTGACACTTTATTAGTAAGAATCTATTAATGGAAGATGACCATTTGGAATTTGCTGTACAAAATCAACTCAAGTCACAAGCACTGACATGGAATTCAGCTTGAATTTTTCATCTTTTTTTTCTGCAGGCTCTTTGTATGTCAAGGGGAAAAAAATGCTGTAGCCAGTTCTGAAATAGTGTGCCACATGCACATAAAAATATATCATAATTGGCATAGCTGCAGTTTAGTTGTAAGGATAAAATTCCTATTAGGAATCTACATATCATATTAGCCAAACACCATCCATCCTGAATTGTATAATTTTTGGTAACACGATAGCTGGATTTGATATGGAATCCAAAGGTCAGAGTTGGCAGCAGAATGGGAATTAGGTAATCACATTTTCCTTCCTGTCACTGACCTCATCCCTCTCCAGTCCCCACTACAACTGCCTGCATTGGAGCAAGTGTGGAAACCCTGCTAAAATTTGTTAAATTTGTTTGTGCCATGAAGAAAGTTTGCAGAATGCATATCAGCTTTTTTTTTTTTTTTGGTGGGGGTGGCACTAAACCAATCAAGCATTTAATTATTTGTGGTCAGTAAATTTGTTGCATTAAATAATTCTGTAATTTTCCTTTTTCAGATGGTGTCTCACATTATATTAGCAAATACTACATTGACAATAACAGCAGATAAAGACAATAATAAATTAAAGTCCTCATCCCCCACAAAAGCCCATTATTCCCTGCACTTCCTCACTGCCAGTAGAAAACCTGTGCTTGTAAACTTAGTTTCATAATGTCACACAGTCATTATTTAACAATAAAGCTACACAGAAGTTATGTGTAAGGTTGAGAACTTGAGGACTTGAATTTTTCTTGTTCTGAAACCCAGAAATTCCTAAATTTAAACTGCTCCAGGCATATGATGTGGACAGTTACTGGCACATCAATTAAAATTACATGGGACAGAAGTAAAACTGGGTTTAGTTTGACTGAGGAGATGCAGAAACCAGCACTCACTCATGGTAGTGGTGGGACACCAAAAATGCTGTGTAACTAAGTGAGCACTGCACACCTGATTCACAGAATCACACAATCACTGGGTTGGAAGAGATGTTAAAGATCATAGAGTCCAACCCAGCTCCAACACCTCAACTGAGCCCTGGCACCCAGTGCCACATCCAGGCTTTGTTAAACACACCCAGGGATGGGGACTCCACACCTCCCTGGGCAGCCATTCCAGAACTTTATCACTCTTTCTGTAAAAAACTTCTTCCTGATATCCAACCTGAATTTCCCTTGGCTCACCTTGAGGCTGTGTGCTCTGGTTCTGTCAGTGCTGCCTGGAGACAGAGCCCAGCCCCAGCTGAGCACAGGCACCTTTCAGGAGCTGTGAGAGTGATGAGGGCAGCCCTGAGTCTCCTTTTCTCCAGGCTGAGCACCCCCAGCTCCCTCAGGGCTTCCTCTCAGGGTTTGTGTTCCCAGCCCCTCTCCAGCCTCGCTGTCCCCTCTGGATGTGCTCAGTGTCCCAAGGTCCTTCCCAAATGGAGGGGCCAGAGCTGGACACAGCACTCCAGGTGTGTCCTTAGCAGTGCCCAGGGCAGGGCAGAATGACCTCCCTGCTGCTGCTGGCCACACCATTCCTGATCCAGGCCAGGAGCCATTGGCCTTCTTGGCCACCTGGGCACTCTACTGGCTCTATCCAGCCTGCAGTCCATCAGTGCCCCCAGGTCCCTTTGTGCCTGGGCACTGTCCAGCCACACAGGCCCCAGCCTGGAGTGATGCAGGGTGGCCAAAATGCAGGACTGGGCACTTGGACTGATTAAACTCCTGCTGGCTCCTCTGACTCTCAAACCCAAGTGAATCCCACATCTGGACACAATGAGGTGTGATGAGCACTGGCAAAGGAGAGGCATCAGCCCCTGAGGCCCACAGCTGGACAGGGCTGAGCTGGGATAGAGCAGCTGCCTTTTTCACACCATACCAACTGAGAGGGGTTTGTAACACTTCATTAGGTAGTGTTAAGAGAGGTAAGATTCATCCCCAAAATTAAATTGATAAATTTAAATTCTTTGGAATTAAATGTTTGAGTTTAGACCATTTCTCTGTACTTAAAAGGCACAAAAAGCAGTGTTCTCAAGAGATTCTAGCAGTCTTTGATAGGTCAGAGAAAATGGGATGTTTTTCAGGAACATGACTTTGGCCCTTTCAAGTCAGTCAGAATACCTGCTCAAATTTGACTAACAACTGTTAAATAACTCCCAGAAATCAAAGGATTGAAATCTCATGATTTTGCCTCTTGTGAACATCTCTCCCATCCCAGAGCAGATGGGGCTGTGTGTGCAGGTCCTGCAGGAGCAGCTGATTGCTCTGCCCCTGGCTCACAATTCCAAGGCTTTGTTGAAGCAGGAATGAATGCTGGAGAACAAAAAAGGATGAATGAAAGCAAGGAACCAAAGATTTCTTATTTTGTGATTCAGTCATTCTAGTGTTGTTTTGCCTATGCATATTCTCACCTGACTGAGGGAGGGCCAAGCTCTGTATGGGAAATGTATGGAATAAAACAGTCAGGATGTTTAAATTCTGTTTACACAGATAAACTTAGTTCTGGTTGCTTGTAGACTTTATTATTTAGTTCACAGTCTTAATAAAGTATGTAATTTACTTTTGTCATTATTGATATATAAAATCATTTAGGGATAGGTAATATGAAAATAGTAAAACACTACAAGTTTCTCCAGTAATTAGGACTGTGTACAACTCCATTTTGTTGATCAAATGTTTTACTTTCAGCTTGCAAGTAACTGAGATCTAGAGCAACCTCAGAACAGAGCAACTTCTTCTTGGTGTGGAGTATTTTTCAGTAATTTTAAAGTAAATGCTGGGGAGAACCTATTAATTAATAAATCAGATTTCTGTGTAAAGTATTAGCATTTGCAGTTTTTCTGTGACTTCAGGGGTATGAGTTTTCTTTAGAAGAATATCATTTGCCAATATAGAGGCCATAGGGTGGGTTTTGCTGGATTGTTTTATCTGTTAGTAATACATCTCATAATTCCCTAACTAACAATGATTTTTCTTAAGCACTCCTTAAAAGCATTTCTGTAGAGAACCTGATACTCATCAACAGGATTAAAATGACTGATGAATTATGCAGCAAGGCTGTCTGCTCCTTGACTAAGTATTTTATCGCAATTGAATCACTTTGGCAAGACTTAGGTAAATAAGATTGTTAAAGTTTGCTTGTTTCAAATTTATTTCTTTCCATATTATTTCAGTCCTGAAAATCATATTGACTTTTCAGCACCAGGTGCTGAAATATTTAAGTATGAATGAGGAGTACATGAAAGCACACCTTAACTTTAAGTCAAGAGAATTTTTTTGAGGATCAGTGGTGTGTATCAGGTGTAAGTGATTATCCACTCCCAGAACTGCCCTTTTAGTACTGTTTTATTGTGGAAAATGATAAAACTAGATACAGTGATAAACTTACAATGGAGTTTAACTTGAAATGCATCACTAAATCCTTGAGGAAATTGTTCCTGCTGCAGCACTGCAGGTGTTCTGTGTTCAGAGAGCCCAGGTCTGCACTCACCCAGTGCTCAGGCTTCCACCAGTTCCATGAGTTGGCTCATGGTAAATGGAGGATGAAACAATGCTACAGATATTTACTGTTTGTTATTTGTAGTCTAGCTGCTGTTTTAGTTAGGCTGGCATTTGTTTTCCTGCTGTTTTATCTGTGGGATCCTGAAGTTGCCCTGTCTGGAGATTACTGGTGAGTCCTTGCCTTTAATTTTGCTCCTAGCTATTATTCCAGTGAAGACAGATCCAAGATTTAATATTTTAGCTTTTTGTTGATAGATAAGATTGTAACACCCTAGAAATGTTTCTTATCAGAATTAGGGAATGTAGTTTTGGTTACAATAGTACTGGCTTTAAGTAAAAATTCCAGATCCAGTGGTAAAAGTGCATCTATAATGCACAGAGTGTAGCTGATCCAGTGAGATCTGTGCTGCACCTCAGGCTGGCATTGTCTCTGAAGCAGGAATGGATTCATGTGCACAGGCAGGGAAGGGATGTGCCTTTGGGGTTCCCTTTCAGTAAGGGGGAGGCACTAAATGAGGTGTGCTTGAATCCTTTGTGTGCAGGTGGGGTGGCTTGTGCTGGCTGAGGGCTGATGGTGGCACCTGATGGCTGTTGGGTGGCCTGGCTGAAATTCCAGCTGATCCTAGTTAGTGTCCTGCAGCAGGGCAATCTCCATCAAGACTGGCAACCGTGAGTGTGCAGCTCCATCACGACTGGCACCTGTGGTGGGAGAAGCCCTGATGAGGCACCTGCTGGGTCAGAGCTCATAAAAGGTTTGGGAGAGGTAGAACTTGCACTGTGCTGAGTTCAGCTGCATGGAGCAACATGGTATGGGAGCATTTATGTGAATAATTTTGCAATTTACCTGGTTTTCAATGTTGGCTTTATCTCTGTAATAAGGCACAGGACTTGTACAGAATTGTGGTTTTTATTTATATGGATGTTTTATGGATAGAGATATATTTCCCTGAACTTAAAGGAAAGTTAGTTACTTTTAAAGTCTTGGCTTTCTCTTGCTTTAAACAACCACTACAAAAACATGGTACTTGGAGCTTCTCGGTTCTCTGTCCCTTAATTTAAATACACAGTGTTTGCAAATGAATAATTTTACCTGTTTGATGTACTTTTTCTGCATTTTTTTGAGCAGAAACTGAGCATAAGTTTTGAAGAGAGACTGTAGAAACATGTTGAGGCTCTGGCTGAAGAGGAGGGCAAAGCTTCCCCTTGCTAGCTTTACCTGACCTGTTTGGCCTCATATGAGAAATGTTTCTGCTCCTTTTGTGCTCTTGGATGTCCATGGAGGAGACTTTCCCAGAGGAAAAGTTGGGTTTGGTGGGTGAAGCTACAAAATATGAGGTCGGAGAGTTAAGTCAGGCCTAAATGGGTTCTCTGTGCCCAGGATCAATGAGACACCATGCTGGGAAGGACTGGGAGCCCCAGGACAAGTGTGTAGGGTTTCATATGGTCTCAGAGCCCATCCTGCCCCACATGTTCAGGCACCTAATTAATATCTGTTCTCTGACTCCAAGAGCTGAATTTCATGTACCATTTAGGTTTGCAGAAAAGACCATATTCACATAAAAGCAATTCTTTAAAATCACCTTTTAGGTTTTTGGGGTTTTTGTGTGTGTTTGTTTTGTGTTTTTTTTTTTTCTAATTTTTGTTATTATTCTATATCATTTTAATGAATAAATAACACTTTTTATATTAAAATAAATCATATTGTATGAGTATCATATTGAGAGATGACAAAGCAAGGTATAATTTCCTCAAAAAATGTAACCGCTTTGAGGGGCTCCAGTCTCAATTTTTATTTGGTCAGAATTAAGCCAAAAGCAAATGACTTTGCTTTGTGTCTTCAAGATTTATATTTTAATTTGAGAGTCTTTGGAGGCATTCCCTAAATAGAAGTTAGAAACTTCAAAACCAGTGCAGATGCACTAAAAAAATGAGTTAAATTTGAAGAGTAATTTCTTTTCAAATTTCTGAGACAATTTCTTTAGTTCAAATAGTTGTAGTAATTTTTGTTTCCTTATGATGTTAAAATTTTAATGTTGCTGAATTTTATTGAAGTGATTTTAAATTTCATTAACAAATTCTAAATCTTAAAGGAACAGGTAAAACAATAGTCTCTTAGCTGGAGAACTAGTTTTGGTAATTTAAGGAGAGCCAAGAGGAAGCGTTATTTATGTGCATAAGAACATTTCAAAGAGAATTTTGCTAATTTTTTTTCCTCCCCTTCAAAGTACATGAATATGAATAGGTTTGTGGGGAGGAGAATTTTTGTGAGTACGGAGTGAAAGGGAAAAAGGGGAACTTCTTGTCTCTGATGCTTTGTGACTTGGAATTTGAGGCAAAGATTGTCTCTTTTAAAGAACCCCACGAGAAAATCCTTTAAGACTGGCATAAGCACAGCTAGAATAAATAAGCTTTAAGGCTTTCTTTCTGTTTGTGAGGGGTTTTGTGCTTGGCATGGCTGGGAGATTCTTGGAAGTCAGAGGGAAGCTGGCTGGTGTGCAAGTGCTGCTGGTTGTGCTGGTGCTCAGGCTGAGGAGCTCCTGTGTGACCATGTTCACAGGGGTCCCAGGATGAGGGAAGAGATGAGAAAGTTGACTCTATGTTCAGAAGGCTGATTTTTTATTTTATGATATATATTATATTAAAACTATACTGAGAGGATAGAAGAAAGGAGGTCATCAGAAGGCTGGCTAAAAATAGAAAAGGAATGAATAACAAAGGTTTGTCTCTGACTGAGACAGTCTGGACAGTCTGTTTCTTAATTAGAAACAACCAGAGGAGACCAATCCCAGATTCACCTGTTGCATTCCACAGCAGCAGAGAATCATTGTTTGCAGTTTGTTCCTGAGGCCTCTCAGCTTCTCAGGAGGAAAAATCCTAAGGAAAGGGTTTTTCTTAGAACATGTTGGTGACACTCCTGCTTCTCCCAGTGTGTCCAGCCTGTTTCTGCTGCAAACCCCTCAGCACCACATTTTGTACATTGCACTGTGCACGTGCAGTGTGTGCTGAGCTCTGGTTCCTGGAAACCACTCTGCAAGGGAGGTGAAGGTCCCATCCACAGTGAAATGTTGTTTGAGGCTTGAGTAGAGGAGTGTGGCTGTAGGTTTGTGACAATGAACACTGAGAGAGGTCTCAAACGAAGGAATGGCAGGTAATCTGTGATTAATTGTCCAGCAGGAGTAGATCTTAATGCTGAGGCTTGGATGGTCTGCACCCTGGAGGATGAGACGCTTGAATTTGGCTGAAATAATACCAAAAAGCAGCAGAGGGGAACAGGAGAGTGAATTCAGAGTTGCTAGTGTGAATTTTGTTGCATTAAGAAAGTTTAGAGAGGAAGGAATTACAGGTAGGAGGGTAGGAGAGAAGAGGGATGGCCACCACAACAAGGGAGAGCTGATTAGCATTGATGAAAGTAGCTTTGAGAAAATATGGTGGATGAATTTTTGCACTCTAGTTAGTAGCTGAGGGGAAAAAAAAGACTCAGTGGTGTGGAGTGTGACACCTTATCAATTGAAGTAGGAAAAGATTAAAAAAAAAAGACCAATTAGAGTGTGAAGAGAGGAAGAGGGAGCTGATGCTGGACTCATGAACTGAAGGAGGTTACACTAATGAAACAACTGGAAATGTAATATGGAAAGGACAGGATCCCTGGACAATTGAGGGGAAAGTGCAATTAGGAAAAAAAGCAACTGCTTCATTGAAAATTGGTGGATAGACCAGAAGAAAAGAAGGGAGACAATATTGACTCTGTGTATAAAATTGGACTTTCCTACATGGTACTTCTGTCCCTATCTCAAACTAAACAACCCTTTATAGGCAGCTTTCTATCAATTCCATACACAAAAGTCCTTCCATACCTAACCTTGTCATCCTGCAAGGTTAGAGAGCCAAAATTCCTAAGTGGAGGAAAAAAAACTCCAAAACACAAAACAAGAACAAAAAACAAACAAAACCAACCTTTTCCTCCGAGATTCTGGCACAGGAATGAGACTGGGTCATGGCATCAGGGATCTGCCTTCTGCAATGGGATTTTGGAGTGTGTGTTTCCTACCTTGGAAAGCCTTGGTAGTGCTTCAGTATAAACTGAAGCTTAAAGCTACAAGCCCCTCAATTTTAGCTCTCCTGAGTCATATCTTTATCTCTTGGGGTGAAGCTGGTTATTTAAGCAGAACCTGTCAGGCTTGGTCATAAGAATTGGAAGTTTTAGTTAAAATTCAGATTTAAAGCTAAAAGAAAGAGCTAGAGATGAAATCATTGAACTAAATTTGGAAGTGGCTTAGCCCATGTTATGGAGCTAGGGCCAAAATGATGAGGAATATTTTGAGTTTTGTGGGTGGGTGATGATAAAAAGAGTCCTGGAGGGAGCTGCAGAGGAATCCTTCATTGCACTGGAGGGATCCCATGCTCTGGGGAGTGGACAGGAAGCAAAGGACAAGGGAAGTGGCAACAGGGAGGATTTCTTGGTGCAATACATGAGCATGTTGATATTTATCTGCTCTACATTAAATGATCCAGCATTGAGGACTAAGTGTGGTGGACTTCGATTCAGAATGCATGAGGGGATGTCCAGATGTGGACAGAATAATAAAAGAAGTGGTTTCACTGTAGAAGGGAGCTGTGCTGATGTCCAGTTAATTTAATTCCTACAGAAAAAAGAGGCAACCTTTACATAATAGTATAATTAATCTATCACTTATTCTCCTTCTGAGATGTGTCATCCTTTTAATTTTTAAGATATTAATAATATTGCATGAAAAGAAATTCTTGATCAAGATGGGTTTATGCTGCCCTACTGTGTATTCTTGCAATTATATTTGATGCTGCTTTGGTTATTTTATTTTTTATTACTATTGCTTGGAAACAAGCTCTAAAGTTATGTTCTCCTGCAGCTTATTTTGTCCTCCAAGTTAAATTCTTTCCTTGTGAATTCATAACAGCAGCAAAGTGTGAGATGTGGTGGTACAAATTATGGAGGAAAAAAAAAAAAACAACAAAACAAATCAGGCAAACTTCTGTGGATTAATGAATTTGTGTGAAAATTTTAGTTTGAAATAACTGCTGTATATGTGAAAAAAACCAGAGCGTAGTGTACTGCAAGTAACTTGTGTCTATATAAAATAAGAAAGCAAAATTTTGTATAAAAACAAATTTAAGTGAAACATGCATAGTATGTCTTTACTATCAAATATTTTCTCTTTCTCCTATCTGATACTTGCCAAACTGCCACAAGTGGCAGCAGGGAAAAGTAGACTTTGTCACTTCAGGTCCAGCTGCGCATTTTTGAGTAGTTTGTAGCCCTCCCATTCTATGGACTGAACATAAACAAAATGTACCATTTTCTGTGGCTAAAATTACCTAACATTTAGATTAATTTTTAAAAAAATTCTGAATTTTAAAGTTTCATTTAGTTAATTTTCTAAGAATAATACTGTCATGTTTTTTTATCTGGAATCGTGGAAAAACCCTATAGGGCAAGACTGCACATTTTCCTAATGGAAAAACCATTATAAGGCAAGGCACACTAGTTGTCTTTCTAAGGTAGTGATATAAAGAATAACCTAAATGCTAATTATGAAGCTGCACACCTGTGTTCAGGGGGTCCTTCTGTGATGCAGGCTTATTCCAATGTGTCAGACCTGAAGAATTGCTATAAGTACCTGCTTGTAGAAGTTGATTTGGTGCTGTGACAGTAATGCATGGCTGGTGGGAGCACCCTGTTCTTCCTAAATGAAATGTCGTGGTGTCTGCATTTCCTTCGTGCTGAGGGAGGTGACAGTGGGATTGACAGAGGGGTTTTGCTGCACAAATTTCTGTTTCACCTTCTTGGGTCTGCCTGTATCTCTGCTTCCCGAGTTTGGAGGAAACAGTTGAGATAAAGCTATTTGGGTATTTTTTTTTTTTTTTTTTTTTTTTTCCTGACCGTGCAATGGCACATCATCTTAAACTTTGCTGGAGCAGAGCTGCTGCACTCATTGTTCTTGTTCTGCCCAGCGCAGCCCTTCCTTATTCCTGACCATAGTTCCTGTGCCAGCAGCGCGTCCCCAGACCCTTTTCTCCTTGAGGCACCAGCCACGCTGGCTTCCCGCTGCCTGCCCACCGTGGCTTGGTGCCGGTGGAGCTCAAAAAGCGCCCGGGAAGGCAGAGAAGGGAGCAGGGGCCGAGGCGATCTCGGGGGAGATCGGGGCGCTCGGGATGGCGCTGCTGGGGCCGGGGCAGCGCTGTCCGCAGGGAGGGAATGCCAGCCGTGTCCGGGCTCGGGCCGTGTCCCCTGGAAGGAGCCGTGTCCCCTGGAAGGAGCCGTGTCCCCAGGAAGGAATAAGCCGTGTCTCCGCTAGATGGAGCGCCCGGAACAGCGGAGCGGGAGCGCTCCCGGCCCCGCTCCGCACGCACCCGAACCGCCCGCCGCGCTTACACCGGCCTTGTTTCCATCCCCCCAGGCTCCCTACAGAACACCCCAAAGCAGGGAGATCGCCCCTGCCGAGAAACGCACGCCCCTAACTCTCTAAAGGCTGGACATTTTATTTATTTTGTTGGTTTCCTCTCTGGAGCGCGTTGGCGGAAATAAGGGCTCCTGTCTGCTTCTGTTGTGGAAAATGTAGAGTTAATGCTGAATGCTTGTGTGTTGAGTGGTGCTGAAGAGGTTAATTCTGTGCGACAGAGGCTTTGGAGAGATTGGGTATGAAGTACTGGAGAAGTCAATGGATGTAGCACCGTGCTTAATAGAAACAGAAAATTAGTGATTCTTGCTTGCCTGAGGTAAACATGAGCCTCTGTAATGTCCTGATCTTTGTGCAAAAAACCTACTTACTAAAGGAGAGATAAACCTGATATTAGAAATAGGGACAGTCATAACAGGAAAATACCTCTGGAAGGATGAGATGTTGCCTTTTAGTTTACAAGAACAGAGGGAAACCCTTTTATTTAATATTTTTGACAATACAGAGTATTAAAAAATTCTGTTATGTTTCCACACTATTTTAAAGAAAGATACAGTATATCTACCGAAAATAGAATACTAGGTCAAATACAGGCAGAGATATTGATGATTGATAATAAATTTTCAAAATATGTTCCTGATATATTCAATTTTATAATATGTTGCTTTTCCTGGTTTCAAGTCCAGGGAGCTATTTTTTCATGTGGTGTTAGATACTGAGGGTTTAGAGAAAGGGCTTTTCTACTATTAGATTCTGAATTATTTTTGTACCATATCAACCACTTCATAAAGTTGAGAAGAAACTACCTTCTTCACATGGAGCATTTAATATACAGTCATGACTATTTTTTTCTAATGCTTGATTCTCTATGTGTGAACTGCTTAGGCTGCTACTGAGATGAGTTTGAGGTGTAAGATGGTGTGTAGTGGTGCTGGTGATGTGTTTCAGAGCTTTCCTTTACTTGATGGAAATGGCTTGAATGTTAGACAGCCTGCTGCGGCAATTCCAAAGGTTGACTTCTAGGTCAGAGGTCTGGAAATGCAAAATTTGACTTAGGTTTGAAGTTGACTTCCAGGTCACAACAACGGAGTGGTTGATTTTAAATAGCAAGTGTTATGTTAAATAAAGAGAGGCACTGCCAATAGAAGTGGGTTTGGATCGGTTAAGTCAGCTGTGTGAGAAGGGTTGTTGGTCCTTTTTGCAGAATTTCTCTGCTCTCATGTTTTTATTTGCATGTTCAGGATCGGTCCAGGCTTTGCTGGTGGCATTTTTCAAACGGTGTTCTCAATGACTGTGGGGAGAAGGTGTCTGCCTGCAAGTTCTCTGCCTGTGCCATCAACCATGACATGGGCAGCCCAAGGAGGCTGGAGGAGGGAATGTTGCCTCTTTGAAATGCAGTAGTCATTGCATTTCAGATGCATCCATTAATAGCATGGAAGGAGGTTTTATCTCCTAGAATGTTTCTAGGAACTCCCATAGAGGCTGATGTGGGCAGTGTAGATGGTTGGCCTCTTTCTTTTTTTTTTTTTTTTTGTTGTTGTTGTTGTTTTTTAATTATAAAATGTTAAAATTTGTTGTTAATTGATAGGTAGTTGATAATATCAGCAGCTGAATGTGGGGTGAGTTCAGTTCCTGACCCAAGAGGGCTGAAGGATGGTGAAAATGTCATGTGCTGGAGGTGAAGTGGCCTTGGCAGTTGCACACTCTGGTTGTGGCAGAATGAAGGAAAAACGGAGCTGTTAACAATGTGCAGATGAGATGTCCCTGGGGCCTGTGCTGTGGAACTGCACGGTGCTGTTGCAGGGACGCTGTCCCTGTGCAGGGCCAGGGAAGGTCAGGCTGGGCACAGGCATTCATGTCCCTTTGGCACAGCTGTGCTGGCACTCAGGGTATATATAGCCATGACTGGGACTGTGGGGGTGATTAATGGGCTGGGTTAGGGACAAAAGTGTGTGTAAACAAGGAAATGGCTTTAAAGGAGAGACATTGATTTTATACTTATAAAAATAAAACACACTTTCTTACCTTTTTTTCTTTTTAGACATAATGACAAGTTATCCTTGGAAAGGATGAAAATTGGTAATGACTTTCCCCTGCTTCTCTTGAAGGAGCATGTATCAGGCTAAAGAATTGTGTTTCTTTTTTAGGTCTCTAACACTACTGAATTATGTATGTTTATTGTTTCTCTGTGTATAGATGATTTGGATAGTTAAGATATTGCTGTTCTTGTTTTAATAACACAATTATGTAAATGTCAGGAATCCATAGCATTTGTGAGTCATGTTTTTCTGACTTCAAAATGAGTGAAAATTAAGGATAAAAGGCCACTGAGAAATTCACTTTTACAGTGACTGTTAGCTACACTGACAGTGCTAAATTCTCTTGGAGTAATTGTTCAACACGCTGCTTTTAAGAATTTAATCTGTTTTATGGATGTCCTTTTAGCTGTAAAATAGTGCAGTAGACAGAAGAATCTTTGCTTGACCATCACCATGTTCCAGAACCTCACTTTGGGAAATTGGATAGGCTTCTATAGTTCCAAACTGTTTGGCCAGGAAGCATTCTGCCTTTAATTTTGACATAATGTAGAAGGAGTTGGTTACCTTACATAACGTATTTGTTTTTCATTAAACATGCTGATAAGGTCTCATTAAAGTGCCATGTATTATTTATGGTATTTCATATGAAACTGAACTGAGGAAAAACTTCTCTCAGCTTAGGGCATTTGCAGAATAACAGCCTTTCTGGGCTAGAAAAAAATAAAAAAGAATGAAGAAAAGCATGACATACTCCTGTCAGAACAGGAGACTGCTTAAGGCACAGAGAAAGAATGAAAAAAGGAGAAAGGGCACAGAGAGAGTTCATTTCTCCTCCTCCTCACTCGCTCTTGCTCTGTGGCATGAGAGGTTTTATGGTTGGTGGTTTGGGGTTTTTGTTTGGTTTTTTGGTTTGGTTTTTTTTTTTTGTGATGAAATGATCTGGGCTGTTTTAGTAGATGAGTCCATGAGAAACTGCAAAAGCATGGATGTTTCCTAAGCCAAACCCAATTCCTTTATTGTAAGTTTGTGCATGGTTGTTTTGGTGTTGATTACCAAGTTATGAGTACTTTGGTTTTGTTGCATTGACTGCTTTTGAGAAAGAAAATGATGTAATAACTGATTCTGCTGGAGAATACTCAGTTTTGCATGAGGAAGACTTAGTGGATCTAAATCAGTCTCTGAGGCTTGTGTGGGTGCAGGTATGTGTGCGCATGGAGAATGAAAAAAGAATTTTTTTTTTTAATATAGCACCTGAGTTGCAGTGACATGTTTTGATTCTGTTTCCAGTTCATCAGGGACTATTATTTGTTTTTAAGGGTAGATGTTATATCAAACCAGTTATGCTGTCTATGAAATAGACTTTTCTTGTATGTAGGTTGTTTTCTTATTGTTGTTAGCATTAAATTCTTGGTCTCAGATGTGTTTTTGTGGGAATTATGTATCCTATAAAAAAGGTGATTTTCAAATCTTCTTCTGAGTCCTTTTAAAAGAAGGAACCCCTTCAAAACCTCAGGTGGTTCTTTGAGGTTTGACCTTCTTTCCTGAAGAATTAATATTTAATTCATTTGTCAAATTCTAATTAAAAATAGTAATATCTTCTGTTATACTTGAGTTGTATCTCAGGAAAAAAAAAAAAAAGACCTGTAATATAGGACCTCAAGGACAAGCTGTAGTGTAAATTATTTGATTTGCAGGTCACATCCTACTTTATTACATAAAGACTAACTAGATCTACTAATGAATAATTATTACTCCATAAAATAAAGGGGGGGGGGGGGTGAATAAAAAGCTAGCAAGAGTGGAATACTAATTTTGAGGTATCGTTCTCAAAGTAGAGAGTAAATATTAAGTTCTGAAAATTGCAAATGTAATTTTTCCATGTAACCTGATAGGGCACTCCTTGATAATAGATTGACTAGCTGTCAAATAAATTTGTAATTTTAGATGAGATGGGCTTTAGACCAATTTTGAGATACAGTCTTTATCCAAGTGTGCTCCCCTCCCCCCCAGTAAGGTAGACACAGTATGCCATGGAATTCAGTTTCACTCCCAGTGCTTCTGCTGCAGTGGTTGCACAGCTCCTGCACAGTTTCACTGTCATGCTTTTATAGGCTTCTTTGGGAAGCTGGATAGCGAATGAAATGTAGATATAAAATTAATTTGTGTTTTTAAAAAAGCTCATTTGCTGATAAGGCTGTGTGTTTGCTGGAATCCTCTTGACTAGCCAGGATTCTTTCCCTTTCCCACTTTGTGCTTCCTACTTGTGTTCTTAGAAGGGGAAAGCCCTTTTCCAGTCAGGTGTGAGTCCTGGGAGGGGGGCAGGGTGTGAGTGTGTCTGTGTGCGTGCAGAATCACAACAGGCATTCGGTCCCAGCTGGGCAATGACACTAATTGCTCAGATCTCATGGATGCCTGCGATGCAGCGCGCTCACTTCCTCTCCTTTCCTATCCTCTCCAGGGATTTTTAAAATGCAGTATTTGAATTTTGGTGAGTGGTAAAGACCCTGCCCTAGGACCCATTTGACAAATGAGAAGCTGTGCAGCATCAGCACCAGCCGACTGAGCCTCACTGAGTCTCTCTCTCTCTCTCTCTCCTAGTCAGCAGCTACTGTTGTGAGACAAGCTTCAGCTCTCTGTCATTGAGGAAGTTCCATTTGCTCATCAATAGGCTGCAGGCTGTGTCTTCTTTTTTTCCTCTCGGTTAAAAATTCGTAGTTTAAACCTACCAAGTTGCCTTAGCTGACAAACGAATGTAGGGGCTTAGCGCTGGGGAGAGGAAAGGCAGCCGAGAAACACCGGTTCTTATTTAAATAATCAAAAGGGAGAGGAAAAAAAAACAAGGAAAAAAAACCCCAACCCATAGTGACAAGATAGGGCAAACGTGCTTGCATGCAAGCCCCCTCACTTGTTCTACGTAGACTTCAGAGCAACACCATGCAGCATCCCCTTACGGGTGCAACCTGCGTGGCACTGCCGAATGTGGGCATGTGTCCCCAGCTCTCCTGTGCCTTGACTTTTATGTACTTACAGCAGGTAAGTTTGCTTAACTTTTCCTTTTGCTGGCAGTGCTTGCTTTGTCAGCGTCGTTCGGGGGATTTGCAGTCGGGGAGGTATTTTTTGTGTGAATAGACTGTATAAATGTCTCCCACCGTGTGGAGCGAGTGTTGTGCCTGCACTTAAGAATGTGAGAGTGAGTAGAAAATATGTTTTAAGAGAGCATCGAGCCTTCGCATATCTTTTGGTATTTTGGTGTTGGTTTATTTTATTTTTTTTGCAGTGTCTCTGTTGGTGATGTTTATAGATATTTACCACAGCACTGTGCCTGCGTTTCTCGTGGATGCTGTAGCAGAGTTTCAGCCATAGAGGACTGCTTTTTATTCACTTGCAGGCATAAATTATACTTCTAATGTAAATGTGCCCAATGGCAATTTTGTTTAAGCCTTCTTTGAAGACAGGAATTTTTAGTCTGTGTTAAAACATGCTGCTGATTAAAGCCAAGCTGATTTTTAGTTCACAGGGAAAACGATGATTTATAAAGATATATCTGTGCAGAACACTTCTATCGCTGAAGGATATTGGACTGGGTTTAAAAAAAATGTTTGGGTATCAGCAAAACAATAGCAATTTCTACTCAATTTTCAATTATTTAAAAAAAAAAAAAGATTTTTGCTTAGAGCATTTTTTAAGTATTTCCTTCCACTCTCTCTTCCTAAATTATTTAATAATTGGTACCCCCTCTCTGCTACAGTGTGAAATAACTGTATAAAAGCACTTTTTTTTTTTTTAACTAGTAATTTGGAATCATCTTTGTATCCTACTCTATTTTATAACTGAATCCACCATTACAGAGTCCTCTAGTAAGTGTGTTGAGCCAAGACAGAAATATGTTATCATGCAAAAATGTTTAATCCTGTCTGTCCTTTTACTTCTCTTGAAACTTCAGGAGGAAAAAATATTCTTGTGCCTACTGTAACAAATAGGGGCATTTCTTCCAACTTCCACTACAACAGTTTCTTTGCATATTGACTTCCCTGGAAGTCTAACTTTATTTCTGCATTCACAAAAGCCTGAAATATGTTTTATGGTCTTTCTTTTTGTTCCTAAAAAATAGATAGATAAAATAGATTTAAAGCTTATTTTTATTCAGGGACATTCGTTTTTCTGTTACTGCTGAAAGAAGAGAGCTCCAATATTTTCAGGGTAAAACCCTCCTTTAGGGTTTTTTTTTAAATGCTGTAGTGTAGTATAAACCATTTCTGACTTGCAGTTTAGGAGTGCATAATAGCAGATTCCTGCATGCGCCCTAGATTATCCATGCATGTGGGAGGGATTCATATGTCTGCAATTACAATTTGCATCAAATAAATATGATGTGTTTAAATTTCAGTGATTTGCATGCCATAACTAAAATGTACATCCTTGCTAGTTCTGTGTTCTGGATCTGTTTTGGGAATGGCATTTATAGATCAGCTTTAATGATCCACTGTGACTTAGTGGTTACATACAAAATGTACTCCTGTGTTTTGTTCTGAGTTTGTTGTTCTGAGTTTGTCAAAGAACAAGTTGTCTGCTAAAGATAGGGCTTTTGAAAGGAAAAATGGGAATTCAGGTGAGAGGTCAACATGGCCGCACAAGGAGCTGCTAAAGGATAACATAAGGATGAGGTTGGGTGCTCCAATAGCCTTCCTCAGTGAGATATTGCAGTATCATTATGCAAACACATCTATAGCATGGCACTGCTTTAAGGTTTAAGAAACTGTGCAACTCTAATGAATACTTTAAAACAAGGAATTCAACTCCATCTATTCCATCTGAGAGAAAGATGAGAAGTGATTGCTAATGCACTTTACAAAGCGCTATATCTAGTGGATAATTTTTAACTCTTTAAGTGGATTAACTGCTGCACTGAAAGAATTTTTTTAAAGTGTTTGCTTTCTCATCTCCTTAATCCTGTTGTTAGTTTAGAATCATCCTGCGTGTGCTGATCACAATTATATAATAGGTTGAAAAGTCTGTTAAATTTGTGATGAAAATTGTGGCAGGTTCAAAATTCTCTGCTTGTTGCTTCTTTTGATCACTGGTTGGCATTTTAGTTATTCTGAATTCCTAGAGAGTCAGATAATCATGTTCTTAATTCACATATGGTCTCTTATTTTATGCTTTTGGTTAAATATTTCTTTAGGAACAATGCTACTTTTTCTCAAAATTATCCAGGCAGAGAGAACTGAGTTGACATCACCTGCAAAGCCAATATAACATGGTTCTGGTTTTAGACAGTAAAAGAATAATAAGTTTACCATGACAATCTACTTGGGTTTTTTGCTATTTTTCTCCTATCAGATAGTCGAGAGCAAACAAACAAAAAGATTTGGTTTGTATGTTTAATGCAAATATCAGTATTTTAGTGAAACTGTAAATGTTTTTCTCTCTGTCAAGTTGTCTATCGATCTTAAATACAGGTAACCTAAAAGCTTTATGTGGCAACTTAATAACTAGTGAATCCCCCCGCCTGTGCAACCTGTGACCAGCAGTAAATAGATATTGTGAAGCTATCAAGTATTTTTTCTCTCTAAAAATTGCACTTGAGATATGTCTGCTCACTTGCACCTCAGTTAAAATTAACTCAGACATCTGTATTATAACTGAGTTATAACTCAGTTATTAAACTTTGCTGCCTATTTAGAACTTATGAAGATAATTATTTTTATTTTTGTGTATCTACATTGGTATTCTATCAGGTGTAAATTTTGCAGTTGGAGAGATGTCTTTCTTGGAAGACTCTGAAAGGCATTACATTCTTCTCAAGGTGGGCAAGCCACTCTTTGTTACTAAATATTTATTTTTCCTCATAGCCACAAGGATGCTGGTTTTCTGTGGAGCTGAATGAATAATTTGGAAAAATCTGTACCTTGGTAGAAATTTAAAATTGGCCATAACTTCTTTGTGCAAGTGACACCA
The DNA here is from genome assembly GCF_027477595.1 of Haemorhous mexicanus. NCBI lineage: Eukaryota > Metazoa > Chordata > Aves > Passeriformes > Fringillidae > Haemorhous > Haemorhous mexicanus. The sequence goes on from NC_082357.1 coordinate 4,164,733, forward strand.
CTTGGGCAGTTAGTTTAGGATAAATGGATAAACTGTTTTCCACAGTGTGCTACAGAAGTGCTGTACTACTTTTTCCAGGGTTAGGAACTTGAGTATTTGCTCTGATATATTTCACTTTACACATGTGTGTAATGGTTTAAGAGCAAAGTGAGGAACTGATTTTTTTTTTTTTTTTTAACAGTTTATGCATGGAGGATGCTTTACCTAACAACGTTTTGAGTTTAACTCCTGAAAATAAAGTTGAAAATGAATAAAGGACAGAGGCCTAGGTCATGTTATAGATTAACTCTCGATAAGACATTCACTTGAAAAAGCCAACAGCAACTGAAGAATGCTTCTGAGTTAGTTGTTTGAAATGGTCTGAAATTATGTGGACATTTTCTTAGTAAGATTTTTCCAACTATGGGAATCCAGAGTGACTTTTCAAAGAACATCACACCAAAGGGACTGTGTCAGTGGCAGCACTGAACAGAGGGAAAACGTGGGGCTTTGCCTTGCAAGTTTTCACTGCGTCACTGTAAGGACAGGGTCAGCTGGGAAAGTGTGGATGCATTTGGGTGAGAATTTTCCCTAGTGTCAATATTTAAAGATACAGGAGAAGGGAAGTGGCATTTGCAGTGCACCCTATCTTTTGGAGACATTTCATGGGGTTAGAAACAGCTGCAGACATGTATTTTCTCTTCTTCTCCTTAATATGACACATCAATGCAAAACCCAGTTTCTGACCACAAGTTTACATCAAATGGTAAACTGAAATAATTTTTGCAGCAAAATATTGACCGCTGGTAAATTGGGATTTGGGATATAATCATGGAGGCTTAGCTCTGTTAACTGCTGTTTTCCTGTGGTCTGTTTTGCTGGTTATTCTGGTGGGGTTTTCTGAGTAAAGGGACAAAACTAACTTGTTTTGAAACATCACGGAATATTCCATGTCACTGTGTACAATGCTGCTGTCATTATTTTAAAATTGGTAATTTTTTTTTCTTTTCTGTTTAATGATGATAGATGTGCTTTGTTTTAAATGGTGAAGTGGTTTGTACAAAGGGTAATTCCTCTTAAATGGAGCAATTGCTCATAGTGGACATTCACAGATCGAAAACAATTGAACTGAAACTTCAATATCAACCTTTTCTGTCTTTAACAAAGTAGTTCATGGTACAGCTCTCATATCAATGATGAAAAGAATCCACCATGAAAACAAAGCCGAAACCAACAAAACCTCCATCTCTACCTCAGCTATTCCATTACTGCTTACATGGTAAATTAGTGTAATTTTATTTGGGCCTTAAGCATTATGGCTGTGGAGTAAAGCTGAATTCCCCTCTCAGTTACTTCTGTTATGCTTCTGGATCTGATGATTTATAGGAGCCTGAAAGACTTTTTATCACATTGTTTCTTCATGGCTTAATTCAGCATTGATTTATTTGGTAGCAATTTCAATTGATGTAGTCAATAGTGTCAATAATGGAATAAGGATTAGAACAGATTATCTTTGTGCTAAAATTGTGTAAAAGATTGAATGGATGAACAATTCAAACTATTCCCGGATACAGTTTAACTTTTTTTAATAGAGGAAAAGCACATCAATTGCTGAATGCCACCGTTGCAGTTACAGTTCTCAGTATCTAGTTTTTGCATTTAATACTTCAGTGACTCTTCAAAGGTTCAGGTATGTCAGTAGAATTCAATACCTGATGTTTTATGGTGACACTGCTTGAACCAATCATGAGAACACTGCCTTCCTTTGCCTGGTCCTTTTACAATGCTCACTCTGTGGCTCTCCTGTAAAATCAGTTAATCTGACTTTAGTTCTTGAAAATTTTAAGCATCTGTCATCTTAATAAATTGGAGTCTTGGCATGATTTTGTTCCTCTCTGTGCTATTTCATGGCCATTTTCACGTGAGAACATACAACCTCTGCTTATCACTGCATGACTGCAAAGAAGTCCAGGGTTCTAATGCTCACTCACCATCTGTTTTTCTTACAGCTGGGCCTTGAATTATTGTCCAGTAGCTGATGGACTGAGGGTAGGCAATATTTTCAGGGTTTTCTGATTCATTTAACCAGCTTTGCTGCCCCTAGAGAAACGCAGTGCTTGTTTATTCAAATGTGTAGGGTAAAAGGCTGTGCCATGTCAGACAAATTATAGCACTCCGTTAAAACAAAAAAGGAGCTGCCATGCTACAGACCATATCCTGTGGATGCATTTGTACCTAAGGGGGCACTGTGGCACTCCGAGGGAATTTCAGTGGATGAATGAAACAGACCTCAAAAGGTGGGAGTGCAGCTGTTGCATCCAGGAGGGCTGCTAGTGCGGATCTCAGGAATGATGCCTTGCTGTTTGTCCTGATCAGGGTAAATAAGATCGTTTGGTATTCACCAACAAACTCGAGAGCTGGTGTTTGTGACTGCACCTGTGAATGAAGCCCAATTTCCACGTTTGCATAGCTTTTGTCTCCCAAGAGCTGCTCCAGAGGCTAATGAGAAGTGGCTTAGAGATCAAGTGCTGTAGCAGCTCTCATTCTGAGTAAGAGCTGGTTTGGGGCATTTAACTCCAGCCTTGTCAAACGAGGTCAGTCGCTCACAAAAGGAGAGGACGTGCTCTAGTGAAGTACTCGCCTCTTAAAATACTAGAAGGAGGAGGGGGGAAAGCCCCAACCAAAAAAAAAGAAAACCAGCTCCAAACACAAAAACTCCTCAACAAACCCGAAGAATCTGTTAAGAAGGTTACCTGCTGCTTTGGACTATAAGAGCAAGAGCAGTTGCAAAGGAGCTTCCGTGTGACAGGAGCAGGTGAATATTTTTGGCTTAGAACCTTTGTTTTTTACTAAGTAATCTCTTTAAACATTTTTTAAGGCTTTATCTGAGAAGGGATGCCTGGATATTCCGTTGTGAGCTATTTGCAAGTTATCCCCATTCATTATATTTGCTAAAAATGTGTATGGATGGATATTTTATGGGGGGAAAAAAAAAGAAAAAAGTGGCGTGGTGTTTTATGCCAAGGAAAGTGTTGTGGTGGTTATGTAAGCAGGGGTTTTTCTCAGGGCAGCCAATAGATATTTCAGTTTTAGATTTTTTTTTTTTTTGACCGTAGCCATTCAAAACTAGTCTGACCTTTTTCTGGTTTTCAATGTGTGTATTTCTGAGTTGGTAAATAAGCACTATGATCATGTTAATATTAGTCCTGCTAAAAATATTTTTGAAGTTTTTAATAGGTGGCATAAAGGAAAGTGATAAAAATTGTGACACTGGAATTTATCACCTTGTTTTATAGAGTTAGAATAATGTTGGTGGAAAGCAGAAGTCAACACCCTCTAAGAATCCTTCAAGCTTTCCTGCCTTTTAAAGGTGCATGTGCGATTGATTTATCAGTTGGAAAGTGTGATGTGTAGTGCAAGAGCCCTCCTGAGAACCTGCTGTCATTTCCTTGCTGGCATTGCTCATTTCCCTCCGAGTTGCCTAGTGCAGCACCATTGACTTCTTTTACATTTTGCTTCCCCTCCCACTCTGTCAGTGCAGCAGCCCAGTGAATTTAATTAGAGAAAATAGCATATCTAATGTCTGTGCTCTCCTGGCTGGCTGGAGTTGGGCCTTTGGTCTTTTGCACTAGAGCAGGCTCCAGCTGTGGAGAGATCTCGCTGTGTTTTGATCCTGCTCTCTCTCATTGTGTTGAACACAGGCAGAATCAAAATTAGATACTGTAGTAAGAGCTGAAGTGTTCAGTGAATTATTTTTTGTTTGCAGTGAGTCACTGATTTTTTACTTTTTCCTCCAGATATGGAAAGAAATTCTGTGGTATTCAAAATTGAAATACTTAGGATATTCAGGTACTCATGAATAAGAATGCAAGTGCTTTCATCTTAGATACTCTTTAAATTTACCTTTTAACCCTTTATTTCAAAATGCACCAGAAATTGTTGATCTTCATAACTATGATAGCTTGAGTATGACTTTTTTTGTAAATGTACATCAATTTTATACTGTCATCTCATATTTATGGCTTGTGTATATACTTCTAGTTCTAATATGCCTTGCCTCAATTCCTTACTGACTTGCAGTAATGTTTATTGTAATTATGATGTAGTTTTGAAGTTGACTTCTTTGGTTTTGCCTCTCATAGCATTTTGTTTGATAGCCATCATCATTATCTCTGTTGTGGACAGTAAGTCATGTATACATGAAATAATTAATTATAGATATTGATTATGAGCATGAAGCTTTATTTACCAACAATGAAAGATAAGAAGTTTTAAAATACACGCTTATGATAAGCGCTATCTTTGATGAAGCAGTGTGAAATTTAAGTGTTCCTTTGAAATAAGGTAAAGTAAGCATTGTAAAGGGAGGCAAAAACTAGGTTAAAAGTTCTCCCTGAGAAGGAGATATTGGCAAAACAGAGCTAATGTGAAAATTTGGGGGTGAAAAGAACTTAGGCAGCCCATATATTCCATGAGTGTCCCCTCTGTAAGCTTTCTTCCTTGTCATGTGTTAGTCCTGTCTCTGGGATGTTACATGGCTGCATGGCTCAATTAATGCTCTGTGGCAGGAGGAGGAAAAAAATGTCTCTGTCTTGTCAGAAGTGAAGTTATTTACTTTCAAAAGCTGACAGAATAGCACTGCAGGGGCTTCATTTATTTCCGTTCAGGATGTCATTATTGTGTAATGCAGAGGGACTCCTGCATGCATTTCAGGCTTATTCCTGTAATCTGGAGTCTGCTGGATGGCTGCAGAAGTGTCAAATGGCCCACTGGAATGTTTCCCTCTTCTGACTTCAGCTTACTCACTTTTGCAAAGCAGCATTCCAAGGGCCTTAAATATTTATGGCTTAGATGGGATGAATGTGTTTGGGATCGGTGCTGATGTGCCTTTGGGATCGGTGCTGATGTGCCTTTGGGATCGGTGCTGATGTGCCTTTGGAATTGTGCTCTGGCCTGGCTGGAGCACTGCTTGGATCCCCAGTCACCTTTGCAATGTGTGTCATTTTCCCTGATGGGTAGCATATGGTTTGAGGCTGCTTTTTCAGCATTCCTCTGTCTGTCATGCTCTTTGGTTTTTCCCAAGTCTAGCCACAACAGGAATGCTTTAGCACAGAATGTTTCATCAAGATTACTTGCTATTTCATCTCAAAGTTTGGGAAAATATTCAGCTTTGCTGGTGCTGTATTGCATGTACTTCAGGGGCAGGATATGTAGTTTCGATATTCCCTACCCAAGTTCAGCAAGTCGTGCTGCAAAAATACAGGAACATTGAGAAACTGCAATTCCAAGGGGCTTGGTTTATGTTTTTGCTTTCCCTTTGATATCATCTCTGCCAACTTCACTTGGAATAGCAGGCTTGGCACGTGCACATGAATTTGCCTGTTGCTCTTTGGAAAGCTTTTTGATACACCAAAAGTAAAAACACTGAAACAGCAGAGTTCAGGAGTTCCTGTGCCCTTCTTCCTGCCTGCCATTAAAATAAATAAATGCTCCAATAGAAGATTACTTAATTTGGAGAGGAGTCACATTTTTTGTGATAGTTGATTTTTTTTCTTTTTATGGGTAAAGCCTCTTTGATTGGATTTTTTTCTTTTTCAAGTTTTTTTTTCAATTTAACGTGGGAAACTACTAAAAATTACTAAAATGCCAAGTTAATTTCTCAATACTGTATTTTACTTGCACACAACCTGCCTTTAAATTAAAGGGAAAGGATTCTGCTTCTAAATAGGCTTGCTTGCTCCTTTCCTGCTTTCCTCTTCCTTTTATTTGCAGAAATAAAATCCAATAAATTTCTATTGCAGTTGCTGGGCTTGGGGGAGAAAAGGGAGAGGAAAAGTACAAAGCTATTGGGAAGCATCAAACACGGCGGATGATGAAGTACATTTCATAGCAGCCAATTCCAAGCCCAAAATCCCTGTTGTGCAGGAAGGCTTCCCAGCTCACCCAGGAAATTCAGCCATTGCAAGGCAGAGTATTAATGATTTATATACCCTGCACCAGTGCTTTTGTTCACTCACAGAGCTGGGCTCTGTTAATAAAGGAATTTCAGGGAAAAGGGTCCTGGCATGCTGAGTTGTTTTGCTCAGTGCGGAGGACGCTGCCTCATAAATCAAAGGAATTTAGTGCTTTACAACCTTTCAGAGCTGCTGAGGGTGGTTGGTTTGTTTTTTTTTTTTCTTTTTTTTAATCTGATACACCTAGGAATATTTTCATTTCTTTTCTATAAAGAATGAATGAACTACTGGATGAGATCTATCTCAGCTGTTTTAGGGTTGATTGGTTTGCTTCACAGTGGCATTATACTTCCATTTGTTTTCCGTTTGGATTTATGCTTTATACTGTTGTCTATGGAAGGAGACTAGCATGGCTTTATTACCATAAAGAGATGCAGATCACATTATAGTCTGTCTTGTTTCTTAGAAATAACTAAATGAAATATAAAGGCAAAATACATTTGCAGTAAGGAAAGCAGATTTATATTCTTTACCTAAAATAAAAACAAATAAGAACACTTATTTAACATTATAATTTAAAAATAATTTTTGTTTTTATTAACCAAAATTTGCCTCAGTGCTCTACACTACCCGTGAGTGATAATTTTTGAAGTTGCCTTTTTGCCTGGAAACTTTGTTTCTTAATAGCAACTGCAGGATGAGGTACTTAATTTTGTATTGATTTACATAATTATCCTTTTCAAACAGTGGAACAATATTGATATTATCAAAGAAAATATGTATCTGCATTTGATTATAGAAACAAAGATAAGAAGGATGTTTTTTTAAAAATTTCTGAAATTTTGATGTGAACTGGAGTATTGAATAATGTTATGGGACATTGTCATAGCAGAAAACCACTTGCTTGAGTAGTTATCGAACCTAATCTTTGCTTTTCATTGCATGTTTAAAGGCAGACTGGGAGAGGGGACAGGAAATAATTGCAGGAAATGTGTTTTGCCATCAAAGGGGGAACCTGGTTTTCCACAGGCATCTTAAGACTCTCATTACACAGCAGGCACAATGTGTTGTAGCCTCGTTGGATTGTTCAGGGTCATAAATTCAGGTACCTTTTTGTACAGGAGACACAGCTGTCCTGTCCTGGCATGGTCAGAGTAGAAAAGGTGATTCCCTCTGAGCTCTGTTCCCTCTCAACAGCGTGGGGATCAGTATTGCACAAGTCCCAGCTCCTTTATACTGCCAGGAATTCTTTGTAGTTTTTGTGGTCTGCAGGCAAATCAATACCTTCTACCCTGGTTTAAATATCACAGATTAATACAAGGCAGGTGCCCAGTAAATGAGGTTTATTATGTTTATAGAGCAGCATTGCTGTATTTGTTTGTCCTCCATTATTTGGGTGCATGAGTGTTTCATTGTATTTAATTATGTCTGTGAGGCACAAGACAACAGTCAACATCTGCTCTATTGTTGCCGTGGTTTACAGATAGCTTTGATGGGTTATTAAACAATCTATTTTTCAAAGAGCAAACAGGGAAATAAGCTGCACCCCTATTATGTAATTTTGTAAAGGTACATTATGTAATTAGTCGTCAAGTATTCGCACAGTAATCTTTTATTTTGGTTGAATTTATGCTTTTCCATTTTTTAAAAAGTGATGATACTCAGCAGTTTTTATTTAATGGTGAATTTCAAATCTCTCTATGGCTTGAGTTGATTTTTTTACTACTAATTTGATTTCACCATATGTTTTACATTGAAATAATGTCCGAGTTGTGAATGCTAATACAGAAATTAGGAATGTGCATTAACTTTGATTTATTACTGAAACAGCTACTGACAAACTATTACTACAGAGGCATCATTAGGTATCTTGAACTATTTTTGAGTGAAGGTTTGTGCTGTTACCAAGGCATCAGTTGGGCAAGGCAAGGTTCAAACAGCTTTACTCTCTTAGATCTGGCTCAGGGCAGAGCATCCCCCAGTGCTCCCTGGGCAAGGGAAGTTGCACTGTATGGGCAGGGAGATGTCTCTGTAGAGCTTGACTCTTGTACAAATGGCTTCCCTGATGGAAAAGTGCTTGTGTGCTGATCTGCTTTGATTTTGTTTGGGTTTAATGTACCTGTCAACTGTTGGAAGTTGCTTTATGTAACGCTGGTATCCACGATACTGTATCTGGATGCATTAAGGCAAATCACTGAAAGATTGCAACTACCCAGCATGTGATTTGTTTTTGCCTCAAAATAAAATGTAGAAGAAAATGTTCCAGACACAAATGATGAACAGATCCTAAAATTAGACTTTCTGTAGCTTTTATCATTGCAGAAAGTCACCTATTAAAAATGTTTGAGAACATGAGTCGGTAATATTTTCACGGCTCCTGAGCTGCTGCTGCCCACAGTTCTAGAGCTGCAGCTTGCTGAGGTTGCTTCTGACAGCAGGACTTCTGAGGCTTTGGAAATATTCTAAATCCAGTGAGCCTGACTCAGGAATGCAGGTTTCCATTGGAACAAGGTGGTTCAAAATCCTTTGTGAGGTGAGACCCCACCTGGAGTTCTGCATCCAGCTCTGGATCAGATTGCCCTGAGAGGGTGTGGAGTCTCCCTCATTGGGGAGATTCCAGAACCATCTGGACACACGCCTGTGCTCTGGGGTGGCCCTGCTGGAACAGGGAGGTGGCACCAGATGTCCCACTGTGGTCCTTTCCAGCCTGACCCATTCTGTGAACTGTTGGAGCATATCCAGGGGTGGCCCTGAGATGGTGAGAGGGATGAAGCACCTCTCCCTTGAGGAAAGGCTGAGAGAACTTGATCAGCCAGGAGAAAAGAAGGCTTTGGGGTGCCCAAATTGTGGCCTTCCAGTGCCTGAAGGGAGCCTGCAAGAAAGATGGACAGAGATTTTTTGTGAGAACATGGAGTAGCAGGACAAGGGAGATGATTTTAAATTGAGAGTGGGTTTACAGGAAGAAACTTTTTACTGGGAGGGTTGTGAGACACTCACACAGGCTGGCCAGAGATGCTGGGGGTGCCCCATCCCTGCAAGATTTCAAGGTCAGGCTGATGGAACTGTGGCAAACTTCCTTTAATGGAAGTGTCCTTGTCCAGGGCAGAACCATGGAAACTGGATGTTCTTTGAGGTCTCTTCCAAGCCAAATCATTCTGTGATTCTATGAACTAAACCATCCCTTTTATGGACATAAATAACTTAATTCAAAGAAAAAAATGTATTAAAAGCATGGTTATTTGGAAAATTATGCACCCCAACAGGGAGGAGTGGTGTTTCAGGAGCTTGTTGAAATGTCATTTTGCAAAATGGCCATAACTTTTACCATAGAATGTAGATTCTTCACTGTTTTGTTTGTTTGTTTGTTTTTAATGCAAGGACTTGCTAGCAGTACTTCGTAATCTCCTTCCCCCCTACCTGGAATCTAACCAGGGGTTTCAGGTCTGCCCCTTCAAGTGTCAGTAGATGCTCCTCAATGGATGGGGCGAATTACTCTTGCAGTTTTGACAAATGGAAACTCAAACAGGAACTTCTAGTTACAGTTTTGTAAGAAGGGCAGGAATGCTGGGGTTCTTCTCTTTGTAGAGAACTTTTGTTTTCAAGGTGAAACACAAACTGGGCACGGGGCGAGGGTTCATTTTCATTTTTTATTTATTACTAAGTTTGATGGGGTGTGTCTCTTGGGAAGTGCTCATAAGAAACAAACCTTTGTGTTTTTGAGCAGCCAAACAACCCAGGCAGGTGTCTCTAGAAACCTGCGTGGGAATGGAGCATTCCTGGGCTCTTTTTCTGGCATGCAATGCAGGCATGAATTTTCCTGGGTGAGAAAAGCAGGATCAGAATTTCTGCTGGAGTAGATCAGTTTATTGACTTCTGCTGAGAGTGTTAGCCTTGGCTTTGCTGTGAAATTAATGCAACATACAGTGAGTGTGCATTTTCTGTCAGCGTGCTCTTGTATATTTTGCTCAAGAATAGTTTTAAATGTTTATTCACATTAACATTGTACAAGTAATTTGTGCCCATTTCCAGAAGAAAATGAACTTTGCAACTGGTTTATAAAAACTCCAAGGGAAAGCTATTTTCAGCTTGATTAAGGAAGCTGAGTTACAGCAGGCAGCATCTGATCCGTGAGAGTGATGTACACTGGTTACTCTCAGAGCTTCACAAGGAGTTAGGGCTGTGGAGCAAAAATATTTCAGTGTTTACTTCATGTGATCCTAAGGGGCTAATTAGGGCTGAAGGGTTGAGGATAAATCAGGAAATTTATCTCTTTGGCCACAAATGGCCATATAAATCAGTGCAAAAACACAAATATTGTTAGGCACTAGTACCAGATCACACAAGCATCCAAGAAGGGAGGCTGTGAAGAAGACCTATCAATAAGAAAAAAAAAGAGGTAATTATAAAAACCTTTGAAAATAATGTCTGTAAGAATCCATTACTCCAAGTTGCCTCATTAATTATCCTGAAATCTGACAGTTCTGTAGAAGCAGCTATTCAGTGCTTTTCTGTCAGTGCAATGCAAGAGAAATAGATGTTCCAGTAATAGCATTTATAATCCAGATGTGCAAAAGTCAGGTCTGTCCTATGAACCTCCTGTGCAGTTCATGTTTGTTGAACACCTCAAATTCAAACTTGCAGAGGAATATTACATTTCTTTTTTTCATATGTTCCTGGTGTTGGGTCACATGTATTTTGTCGGTTTTGCTCTTTACCAAATAGTACCAGATGTTTTATTTCTTCTGGTTAAGAACAAATCACTATTGAAAAACTTTTGAGAGAAGGTAAGATGCTCTCACTCCAAGAGTTTGAGTTCAATTTTTGCTGTCTGATCCCCTGATCTTGTACTGCAAGAGAATTGGCAGCTTCTGAGGTCTTAGAAGGAGACTACTTATTCTTTGTCTTATTTCTTGCAGCAACAAAAATCTTACTAATATCCACCTAATATTCACTAATTTTAGTGAGTATTCACTAATGCACTGATTTCAATAAAAATAGAAGTAACCCTCTTCTGTTTTCCTTCTCTGCACAAATTTATCCCAGTCCTTTGCTGGTCCCTTCTGAAGGCACTGGCACAGGTTGATTAAAACCTAAATGAAGGTGAGATTCAAAAGGCCATTATTTCTCTATTCACTCCCAATATCAAATGGAATTGGCAAAAAGTAGAAAAGTAAAGTAAAGGCAAGAAAGGCTTTTTACCATCTGGCACTGATATAGCACTTCTGGTTTTCTGATCTTAGGTGCTTTCTCTCCTCCTCTGTTATTCTGAGCAGTAGCATGATCCCCCTAGCTTTACAATGTCCTAAGAAATTTGTGAGAGACATCATTAGAAATCAAGTATTCCCATGAATTCAGTACCCACTGAGATTGCTGAAGAATACATAGGACTGGAATGTGGAATAAATAAGTAGAATATTTTTAATAGGTCTTGGGGGAAGGGAGAAAAGTAAACACATGATGTGATTTGTTCAGGTGAGAGCTATTTGCTCTGTTACCAGGAACATTCCTTGAAGCTTAATCCAGGGAATTTTGTTCTTCCAAATTAATTCTCCTGTGTACCAGCTCTTTACAGAGAGGTGCCTGCAGAGAACCAGAGCAACCCCATTGCCACTGATCTGGCTTCAGTCACAGACCCTCAGACTGGGGCAGAAGAAATGTGACTTATCTCAGAGAAAGCCAGGATTGAGCTTGGCCTGGATAGGCCAAGTGTAAGACCCCACACTGAGTTTAGGAGTGGGATAGGTGTGTCTCCAAACATGTGCATTGGCAAGTATCTGTGGGACTGAATTGGCTTCAGACATGAAGTAGCAATGAATTTGAAAAATCTTTCTTAACTTTCTGCCTTTCAGATATGGAGGCAAACTCCGTATCAGCTGAGCTTTCTAATGCTCTCAGCCAAATCCTGCCTGCCTTAGATGCTCCTTGCTTGTAGCTCTTGGCTAAACTTTAGCACTTAAACTACTGCCAATGTCTTGAGTAGAGCTATGACTTACATTACATCTAATGCCTTCAAGTCTTGGTATTTTATCTCTTGAGAATATGAAACTTGTCAGTAGTGAACAGAAATTCCCTCTGATCCCTTTAAAGACCTATAGGGTCTTTATTATTTTGGGGTTTGAATTGGTTGTATCTCCAAGGCACCCTGCTCACTTAGGATATCTACCCTCTGCTGGTTTCTGCAATCAAACCATTGCACTTGGCGTGGTAGGGTGCTTGAATGATGTATTTGTACAGGCAGGAGGCAGGGTTTAATACCATCTCCTGACTCACTGTGCAGTCCTATTAATATGAGCTTGACTCGGGGGAATAAGTAGCTGTTACTTGTCAGCAAATCCTGAGTGTATTAAGGGGGTGAAGATGTACGGAAAGATCCTCACAGTGATACTCTGCTGCTCCCAAGGGAAGCAAATGAAAACTGTACTTTGATGAATAATGAATGTTCTAATTGGGGTCAAGAAGGAGTCATAGCTTCCTGTGATACAGTAGTTAGAGTAGCCTGACTACAGCTGTAAAGAAATGTCTATTTGACCAGATTTGACAATAAAAACATGTGCCTGTCAGTCATCTCTGTCATTTGCACACAACTGAAGCCTGGGATGTGACAGTGACAGGCAGGTGGTTTGTCTCGTGTACAGCATGGATGTATTCCTGAGATCCTCTTTGAGGTGTTGGTGCCCATAGGAATTTGCCCATGAACAGGTACTGAGACTGGTTAGCGCTCAGATATTGCCCAAAATCCTGTGTGGAATGGATGAGGAGCTCTCATAGCATGGCTTGGGTATATGACTGGGATTTATTTAGGGTGGGTATTGGTTACAGTCAGTCTGTTCCTGATTTGCAAGGAAAAATGGTTTTTTTGCTGCTGAGCTGTATTTGCAAATGAATATACTCTAAGGGGAAGATTACAGCCTTTTTTACCTGCTGACAAAATACATGCAAAGATAGGTATTTCATGGTCATCCTGTATTCAGAACACAAAGGAGAAGAATAAATGAGAGAGATAAAGGAAGATAAATGCAAGTATGATTCTACTATGTGTTTTGTGAAATAGGTATACATACAACCTGAGATTTTACTGAAGATGTATGTGATACTGCTTATCATTTGTGGAAGATGTACATAATTTTCAGTAGTTAGTCTATGTAACTGCACAATATCAAACAAACATGAGATCTTGAAAGTGTTCTGTGTTTCATACAAAATTTTCTAAGCTGCTTAACTTCTCATGGATTGGAGGCTAATCTCAGCTGGTTTAGAAAATGCAGATAATCTCAAGAGCAGAGTAGAGAAAGAGATCTGAAGTAGTCTGGAGATGGGGGAGAGTGTGTTCTCAAAAGGGCCAACAGGGAAAATTCAAGTGATTCGGTACAGCTATCCAGCTGATCAGAGTTATGTAACAAAAGCCAGCATGGAACTCTGCAAGAGAAGGAACACAATGCAGTGCTCACTAAGGCAGAAGAAACAAAGTGCAGAACTTTGTAACACATCCTCAGTGCTGTGAGTAAGTTGTGATGTCTGGATGTCAAAATCAACTCTTGCTACTTAAAGTGACAGTGTTTTCCTACAGTTTTGCAGCTAACTTTTCTGAGTAATCCAGGAGGCACACAGAGGAGGTTTCTCCACAAGCAGAGTTGTGCAGGCCTATGGAGGTGTGTTCCACAACTTTTTATAGCTTTAGGAGCTTTTCTAGCCTTTCTGTGTGGCACCTTGCAGCCCAATGTCATTCTTTTTTCTAGTGCAAAGCACAGCACATGGAATAACTGAGGTTTTCAAATCCATCCTGCTTTTTTTTTTACACAAATGCTGGGATAATAATGTGGTTGTGATCCAGAATCTTTCTAACTGGTATGAAAGTGCAGCTAAATTAAAAGACACCTATATTTGGTTGTTTTTTTCAGACAGTATCTGTTCACAGACTGTTCTGAATTTGTGCCTTGCTATGTAGAGCTGATGACAGGTCCCTACGTTGCTGTGGTAGCCCAAGGCAAGTCCAGGCACTGAGGGATCCCTTAACTCCACTTATGACCTGCTGCTTTTCTCTGGCATACATTTATCACCCATGAAAGTGAAATTGTCTTGCGAGTCACTGAAGGGTAAATCACTCTCCCTGCTGTCAGGGGACAAGTTCTGATCTTTCAGCAGTCCAGTCTAAGCAGGGAGTGAGGGTTTCCAAGAGGCAGAAGAGGGCAAGCCTTGCCTTTAGGAGTTGTGGAAAAAGTGAAGCTAAGTAGATGTGTATCTTTTAAGCATGTGTGTTGTTTTATATTGCTGACATTGTGGTGATCTCCTTGTGCCTGATTCAATTCTCTTCAAAGGAATTTACAATCAGAAATGGATACAAATTAGAGCTGACCTGCAGAGGAGCAGGGATATTGGTCACCATGCCACTGGACAGTCAGCTTATCCCCCAGTCCGTGTTTTTGTGTGGCATTGTGGCAAGAGGAGGTTTTATGGGCTGAAAGAGAATGTTCACAGGTGTTTAGAGAGGGTCTTAGCTGGTAGCAGGCAATTTCAGGGGAAAGCATCAATGCCATTTGGGGTTTGGTCAGGAGGTGAAGGAGCACAGTATTCAAGGCAAGACAAAGGATGTTCATCTGGGAGTTGTTGACAGTTATAGCTTGGGTAGGAATAGGCTGAAGTGAGCCTTTGAAGGGGATGACAAGTGCTGGATAAAGGTAATAAAAGGATGTGTTTTGGGGCAATGCAGGTAGAGAAAGAAGTGATCTTTATGGGAGCACTCCATCAGAAATGCACAGTAAACAGGCCAGTGAAATAGTGCAGCAGCCCATGGCTCAGACCACAGCACTGCCAATAGGAAAGGAAGGTGAAACCAGAGAGAAAGGAATGGCTGTGTACTCAGAAACATTTACTGAAATATTGCACTTCAAATGTTGCAAGGCCAATTGGCCTGCAGGGCAACAGCCTTAATTTCTTTCCCAAGTTTTTGCTTCTGTGTGAAGCTCTTGTATTTGGCAGGAGTGGAATTATTTATTTATCTTAGAAATCTCCAAATGAACTATCATTTTATATTTAGAAGAAAGAGGCTACAATCTGAACTTTAGGGGAACTGAAGCATTGTTGTCTTCTGTCTGGAGAATCAGCTGGGTTCATCTTGACCTGCTGCTAGTTTTAAATGTACTCACAAGAGCTAATGTAATTGTTAGATGCAAATGTAATTTTTAAATGGAAACGTTAACTTCAGAAGAAAAATGTGTTAATTCTGAATATGCTGAATTCCACATGCTTGAAAATGGTGGTTTCTCCCACTTCTAAACAGTTTCTGTGTTCTTGCCCTATTCTCTAGTGTGAACTGAGGTGCTTAATGAACTCAAACAACTCTGATGGCATCTGCTGTACTGGTTATCAGTATGAGACCAGCAGATAGCTTTGATTTGTACAGGTGGCATTTTCTGCTTTAGGAGTCAGTAAAACGCCTTGGTGTGCTTTGGCTCGCTGTTCTATGTGGGGGGAGCTGGCTGGGGAATTGGTACCTGGCACGAGCAGCTCCTACACGTTCTTCTTGCAGGGGAGAGGGGAACAGGGAGCAGCTGAGGATGGGCCAAGCCTGGATCGTGCTCCTGGTGCACTTGAAGAGCCTTTAGCCCTAAATGGCTTTTGCAGAAAGGTGGAAATAGTCTGTGGAAGTCAAGTGCAGCAGTTGTGCTGGGGAGGGTGGGGGGAGATGTGCAGGACAGCTTCCTTTGCCTATCCATCTTTCCTTTAATGCCAGATCACCTCAGGCAATGCTGATCAACAGCAGCTCACCTTCTTTTTCAAAGCTTCTGTGGTGCTGGTGGCTGGTAATCCTTTTCTAGAGACAGTAATCTAGAGTTGCTGTGGAGGAGGGAAATTATCAGGAGACTTGGAAACCAATTTGTCCTTTCAGTTTTGGGGTTTCCTCTATCAGAAAACCTCTGAGAAACCTTCAAGAGAAAATTGAGAGCATTTGAACGATGGGAAAGGTGATCAGAAATGGGAGACTTGAACTTCAAAGATTCAAATATGACATAGCATAAGCTCTGAAGAGGGTGCCAAAGTGGTACCTGAATTATTTATGGTCTGAGAGACAGGAAAGTTAGGCCAGTGTAGGAAGGAAACAGAAATGATTTGAAGTTCATTGGTGTTGTGCAGCATTTGGAAGAACTATTGTTTGTGGTATTTTGAACTAGATACAGGCATTAAGAAGGATTAATTATTTGGCAGAAAAATGGTCTAAATAGATTACTTCTGTCAGAATCTGATTAGAGCATACATCATTGATTGGCTGATGACTGCATTGCAGGGATCTGCCTTTTCCAGGCATTGTGGCCCCAGGGAAGCTGCTGAAGTCTTTCCCTTTCCCTTTTCCTTTCCCTTTTCCCTTTCCCTTTTCCCTTTCCCTTTTCCCTTTCCCTTTTCTCTTTCCCTTTTCCCTTTCCCTTTTCCCTTTCCCTTTTCCCTTTCCCTTTTCCCTTTCCCTTTTCCCTTTCCCTTTTCCCTTTCCCTTTTTCCTTTCCCTTTTTCCTTTCCCTTTTTCCTTTCCCTTTTTCCTTTCCCTTTTTCCTTTCCCTTTTTCCTTTCCTTTTTTCCTTTTCCTTTCCTTTTTTCCTTTTCCTTTCCTTTTTTCCTTTCCCTTTCCTTTTTTCCTTTCCCTTTCCTTTTTTCCTTTCCCTTTCCTTTTTTCCTTTCCCTTTCCTTTTTTCCTTTCCCTTTCCTTTTTTCCTTTCCCTTTCCTTTTTTCCTTTCCCTTTCCTTTTTTCCTTTCCCTTTCCTTTTTTCTTTTCCCTTTCCTTTTTTCCTTCACCTTGTACCATAGCAAAACTTAGGCATCTGCTTTTGCCTGAGGAAGTATTTTGGTCATTGCCTAATGTGCCATTTGCATCTTACATGCAGGTGGAATCAAAACTCTGATCTTTCTTGCACCACTTTCATTTTTCTTGTTTCTCCTGAATGTGTAGTCCAGTTTTCAGGCATATTTCCAGTTTTATTTCTGTATCTGTGCATCCGTGCTGTACAGCAGTCTCCATTTCCTTCCCATTTAAACAACTTCTTAGCAAGCCTTCAGTGAAACTGCTATTAGAGCACTCCTGTCAGTACTTCAGTTCTGTGCTTAAACATGAGATTTTGGTATTAGATTGCTGGGCCTGAAATACATATGAATTTTGTGACCACCTACTTCTACCCTACCTTGCTTAACCTATACTCTTCACCTTTAAAAGCAGCTTTTTGTTAATAAAACCTGCCTTTGGTAAAATTCTGCATAGTTTAAACAAATTGTGCATTTTATTTGTGAATACACACTTTACATCTAATGCTAAAGTGTTCATGTGTTTTTCTTGTTCATTCTTCCTCTCTCATTGCTGAAATCAATTTTTAGTTTCAGAAAATCCATTTAAATTTTCAATGAAAGAAACCAAAGCCAACTAGGGCTTGGGAACAGCTGAAAGTAACATACCCTCCATGAGCACACTGAAAATGGCTTAACCTATTTTATTTTTTTTTTTCCTAACAGCATTATAATTTTCTAGAATGCAATGGAAATCAAAGCTGTGTAGTTGTTTAAAATAGAGGATCTCCCCTTTTCCACCCACACACAGAGTTAACTTTTTGGAGGGAGGAGCAGCCCTGCAGCAGTGGGTGCTGTCACCGCCAAGGACATCAGAGAGGTGCTTGATGGGCATGTCCTGACCATTCTGCCTTTGTCCTCCCGCAAGTGTTTAGGTCCATGCTTGACCTTCATCATGCTGAAGTGAAGCAGAACTCTCAGCCTCACCAGTGCTCTTCTGGCTCATTCTCTCAGTCCTCAGCACTCTTAGTGGTCAAATTTCATTCATTCAACATATTCCAGCGGAACAGGAGTGACCATTGATACTAACTAAGGGCCAGCTGTAAAACCCCAGTGAAATGTCCTTTTTGTGTGGTTGGGAGGGAGAGGCAACGTGTGGTGCCATCTGAAGTGGTGGAGCTGATGTAGAGGCATTGGCACAAGTTCTGAGCCCGGACTGGGGCGGAGACGAGAGTAAAGCTCTGCTGTGCTTCTGTGGTTTTGCTTGGCAGAGGTTTGTGAGAACTTAGGTAGCTGGTGCACACATGGGACTGATGTCCATGATGTCCATCTATGTCCTCAGAGCCCAGCCATCCAGGCAGAGCTTGCACCTGGAGTGCCCCACACCTACACATTTAGAAGCATGTTGTTAGAGTGAGGCAAGCAAAGCGTCCTTACGTTAAAACAGGTAATTACGATTTGTTTCCAACATTTGTTTTTGTGTATTGCTATCTGCACTGTAGGAAACAGCAATGCTTCTCAGACATTTGGTATTTGTGTTATTCTGGGATGTTTATACTGCTGGCAAAGGGCTAGAAGTGTCCCCCTGGAAGCTGCTGAGCTCACACTACCACTGCTATTTGCATCATATTCTGTTATAAGCCACCCTTTTTTGTTACTGTGCATTTGGAAGGCTGTTCTAGACCCTCACTAGACAAGACCAAAATACTTCAAAAAAACCCCCGAACTTGGAAAAATATGTTCAGCCTAAATTTATTCATAACTAGTTTTTTCTGGATTTTTAGAGTGTCAGGATTGTCCTTAGCTTAGTCTCTTCCTCCTACTGTTTTCTTCCCTATTCACAGATTTCTTTGCTGGGATAAACAAATCAAATTTAGGTTTCTGTTGCAACAGAGTTATTCCATTCCCCTGAACACAAAAAGGAGTTTATGTACACAAAAAGGAGTTTATCTACAATGGTTGTGTTTGAATTTGACCATTTCTTTTTTTTCTTCTATTTAATGTGGATGAAGAGAACTCTATTCTGTTGGAAGTAACTCTAAGATAACAAGAAATAATTAAGAATTAAAATTAAGAAATACTGAAAATTTTCCTTTTCCTATTCATATCTCACAAGCATCTGAAATGTTTTACACAGATGCAGTGAGATCCTGCTTTTCTTCCTCCTGAGTTTAGCGCTGAAGTTTCTGTCATTAGGAGCATGACCTTGCATTTTGTATTATTGAATTTTGATTAATGCAGTCCATAAGATTTAGCAGTTCTTTCTATGTAATATCCTTATCCTTTCGAGTTTTGACAGTACCTTCCAACTTTGTGTCATCAGGAAATTTCATCAGCAGGTTGCCTTGTGCCAAAGTAATTAAAGAAAATGTTCAAAAAAATCTGTCCCAAAATAGATCACAGAAAAGCTCCCCTAGAGCCTGTGCTTTCCTGTGCAAATCTTCCTACTCAGGTTTTCTAACATCTTATCAAATATATACATGCTGAAACAAAAAAACCTGCCAGGTATTTTACAGAGCAATTTAACAGTCTGTATTTATGTCAGTTGTCCCACTGGAGTCATTTGAGTAAAGCTTGCAGAATCCATTTTGTAATCTCCATTCCTGGGTGAAAGAAATCTGCTTTCTTTTCAAATGCAGCTCATTCTGCTAGATGAAACAATTGAGCAGTAGTTAAAATGAATTTTTTCTTTTTTTTTTTTTTTTTTTTAGAAATTAAGTATTTTTAATAAGTGAGTTGTGACTGCAGCTTGCTTTCTCATATATACCTTTTGTTTATGTGTTTCTCTGTGAAAGTTAGTGACTGGTTTTCTATTGGAATTAATGACAATCTTTCGGAAAAAAATCTATGATGTGTCAGCTTGCTTAGTAATTAAACTGCAGAGTTTCTCTTCCTTGGTAAGATAAGACCAAGAAATAGGATTTATAGCTAAGCATGGTCAGATAAGCAGTGAGAACAACATCATCCCAACAGCCAAGTGAAGCAGTTCTGAAACAGGAGATGGAGTGGGGTGAACATCACTTCATCATGTGACAATTGCTGGCCTCGCTGGCAGCTCCTGCAGGGAGCACCACTGAGGGTCACAATTCCACATCTAAAGTTAGCAGTGGGGTAAGGCTGGCACTGGGGAGGGCCAGCAGGCAGCTGCTCGGGGAGATCTCCAAATCCTGCAGCACGGCCGCCGTGGTACGCGAGAATCAATTACTGAGAACCTTCCACGACGGTCAAAATGTGACATTAAATAACTGAGTATCACATCAAATCTTGTCTGCAGTTAGTTATCTGGGAAAGTAATTATGCAACAAAATCAAGTAGCTGAAATTAGTGGTGTGAAGCACCCTGATAATTCGAAGACTGTAAGAGATTTTTTTTTATTATTATTATTTCACTTGTAACATGGAGTTGTAAGTACCTGACTAATTCTTTATTGAAATAAAAAAGTCTTGCTCAATTGTAATTCTTGTCATTAGTTACATCTGCAATAGAAGATAGATAGCACATAAAACAGGTGTTAATGACTAAGTTGGTTTTGTCTAAAGTAAAAACGAGCTGTGGAATAGAATGTCTTGCAAGCAGTACATTTGAAGTCAAATCTGTTTTGATTTAGGGAGGAAACCAGCCTAAATTTCAGTCCTTTGTCTCTTAAACCAGCAGTGTAAGTTGATTTGGAGAACAGAGTTGAAATACTCTAATGGGAAAATGTGTTCTTTTAAAATAGTTATGTTCAATTTAACAACATAGATGTTGTGAAAGGTTAGAAAAGCCATTAAAATATAATTTACGCTAATAGAAGTCATTAGCTGGCGTTAGCTCACTTATTCAAAACAAACAAGAAAAATATGATGAATAAAAACAGAGTATGTACCCAGTATAACAGGCTGAAGTGTAAAGGCTCACATGAACATTGTTTAACAGCTTATAAATCCAGGGAAATATCTAATTATGCAATCATGATAAACCTGATTATTTTGAAAACGGCTTCTGATAGTAACTGTTGTCATGTATATGCCAGAACTGATAGAAAAATATTATTTCTAATCAGTAGATCTGTACAGAATTTGATCTCTATGTGTTTAGCACTTAATCTGAACTGATAAAGAGTAGTTGGCTAGTCATGTTACTTAAGCTGCTCCCAAAATAGCACCTTCCTTTTTGGGTAGAGTTAGGTTTGCAGCTGTTGTCTCTATCTGTTGTCTCTGAAGAAAATTTTAACATTAAGTGTTGCTGACGTCAATTTTTTTCTTTTTTTTACAGCTGATGTGGGCTTTGCCCCTGACAGAAGTTATTTGGTTCTAGCTCTGAGTTTGGAAGAAGTTGGTATATAGATTTTCCCCTAACTTTCAATTGATGTGTTTAGCTTTAGTGGGAGTAATACTATCACTTAAACCATGTTGTCGTCTCAAGGAGTTTTGCTACATCCCTATGGAGTGCCAATGATTCTGCCTGCAGCACCATACTTCGCTGGACTTGTTCAGGTAATGCAAGGCCACTTCCAACAAGCAACTTAACTCTTGCGCACTTAGAGCAATAATTGGAATTTTTATGGTTGAGAAAGCAAACACTTTTAATACAGGCAAAAGCTCTCATGTAGTCGGTGAGAAGACAGTAGGAAATCAAAAAGATGGATCACCCTAATCTGTGTATTGACATCTCTCATGGCTGAATAAATGGTGTAGTTGAGCTATATTTGCTTGTATTGATCTGTCTGCTGTTTAACATTCATGCCTTTGCTTCACGAGGTTGACCACAGGGCAGAGGATTTGCCATCCATTCTAGGTTTCTGAGGGAGTCAGCATTCCCACGGCAGGGCAGAAGACAAAGTAACTTACCATGATGTGTTTAGGTTAAGTGTTTTAGCACAGCACATAGGAATAATGTTAAATATGCATTAATTCCTGTGTTACGTGTCCCACAGAATGAAAAAGGGGTTGTGGTTTTGTGTGTATAGAAATATATCACCTGCAAAGAATATTTATACGCATCCTATTCCTTTGAGCCCTCAAATGTAAGATCTTGCTCCAGGGCAAGAGTTCTGTATATTTAGGAGTCAGCTGGCAACTACCAGATTGTTGTTGTTGTTGTGCTTTTGGTTTTATTTTTATCAAAAGAGTGGTGCTGCTGAAGTTTCTTCTGTTAGACTTGAGATTCTGAATACATCATGTAGATGCTAATTAAGCCATAAGTATCCTGTTGTTTACAGTATTAGAAGACATTAGGAAAAGTTAACATTTCTAAATTCTGATGGAATTGTACCAACTAAGTGGCAGCTGTTGGATATTGTGTATTGAAAGGGTCAAGACACCAAGGTGTGTTAGGGCATTTCTGTGCTGTGCTAGGGATAAGTCAAATTAACTGGGAGGGAGAGGGAAACCTCCATTGTGCTTCTTTTCTCCAGCACTTTGCTGACATGGAGGGGCAATCATAGCATGAAACAGGTGGGTTTCCATATAGGTCCCCTCAGTAATAGAAGACTGTGGGTTGTGTTCTTCACTTCAGGCTTAGTATCAGACACATATGTCTAAAATAGAAATATAGCACTGCACAGTGGCCGTTCATCAGGTACTGGGAATCTGTGTCTTGGGGCACGTGTGAGCTAAGGCTGTTTTTCATGCAGTGAGACACATCCAGCAGGCCTTCATGCCCATTAGAATTTGGGGGTGAAGGTCGGACTCTGGAGCTCAGTCAGACCCTCTGCCATCCTGTCCAATAAATAATTACAAGCAAATCGTGCCTTTCACTCTATGCTGATTGATGTTGAAATTGCTTTTGAAAGTTCTCATAAGTTCCTGTTATAGATTAAGTGCTGGTGTAGGAAAAATAACTGCACCCAACTGAAATGGGTGAATGTAATCAGGTTTAATGGACTCGAGAGCTTGTTGGGAATTAAATAACTATTGATTTGTTGGAAAGTTGCTGTCATTACAAAATGCCACTCTGGACCCATTATCCAAGCAGTTAGGTTAGAAGAAAGGGCCCTTTGAAAATTTGGGATGCCTTATTTCAATCTTTTTCCTCTTCATTCTTTCCTTAGAAAGATATCTCCAGGCCTTTGTTACTCCTTTATCATGGATCTGAAATAGTCAGGAACTGCTGAAATAAAAAATAGAGATGCAGTTGCAAGGTGTTTTTTCTATGAATACTTCTCTAGTCTCTTGTCTTCTCTCTCCCTGATAGCAGACCTGAAAATGGCATTTTGGAAACCAAGCACAGATCTGAGTTATCGTCCTAATGAGTGAATTGCAGCATTAAATGGTTTGAGCAATTTGTCCTGCAAGATTTTACCTGCACTTACAGTATTTCTGGTCAGCTTATGACAACAGAATGCTTATTATTTTTCTCTTAAAGTAAATCTAAGTATCTACAATAAATAATGCAAAGGACATTTGATAGGCATATTTATATCATCCTCTTCTAAGCAGTAATTACGTAACATTCTGAACTTTAATGGAAATTTTCTTCAGAAATATGCCTTTATAAACTGATTATGTAAACGTTTGGCTTTTTTTTTTTTTTCTGGGTTTCAGGTTGAGAACCACAACCCTGAACTATTTTTGAACACAAGGCAGTTTTAACATTTTATAGGCTTAAAAGATGCCAGTTTATTTATTTGCATGGATTTCTACAGAGAGTAGGTGTACCTGTGACCAGGGATTCCCCATGATTTCCAGCTGGGTTTATTCCAAGGTTGTGTATGAAAGCAGTGCCTAGAGATTTAGGGGCTGTTTTGGGAGATTTTTGTGTTTTGTGTTGCACATTTGAGCAAGAGAAATCTCTGTGGAGCAAGGTTTGTCTTCAGAGGTCCTGCACCTTCAAGTGCTGTTTTTGGTTTTAGTTAATGCTGTGGATGAACAGCTGCTCCAGCCTCTCCTAAATTCATCAGTAAACCCTGCCCTGCATCCTCTGCTTGCTCCTGCCACACCCTCTTGTTAGGGAGCAGTGCAATGTGTGAATGCCACAAAAGGGGTGGATGCTGTGGGTACGTCTCTGGACATGCCTCACCTGAGCAGCCATGTGCATTTTCCTAATTGCATGTGTTCTATTGAGGAGATTTGTGTTCCTTGTACTGAAATGATGTGTTGGAGTGAGATGATGGAAAGTGAAACGCTCTTGTTCTTGGAGAGAGATAAGGTCCAGGGTTACAGAATGTTGATGGGTATCAAATTCCATTAAATATACAGGCAAACTTATTTTCCAGTAAATAAATATACCTTAAACTTATTAGAATGATAGCCTACGACTTAGTAATGCATTTTTAAATGAGAAAATATCTTTTTGCCTCCTCCTTCCTTCTCCTGGGTAAAACTATTTGAGGAAAAAAAAGATCATGTGAAAGTACAAATAATGCATAAATAGCTTTATGCCTCCTGGGGGTCGGGAGATATTTTCTGCCTTGGCACAAAGAGCCCACTGGTGGCTCCAGGGCTGTCACAGCCCTGCGGCCACGAGGACTCAGGCAGGGACTGCAGTGCAGCCATGGTGTGTGCTGAGGGCAGCAAGGCCCACGTTGTGTCCAAACTGCCCTGCTGCTCCTCCTGGCAAAGGAAATGAAAGAAATGCCATCTAGGATTAAGTGTCAATCCAGTCAGAGGTTTCTCCTCCTGCCCTTGGTCCCCATCCCAGTTGAGTCATTTGATTCCCAAGGGGGAGCCCGTCTGTCCGGATGAGGCTGCGCTCGGGGGGTGCTGATGGCAGAGCTCCCTCTGCCCTGGCCAGGAGTGTGCTCCTGTGCCCTCTCGCAGTTCTTAGAATAGATGTGACACCAAGCTCCACTTGTCATTAAGTTACAAAGCTTGTTTTGAGGCTGCACTGTCCACAATGCAGAGAATACTGGTATTTTGTTAAATTATGTCTGAGAGATCATATCAGCTCCATCCTCTAAATGTAAAATGTTTGCAGTTGCTCTGGTTACTTGGAATGCTAGATTTATGATAAAATATTTTGAAAACACACATGCAATATATGACATTTTAATAATGGATGCTAAATTATTTATTACATGACTGAGTTAGGTAGCTCCATTTCCATTTAGCAGAGAAAGAGGAGTTCACAGAAATTAATATAAAAGTTATTAAAGTTGAAATTGTTTAGACTTTTCAGTAAACTACTACAAGGCTCTGGAAAGATAGACAGTTCTATTTAAAAGAAAAGGTGGCACTTTTATATAAAACATTATAAATATGTGATTATTTATGAATATTTTAAATAGATGAGCATTTTTTTAAAATATGTTTTTATTTTTACATAGTGACTCAAAAAGTTCTAAGAGTTCTGAGGATTTAAGCTTGTGCTCATTGTTAAAAATGTAATTTTTAAAAACTAAGCTAAAATCTTTTTTTGCTTTTATTTGCTTACTTATTTATGTAGTGATAAAGAGGTGAGCTGGAGAAGAAAAACAGAAAATTGGCTGGTGATTAAATAATTCAATATATTGGCAATTACTGTACTTTTAAGTACATAATTCTTAAGCTTAGATGATTCTGAAGGTACTTTGATTTTACTTTTTTTTCCCTGTGTATCTGATTTTCCATAACTGGTTAACCAGTGTGCTTGACTGACAACTGCAAAAGTGGTAATCTGGAGAGTGTTCCATTTTATTTTAGGGCGGAGAGAATTGCATAGAATATGCTGTGAAAAGTAGTGGTGCAGACTTCATCACGGTGCCATCACTTTACCCATCTGGAAAATCCCTGTTTTAGTGCTGTTTTGGGAAGTGCTAGCAGTGGGTATACTCTGAATACTTGGAGGTGTCAGTGTGTTAGGCTACCTGCAAAATCACACTTGCATTCTGGCATTCCAGTCTTGGGGAATGCTATGGATTTGTTGTGTCACCTTACATGAAAAAGGCTTTTGTAATTTGGTGGGTTTTATTTGAATAATTCTTTTGAAATAGCAATGAGAAGAGGTTTGAGTTCTTCCAGTGTTGCCTGCAGTGGTGGATGGTTGTTTCTGTTGGTTTTAGATTATGATCTAGTGGAAAGCAGAGCGTAATTTCTGCTTACATTGGCTGAATTGCCTGTTTGAAATGCAGCAAGGAGATGATTTAGCTTAAATGCAGATTTACTCTGGCTTGATTGTGTTGCTCTGCCTCTCCTGTTACTAGTACTGTGCTCCCAGTGCTTTGTGAGGGGAGGATAAATATGTTTCACTATTGCAATCCTTTTCATCTGAGTGTGCATCTTGTCTTACTTTTCAGAGACCATATCTAACATTTCTTCTCAGCCTGAGAGTTGCAAAGGTTTTCCCCCTTTTGTATCAAAAGTGCTTTTAGCACATGTGAAGTGGTGGTGTCAGTGATGAAAATGGTCTTTATTGTTTTGATAGCTGAACATTTTTGTAAACAATGTTTAAAAGTCTGGAAATCACAGAATCATAGAACTGTTTCTTGGAAAAGACCTTTAGGATTATCAAGTCTGACTGTTAACCCAGCACTGCCAAGTCCAGCATTAATCCATGTCCTTAAGTGCCACATCTATGCTTAATTTTTAATTTCCCCTTTTCAAATACCTCTAGGGATGATGTTTCAACCATTTCCCTGGGCAGCCTGTCCCAGTGCTTGACAGCCCCTTTCTAACATCCAATTTAAATCTCCCCTGGTACGGCTTGAAGCCATTTCCTCTTGTTCTGTTGCCTGGGAGCAGAGCCCGACCCCCACCTGGCTACAACCTCTTGCCAAGAAGTTGTAGAGAATGAGAAGGTTCCCCCTGGGCCTTCTGTTCTCCAGGCTGAGCCCCTGCTGCTGCTCCAGCCCCTTCCCCAGCTCCATTCCCTGCCCTGGACACACTCCAGCCCCTCAATGTCCTCCTTGGCATGAGGAGCCCAAAAGTGACCCCAGGATTTGAGGTGTGGCCTCAGCAGTGGCACAGGGGTCAGTCACTGCCCTGGTCTGCTGGTCACACTGTGGCTCATACAAGCCAGGTGTCATGGCCATGTGCTGGGTCGTGTCCAGCACCCCAGGGCCTTTTCTGCTGCAGGGGCTCCTGGTGGCCAAAGGGGACTTGGCCACCAGGCCACCCAGCCTTGGTGGCCAAAGAGGACTTGGACTCCTCTGCTGCTCTGGGCCCAGCCAGCCTGGCCAGGGCCCTCCATCGGGTCCCTGGTATCATCCCCAGCCTTCCTGAGGGACGTTCAGCCCCTTTGTCCAGAGCGTGGATAAAGCTACAGAACAGAGCTCATGCTGGTGCTGAGCCCTGGGGAATCCTGCTGATGCCCTGCCCCAGCTGGGGCAGCTCCAGTGCCCACCCTCAGCCTGGCCATCACCCAGAAGTCACACAGGGAACCTCACCCAGAAGTCACACAGGGAACCTCACCCAGAAGTCACACAGAACCTTGCACCCACACAAGCCAGGACCAGCCAGTTTCCAGGACAGTTCTGTGGGAAATGCTGTTGGGCAGGCACAGCCACAGCCTTGCCCTCATCCCCTGAGCAGGTCACCTTAGGGGGACATCAGGCCAGTCAAGCAGGACCTGCCTTTTTAAACCCATGGTGGCTAGGCCTGATGGCTTCCTTGTCCTGGCTGTGCCTTTTGATGGCACTCAAGGTGATCTCCTCCATACCATCTTGGATGAAACTGGTTTTCCTTTTAATCCATGGATCAAGCCAGTAGCCAGTAAGCATTGTTGGTGAAACCTGTCATCTGCTCAAGAGGCTGCAGACAGCTGGCAAGTGTTTGGTTATTGCTATTGCAAGAGTTTGTTCTCTTAACTTGCCCTTAATTGTTGCTAATAAGTGCAGTTATCATCAATTACCTGCTGAGTGGGGCAAGAGGGAGGCTAAGGACATGGAATATCTTCCCCATTGACCAAAAAGATAATTGTAAGAAAAATAGCCTATCTAGATAGTTTTACTTCAGCTAAGAAACAAGTGGTTATTCTGCCCTGCCACCTGCATAATTTTTTACTTACTGGCCTTTATTTTGGAAATCCATGGGTGACACAATTCCAATGGCTAAGGCAATGCTGCATGACCTCCTTGACCTCTTATTCTGTCAGCCCAGTCAATGCTCTGTTATAGTCAGGGCTTTTTTCACCTGGCAGATTTCATCTGACACTCAACAGGCAGATTTTTTTTTTTTTTCCTTTTCCTGTTTTGCATGTGATATCAATATTAGTGAGTTTTAGACATGATGATCTATACTTCTGGCCACTAGCTTGTGTGTTGGTATGGCAAAAACTGGGTAAATCTGGGCTTTTCTGACTGCAGGTTTTTTTAAGGGGAATAAATAGAAGAATATTTGAGTTTGTGAGAAAAAAATTATTTCCAGACATGAAATAGCTATCATTAGGATAAGTTCTATTTATTTTTTCATCCCTTAAGTAAGACAAATCTTTTAAGATTTGGGTTCTCTATAAAAGCCAATTGTTTGTCTTGGCTCCCCCAGCCAGAAGCCAGCAAGCTGATACTGCTTGTTCCAAGGATCTGGAATTTCAGCTGATTTTTTTTTTTTTCCCCTCATTTCTGACTCATGCATAATGATCAGTAATAAAACTTCTGATGGCCAAATTATGACAGGAGATACAGCTTTGAAGTTCTTTTGCTTTCAGTGGAATGATTCACAACTGATATAAAAATATGCTTGTACATCTAATTATAGAACAGCCATTTTAATGGAGTTTGCTTGAATATTTTACCTATTTACCCTCTGGTAATGTATCTTGTGCTGCATGAGCTAATGTTAGAAACCCAGCTGAAATACATCTTTTGGCTTGTCTGCTTGCTTGCTTTTTCTAACTGAGGTGTGCAGGTAACTGTTTCCTCAGACCTGCTTTCAAAGAGGGTGTTGTAAAAACATATGAAATGTCTATTTCAGTACATCAGGTTGTGCAAAAAATGCAGTGAGGGTGTAGGTATTTCAAGTACAAGTACTTTCACCTGAACATATTGGAAATTGCATTGCTCATTTGCTTCCTAAGAGTGGTGAAGGCACACCTGACAAATATTTGACAGTCAGATTTCACAAATAATTTGGAATAATACTTGGGGCTTTTTTTTAGTGGAGTGACAGGTCATGAACATTGTAAATATATAATTTGAAATTGACCTAGGTAAATTCTCTGTGCCAGACTTTCTCCCTGTGTTGCACAAGACTCAGATTATTGTGGATTAGGGTAAATTCCCTAATCCTGGGATATCCTGGTTCCTTTTCTTTCTCTACCTGCATGAGCTAGAGAGCTTCTCGAGTGACTTAATCTTCCGATTCTGATGGGTTTATTAAATCATTAAAAAAATATATTTTTTTTTAAATGTACATATGGTTTTTTTACTGACCAAGCTGAGAAAAGAAAGTCTCTTACCTATATATTCAGGAGTCAGAACGGTTCATGCTCTCATTTTATTTGGGGCCTAGAACTAAATAAAGCATGGTGCATTTCAACAAATGTTAGTCATCAAGGAAAAGCTAATCAGACTTTGATAAGTATCCTTCTGTAAAAGCAACTTCTTAAAATAAAGCTAAAAGTACTGAAAACAGTGAACTGATCTGAACTATACTGCTTTTTATTGTATTTTTTTTTAATTCTGAGAGAGTAAAATTATTATTTAATGCTTATAATCCCAAGGCTTTTTCATCTCATAGTTCACTTTGTTGTCTCTGTCCTCACTTTGCCATATTATTGCAAAGCATGTAATGCCCTCCAGTTGGTTAATTAGTTGCATTTCAAAGTCATGGAGGAGCAAATGGTATGTTGTTCATATATTGGTTTGTTAGGAGATGTGTCTGGGACACTTTGCTTTCTCTGTACCATTTGAATGTATAGAAAATTCAGCAAAATGCATCTCCAGACATGTAAGCTTCAGAACATCCAAGCCAGGCAAAAAAGTGCTGCCAAAATGCAGATCCAAGGGTTTGTCTGTAAATTACCAGCAGCTGTGCAGGTACACATCAGCTGTCTTTATTTTCACTGCCAGTGGTGCTGAACATGAGCATGTTTCAAACACTTTGAGAAACATATTGACACTTGAAACTAAGAAAGAGGAAAAAGGGAATTTCCAAACATTTTATTTCCATTCTAGAGAAAACCTTGCAATTATGTTAGAACCTAAACCTGGGTGAGTATTCCAAAGGGAATAATAAGAACAGGTTTAGAAAATAACAGTCAGGCTCTTTAAAAGCTATAGCCCTGTAGTTGGTTAAAACTGAGAAATAAAAGGTGACTGTAGGTGAGGGAAAGCACAAATTCCTGCATTTGTGAATGATCCTGGAGATAATCACAGAGAATGAAGCATTCTTTCTCTCCCTGCTAGCCTCAGAGTGGTGCTGATTGAAGGGAACTAGCAAACCTGGCAAGTCCTTTGCTGTGTCAGGGCAGCTCAGGGGATTGAACTCAGCTCAGCTGGATGCTGAACAGGGTCTGTACCATGGGACCTGCTTCAGATATGTGAGAGCAAGTTTGGAGGTGTTTGCCCTCTGTGCAAAAGGATTCCTTATTCTCCAAGTGTTGGGTATGTATTTCCTGTGTGCAGGATTTGGGTTGATGTTGTTTTTGGGAGATTTGGCTTAGTGCTTGGCCACCTTTTTTGTGCAAAAAGATTTTAGAGATATATTTTTAGTATTTTGAGAAATACGGAACAGGTTTTTAAAATGAAGCAAGCTCACTTTTGCTGGATTTCTATCTCTTTGACTTGGAATTGTACTGAAAAATGGTATATGAATACGTTTTAAAATTAATTTACATCTTGCCAACAGTTGAGGTACAGAGAGAAGGTAAACCTCCACAGCTGTATTTCAATGCTCAGAATGAAAATATTTTCATTTCAGTTACTAAAAAAGCAAAAACAAACCCCAAACATGAAGACTTTAGAGCCTTCAAAAACCACCAGGATGGAAGAGAATTTTGACTGTTTGTATACAAAAACCAGAAAAGGCAAATACTTAAGAAATCCATGGGAGTTGTTAGCAGAATCTCAACAAAATTTGATTCTGTAGAGGCTGAGCCGTACTTGAAAAGGTCTGATCCCCTCAGTATCTCAAATTTATATTTTGTTATGCACTTGTAGCAATTAATTACTACAGATTGGCTTTTAAGGTTGTGGTACCTGGAAAGTGTCTGCTCAGGTCCATGCTATAGAGAGCATGGGTTCAGTCTGATCTTCATTCCAAGGAAGGTTCCCTTTTCCACCTTGTCCTGAGACAGAGGCAGCAGAATGAGCAAACATGTTCTGTTGTGACAAGTCACGCAAGAGTCTGCTCTGAGGTGAGCATGGAAAACACAGCACCAGCTTTCCTCTCTCTCAGGGAAATGGAATGGAATTGGGGCAACCCCTCCTTCTGGAACACAGGAATAAATTACACTTTTGATTATTGCTTTTTAAAAAATCTTATATCTAGACACCGAGCTGTTATGGGGGAGGGAGGTGTTTTTTTTTTTTTTTTTTTGGCCTCATGTTTAAAACCAAAAAAAAAGCAAACTTGAAATCCTAAAACTATCTTAAACTGTCTGTGACCAGCCCTTAAAAAAAAAAAAAAAAAAAAAAAAATCTGTCTTCCATTTTCTCTTTGTCATCCATTTTCTCTTTGTCATCTCTTTACATTTAAAACGTAAATATCTGTCCCACTTCTGCTACCCAAATACAAGAGGATTTGAGGCCAGGTGAAACATAGCAGCTGGGGTTAGGCCCCATTCTTAAAAGACCAGCCAGTCTTGGTCTTCCTCCTTGATATTCCCTATCAACTCAGGTCTGGTGTTTCCCATTCATTTTAAAAAAGTCTGTGCAGAAATGTCTCAGTGTTCCAAGTCAGTTGAACCATTCACAATCTTAAACAGAAAATGAAGGCAAGCATTGGATTTTCTTCTGAATGCTTCTAAATATTACTTGAAGTTGTTGATACCCAAAGAAATTTTTTAAAACTGATCCTTCTGTGAGAAAATAAATAGATGGATGTGTTTCACCCTAGAACTGGTCAGTGTGTCTGGGAAAGTGAGTGTCCTCCCTGGCTCCTGGGGTGACTTATTTTGTAGAGAAGTTGTTGAAACTCACTCAAACCTCTGGAAGGCTGCTGTTACAGGAAATGAAATCCATCCATTTCAGGATTCTCTGCGCACCATTTTTAACTGGCTTACTGTGCTGGGGTGACTGGAGTGAGTTTTTTACAGGGGCTTTGTACTGCAGAGATGAATGTTTGTATTTTTACGCCTTCCTCCGTGAAGGAACGGTTAAAATCAGGCACAGGGAGATGTAACAGATGTTGGTGCATATTTCCCATCTGAAAAAGCCTTCCACTGGCCAGGAGGATTGCTAGGCACAATTAAGCCCAGTGTAGACATCCTGTATTGTAAGCCAAGGCTGCTGAGGATGTTCCCAACAGGGCAGCACAGGTTTGGAAGGAAGGAAGTTCATGTGAGCTTTGATCTGTGGCAGGTTTTTGAGTGTCACTGGGTGAAAAACAAAGGAGATGGGTCTGACAGCTCAGAGTCTGTGCCCCTACATGCAGTGTGTTTCCTTAAGATGCAGCTATACTATATACAACTATAGATTTAGGAGACACTTTCAACCCATGAGCAAATTTATGATGCATTTCAAGGATGCTAGCGCTTGAAATCTGATTTTTGAGAGGCATTTGGTGCAATGTTGCCAACTGACTTTAAAAGCTTGTGATATTACGCCTTGTAATGTTCCACATTCAGTGTAATTGTCACTGTAATCAGCTTTATGATGGCAAATCTTCATGATGACTGCAGGGATGTATTTTTTGCATATAATGTCTGAAATGAGTTACTTTTGGATTTCAGAGGTATAGTGGTAGTGAAGGGGAGGAAGGCACTGCAGACTTTTGAACTGATGTATGAAATGTTTATGCAGAGAGTGGAATTTGTCATTTCCAGTGATGTGATAGCATCTAGTGTTGACAAAGACCTTGAGAACCAAATACTCTTCTATTTTGTGATTTGTATTGTAATTGAACCCATTAGAGTTGGCCATTGTGGAAAAGCATGCTTTGCTGGCAGAAAATTACAGTGATTGACTGTTTTTGCTGTATCAGAATATTACACAGACGTTGTGAACGTGTGTTGACCTAAAAATGTCAGTGGGCATTTCATATCAGTCTCTTTTTTTTTTTCTTTTCTGGGGTGGAGAGGAATGACACAAAAATGCAAGGCAGACATTGCTTTTCTGTTGTGTAATGCCTGGCTTTTAATAATGTAAGAAGCTCTGTGCCAGGTCTGTAAACAGAGTCTGTGAGTTCTGGACAGCCAGTAAGTCTTTTCACTGAAATATGCAGGAGAATTCTAAACCAAAACTCTTTGGTATTCTGCTTTTATTTTCCTGCAATTAGACACAAATCTACACAGGGTCTTTCCCTTTCCCTCCAGCCTTAATTCTCCATATCATGTTTTTTGTTAACTTCCTTTTTAGATGGATGTTAGTTGGGTTTAATATCTCACATCATTTTACTCGGGGCAGCAATAGGGCCACACTTGTCCTTAGTCCCACGTGAAGGTGATGAGACAAAGTTACCTGAGTTTCATAGGGGAAAAAAGTGGGACTCCACTAATTTTCTGGACAACATGATTTGTTCCTGAGGGAGAATATTTCTTAAATACCTCCTTGTCAGTCCGCTGGAACTGATGGAGTTCTAAGGAGTGCCTGGAACCTTGCTTGACACAGCATAAGGTCTTTATACCTGCCTTAAAATTATTCACGGCGTGGTAACTTGTGGTGGCAATGTGTTTATCTCTGGTGCTCCTTCTCAAGGAGCATTGTCTTGTTTAAGTGGCTGTGAAATGTGCTTTTTATGTGCTGTTCTGCGGTCAGTTTGAGGTCGGCGTAATCCTGGCTTAAGGTGTCTGCCTGCAAATTTGTCATTTGCGTTATTATTGGTTGGTTCTTGCAGAACCAAACTAATTTCTTTTTCTTTAACATAAAGTGCTTTGCCTAGAAGGATATTAGCAAAATGTTGAGCAAGGTATTTTTATTCTCTGGGTTCTAATAAGAAATGGGAGATCAAGGAGGGCAGAGGTGATGCTTTAAGTCTAATTTAGCCTGGAAGAGATTATCTCAAAATATTAATAAATGTGTAGTAGTATTGCTCTTCTGAATAGGAGGGATGAGAACTTCTGGTTCACATTTTCACTTTGTTAGTTGAGTGCTTTGTAGAGATTTTTCTCCCCTGAGTTCTAGATGTCAGGATCAGATACCTGAAATGCTTAAGAGTAGTTCTGGGTCAGAGCCAGGCTATGTAATTATTTAAACCGATATTTCATAGCTTTATTTGTTTTTTGAGCACTTCTTTTCTGGTACAGCAAAATTATCTGTCTAATGCTTCATTTCCTTCAAGCATTCTGAAGACTTTAGAAATGCCTGTTTTTCTCAATGTTTGGCACTTTTGCCATTCTATCATTCTGCCACTCTACCATTTTCCCATATCTTTTAGAAATGTTATCTCTTTTAATGTAATTTAGACACTTCTGTGTTACAAAATGGCATAACCATTTCTAATCTTATTAATTAAAATTATCTTCTGGTCACCATTCTTCCATTCCTTTGCAAAAAAAATATGATCTGGCATCCTCATCACAAAAATAGATGGCGAGTCGGGAACCAGACACTTTCAGAAACAGATCCCAGGTGTATTTTTAAGGAACACTGTGTACTTGCAAGCATTTCAAATCTTTCTGGAATTATTTCTTGAGAATGATGAGTGTTAGCTGCTGAGGTGGGTCTCAAATGTGCTGCCTAAGTGGTGTCTGTTTTACTCCCTGACCTAATGATTGAATCTAAAGAAGTAATTTGGCTGTGAATATACTGATACTCTTGCTTTGTCAATATTTGTTAGGGTTACCTCTTTGTTCTTCTGTGTGCTTAAAGAATTCTGCTTCAGCACTGTGTTTCCTTGGAGGGGAGAATACAAGTTTTAAATTAAGAAAAATTTTGGTTTTATTTGCTAAATAACAGTTGTAATTCAAGAATATGATGGAATAGTTAATGTTAATTACCCTTCACACCCTTTTGGGAAAAACTGGTGTACACCCTTTGTGACTTTGTTTAATAGTTAGCTTTTGTACTCTAACAGGACAGGAGACTTTGATTATATGTTAGCCACTGCAGGAATAGAAAAATCAGATTGAACGTGATGTGGTTCTTTTTCTCTCTCTGTCTCAGGGCAGAACACTTTGTTAAAAATTGATTCCATGCTCTTTGGTGAAAACCTTTTCTCTAATGTAACAAAACCTGAGGGGTTTTTGTTATTTTTTCTTTTTATTGTTATTATTTTTTCAAGTTCAGAATTAGAAAGTGAATGTATACATTTATACAAGAACATTTTTTTGCTGTGAAGAGGGATTTCCAGTTCATGGATTAAAAGATGTTCTGGCCAGCAAGGATCATGATGCTAATTCAGCCTGTCCTCTTGAATGTATATGCTATAGAACTTGGAGGTTGGCTTAAAGCAGAGCTTTTGGAAGATATTTAATCTTGTTTTAAACATCCCAGTAATTTTGGTTCCCTCAGTTTCACTGCTGCCCTACTGAACTGTTTGCGTGTTTAATTACCCTTGCAGTTTGGACATTACAGGGCTCTATTTCTCTTTAGTTTTGCTCCCAGCCACTGTTTCCCACTGTGTTTGCTGTCTGCGAGATTAAAAATGCAAAATATCCTCAAACAAATGAGGAAGCTCTCAAAGTACTGCTACCTCGTAGAAGAGATATATATCAAAGACATAGAGGAAATAGGGGAGGAAGCAACCTAGTGGAATCACATCATCAGCCTTTCTGCCTGAAAGCAAGATCAGCTTTGCCTGCTTCACTCCTGAGACGTGCTGAGCCCCTTCTGGAAGGACAGGGACTCTCTAACAGGCATTTCGCACTTGCACTGGGGGGGTTTTCTTTCCCCCAGTGCTTGAGTTACACATCTTTTCTTGTGCCATTTAACCTCCCACTGTTTTATGGAGAGTGGGTGTACAAAATGCATTATTTCTACCCTTTGCCTTGTGGGCCATTATCTACCTAGAGACAACAATACCAGCCTCAGCCTTTTCTCTTTGTAGTGTGCAATCCTCAGTCCTTCACTTCTGGAGTTTGTCTTGGCCTCCTACAGTTGTGAGCCATTATGGGTAAGGTTTTTAAATCTGCAGAATTATTTAGGCATCTAATTTCTGTTCTCCAGAACATGTATGAAGCATAACTCTGCTTCAGATACCTGAAACTGGCGTAGGAGGTAATAAAATTTTGCTAGTAGATACAGAAGGATGATGGGAGGAGAGGTGAGAG
Source organism: Haemorhous mexicanus (assembly GCF_027477595.1). NCBI lineage: Eukaryota > Metazoa > Chordata > Aves > Passeriformes > Fringillidae > Haemorhous > Haemorhous mexicanus. Next base: position 4,200,634 of record NC_082357.1, read on the forward strand.
TTAACAGTAAGTCATGAGACACAGAGCACTGTGAAGGATGAGTTTATTTTGCTGTTATTAAAAATTTCATTTCAGGATAATCCCTCTGAGACTTAACACGTTATTTTAAGAAAAGCTTCCTAGAGCAGCAGTAAACAAGACACAGTACAGTAGGTTCAAACGATTCATAAATGTTTGGATTTTTTTTTAAACATCCCATTTATTGAGTCTGTATCTAATACAGCGCTGAAAGAAACAGCAATCATGTTGCCTATGTGTTTGCAAAGAGTGACATTTGTAAAGTAATCTATTTAAATAATCAGTGCTCTGAAGCCTTGTCTGCCGTTTTTGGCTGTCAAATTTTGTCAAGTAGGAGGAAAAACACTTAAAGCACAGGCTAGCTCTTTAGAGGTTTTTGCATATCCCTTCTTCAGCAGCTCAGCTGAGGCCTAATTTAGAGGTGCTGCTGGATGTGTGACAGCATCTGTTGGTGTGCAGGGCTTTGGCAGAGCATCCTGTGCCTCTCTGGATGTCCCAGCCGCAGGAGCATCCCATGCTTCCATCTGGGGTTGTTTCCATCAGGCTCACAGAGGCTCAGGAATGCAGGAGCAAACCTCGCTGTGCTGCATGGCCTGTCCAGGGGGGCAGGGTGCAAGCCTTGATGTCACAGGGGGGTGTGCAGCCACAGCCATGTCTGAGGGGACACTGGGACTGAAATCACAGCAGAAAGGCACGGATCTGAGTCCAAGACCAACGTGGTCTCCTGTCTAAGCTCAGCACTGAGGGGAATGGTCATGGTGTGTTACTGCTAGGGATAACTGAATAAATCAAAGGCAAACAAACCCTTGTGTTACCTGACCTTAATTTTTACTGAATTATTGTTTTAAATATACAATTTCTCCTTTTTTCCTTTTTAATTTGCGAACATAGGTGACAAAACAAACTGTGAATGCACCAAATCTTCACTTCTTTTGAAGCCACAGTGATGTAAAGTTTCGTGCTACAAATTGTAATTAATCCATATTTCATTTGGCAGGCTGCAGTAAAGAAGCATTTTGACATGTGCTCAGCAATATTCCCATTCAAGGAGGTACTGAAATTACAGTAAAGCACCTGCTGAAGTGCTTTCCTGAATTAGGATCCTAGCACTCAGATACAATCACATTTTCTCAAGTTTTCCTCTAGTGTTAATATTGATGATAGGGTCTGAAATGCTGAAGCATGGATCAAAAATAGTCTGTGATCAGGAAAAGGAAGATAAGAGGTCATGGAAAAGAGAGATGAAGAAATACATGGTAAAGTGAAATAAATGAGCCTTAGCAAAGTGGGTTTTATTTGCTGGTTTTTGTTTGTTTTGCTTTGTGTAAAGTGGCTCAAAAATTCCCATATCTGTGACATTTTGGCTTCAAGAAACCTTCTTACCCTGAAAAGGAACCTTGCCTTTTTTCCTTTTTCATTCACAGGAGTGTTAATGTGTTGAGGTGTGTGCAGCAGAAATAATCCTGTGAGCAAGTCAGAGTTAGTGAGTGACGGCCAAGTGGAACCTCACAGCAATTCTTGAGGGCCTGCAGGTGGCCATTGCCAAGTCCTGTTCTTGCAGGATTCACTGTGTGATTTCAGAGAAGAATGCCAGCTTTCTCCCCTCTTCACCACCCCTGGGGAGAGCTTGGAAAGGGTCCAGTGTGGTGAGAAATGTATAAAGGTGGGAAGGAGCATCCTTTGACTCTGTCCCAGACCAAAAGTACAGATACTGGAGCATCTTTTGCAGAAAATTTGTAGTTCCCCATTTATATCATGACAGAACAGAGGTGACTACAACAATAAGGATATGATTTCTTCTGCTCTGGGTTGGTAATGATGAACAAGATTTTAGTAAATTAAAATTATCATATCATCATACTAATAGCCTTAAACTGAAGAAGAGTAAGTTTACATTAGATATGAGGAAGGAAATATTCCCTGTGAGGGGGTGAGGCCCTGGCACAGGGTGCCCAGAGCAGCTGTGGCTGCCCCTGGATCTCTGGAAGTGCCCAAGGCCAGGTTGGACAGGGCTTGGAGCAGCCTGGGACAGTGGAAGGTGTCCCTGCCATGGCAGGGGTGGAATGAGATGGGCTTTAAGTTCCCTTCCAACCCAAATCAATCTGGGATTCCATCTATACACTCTTTCTGCAGCTCCTTTTTCTCCCTGTGATTTCCTGTGCTCCCCTGTGCTGTGGTTTATGCACTAGTGCCTGCATAAATAGGAAGTGATCCTTGTAATGTGGACAAAATCATGAGTGGAAGGCTGGAAACTCCTTTCAGTTTGCTTCATATGTATTAGATTTTTGTCTCATGCATGTAGGGAAGGATGCCTGTGTATTTAATTATATGAGAGAGATTTCTGTCCTGAGCATATGAGTAGAGTCCTGTTTCTCTTAGAGCCTAATGTGGATTGTGTATTTTCATTTCATGAAAGTTTTCACAGCCAGTTTGAACATTTCAGGAACAGATTTTGATGTGTTTGCATATAGTATAGAATTAAAATGCTATAGAGATGTTTGTGGGAGACTTGTGATAAGGACTTGCTTGTAGTTTTAGATTTTTTGGACAGTGGGAAAGCAAGAGTGTTTTTTTTTAAAGTTTCTATCAGGATCATAAACTATTTTGTAAAATACAAAATCTGTTTGTAAAAAGAATGGAATACTTGATGATTGAAGATTATAGTAAAATATACTATATTTAGTATATATTGAGGTTGAATTTATAATGATTTTTAGACTAGCAAAGATTTGCTAGGAACTTAAAATGCTCTTTATTTCGGGTGATGTAGGAATGCTCTTTTTTTTATTTGCCATGTTTATCATCACTGGGATGTGCTTAAATCACGTTCTGTTCTCACTGAAGCTTGCTGAAGAATGTCAGTCAGTAGTTACAAAGCTGTCAGACAGTTTTCCCTAAGTTGAATTTACACAGGCACCTTAAGAAGAAATTAATGAAATCTTGTTTTGCTGCACACGTGTAGCCATTTTTAATGAAGTTTTGGGGATTTGAGGTACTTTCTGTGCAGTTGCATTTGTTTCTGGATTACAGAATGCATAAAAGCTTTGCCAGCCTTGGCAGAATGAGGGGAATTGCAGTTTACAATTTTTTGTGGCAAACATTCACTTTAGGTCGGTGATATGTGAATTTACTCGCTTATTTATTATAGCAGTGATAGATTATTCTCACTTCTACTTAAATTTGACAAGCTGTGCAGTGCTAAACCCTGCTAAAATGGTGCAAAGACCCAATTACATAAACTACAAAGGCATGCAAGAGTAAGCAAAGAAAAAAACATATAAAAGGATTAAAGATCAAAAATAGAATGATTCTAGTGAAACTGCATTAGGAGACATCAGGCAGGAAAACATGAAAGAATTAGAGTATGAAGAACAAAGCTTTATAAAGCTTCTGAAAACTGGCAAACATTTTTAAAATTACTTCTGTTAACTCTTTATATTAGAAGGAAAATTATTTCTTGGGAATAGACGTATTCTTCCGTGTTGTAATTGTGTTCTTCATGAGTTTTGTTTATGGAGTTTGGGTTTCACCTGCAGAGTAGTGGTAGCTGAATTTAACTGAGGATTTTAACAGCGAGTTGTGTTTTGAATTTTAAATCATGTGCTGTGGAAGATTTGAGAGGAGTTGCAAGGTGAATCTACCCTTTTATTCCTCCTGTGGCTTTAAACACCACCTTTCCAGCTAATCCTTATTTTCTTTCCCAGTAGAGGTGGTGTTGTCTGGAGAAGGCTGAAAAATGGTGACACAGTCAGGAATGACCAAGGCATTTGGCCCTTACTTTTTCTCTTATAAATGACTGTGGTGTAGAATTCATTTTCTTTGCTCAGAGAACTCAGGGAATGGATAAATGAAAAATAGTCCTTACAGGAATATGACTTAATTCATTGCAATTCCCCCCTTTTCCCTGGAAAAGCAAGACTAAGTAGGGACTAGTATTGCTAAAAGGCTTTTGGTGTTTCCCACAAACAGGATTTCTGCTGGAATTAAGAGAACCAGTTCAGTTACTAATTCAGGTCACAGTCACAGTACAGTCTTTGAACATCTAAATGACAATAGTGAGAGGCCCTTCTTTAGGTAAGTCCTCCAAATGCTGCACAGCTTTTTTGTAAATCAACACTTGCCATATATTTTTGGTCAGCACTGAACCCCATTCCTGTAACAATTCATCTGAACTTATTCTGGTTTCCCTTTCTACCTCCTGGCCCAGTTTGGGAAGGGGTTAGACTTGTGATTTTTTTTTTCCTTCTTTTTTTTTCTAATTTTTCTATTTTATTTTTGTGGCAGCGTTGCCTCCTGGTCGAGGAGCTGTGGAGACAGTCCCTGTCTGTGCTCCGGGGTTGTTCTCCATGTAGCTCTTGCAGGCTAGTTGAAGCCTGGGAGGGATACAAAGCAAGACAGATGGTTTCCCACAGACTTCCCCTCTAGCTCTTTCATCTTTCATCTAACTATTAATTCATCTGTTTGGATGGATACATTCACGCATGGAACCAAGATGAATAATAATGAGATTTTTAATAACTCCCTACATTTGCATTCCTTGTAACTCTTTACATGGTTCTAGCTGATTAAAATGAATCATTTACATAATTAACATATGGTTATAGTGTTGGCTTTAATATGCTGATTATCTCAGTACTTTTGTCTAGAGTCAATTGGATTCAAACTGTAACAATTGTTTGAAGTGAGAATAGTTTATTCCTGTGAGGGTTGGTGAATATTTGCCATGGGGCCTGATTAGAAATAGCACAACTGTCCAAGAAATTCTTTAATGTAAAGCATGTATTAAAAATAAAAATAAAAGAGGAAAATGTCATCTACATCTTTTGTGTTTAGGTCAGGCTTTACAAATAGCTTTCTGTGCTTCAAGAGACTTCTGCCATCAGTTCCTTGCTGAGCTACTAACACAGTACCAGGCATAGTCCTGAGAATGAATCAAGGCAAACAATACAAGTCTAATTGTTTCTTATTTGTAAATATTTTTCTTTTCTTAAAATCAGCTTTAAAAATATTTTTTAAATTAAATTGAGGTAGAATTAGGATTTTTTTATTAGACAAAATATGCTTCAGTGTCTTTATATTCACTGTATTACCCTATTCTTAAGATTAAAAGATGAATCTATTTCATATTTGTTATTTTGCTTGTTTTCTCCCAGTACATATTTATAGTAAGTCACACTGAAGCAACTGTATTTTAAGAATTGATAGAATATTTTGCAATCTTGCTCTCACCCTTGGTGGTGTGTTCAGCTTCCTAGTGCACAGGCTGCTTGAAAAGAGAAAAGAATTGTCAGTTTTTGTGGTTAGGTACCAAACACTTGTGTCAATGAATGCTTTTTGAATGTTCAGGAATATTTGAAGCAAATTTGTGTTAATTGCACTACTGTTGTCCACAATTAGTCTGTGGTAGACATGATTAATTGTAAAGAGCCCTGACATTTATGCATAAAAGGCTTGAGGTCAAACAGAAATGGAGAAAAATGGTTGCTGCAGCATTGGCAGATGGAATGCTAATGTATTTTGACTCATACTGAGAATAATGATATTTCTGCATCAATAGGAAATGATTGTTTTAGAGCTGTGGAATATTCTTCTCCTTTCCTTTGCTTCTCTTCCTGTGTTTAACTTCATTCCATCCCACCCCAGGATACCACAGCCACTGGTTATGGTTATTTTTACAGCGCGGCTTTTAATTGTGTTGGGAGCTGCTTTACAGGAAGCCCATACCACCCTGCCAGCTGGGAATTCCCTGTGGATTTCCTGCTTCAAGGAAAGGTGTCATGCAGTAATATTCTAATGAGAATCATGCAGACACTGAGAAGGAAGTCTCTTCAATCCCTATTGGGATATAGAGCCCACCCAAAAGTGAACTCAAAGGGCATGAGCACCATTTCAGTATGTTCATCATGACTGAGCAGGGAATAATTCAGCAGGCAGGGTCTCAGTGTTTAATCTCTACCAAAGGGCAAACAGACCACATTCACAGCATCATCACCACTTCAGGAGGGTGACCCATACCCATGAAAGTCCTCTTCCACCACAAGAAGCATGGCAGGGCACTCAGCCCAGCACCCTGCACAGCTCCAGCAGCTGGGGGGCTGCTGCTCCTGAGCCCTGGAGCTTGTTCAAAACCAGGATTCCCTGAGGGATGCTCCTCTTTGGGAAGCTGGGAGCCTGGCTTGTGGCACCACATCCACCTCAGGCTGGCCATGTCCACGTGGAGTTCAGCAGTCAATAAATGTCTGTACCTGCAGCTCAGGGAGGCTCCTCAGCTCTCCTGGGGTTGGCACTTGACTGATAAGTTTCCTTTGGTAAAATTGACATTAATCTGTCTAATTCTTGATAAGCTATTGATGGACTCATTAGCCCAGTGAAATTCTGCTGGTTTAGATCCTGTGAATGGAGCCCTTCGTATCAAAGGCTGAATAGATAAAACTTTACAATGCATTACCAATATTGAAAATACTTTCTTAAGCAAACAGAAATCTCTGCCTCAAAATTCAGCTTTTCAATAAGTTTCTGATCATCCTGCATTTACTGGTTTAGCATCCAGTGATTATAGCCTAAACCTTTCCAATATCCTTTGTAAGTTTTATTTGTATATGTAAAACTTTACTGAAAGATGTGGAATATTCTACTACTTAATAATTCTCATTTGAAGAGGAAGGAAAATTAAATTTTCTGTCTGTCCTCAAACAAAATTTTTTTTACATGAAAAACCACCATAAGCTGTTAAAAACTGTTTATTTTTCTCTTTTCGATTCTTTGCAATAGAACAAGTTTTTATTTGTTTACAATTTGTGCTAGTAGGCCATTTGCAACTGCTTTTCAGCATGTCTTCAAAAGTTAGAGAAAGCAAAATGAAAGTAAAGTGGTAGCCTGGAAAATGCATGATGATATTCAATTAATAACTTGAGATGTCAGCTGAGAAATAACTAAAAATGGTCCTAAAAATGCTGATCTTAAAAAACATGTGTTTCAAAGAGAGCTCCTGACAACGGTGTTAGATGTTCCATGGGATCATGCAAGCTTTGTGAATTCTTTGGGTAAAAATTGTGTGGTGATTGTTCATGATGGCCCCCAAGAAATGGTGATGGTTCAAAGTGGTCTTTGCTGAACAGTCAGGGACACAGTGCTTGATGGAACTCCCCTGAAGGGAGATGTTTTGTGCAGTACCTCAGCCTGCTGCGTTTTCCCTGGAACATGTCTGCATCAGACCAAAACCAGGTAGCAAATGTTTGCACGCGATGGAGCCTTACATAACTCTTGCATAATTGTGTTCATCATTTTTTTTAACAAAGAAAAAAACCCAATCTCCTTTTCAGCACAAAAAGGCAGCCTGTGAGTAGTTTGAGTTGATTTTTCAGTATCTATAAAAAACCAAAAATAACTTAAATGAGAGAGATCCCTTGCATATGTAACCCAGAGGACACGGTTATCTAGAACAACTAAATAAAGTGAAATATTGTGATTTTCCATGGAGTGCTTTTTGCATGGCTTGGTGACATTTGGTTATGCAGCCTCATCTCAGGTAGAGTGCTCTCTTCAGGCAGGATGTGTGCTGCTAATCTCCAGCTGCCCTGCAATAAATGCTGGGCTGCAGACAGGAGATGGCCAAAAGAGAATGCCTGGGCAAGCCTTAATCTTTAATAAGGTGCAGAGCTAGTCTATAACTGTCAGGGAATGACAGAAGAGCAGTGCTTTCAGCTTGCCTGCTCAGAATAGAAAATGGGGTCCTCTGACAGGCAAGAAAGGCTACTTTATTCTTTATTGGGTTTGGGGCTATTATTGTGGCTGTGTTATTTAGTTATTTGACATTTGTGAGTTGTTGGGGCAAAAGGAAGTTCAGTTATTAATGGGAAAACAAAATTTTAAATGGATTTTTTTTTTTAGTGTTGAACTCACATTGAAAGCTCTTATCCCAGCAGCTGGAAATTGAGCCAGACCTGGTGCTAAATGAGTGCTGTTTGTAATTAGGAAATAGAAGGAATATATAGGAGTATTACAAGATGTAGGAATCTTACAATGCAGTCATCAAGATCATTATACACAAATACGACATTTAAATCGAGGAATATCAGAGACCTGATGAGATGTGCATTTTTGGAAAGATTTAGGTTTGCTTTTAGAATAATGAAATTAGGATCTCTTAGAATTTTTTTGTCTGCAGGCTCAGAATTTTTTGAGTTTCAAGTTCATTGTGGATTTGTATATTAGTAAATTTAGATAAAGCATGGCTTTAGAGACATGAAACTGTACATTTTTGGAGTATAGGACATCATGCAATGGCATGCTTGACATAATATACCACTAGATTCCAATTTCAAACTTATAAAATTTTACACAGCAAACACATTTCCTCCTTTATTAATGTGCTTTGAGTTCTTAGGTCTGTGTGCAAGATAATTGTGTAGGAGTGCTCAGTTCTTTATTTCTAAAATAGTGTTGATTTAAATGTTTTCATTTTGTCTCTCTTAAAAATTTCATTTAGATAAAATATGGCTGGCAGTGGTGGTGATTGGTGATGTTTATGTGATGTGACCTTTAATTTGAGGTTTGAACAGTACTTTTATACCTCTAGAAAGACCTGATAAAATCTGAGGCTTGCTCAGTGTGAACTCAGGGAAAATAACCACCTTTGTGTGACCTGATCATTTGTATGCTGATTTTTTTTTCAGTCAAATATGTTGTTTTTTTCAGGTTTTTCTTTTCTTTAGATTCTCTTTATAGAGTTACAATATGCATAGTCACAAGTATGCTGAGCAAAATGCTGCCCAAAATAAACCTTGTCCAAAACGGCAAACTTGAGAACATTTCTTCTAAAGCAGTCCCACAGGATCTGTGGGGGTTTTTTAAAGCAGTTTCTAGCAGGAATCTATTTGCTGTTTTCTAGTCTTTGTCTCCATGCTCAGACTTGCAGATTGCCAGCCTACACAACTTTCCAGGAAAACCCATCCAGAAAAGGACAGCATCTCCCAAGTGCCAGGGATCCAGAGCTGTGCATCTGTGCTCTGGCCCTGCTGAGGAAAAATGATACAGGTACAGGACGTGGTGGGTGGGAATTCACAGTCCTTGTCCTGCAGCAAAGCTCCATGAAATCAAACAAACTTGGCTATAATTCTGCTGAAAAGTAAATAATAGGTACTGTTAGGAAGGGATATTTTTGTCTCCTAGGCAGAAATCCACCAGGGACTCAAAAGTAGCATTGATACTCTGTTGTGGTTTCCTGGGAAATACTGCCTGGTGAGGAAGAGGAGGAGCATACATCATCATCCCTTCTGAATCATCTTTAGCTTCATCTTTATTTCTAGGCTGAAATCGCAAGTTATTAATAGGTACAGGAATTGTAAAAATATATACTAAAAAACAACCCAATAACTTTCTAAGCAAGTTGGTTTTGGGGTTTTTTTTCTTGTTATCTGGAAGAAGTTTCTGGAAACTTCCAGATAACTTTGCAAATTGTTATTTTGTGTATTTGCTCCATCCATGTAGCGTCCATTTACTCAACAGTAAATATTACTGAGGAAGGAAATCCTCCTGGTCATTTTGAGTCAGGTTTTTTGTTTTGTTTTTGATTTTTTTTTTCCCATGGAACTTGAAACTTTTGCTTGCTGTGAGAGGAGTGTGCTAAGTTTGTTCTCCAAAGAGTGATTTTGGACGTTTTGTTATCTGTGTAGTTGTCAGTGGACTTTTCATCTAATCCCAGCATCCTGTTCCTGGGTTAGGTCACAGCAGTTTGAGCCTGGCTCAGTGCCACCTGGGCAGATGTCAGGGGCAGGGAGCCAGGCAGGCACATCCAGGGCAGGAGACTTTTCCAGCAGCCTCCTTGCAGCTAGGGAGCCCACATGCACCTCACCCTTCTCCCCTCAACTGCACAGTGATCAAGGCAAAGTTCTCTTTAGAAGAGTCTAGAGGGGCCCTCAGGTTTTCTCCTCAGTCACTGGCAGCTCTGGGTAAGCCTTCATAGCTCAGCAAAATTGCAGGGTAATTCTCTTTATTTGCCCCAGCTGAGTTCAGTCAATTTACACAAGGAAGTTTTTAAAATCAGAATAAATACAATTCTCTTAAAAAGCCAAGTTTTTCTCAAGGTTGATTAAAAACTAAATACAGCACTTGAACCTTTTTTCTTTGCCTTTTTTTTTTTTTTTTAATGAGGTAATTATAATAATTTTTTTATTTCTTAGGGGACTGAAATTCAACATATTGGCCACTGATTTCTTGACCAAATAGCCATTAATATTTCTAAACTGAGTCTTAAAGTTTATTCTCCTTACTCCTCTTTAATTGCTGGAGCAAGTTTCTTTAAGGAAAGCATTTTCAGCCTGTGTGAAGTGAAATCATTTAATAGTGTGTAAGAGATGTGTATTTGTGGTTAAAACAAATGACTGGCATGCTGAGTTTGGTAGAGCAGCCCGGCGTGGTTGCAGTTTAAACATGTCACTAGTCCTTATAGACTCTAAAAGTTGAGCAACAACTGCTTTAAGAATTTGCTCATTCTGAGGGTTATTGCTTCAAGTGAAAATGAATAACTTGTACCATGTTGCTTTTGGAAGTAAAAGTAGTTTGAGATAAAATCTGAAGGTAGGGCTCCATTGCTCATGGCTAAAACTGTGCCATTACCCCAGCAAGTGCTGATAGGGTTATGAGGTGTCTGTGTTCTGATTAGAAATCCTGGCACAAAAAAACCCCAAACCAGCAGAAATCTGTTTAAAATCTTACTGTATGAGCTGTCAGTTTTCTTTATGAAGAGGCGCATCCATAAAAATTGGGGGTTTTTCCCCCTTGATCTCCTCTTTTTATATGAGAGTCTGATCCATCCTTGGACTCTTCTTTTGAGAGCTGTGGGCAAACAGGAGTGGAGCTGTGTGATTGATGGCTGTTCAGTGGAAAGCCTGGGCTGTGCCTGAAGAAAAGCTTTTAAAGTAATTGTGTTATTTCCCCTTTTACATGCAAGTTGCATTAGCAAGAGAATGGTTTGTTTTCTTCAGCCGGTCCCTCCATCACTTGGTGTCTCTTCTCAGCTTTAGTGTGTCTTAACGCAGTAAAATTTGGGAAGAGAAAGGAAAATGGTATTTTAGTATTCGGGTTATTTATTTAGGAGGTTTGGAGATACTGTGGCACTTCTTACATTACACTGAATTTCATTGTACAATTGGTTCACAGAAAATTGGATTCTTAGAGCGATTCTGCTCTAGCAGTTATTAAAAGTGCTGAATCAGTTCCTTTCATAATCTTAAAAGAAAGGGTATGAATGCAGAATAAACCCCAGATGAGAGATGTGATTTTAGTGTAGCTCAAGTGGTTTTTCCCATAAAACACAGAGGCTAGAAAGGGCTCCTGTAATCTTTGTCTGACCTTAAACCTCTAATATCTCTACAGAGTCCATGTGTTTTGTTCCACCAGCCACACTGGATTATATATCAACCTTCTCTTTTTTATCAGAATGCTGGGAGTAATGTAATAAACATATGCTTAGTGCTTGTTTCTTGATGCCTGCATTGTGTGCAGATTTATGGACAAAAAATACACACTTGGATATAAAGCTTGGTCTGATCATATTATTATATTTTTTACAATGAAATAGAAACAAATAAATGTAACTGTGAAAAACCCCACAAGAATGTATTTTCATTATATGGGATTTCTGTTAGAGCTTGGCTAAATTGAAGAAATTGCTGTCTTGTCAGTGTTGTGTCAGTATCTACTTTGATATATGTTCATAAAATCAGACATCTTGTGGTGGTGTGTATCAATTTGGTTTTTTCAAGCCATAAAGTACATGATTGTCTCTGAGGGAGGTGCCATAACCATGTCTAACACTGGAATTACCATCACACTGCACTGAATAGAGCCTGTGCAGGAACATCAGATGCTCATGTCAACCTAGGTGTTGTTTTGCCTGTGATTTACTGCCAGGATGTGTCTGGAGACACATCCTTTCTTCTTCCACCAGAGAGAACAACAAAAGAAAAACTGAAACAAAATGTAATTTATTTAGGTACAGTTGAGAACTGGTCTTTGATGGCATGAGCAGGCTGCCCCAGTGGAGTTTTGCCATCATCCTGTAGCTTCTTGTCCTACAATTGTATTACATGGGAAAATGCAGGATTTTATCAAAAGGGTGTTGGTAGTTTAGAAACCTTTTGGGTATCCATAACTCCCTGATAGACTCAACCAGTTCCCCCAAGGTTTTCCAATTCTCTTTGTGCCTGACTCCCCAACTTTGGGTGGATTTCCTGAGGGTTAAAAGTTGTTCTTTTTAACACAGAGAAAGTGTTTGTGTTGACAAGCTTCCTAAAATAGGCTGTGTAGGTGATCTGTTTTAAGAAACAGGATGTATTTATTCCTGGGAGAAAGAAACCCACTTGTTCTCCAACTCGTGGGTGCAGGTGCAGGTGGAGCTGCTAAGCTGGTAACATTCTGCCCCACAAAAATTTAATTCTTTTTATTTGCATTTTAAAAAAGTGTTGAAAGGGATTTACTAACAGTCAGCTGAATGTTTTAAACAGTTGAGCATTTCTTTTTTGCCGAGATTCACTTGTGTCATTCTCACTTTCTTTTTTTCTTTCGTAACTCTTGCCACGGGGGGAATTTTTTAGCCTTCCCTTCTGGCACAAAACAAAAGTTCAGCTGCTTCTGGCACCATGAGGAGTACAAACCCTCTGTCTTGAGGACAGAGTTGTGAGGATGTCTCCTGGCTCTCAGAGCCTCAGAGGAATGGTGCAACTGTGCCCCTAGGTGCTGCTCAGTGCTGGGAGAAGCGAGTGGAGCAGCCCCTCTGCTGCTGTGCTTGCAGTGACTCCTGGCCAGGCTGGTTTTTCACCAACAGACAGAAATGGAGCCTCTCTGTCCTTATTTTCTGAGCACTTGTCACTCTGAAACTCCATTCCTATCCCTGTGCACTCAATGAGGAAGAGCAGGCAGCTTTTTCCCTTTTCCCCTCTGTCCCACAGCCAGCCTGTGAAGCTTTGCTGGCTCAGTGCTCCTGGGCAGCAGCACCAGGGAGCAGTGGTACCTCTGCAGTTGTTGTGTGGGGGCCAGTGTTGTACCACAGCCTCTCCAGCAGCTGATTGGCAGGGGAATTCCATCCTCCTGTGTATTTCTAGAGAGTTCAGCATTTTTACTGCCAATATCCAAAGCCCACTGTTTTTTTTTTTTTTTTTTTTCAGAGGTGGGGGTACTGAGATTAATCTATCATGGAAGTATGTCTAGAAAACCAGATAGACCTCCTTAGTCTTCAGTCTGGCCTGTAGTTTTATACAAACCATATTGCAAAAAGTCAATTATAATAATTTAGAAAACAGGCAAAAAAGCTTTTTCTATACTTCCTGCTCATGTGTAAGACCTCCTGGTTTCATGGCTAGTTCTCAGAATAGCTTACCACTTAGTTAATAAATTTGACCTAATGACCAAATGTGGCAACTTTATGAATTATGTATCAGACTCTTGAGTACCAAACTGTGCACTTTGGTTTTATTAAATCATTTCTGATTTGATTATCTTCATTAGATCATGCAGCAAGTTAATTTCTTTGGAATTTATTGTTCAGACTTTACAATTAAAAGATGCGAATCAAATTGTGCAGTTCTCCTCCAGTCTTCATTATGATATCAGTGAGTTTTAGAATTCCAAATACTGATTTACTACAGCTTTTTTATAATCTAAGAATAGAAGATCAGTGTAATAGATGGATTATCAGTTTCTGGCCCTGCACAATGTGTTTGGAAGAAGCATATTTCCAGACTGAGGAACATCAGCAGCAGCAGTGCACGATGGACTTTTCCATATTGCAACTTGCCCATTAGTAATAGAGTGATGGTTTTCTCAGATGCATAAATCACCCTTGCTTAACAGCAATAGGACAACTTGCCTCAAGTAATAATATCAGGGTCTTTTAAAAAAGCCAAAGTTGGGCACTTATGATGTGCAGAGTTTATTTTCAAAATCACCTGGGAGGTGATGTCTGAGGGTGGTGAGATACAAGTAGGAAATATCGACAGATACATGGAGAGTGAAGGCTTGGTGTGGCTTTGATGTTCCCCATGCCCTGCAGAGCTCAGTGGTTCATGTTACTGTTCAGTCCAAACAATCAGCCTAAATACTGCAGCTGAACCTGAGGACAAGGTGCATTTCTTATCTTCTCATAATTGTTATGAACTGCTGGCTGAAGTGCTGTGTCTAAGGCTGTATGGCTGGGAGATATACAAAAAGGGAGAGCAAATCTCTTTTTGTGGTTGACTTGCTGTATTTCAATTTGGAGCTCTTTTAAACATGTGTATGGAATCATTCAAGCTCTCTAATCCAGGATTCTAAATAGCTCCTGCATATGCAACAATTCTGTTCCAAAAAAAATCAAAGATTAAATGATACATGGCCTGTTATTATATCAATGCCTGAGGCTTTTCAGTATGCTGCAGCAGAGGGTTTCCTTTTCCTGAGTGTTTATTTAAAATAAAACTAATTTGGTCCATTCATAATTTCTTTATTTTATTAACTGAAAAATATATCAATTTCTTTGCGAGATTTTTATTTCTCTGTGTTCCTCATGCTCCTGTCTGTGTGTTACCACAGGGGGTTTCTTTGGATGGGTTTTCTGTTTTGGTTCAGGTTCATTTGTGAGCATGTATTCAGTTTTTAGAGGGTTATGTCTTAGGCCTTTAGATTGCAGTTTAAATACATTCATATTGTTTGATTGCAGTCGAGCCTCATTCTTAGAGGAGAACATTCAGATTTTCTTGGAAAAGACAGATACAGAATTCTCTTTGTATTCCTTGTTAACTATGTTCCTTACAGTTGTCTTCAGAAATGTAAGAAATTGCCATTAAGCAATTTTCTGGTGGTGAAATGATGTTTAGTCTATAAAAGCATACCTGGTGTTGTTTCTTTTTCTTATTTTTACAGAGATAAAATTTGCTTCTGACCTTTTGATAGACATGTTTATGACTCAACAGTAAATATTTCTGAGGAAGGCATTCCTCCTGGTCATTTTGAGTCAGTTTGATAAAAACCTTGATTTAGGACAAGACTACAGGATTTTCTGGGTAATAAAGTAGTAGTTGCTGAGTAGAGAGACAAAATTTGTCACAAACCCTTAAATTAGGCAGAGATAAATGAAGATGGGACTTGTGTACTTTGAGAGTTGTCATTCCATTTAAATCTGTGGAGTTGCAACAGTGTAAGTGAAATCTATTCAGGATTCCTTTCTTGAATGATGAAGTTTTCCCTGTTTTCTTCTGATTTATCATAGATGTACTCTTGGATGAAGATGATAAGTTTTATGTTCCATGTATTATTTTCTACTGTGTAGGCTAAAATATTGCAATTCCTTCTTCAAAGAAAACAATATATTTGAATGAGAACTAATTACCTCTTTTTTTATTCCAAGTGACAAAAGCTAATATATCACACTTAGCCACTATAAGAACTCAATTTCAGTAAACTAATTAAACTAATCCTATCTCTACTCATTATTCTCAGTTCTGCTAAATATTTTAACAGCATAGATTTATTTCATTACATAAATTATATCATACTTAAAGAAAACAGTTTGCATAATGGTGCATTTGCATTCCCAGGAGTTTATTTTGGGTTTTTGAATTCAGACTTCACATTTCAGTTAAAATAATATTATTTGCCTTATTTACAATGGTAATTCTTCATAATTATTTCTAATTATCTAAAATGATGTATAACTTTAATTAAATGCAAGTGCTTGGCATTCTTGTTAACTTATATTAAACAGTGACAGTTCTCCTGCATATAGACAATATGATGTTAGA
Organism: Haemorhous mexicanus; assembly: GCF_027477595.1. Taxonomy (NCBI): domain Eukaryota; kingdom Metazoa; phylum Chordata; class Aves; order Passeriformes; family Fringillidae; genus Haemorhous; species Haemorhous mexicanus. The sequence goes on from NC_082357.1 coordinate 4,216,428, forward strand.
AAGTTGTGGTGTTGCCTACAGTTCAAATCCTGTAGTTTCATAACATTGTGGGTGGTCCTTTCAATGAAACAATCACGGGGTTAAAAAAAAAGAAAAAAAAATTTGCTTTTTGATTGTTAGCAGTTTTGATTGTACTAAATAAAAAGATCATGTGCTTACTGGACATATCTTGAGCTATGTAATGAAAATAAAAAAGTCTACCTCATTTTTTTCTTCTTAAGCTATGAAACCAGGATATGTTGAACCCTGAGAATTGAACCAGCAGTGTTGCTGGGAGGCTGTAAAGGAAGGGTGCACAAGTACCACTTCAGACTAAATTGCTTTCTACTTAAAAACATGTAATTAAAACAAGAACATGTAAGCCTCCCAAATCTCTTAAGTTTAGTTTAGGTCTTGCACTTAATGTACCTGTTGCAGAGCTTTCCAAAATGCTAAAGAAAAGGTAGATAAGAAGTGATGGATCAGAATGAGTTTACAGTGTGGAACTCAAGTGAGCTGTATAGAAGATTCATAATTTCCATGATATTTTGATTAAGCACTTACATGACAGAAGTTGTTGCTCTCATATTAGGGACAGTTGAATAAGGCAACACAGACTTGTCTCAGAAGGTAAATGTGGAGTTTATTATACATTACATTCTTTTTATAAATTGTTCTGAGAAAGCTGGACCTGATTGGTCCTTAGTTAACACTTCTCACATCAGTGGTAAATTAAGAACAACACTTTAAAACATAACTAAACAACAAGTTTAAAACACTAGTTGTAAAGATTAAAAGTCATTTGAATTCTTTCTCTGGGTTTTCTCAAAACTCCCCAGAGTAATGCTTGGGAAAGTTGATCTTTCTCTCTGACCAGACTGTCAGCAACCACAAGAGGTAATGGTGTTCCAGCCTTAATGCCAGTTTTTATACTGTTATCTGAACTTGGTTTTCTGTCACTGTTACTGGCTTCTCATAGTGCTGACAGGAGTTGAATCATGAGGAAATTCAAACAGAAAGGGAACTTGTTTTGGGTAGCTCTAGCTGGGGAATTCTGCATGATTCCTGTAAGAATGGAGGCAGTCAGACACACCTGACAGGCAATTTGTAAATGGTTTTATCCTGAGTGCTGTGGGTTACAGTCATGAGAGCTCTCCTGCTCTTGTGCTTCCAAGTCCAGTCTGCCAGCTGGAATTAGCAGAACTGGAATTCATCTACCAGCCACCAAGCAAGCAGCAATACAGCTTTCCATGGTACCTCACCCTGTCTGCGCCTTAGCTGCTCCTTGAGTGAAGCAGTGTGAATTGCTTTCACATTTGACTCATCAATAATCAAAACCTTTCATTCCTTAGGTTTATATATACTGACTGTTGTTTTAGTCAGTTTGGAGGTATTTGCCCCTGTTACAAAAGACTATGATAATTTTGTTTCCATCATCTATTCTGCTCCTTTTCTGACATAGACAAGAAAAGTAAATCGGTGTGTGGATCTTTAAATTTGAGTTTCCCTTTATTCACCTAATCTGCAAAGGTGTTACCTACAAACAAGCTTTAGATGGGGTTTATAGAGATTAGCATAATGATGTCATGTGGTCATATTTATATGGTAAATGTTAAGTACACTGCAAACAGATTTTTTAATGCAAAAAACTATTAGAAAGAAAAAGGGAAATTAAGCCCGTGGTATAATCTATTTTATCCTTCTCTGATACATCTTTCTCCTTAACAGTTTGGAGAATATCAAGTTAAATTTTGAAGAAAGATAACTGCTTTAAATAACAGTTCTTAAATTGATTCTGAGTGCTGTATGAACCATTTAGTCTTAGAAACTAGGATAAAAGACTAACTACTCTTTTGAATATCTAGACTCTAATAGTTAATAGAAGATTATAAATTCTATTTGTAACATTTTTATTTATTTTCTTAGATTAATAATTGTGATGAAGCTGTTCAGCAAGGGAAAAGTTGTAGGTTAGAGAGCTTTTCACCTTCCAGAGGTCCCTTTGGTCTGAGCTCCATCAATAGTGATGGAATGCTGGCAGTGCTGATGCACACTGCCCCTGTGCAGTAACCCTGCTCTTGGAGGAGCTGCCAGAGCCTGCAGGACACTGCAAGGATGGAATGGGTCTGGGAACCACACCAGGGGCCTCTGTGTGGCATTCTGCTCTGGGCAGGCTTAGGAGTTCTCTGATGTGTGTGAAAAACCTGGGATGCTGCTCGAGCCTTGGCAAGGGACAGGTGGCAGGAGAGGGGGGTGGCTTCAGGCTGTCAGGGGGCAGGGTCAGGTTAGATGTTAGGAGGAAGAGTTGCAGGGGCTGCCTGGGGCTGCTCCAGCCCTGGCAGTGCCCAAGGCCAGGTTGGACAGGGCTTGGAGCAACCTGGGATAGTGGAAGGTGTCCCTGCCATGGCAGGAGGTGGAATGGGATGAGCTTTCAGGTCCTTTCCTACCCAGACCAGTCTCAGGTGATTCTCTGAAGCTGTACATGTTTAGAAATTGCCTGTGCCATTGTCCCCTGGCTTTCAGAGTTTATCAGGTGTTCTGGGTGTTACTGTGGCTCTGTCTTGCCCATCAAACTGCTGAGCCAAGCTGCCAGGAGCAGAATGGAAGCTCCTTCTGCTGAAATCAAGGCAGAATGGAAGGTACACACAACTGGCTAAAAAGGTGGAGGTGAACAATGCATAAGTAGATTTGGTAAGGGCTCAGAAGATGAGTAAAAATGGAGTTTTCCTCAAGGTCAGGAGTCTGTTTGGATCGATCTGAGAGTTCTTTGCTCAGCTGAAGTGACTGGCAAGTAAAGTGGGTGGTGGGGAAGGCAATCTGCCTTATCAACACTAGAGGCAGGCAGAGAGAAAGGGACTTTCTGCCGTGGAATATTTGATATCTGTGTTCCCAGTATCTTTATTTACTGTTTATATATATTTTTCTCAGTCCATCTTGTATTATGGAACCACATTGCTTAGCATTAGTTATCAGTACCAGTAAAATAAAATTTCAGTTTCTAGATATGATAATAACCAATAAAATTGGCTGTACCCTTTAAAGTGTGCTGTGACTGAGTAAAATATGAGCTGTGGATGCAGCTTGCCTAGCTTGACATCAGGGTTGTGTTTCACTTGACAGATGTCTGTAATTACTGATATTTTTCATGGTTTTGTGTATTTCATAAGTATCTATAAGATCATGTAGTAAATTTAGAGGGCAAATTTATCTGGTAATCTTTTAAATATCAAATTGCAGTGTTAAAATCTCTTGAAGTGCCTTGTACATACATATATATGTTTATGTCTATTAGTACAGAACTTATCTGTATAATTTTTGAAGTCTATGAAATACATGTGTATTTTGCATTACATATACACATACATTCAGTTATTTGAAAATAAATAAATGTAAAATACACATGTATTTTATAGACTTCTTTACACTGAGCTTGCTCAGTGAGACTATTTCTGTTTGTATTAATTACTGTGTCAACCTATAAATCATTCATATAAGTTCTTTTGAAATAAAAGGTGGTTTTTACTTTTTGTTTCTTTCAGGCACATGTTTAAAAATTACTTTTCATTTTGCATTAGCTTGCATGCTTACAGTATTTACATTATTTCTGATGTAAGGGTTAAACAGGCTCATACACATCCTCCCTGAATAATGCAGCGAGCTAAATGTGTTTGAAAATTTACATGGTTTCATACTGGTAAATGAGATGTAGTTGTGGATCATTTTGCTCACATATAAGCTATGTTTAATTATAAATTTATAAAAAATATATCACTGGTCAAAAGATGTGCAGGTAATGTCAATATTTTATGGAGGTAAAAGGTAAAATTGTTGAGGTGATAAAAATCCCTCTGAATTTTTTTGAAAGAGTTGTTAGACCACAAACTCCATGTCAGCTTGGTCTTCAGTTCTAGTACCATAATATTTTTACAAGGGACAACATTTTACACAGTCCATAGACCAGATCTTTCACTTTTGTGCTTACAGCTCAGTTGAAGTTATTCCCCTTGAGGACCTGACCTCAAGTGCTAAATCTGTCAATTCTATCTTTTGCTAGGAGAAGAAGATGAGGGCAGTAGAAGCCCATGCACTCACAGCAGCAGTTTCACATATTTGATGAGCTCACACTCAGAGACATCTCCATATCCTGTAGTGTTCAGCCAGGTGGACCAGGCATTACATAGCCCATAGTGAGTAAAGAGTCCTACATTATATTAAGCTCTCTCTCCGTTACTTTCTAGAACTGGGATGAGTGGCTGGTGGTGTTGGGGTGGGGGCACAATATTAGGAAATCTTCCTCAGTGATTAATCCAACAAAATGCTTTCTCTGTTTTGCTGTGTTCATCTCTTATCCTCCCATATGTTCTGACAGTTTCAGCCTAATGTGGCCACCTAACAAAGACACCTTTATTCTAATATGCATTGTAGTCTGTTGTAAAATGGGGAAAAAAAACCCCAAAACCTAAAGAAACTCCAGTGTATTCATTGAAAAATAACTTGTTTTTAATTATTGCTGGCCATGATAATAGAGAGGTATTTAGAAAGAAAATTAGCCCAAGTGAGCAAATAGCTCTCCAGACATAACATAGGGGTATGAACAAAAGCTTAAAAGAATATTCTTCGAGTATTTAAGCAGTCTTTGCATAGTGTAATCACAGACTCTGATGGTAAAATGACAGATATTTATTGGATTTATTTCGTGTTTCTAGTGTAATTCTTAAATTGTAGAGCTTAAAATGTTAAAACCAAATATTGTTGGTATTACTGAAAAAACCTCTGTAACAAATTTGGACATTTAAGAGCTGCTGGTTTTATGTGAACAGGTCATACAGCCTAATTTCAAATCCAGGTTATTGATCTGGGGGTTTTGTGCTTGACAGCCCACATTGCTTTGTGTCCAAGGTATCATTAAATCCTGGAATAGATCCAAAGCAGCAAGGCAATATGATGGGTTCTCTATCCCAAACTCAAGCACACAACTACTGGGATATCCAAGAATTCCAGGTCTGTGTAGTGTCTCCTATGAACCAGATGGTGCAGCTGGGAGATGACAGATGGACACAAAGTGGAATAGGTGCAGGGAGAGGCTGGAAGGGGGAAAACCAGAGAGCTGATCGTGATGGAAAAGAGCTGAGCGTGGTTGGTGAAGCCAAGGGAATGCTGAGAAGTGGAGATTGCTCTTATCTGTGGCTGCCTGGGAGGAGAGGACAGGATGTGCACGGCCTTTTTAGCTAAAGAGGTACGTGCTGGCCATAATAATTTACAGAGACATGTAAAAGAACCTTTAAATAGTCACATCAGGGAGTTCCTGAAACAGGATTCCAGTTTGAGTTTGGGCCAGGGGAGGTCAAGCACTTATCAAATTTTGAGAAGGAGCTTCTACCCTTAAGAAAAATTACATCATGTGGCTTCCTAGCAGGTGACTCAACTCCCTGACTCAGGAGTTCTCTTCCAGCTCTGCTTTCTTTCCAAGAAAAGCCAAAGTCACAGATGCTCTGGCATTCTCAACTGCCAAAATCCCTGTGGTTGATAGGATTAACCAGCTAAATTTGTCCATGAAAAATAAGAAATCTGTGGTTTTTTCAGCAACATTCAGTAATTCACGTGCTCCTGCAATGTTTGGTGATGGTGCTGCTTTTCCTAAAACTTGTGTTTTCTGGGGTTCTGTTAAATTTATGTGAGAAAGAAATTATAGTTTGTATACTATTAAAAAAACCAAACAAAGTGCATATTGCTTGAAGTTACCTTATTTTCAGGGGAAGGTTTATTGGAAATGCAGCTCACACAATGGATGATGAGGTGGAAAAAAATAACAGAAATTACCTCAGTGCATGCGGCCCATGTGCTTGCCATTTTTCCATTTTCTTAAGCATTTATGGACAATTGAACTTTCAAAGTGTGCAGCAAATAGGTAGTTTCCACATCTTTCTGTGCATGTTGTCCAGTTTGTACATTTTAAAAAATTATTAATAGTAAGTGCAGAGAAAGAAAAAATTCTACGTTTTGAAATGATACTAAATGTCAGGAGTAGTAACAGCACTGTGGCTCAAGACAATTCTGGTGCTGGCAGAATCAACTCCTTAATTACATTTTTCACTTATAAAGTCTGACTCATCATTTACTTTTCCTACTTTGTGCAAAACTTAATTTCAGAGGTAAAATCTCAGTGAAGGGAAACCTCAATGCTGCTTTTTTCAGTGGAGTTAAATCTTGTACAGCTGTGTGTTTGTCCTTTAATGCATGCATCAGCAAAATAATAGATGAACAGTAGCACAGTACCTGCACTAAAAATTAAACAACTTTAGGCCAAATGGATCTCTTAGGGTTGTGTGCAGGTAGGCATTGTCATTACTGCTCTGGAAAATCAATCAGGGGAAGATCCAGCTTCATTCTGCTCCATCTTCAAGGTCCTGTGGCACCACATATTTCACTGGAGACTTTCTAGTGAGTAAGAACTCAGGGACTTTGCATTGTGTAAATGTGTATTTATAAACTTGTGAGTTTGATATTGAGAGTGCCTAAAGTTTCTCTTCCATGCCAGGTCCTCTCCCACTTTCATTTTACATATAGCTGTCTATAGCTGCTGCTGTTCCAGCTGCATTTACTTATTCCTTCTTATATATTCTCTTTATATTTTTATTGAGGGTTGTCAGTAAACAAAAACGAAACTTGTCCTTTCTAGGTTAGGTAGCAGTACTTTCCTTCCACCTATTTCATCAGATTTAAACCTTTCATGAAACTCTTCAATAATCATTATATTTTCCTGCTTTGCCTTTTTGATCATTTATTTGTGTTAAGCAATCAGCTAAATGAGCATTTTAAACTTAGACCCAAGTGACTTAGTGCAGTGCCTGTGTGTACCTTGATGATTGATCTGAGCATAAAGATTCTATCCATGTTTTCAGTCTTATATCTGGATAGATGTTGTTTTAGGAGTGAGGTGAGAGCCATTTGCAGTATGCATGTACCAATATTTATGTAGACATACAAACAAAAGGTTGAAATACAGGTAGGACAATATGCAAGGATTAATTTTTGCTCTCTTTCTGGCCTTTTTAAATAAAACATGGATGATTCTGTGATACCAGTTCATTTAACCACTTCAGTCACTTAATTTAAAAAGGATGAAAGGATGAGTAGTAGGAAAAGATTAAAAAAAAACAACAGAAAAATAGAATTAGTAGCAAGCAGTTTGCTCTGTGGTTTTCCCAGGTGAATGTTACATGCTGATAGAACACAGCACCGTGGACAAGAAATAATCTTGACTCTTTTGCTCACTTACTGCCTTCCTGCAGCCTTCCTGCAGCTGATTCTTTGTGGCGGAAATACTCTGCCAGCCACGTCCTTACAGTGTCACCCTTTGAACCATTGTGCCTGGGTGCTCTTTTTGCAGCTCAGGACAGTTATAGTCTGGTGACACGTGGAGTAATTCACGTTTCTGGATTTTAGCAGCATTTAATTGAGTGCTATTGGGTTTCTGCATAAATATGTGTGAAATGATTGTTCATTTCTGATCCCAACCTTTTGATTAATCAGCTTTCCCTTGGACAGTCTCGCAGAATTTGCCGTGTTGTGCAGCAGCCAAGCCAGCATTTAAGATTTTCATTGTTAAGCTCAGTTAAAGTACAAATTCAGATTTTAGTAAATGGCTTTTTGAATAAATAAGCATATGAAATGATCCTCTGTGATACCACTTCTTTTTTCTTTTTTTGAGAAATGCATCCCTCCATAGAAAGGGCTGCTCAGGCCATTCAGGTTTTTTTTTTTTTTAATAACATGAGATACATTAAAGTAGAATGAAGTAATCTCTCATAGCAGAGGAGCAGAATGACCTTTTAGCCATATAAAGTTTGATCTGGTGCCTGGATTGGCACATGAATAGAAATAAAGCTGGGTTGGTCTGGCATCTCTGGAGAGCTGTTTGAGAACACACCAAGTGGTCAGTGAAATGCCTGGTGCAGCAAGAGTTGAATATCATACATGACAGATGCTGGACAACTTTATAGTGCTAGTGGAACTGCCATGTGTATTGGAAATTAATTTTTAAAGGGATTTATAACATGTAGTTGTGATTGAGAACTAAGAATGTGTGAGAGGATTACAAAGAATCTCAGAAAAGAAGGTGCAATTAATTTTAAATCCACTGGAACTCCACTAAGACAACCATTCTGTGTAGGATCACACAGCAGCTTGCAGCATGGCAGCGCCTTTTTCTTATACCAACCTAATTTACTATTATTGCATCAAAAAAAAAAAATTGTTGATGTTTCTATCAAATGCCCTTTCATCTCCAACTACAGCTTTTTTTTTTTACCAGTGCCTCCTGCAATCCATAATTTTTTTCTGATAAAACTGATGGTGAATTCCAAAACTATTAGCTATAAATTCTCATGCTGTCATTAATTGCCTTGTCTAATTGAAGAACCAAATGTTGGGGAACTCAAAAATGGCACTACAGTTGTAATCACTTCTTTAATGCTTTTAAATTTGGTGCAAACTAAATGATTACTCACAGAAAATATTAGTACAGAGAAAATACAGCGTGGGCAAATGTTATGCTGCTTTCCCTGAAGTATTCAGGTGACCTTATTATCTACCAACATGAAAAACTGCTGTTGGGAGAGGAAGGTCATTCAGACATCAAGGAAAGATCAGTCCTTGTCCTTTGCCATTGAGACTCCCAAGTATCTATCAGCTGCTCTAGAGAGGAATCCCACAACTGATTTGCTGTGTGTGATATGCTGATAAAATCCCTGCTGATTTTCATTCCTGGGGATAGAAATAATTAGGTGGTGACACAGTAAGGTGATAATCAAAGCCATTTTTGCAAAGCCCAGGCCATAAAGCCTGATTTGTCAACAAAACCTATTTGCTTATTAATATGGGATTTCACATGTACATGAACTCGTTGGAATATTCCTATATCAGTAGAGCTGCAGATAGAAAATGAAGCTGTTTATTGATCAGAAGTGATTTTGTCCCTGGAGTCCGTGCCCTAACTGTAAAGTACAAGTGCTGACTGCCACACTCTGCTGATTGCAGATTTTTTTTGACAGCCAAGACCTGACTCTTCCCTAATCCCTGCAGCTGCATTGTAGGAATTACAAAGCTCATGTGACAGACCTGTTCTGTATTCCAAGAACTGCAACACACCTGTCATCAGATAGAAGCAAGTATGCCCAAGTCATCACTTTACTTGGGAAGCAGAACAGATGATTGAAATTATTTCTTACTACTAACTAATTCCCCTTTTAGCAGAGATAAGCTGCTTTGTTCAGCTGTAAATGAAACATTAGGGTATTAGCTGTCAAGGCAGAAGTATTGGAGGAGCTAAGATTTTATCAGCAGTAGTAACATTCTGGGCAATAAATTGTTTTGTTGGGCAGAATACTATTCTCCAGAGGTACAGAGAAACAAAGCTCATTAAGGTAAATGCTTAAAGCACTGCAAAAAAGCAAAGACAAAGGCTTATTTCCTTTGTTTTGGGGATAGATAAAACATTTGCACTTTTTCATCTCTCTGTAGCAGTGAAGAATTATGTGGTACTGTTATTAAAAAGATGCATTTGTAGGCTTGTAGAATGCTTTCTGAATATATCCAAGGGACAAATAGACTCCTGAAATATCAACAGAGAGCTGTAGTAAGGGATGGCTTTTTGGAAATTGTTTTGTTTCCCTCTGGGTAAAATTAGGTATCTGCACATTGTCCTGTACTTAGCATTCATCAGATTAATAGACTTGCATTATTAAATGAATGTTTGAATTGGAGAAGCAGAAATGTGGGAGTTATACAAAATATTTTTATCAGTACATGTACCTAAATTAAATTCATGTGGTTTATGGCATGAAGCATTAGGATGAGAGGAGCTTGATGGTAGGGACTGCAGATCAAGAAAAATATTTGGAATATTAGGAAGGAATTCGAGCTCTGTAAACCAAGGGTGGACATAAACTTGCTATCAGAAACAGTTAAATAGAATAAAAGTAAAATAGGTCAGAGGTATCTCTGTTCATGAGCTCAAAAGCCTGCAAGTAGCCAGAGGCAGATACTGTTTTCCATCATTACTTGTTTGAAGCAGCATTTTAGAAAACTGTAAAATAGAAGTTTCATACATAATACAAAGAACAAAGACGTGTAGCTGCAAAATTGCATGGAAGATTCTGTTAATAACTGACATAAATGTCTTGAGAATTTTCTCTGTGCAACATGGAGGGTTTGGAAACACTGAGGAGAGCTTTGCAGTCCATCCTGTTACCTACAAAGGAGTCAAGAAAAGATGCTTTAGGAAGAACTGAGTAAAAATTAGAAGACATCTGACCAAAGCAAGGGTTATTTTTTAATGGCTTTCTGTAGACAGGAAATCCTACACAGATAAAAACCAAAATTCTGAATTCTGCTAGTTGGTTTTATGTATTATAGAAATAGATATTCTAGTTAGATATATATATATTATATTTTATATGTATTTATATATATATACATATTCTATATATCTGTGTATTATTAATATTATTCTATTATATATAGACACAATTTTGTTTCAATATGGCTGTCACTGGGTCATTGTCCAGTGATGGACAAATCTTCAGAATCAGTTTTCCTTCTCTGTGATTCAGATATGTCAGCCCACCAGAATAATCTGCTTGATTTTGAGGGGATAAGCACAATAACAGTCAGCTTTTTATTGGCTAAGACTGGAATTAATGAAGTTGTTGTTTCCTCATTTGGAGTAATTGAGCCCATCTGACAAAGTGGTAAGGTTTGGTGAGGGAGGATTAAGTGATGCTTTGATTTACTGTTTTATATTGTTAAAGAGCATTCATACTTAATGCAAATGCTTTATATGCACCCACCAACTGTAAAAGAAGATAAACTTGATTTAAAAATTCAGATTTGATCTGAAGAGTTTCCATTTGAAGACCATGGCTCTGCTGTGTGCTGGCCTGTCTCTTGTTTGGTCCCAGTTGCAGCAGGAACCTTTAGGCTCCTGTTTTACTCCAAGTGCTGCCTCAGATCCAGCCCAGCCTGCCTGGACTGCAGCCCTTACTGGAGATTTCTAATCTGGAAATGCTGCCCAGGCACAACTCTTGTACATTTGCTGAAGTTCAATGGGAACACGAGAAGTTCCAAAGGTAAACTCAGAAGACCAAAACATCCCCTCAAAATATCAGGGCTTCCTGCTTGTGGTAAAATCTTTACTCTGCTTTCTTTCTCTTTGGGGAAATCTCTTTTCTTAGATGTCTCAGGAGATGAACACCAGGTTTTACACACAATGGCTTTATTTTAGATGATGCATCCTTCAGAACAACCAGTCACTCTGCAGCAATTTAAGTAATATTTGCAATTGTTGATTTCACCCTATGTTTTTTTCCCTTGACTTGAGAAATAGGGTTCATAGATACAATGTACTGTGTAAGTGTAGTAGGCTGTTGCTGGTTTTATTAAAATAAGACTGAAATATTTTGCATTATGAACTCATCCTCAGGGTACTGTCTTATAGTTATCTATAAGCTTAAAACCCCCAGATTTTCAACTGCCATGATCAGCAAATGAATGAGAACTGGACTTGGATCTTCTAAAATGCATGGGTTGGCTTTGGGGTGCCAGAGATCACAGCACCCCCTGTGAATTCATCCCAGGGAATTATTGAAATCATCAGGTGTTAATGGGAGAGCACCTTGAAGAATCCACAGGGATCAGACCCAGTCATTTGCATTAGTTGAACAGGGTGAAGCTTTTTTCTTTGTAACCCATTTTTCCTAAGCAGCTGCTTTTCAGAGTTCTACACCAAAATGGAAAAGGGCTGTGGGGAAAATGAGCTCCTAGAGCTCTTGTGCAGAGGCCAATCAGGAGCTGATCACTTGAAGTACTTTAGTTTGGGTATGGAGGATATCAGTTACGGTTACATTTTGTCATTTTATATTAACAAAAAGATCAGCCTAGACAAAACCCATAGTCCTGATTCCAAAAGATGAGGTGGAGAGGTCTACTCTAATTTTTAATTGGTATTCTAAAGTAATTTTAATCATGCTTTCACCTTGTTTCAAAGCATAAATTTAGTTTTAAATACACACTTATTTTCAGTAATCATGGACAATTACTGAAATATTCAGAGACCTGGAATAATTTGTGTATTTACCAGTGGCTTGATTTTATCTAACATCTATTTAAGCTTTGGGAATGTTACTGCCATGAATCACCAGGAGAAAAAAAAAAATAACCCCAACAACAAGGGGGAAACAAACAAACAAAAAACCCACCAAACCAGAACAAAAAGTTGAAATTTTTCTTTGTTCTTGTCTACTTTAGGAGCTCATGGAGAAGCTTGAAAGTGGATAGAGCTCTGAAAAAATACCAAAGGTTGTTGTTGTTGTTGTTAAAGGGGAAGGGAAAAGTTTTCTGCAGTGCATCAGAAATGTCAGGCTAACAGGGTACAAGGTGTGATCTGAGAGAAACCTCAGCAGGCTCACTTTGTACTGACAGCTCTAACCCAAATTCAGCCTTCCCTTACTGTGTCACTCTGACTTTATGCAAGATCAGGGATTTCTGTCTTCTCTCAGCTTTGTTACAGCCAGCACAAACCCCTCTGCTCCGTGTGTTTATTGGCTGGAACACCAACTGGGGCTAATTCATACTGCAGGTGATCCAGGCACTTAGTCCAGCTCTAATGCATGTGGTTAAATTAAAAATAAAATGTCTATTTTGGATATTTGTGACATGAGACTCAGAAACATAAGAAGCCAAACATATCTCATGTATAGATCTATCCTGGCCACATAGCAGCATCTTTAATTTACAGTTTCTGTTGCTGTGCTGCTTTTTGACATTGCTCAGAATCAATTAAAGCCAGAGTGAGCCAGTGCAGAGTTTTGACACTTGACTGTGCTGGAAAGGGTTGTGGTAGAAGACTAGAATTTTCTGTTTAGGACATCAGTGCAGTTGTCTTTTGTTTCAGCAGCAAGAAAAGGAGAGATAAAAGTTAGGAAAATTACACATTTGTCAGAGAACTTGTGGAAGTGGCGGAGACTTTCACGGTCTCTACACCAGTCAGTGAACACTTCATGTTTTAGTTTGTGAAATTGCTTACTGCACTATTTACTGGTGAAGTGTTGAGTGTTTTATACCCCCTGACCCCCATGTTTTCAGCTGTGTAATGTTATTTTTTCGTGTCAACCCTTCGCCTGAACTGCCTGGTGTGGATCTCACAGCAGCAGTGGTTCCTGAAGGAAGCAGGAGTAGTACTTAGCTGAGAAATCCTACTTTGGCTGCTGCTGGGCCCAGGAACTGCAGACTGTTCCTGGATCCTGCAGGTTTGATACTCTGGGGTGTAGTGTAACCCATTAGCTGGTTTTCCATGCCTTGACAGGATTTTTTTCAAGTCCTCTCTAGTCCTCTGTGTTCTTTATTCATTTGGATTTTTTGCATGATTTTCATTGCAATGAAACACTCTTCGTTTTTCCTGTGTCAGTGGTTGATTTTTTCATGTGTGCTGTGGTTTAGAGTCCTCACTTGGCTAGCCAGGAGAAAGAATAATGGAGAGGCAGTACTGAAAAACACCGTGGTGTTGTTCTGTTCATATGGCTTCTGGATAAATCCCTGAATTACTGTATTGAAGTTGCTTGAAATTTTACAGTCTTTGCTGACAGAAAACCAGGAGAATCTATCAGCAGTGCACAGTGGCTGGGCCACATTCCTCAAATAATCCAGTCAATTAAAAATTGATTTTTGTTCTAGGCAGCATGGTGGTAATGTAGTGGGGAGACAGTGTATGCATTACCAGCAGAGCTCACATCAGTTAAGTGATATTTAGGTGATCTTCTGTCATGGGAGAAAGCAGTGCAGTTGATGATCTTTGCTACTGAAGAAGCTAAATTGAAGTGTCAGATACCAGAATTGCATTTTATTTCTAATATGTTGGCCTGCCAGCCTGGGAGAAGCTATGTGAAGTCTGCGAATACAAAGGGACAAAAGTGCTAAATCTAGCAGAAACTGAATGGTTTGGGGAAGATACTATAACATGGCTTTTAGAGCCTTTAAATGCATTTAAAGGCATTGAATCTTGCACTTCAGTTGCTGGACCTTTTGTCTGCTAACTTGCTCCCTTTTTCTGTCAGCAGCTCTAAAGTAAATGAAGGATGTGCATGATCTAAATTACAACAGTCTTCTTTATTTTTTTAAATACTCCTTAAATTAGTTGAAGTGAGAACAAAAAAAAAAAAAGGCCCAAACCTATTATTGAAAAATGTATTTCCCTCGGATGTGCACAATTCTGAGCTGCAGAATTTAAAGAGGCATCTCTCTACAATCAGAAATGTGGAAATATGCAGTTATGAAGATTGGGCTCTACCTCCAGCACACACTGGGAGTCTGCACTGTGAGACACAAAGCTGAAATCACTCTGCTCTTCTCTTGAGTCATTAAAGCATCTATTGCTAAAGACAGCTTTGCAAATTTTCCAGCAGAATAGAAAACATGCAGGAAGTTTTACTTCAGGTTCTTAGTAACCACAGGATGCTAAAATCACATCTGCTCTTGGTTATGAAATATCACAACTTGATACTAAAGGTGTAACTGGGATTTTTTTTTTTTTTAACATGATACAGGCTTTTCCCTTCCTTTTCTCTCAAAAGCATTCTAGGATGTCCTGGTGCATCTGTGCTTCACCTAAAAGGTGGCTGCATTTCAGTGGCAGGCTAAGTGATCTCTACGCTCTTCTCCAGACCTCTTGGAAATTCAATTCCTTAATTACTTCCAAGAGCTTTATGGTGCTCAGGTGAAAGGCTTGGAGAAATTGAAAGCAGGCTTGTTCTTTAAAGTTTAGGTCCTAATTTGAGGTTAAGATCCTAATTTTTAAATGGATAGTGTTACTTCTGTGCTTAAATGCCTTACATCTAAACCCTTTGTCATGGTGATATTTTAGTCACGTATTGACATGCACCTCATCTTGGCTTAGCTCTCAGCCTGCAGCTTTGTATCTGTTTGTGAAATGGATGTATCAGGGACAGGCTGGAGGGATGGGCAGTGATCTGTGAGCTAGAGTAATCCCACGCTCTATTTCTGAACATTGCCTGACAAAAATGTTTGACATCTCACAGCCAGTTTGCAAAGGAGATAGTGCATTTCCAAACATCAGAATCTAAAATTGCTTGCAATGGAAGAGATTGGCACCAAAAGAAGTTGGCCATCAGTCCAACTCTTTGTAAGCATCATGTTTATTTTTAACCTAGGTTTTAATAGGCTGAAAGCCTTCCATAAAAGATAATTTCACCTGTGACAGTAGATGTCTTCATTATTTTATTACTAGGCTGTATAAAGGGAAAATAAATCACAAATTCTCATTAAATGTTATTCTTTGGGTAAAATGCTGCTGGGTTTTAGTGCTCTGATAGGGGAACAAAGATAAAGAAAAACAAGAAATATGCTTCTGGGCCTCAGAACTCTTCAGCATGATTTGAATACAAGTGGCTGCCTGTGATAAGTACGTTGGGCTCCCTTCTGTTAATTACAGTATTTCTAACCAGACTACTTTGACAGCCCCTGTGTCATATTCTGCTGAATCCTCCCTGCACTATCACTTGGAGGAGAAGCCTCCTTCCCACAATGTGAATAGTTTTTGATGGATTATAATTTCAGAAGGTCTGTGCCACAAGCAGATACTTGTTCTCTGCTCAGCTGGAATGACTTCTGTCTGTTCCTGACTAAATGGACAAACTTTTCCCAGGCAGTGACAGAGGAAGTACAAAATGGGTTCAGACACTTTCTCTTAAAATGTCATTTTAAACCGTGTGCCTTATTTCATTGTATTTTTTTGTGTAGAGGTGACAGTTTCCTCGATTTGTTGCTGTGAGTGACAGTTAACTTATTGTAAACATGAAAGCTTTTCTTTTCTCTGGGTTCCATTAAGTAGCAGGCAGTTTTAAATTTATTTGTTGTTCTTTTTTCCTTATAATAGTGCAATACAAGCTGGCTACTAATCTCCAGATCAAAGCTAGCTATTGTAATTATTGTAATTTGATATTATAAAAATACCCACTGATGTTTTGTGAAACCCAAGAAACTGCTTCCTCTTAACTTGAGGTTTGCATTTTGTGACCAGTTTAAGTAACTTCTTCAGAAGCATTTAGACAAAAAAGGCCAAGAGTTGTCGTAACTTTTCTTTTACAATATTATTGTAGTTTTATCCAAACTCCACCAGGTGTTGCCAAAGAACATAGAGCCAAAGAAAAGTTTACAGCTGAAGTGGAAGTTGCTCAGAGCGAGTGTGTACCTTTTCATGAGCACAGGCATTAAAAGCTTTTTCTGAAGCAGAAACAACTTCCCTACAGATTTAAGATCATTCCTCTTTTTTTTTTTGTAACTAAACATCGGGAATCAAACTATTTGGTACAGAGTTGCATTGTTGATGTGGGTTTTGCATTCTTAAAATCTGTTTTTTCTTATGAAAGGAAGATATTCTCTCACAGGCTATAGGTGAATATTAGGCTGGTTTAACCATTCAATGCAGACTACTGTAAATATTCCACTATGTTGCTGTTTGAATTTTGGGTGATGGGGTCGTCCTTTTAGCCAGACGTTCAAATTACTAAATTTTGTTTATTTTGTGGGTTTGGGATCTTTTCATTCCAACAAGCCAAGTTCCTACAGACACTCTATTCCTACCACCTTTGGCAAAGATATTTCTTTCCTTTGTTTGCTTTTCGTCTCGCTGACTCAGGAGTTTTGCAGATCACAAATCAGTTCTGTTTCAGGGTTTGTCTCATTCTGGGAAGGAAATGTGCTTCCAAAAGCCAAGGTTTGCTGGAGGCAATAAGAGCCCCAGAGTTGTGGCTGCTGGCAGGGGTGCAGTGCAGGATGCTCAGGCGAACGGCGCTTGGTGGCAGCCAGAGCCGCTGCCGAGCCCTGGCGCAGAGCAGCTTCCACCCTGCCTCCCTGGTGAGTCCAGCCACTGTGCTCATGGCATGAAAAGCAACGTGCATTTTAATTGCTGCTCTTGTTTTGGAACTCTTGCTGGAGCATTGCTATGGTTTAAGTGAAAAAGGCTGGATTGTGGGCGGTACTGGTTGCCAGAAATCGTGTAACCAGCTTGTGATGGTGATGTAAAAAATCTGTGTTAGGTGCTGCACTGAGGCAGGAACTTGGAGGGAATCACCTCTGGCAGGTAATTGGGAATCTCTAGAATGGCAGCTTTACATTCCAGAAATGCTGTGATGTTTTCTTTTGTGCTTTAATTAAAGCTTTCGCTTTATTGTTGTGCACAAATGTGTTATATTTGAATGTTTATTGAATGTTCAGTAGCAAGGAGGAAACCCGGATTCTTTGGGGTAGTCTGGCATAATCAGTGTGGGCTGCAAAGATACAGGTGGTTAAAGGAGAAGAAAGGAAAAACCTAAAATGTTGCAGTTACTTGAAGCAGAAACATGTTCAAAAATGTGACTGTAGCTAAGGCTGCACAAAGAAACTTGTTGCTTGCAAGAAATCCAGGGCAGTGACTTCACCTGGTGGTATTTAATTCATTATTTATTGAGCATGATGTTTGCTTTCCCTTGGGATGTGCTCTCCATCCTTCCACCCAGAAGTGTCAGCTAATGATTTGAATGTAAAATATTTTAATTACTTTAGACCTCAGTAGATGTTTCTATGTAGGCAATTTGCTCCCTTTCCTAACCATGTGAGTACAGTAAATAACTCAATATTGCTGTAGCTTTCCTGGGATCCCGTTTTATCTCCATCGCGATGCACTTGACCAAGAGGGTGCAGAGGAACAAGTGGAAATTTAAGTTACCCTACAAAGGTGAGACTGGATTGGTGTTTAAGCTGGTAGGTGTAATACAGATGCTGTGATCAGGGGCTGAGAGCCAAAATCCTCCCAGCCCTCATGCCACTCTGAGCAGAGGTACTGGAGATGGAGCACTTCTCTGATGTGCTCTTATCAGTTGGAGCATAATGTAAATCCTGTTACAGCAGCTTTGTCCAATCTGCCTGTAGCTTTGTTCTGAACCTTTCAGAAACAGTTCACTGAAGCAGAAAGAACACTGTGAATTGATATTATAAACCTGCATGGTTACTTTATTCATTGTTGGAGCAATAGAATATAACAGAAGTATTTATTTTAGTGGATTGAGGAGACTTTTTTTTCCCCCCTATCAACATGAGCAGAGGAAAAATGTTCTAAATGCAAAAGAGGAAAAGCTAATGCTATAATCACATCCATACCCACTCAGAGCACAATCCCATTGAAAGATAATGCAGAACACCATATGTTTAAATTATTTTACACATTTAAAGAGATTTTTAAAATCCCAAAGTGTTGTTATTTCCTGCTGATGTAGAAAAAATATCAGGTGACACTATTATAATCAGGAAATAATAGTCCTGTGAAATAAAAGCTTCTCATCATGCACTTAGTCTTCCCAGACAACTGTATTTTTCTAAACACCACCTACCTGCTCTCTTTGGGGCTGAGATGAGCCTTGGCAATTCAAGATTGCATTGTATTCACTTTCTTGCTGGTGGGCATTTCTTACTGAAGTTCAAGAGCGTGAAATTTCTCTTTAGTCTCACTGCTTTGATATGGTATTTGCCTAATAATCAAACAAATTAAAGTGTGGAAAAAAATTGATAAAACTGCAATATCTTAAAATGAAGAGGCTGAAACAGTAAATTGAGTTCCTTGTAATAATGCTGCGGTGCCATGTTGACCCTTATTCTTGAAAATCAGTTTTGATGTTGTGCATCAGTAAGATGTGCGTTATTTGAACTTTACAAGTGTCATGTAATCTCCAAATTCTGGCATTATACTTGAAGATCTTGCACAGAGTTTTAATTAACATTTGTGAATTATGCAGATAAGGAAGCCCAGCTCTAATGGCAGATGTTTGTATATGCTATCAATGACTTTCTGCTACTTAAGACACATCTTCTGTTGTGTGGAACTCTTACAAAGTGAGTTCCATTACCACTAAAGAGTTTTTTTAAATAGAGAGCACTCTAAGACGAGAGTTATTTAAGATAGAAATATTTTTGTGTCCTGCTCTTAAAATTTCACTGCTCCTTTTGCTGTAGTGTAAGGAGTTTCTCACACTGAGGCAAAAATCAGAATAAGTTTGGGTGGATACAAAGCAAAGTCTAACAAATTTTTATATGTGATGTCATGGGTTTGGGTGCCTTATGGGGTGAAAAGTGAAAGCTTGTTTTGTTTTTCTTTCTTTTTTAATTTTCTCTTCTAGGTAGCATAGCAAGAAAGGACATTTTCTTTCTCTTAATTTCACATGTTTCAACAATTTTCGAGTGGCAGGAATGCTCCTGATTTTCCATATCTATCTGTTTTTCTCTTTACATAGCAAATATTTGTATGATCTTTCATGGGATGAGTGGTGCTGTTCATCCTTGTTAAAGGGCTTGGGGGTTTCAGGGAGTCTTCAAACATTTGGCAGTTTTAAAGTGGGTAACACACAGTCAGGTGTGAATCCTGGATGGGCATTATTTGCTTCATTCTCACTTCAGATTCCAGCTACCTAAATCTGACAGTTGGAAATGCAGTAAAATGTAAAGAGGAATAAATTGAGTTATTTTGGTAGGTTGCTGTTTTCTTTCTCTGTCCCCACACCTCTCATCAATCCAGATGTTTTGTCCATTGAGCACAAGATGCTGGCATCTCTAGGTTATGGAAACAAATCTGTTTGTATTAGCAAGATGAATGCTGAACTGATTTAGTAGCCAGGTCATCTCTCTCTGATCACAGTAAATATTTGCATTGATTAGAAGGTAAAACAGGGCCTGTTTTGTGAGGCTAGGAAGTTGTATTGGTGCTGCTTTTTTTTTTTTTTCCTCAAGGTGCTGCTTTTTTCTTTCCCTCTTCTACATGGGATTTATTGTTATCCTTTTTTTCTTCCAAAATAAACTTAAAAATTTCTGAATGCTTGGTGGAAAAAAAAGGTGTATATGTAGTGTTATGTTTTCACATTTATGTATCTCTGTCTTCTAAAGTTTGTAGAATTCTTTGCAGATCTGTTTTTGCATTAAATTTTCAGTCTGAAACAATTCCTCCCATTTTGTGCTCTATAGGACTGTAATATCTGTCCAATGATGAGCTGCATCCAACATTTTGTTAGCTGCAATGGGAAGTGACAGTCTGACTAAAAGAAAACGTCCGTGTCAAGGAAACAGATATTACTTCTATCTTACAGATTACTGAAAGCCTGGGCACTGAAGACTCTGAGATTGCAGATGCACTAAGGTTTCATATTGATCCATGTTAGCCTAATTTGATCAGAAGAGTGACTTCTGTATCGTGTTATTTTCTTTTCTAGTATTTGATTGAGATGGTCAAACACTGAGAAAATTGTGCAGGAAAAGGAGGGATTGGAAAGGAGAGACATTCAAAAAAATATTACAGATTTGTTAGATAAATTCCATTTGCATTGATTTTCACTGGGGATATCTATCTTTTGATGGCAGCTGTCTTCAAAATAATAGCATAATAGATAATACTCTGCTACATAATTTTGTATTTTTATTACTTCTTTTCAATGGTATTTGTAGAATAATTTAATCATCGAAGTTGGTCAGTACCTGCCCACTCGGCAAAGATATTTTTCTTTATTGTATTGTCAATGGCTTTTTTGGCAGAATAGAAGGAAGCCATAGTTGCTATGCAAGAATAGGAAATTGGAAAATGTTTGAAGAACTACAGAATGGGTGTGCAAAAGTGTCAGTTATTTCCTGGTCTTGCAGAAGTAGGTCTGGAGTGCAGGGAGTGCTCAAGAACACGGGCTGTGTCTGCTCTGCCACATCAGGGTTCTAGTGCTGGTTTGAGGAGCCCCTGCCCTGAGGGTTTGTTGCCTTGCTTCAGCAAAGGATGGAGGCAGGGGGTGATAAAGCACTGTCAGATTATCACAATTTCAGAGGTTCCCTCATGACATGGTCCCCAGGAACTGGGAGCCTCAAGAAAGCAGCATGGGATGGTGTGGAGTTCACATTCTCTGAACAAAGAGACACATAATTCTCTCTCCCAGGATTTTTCCTGGGGAAGGCAGTGAGGACTTCAGAGATAAAGAAAAAACAATTCTTATCTCTATTGACTGCGCCTATTGTTTTGCACATGCGGTATGTGTTATGGAAATTGTTTACCTGAAGTGATTTGTTAACTGGACACTGGTGAAAGTTGTTTTGAGTGATGAGCCTATCACTCAAAGCTGTGTCCTGGCTGTCTCAGTCACAGGTTTTTCTTTAGTATTCTTCAGTATAGTATCTTTTTAGTATGTAATTTGGTGTAGCATTAGTGTAATGTAGTATAGCCTAATAAAGCATTTGTTCAGCCTTTCTGAATCATGGATTCAGACCCCATTATTCCCTGCACTGCGGCTCCTGGCATCCATAGGAATGTGGCTCAGAGGCTCCTGCTCAGGGAGCAGGCGTGGCAGGTGCTTCTGACTGATCTGCTCTTCTCCAGGTCCTTCACCCCCTCCCTGCAGACATGGAGCTCATCAGTTCATTGGAGTCCCTCTTCCAATTCCCCCAGGTTGTTCTGAGGAGCTGTGCCCTGCTCTCCGTTTCCACAGTCCTAGCAGGGAGCCTACATTTTATCCAGTCACCCCTTTAGGGACACGCAGCTTGCTTAAGGTGAAAAAAGTCCAGTGGAATTTTGCTTGCCAATCTCATGTAAAGGAAACACAGGATCTGAAAAGTATGTTGTCTAAAAGTTTAATATTAAGACATGAGAAGCCATTGGCTTGTTGTCATTCCCTGGCAAAGATCCTAATTTTCGTACCAAACTTAGTACTGGAAGTCTTCTGTCCAGTCAAATAAAAATAGCACTAAAAAGCATCCATTTTGTACAGACTGAAAAAAGACTGGTTGTACAGTGACATGGTAGAAGCCTTAGTGAGACAGGGTGGTTATCACATGGTGTCATCACATCATTTGCAGAGCAGTTATTAGTATTATTTTTCCTTGCAGTTATGGCTTAGGACAGGGAAAATGTGGTATGTTGCTTTCTTTTTTCATTTTTTACTCGGGAGATTGCATGCTTTGTCAAGAGTGCATTTGTTAGTCTCAGTGTCATATTTATATTAAAGACATAACAGAATCCTACTGCACTGTCAATTGCTTTTCATTACCCTTGTCTTTGCTTGCAAAGGTCATCACCTCACATGTGAATCAAATTTGGAAAAGAGTATTTTCTTCACAAGCAGAATTGTAGTCTGAATTTCAAGGCAATGCGGTTTGAGGAAGTTGATGTAGCATCTTCCTGAGCTTCCTTTTAACAGATAAAGTTAATTCAGCACTTTGTGTGGGCAGATTGCATTCTCCCCTATCAGAGTTGCCTTGCTTTTGTTTTGTTTCACATTTGAATAATACATTTGATTACCATGGCAAATGTTGCAGCGTATGCACGCCTGACTGTAGTGCCTAATTAACTGATGATAACAAGGCAGGACTGCCCTCTTCTCTTTCATAAGCAATCATATACATGACAGTTCTTTTATCTTTCTTCAAAATTGACTTGCTCTCCTGACCCTTAAGCAGCTCCTGTTTGGTGTGTTTACCTCTGATGTCTTTGCAAGACTGTTAATTTTCTGTGGCATATCCTATCCAGTTGTAATTAACACATTGAACAGCGAAGAAATAGTTCTGCTTGCAGATGCCTAATGGAGGAATGCTTTCTTCCAGTAATTATACAGCTTCATTTCACTCATTCCCATTGACCTGCAAGGATTTTGGGGTGGGTTTTCCTTGTTTGGTGGGGTTTTTGTTGAGAACGACTCCAGTGGTGCAGTCTTACCTTGGTAGAGAAAACAAACTAAAACATCAGTTTGTGTACAAAAAATAGTTTATGTCCACCTATCAGCTTGGGGGCAGTCACTGGTAAGTTTGGTCAAGGTCTGGACTCAGCCAAGTTAAATTGGAGCTCAACAGTGCTGTCATCTTGCATGTATTTAATCCTGAAGTCGAAGGCCTGTTATAATTAGAAACTTGAAGAAGCACTTGACCTATTTTAAGGAAGCATTGAAGTTGCACGTACATAAAGCAAATATTTTCCACCATTGTGTCTTTAACTGAGCCTAGATTTCAGATAGACGAAACCAGGATTTCTACTCACTGTTTTATAGCTAGACTGAGAATAAAGCCATAATGAATCCAAGTTCAAAGGGAGGAAGGTAGAAGAGGAAAGGTTGGCAGTTACAGCAATAAAAACAGGGGCAAAAAGAACAGCTTTTCTGAAGGACTCAGGCTGGAATAATAATGATAGAATTGTCTAAATCGATATATCTCTTGTCAGCCTCACGTCTGATGTTTGAATCAGTCAGGCCTTTTCTGCAAGAGCTTTCCTCAGGAATATTGAATTATTTATTATTTGTATCTTTTTTCCTTCCCTTTCTGATGATTTTTTTTTCTTTTTTTTTTTTCCTAACTTAGTAAAATTTGTTTTTTATGCTGCCAGGTTCAGTGTTGTCTGCTGTTTGATAAATAGCAGTAATTGGGTGTATAGCAGAAGTCATGTAAAAATGTATGACTTCAATTACATCTGGAACAATTTTTTCTTTATATTGATCTTCTTTTTTTTTTTTTTTTTCCCTGTATAAGATCTGCTCTTCATAGCCTCCAGTGCTGAGTTTTTAAAGAATTACTCTATGTCCATATGTTGGCATGCACTTTTGAACCCATGCATATTTTTTTTAAAAAATGGAGTGCTGTCTCGAATCAGAGTTCTGCCTGAGCAGGAAGTGAAAAATTAGAGTCATTCAAATGGTGAAATATTCATATTGTATTCTAGTCAGATGAAGGATTGCATTACTTTAAAATTACAATGCCTACTTACAGTCCCTGTTTCTCTTGTCTGAGATAATGAAATGAGGGTTCTGGCCAATTAATGAAAACATCATTTATTAGCAATTATAATCTAGATAAAATTAAAATATGTGTTTTGAAAGTCATGTGGTTAAGTGCTCTCATTCAAATCTGCAG